>NC_141166.1:81692500-82892500 GCF_055505025.1 Bos grunniens
TTCACACTTGACACATAATCTATAATAATAATAATATTTAACATTTATTAACTCCTGAAATGTGATAATTGCTTTACATGCATGATTTCATTTAATCTACAGAACAACTCTGTGAGGCAATTTTACTACTGTTATCTTATTTTCAAATGAGTATTGTGAGGCTTCTGAAAGTGAGGAATTTCTGCAAGGGCACATGTATAATAATGGTATAGCAGTGTCAACCACAAATTGGCACTTGCCATGAGTGCTTACTGTCTACTTCTACAAGGATTAAATCATGTGCTGCTGCAGCTGCTGACTTCAATACCCTCTGAAAGGAACTCAGGGTGGAGACCAGAAATGAAGCACTCTGTGCTCTGGAAAAACTTGTAGGAAAGGTCTTCAGATAGTTAGATACTCTCAAAAGCTGATTTTATAAGCCCAATTCTTATATCTCTTCACATCAATAGAAGCACTAAAATACTTCATGATGGTGATTGTCTCTCGTGACCAACAGAAGCTTCACAAGATCAGCAGAAGCTTTCTACCAAAAAAAATATATGCCTGAGAGCATGTACTCCCCCTTTACCAAAATCACATACATACTGTCCTTTTCCCTTCTCTGAAAGTTTCTCAGAGCTATCTGAGGTGTTGTCTCCTAGGCTCTAGTCCTCATATTGCCTCAAATAAAACTTAAGCTGGCAATGCTCACATTATGCATTGTTTACGTCAACAGCAAGAAACTGGAACACAGTGTTTTATGGAACCAAACTCCTTAACCACTAAACTGTACTAGGCAGATTTCCAGAAAATAATTTGCTTTATCAGAGGACATACACATTCAACATTTTGTTAGATACTAGAAATCACCCTCCTGAAAGCATGCAGTTGTTTATTAGCACACCAATAATGTACATTAGTGCCCTCAATGACACTGTCCACTGCTAACATTTTGTATTTGTCAGCTGTACCCCTGTTTTGATTTGCAATTTCATTCACTTTTTAACTTGAGCATGCATGTGAAAATGTTTTGGTACCATTTGTTCTTATTTTTCTATTAATTGCTATTCTTTGCCCTATTTTTGTTATTCAAATTTGTGCTTTAATTGATTTGTGGAAACTCTTCATATATTAACACAATACATACTTTATGTACTTCAAATACTTACATTTTATTTTAAGTATCATTCACAGTAAAATAATTTTGAACTTTTTCTGAAATCACATTTGTGGTTTTGATGTGCTTTAAGGAGATTTTTATCCACAAAGGTATAAAAACAAATTTCATAGGTTGTCTCTGATGTTATACCTTTAATCCAACATTTAAACTTTTAATTCAATGTTTATAGAAGGTACAGAACAGAGTATTAAGTCATGTAAATAAATTGCACCGATATTTTCCCAGGTCAGTCTCCCAAGGCAATATAAATAAAAACAAAAATAAACAAATCAAACTTGACAAGCATTTGCACGGCAAAGGAAACCATAAACAAAAACACAACCTACAGAATAGGAGAAAATATCACAATATATGACAGGGGCTTAATTTCCAAAATATATAAACAAGTCATACAACTCAACAAAAGAAAAAACTCAATTGGAAAAAGGATAGAAGACTTAAATGTCTATTTAGGTCTTACCTGAAGAGATGCTCAACATCGTTAATTATTAGAGAAATGCAAATCAAAACTACAATGAGGTACCACCTCATAAAAAACCTACAAATAATAAAAGCTGGAGAGAGTGTAAAGAAAAGGGAACCCTCCCATACTGTTGATGGGAATGTAAGTTGGTGTAGCCACCGTGGAAACAGCATGGACTTTGCTCAGAAAACTTAAAATAGAGCTACCAGATGATCCAGCAATCCACTGTGGGCATATATCCAAACAAAACTATAATTCAAAGAGACAAATGCAACCCTATGTTGACAATAGCCAACACGGAAACAACCTAAATGTCCACTGACAGGTGAATGAATAAAGAAGATCTGGTACATAAATACAATGGAATACTACTCAACCACAAGAAAGAACAAAATAATGCCATTTGTGGCAACATGGTTGCAATTTGAAATTATCATACTAAGTGAAGTAAGTCAGAAAGAGAAAGACAAATATCATTTGATATCCCTTATATGTGGAATCTAAAATATGATACGAATGAACCTATCTATGAAACAGAAATACAGGCAGAGAATAAACTGATAAGTGCCAAGGAGGGTAGTGGTAGAGGGGTGGATTGGGAGTTTGGGATTAGCAGGTTAAACAGGCATATATAGAATGGATAAACAACAAAATAGCTATTTAGCACAGAGGACTATATTCAATATCTTGTGATAAATAATAATGGAAAATATGAAAATGAATGTATAACTGAGTCACTTTGCTGTACAACAGTAATTAACACAACATTGTAATTCAACTGTACTTCAAATAAAAACATAAAAATGAAAAAAAAAAAAAAGTCACATTCATGTTCCAAAGCCCTTGAGTTCAAATCATAATGAGCTGGGTTACCCTGAGCAAATTACTTAACCTGTTAGTGTATCAGTTCCTTGTGTTTAATATTGAGCTAATGATGGTATGTATCTTGCTGGGATTTTTCAAATATCACACAAGTTAATACACATAATGAGCTTAAAAAGGCCTGATACAGATTAAATAGTCAAATATTAGCTTTTAACTATTTTAAATTTATTATATATATTTGTCTTAGCAGAAGTTAGAGATCTATTTTTTCAAAATTGGGAGGCAGTAGTCTCTATATTTGTTTTTAAATTTTGGATCATTTCCTCACTGATTCACTATAATTGCATACTCAGATTTCATTTGTTAATCTATTTTCCAACATTTATAACATTTATGATTTTAATACTTTTATTGTTATGGGTTTTTTTTACATATAAAGAAACAGGCTTGAAAAGGTGATGTGAGAGATAAAGTTACCCAGTTGTAAGTGATCTTAAATTTACACTTACATCTTGCAAAATGGCTGGATTCATAGAAGTGGTCTTGTTTCTTCAACGAATGTGGAATAAAACATGATCTTTCCACCATACAGCACTATTTTGTTATGAAATACTTATGAACATATTACAGTTAATATTTTAGTTATATCTTTTTATACCTCCTTTTTGTGATCTAGTATTATTCATCTTTAAGATTGTCAACCAATTATTTTGAGGTACATAGAGGACAGACCCATGTCTCAGTCATGTTTGTTACCCTGGTGCTCAGAAGTTCCCTGCACATAACAAAAAGTCAATACACATTTATTAAACATAAATTCTTTTAAAAATAATGTAATATGTTGTACCTATTTAAAATCCCATAATGTCTTGTGGCTACTCAAATTCCAAAACTTTGTCATCATTTTTAGATACCTTAGAGAATGGCTCCATGAAGATAATATCTCCCACTAAAACTCAAAATAGTGCTTTACATCAGGCAGCTGATCCATCTCACTCTCTCAGAATACCTATGTTGATATCTATTTCTCTCCCATCCTATATAGCTTTTATTATTAAAAATTTATTAAGGAAGTTCTCCTTGACTACTTGGGAGCACATTAATTTCTCTTTCTTCCTGAGCCAGCAGCTAGAATTTTTAATTTTAGAGGTAAAAATTATCTTAGACTAGATCTAGGTTAAAGCCTTCATTTAATAATGAGGAAATGGATTGCTAGCTAGGTTATGAAACTCTCCCTCTGAGTATTCTTGATGGATCATGGCTCACATTTTATATTTCAATTTTGTATTTCTCTAATTTTGTACCAATGTGATTCAAAGCTCCTCTGGAGCTAGAACTAACAGTAGATTCAGCAATTCATTGAATAAATATTATTAAGTGCCAACTCTGTGACAAGAAATATTCCAGAATCTAGAGGTGTAAAACTACTACAGATATGTGCAACTTTTATATAACCATTGCCCATGAATGAAGCTGACTTTAATTACAAAAATAAAAAATAAAAACAAACAACAGTTTAATCACTGGGAAATTACAATTGTGACTAAGGTTATAAAGAAAAATTTATGCCATGAAATAGACACTAGAATATTTAATCTATGCTGGAGGGCAAGGAAGAATTTTTCCAAGAAGTAACATTTCTACTGAAATCTGAAGAATGAGTACAAGTTAGGTAGGCAAAGTGAAAGAAAATTTCTTCATGCATAAAAAACTACGAGTTCAAAATTTTGCGCCTGAAAAAAGTACTTTGGAATTTGACAGAAAAAGAAAAGAACATGAAGAGATGCTCAAAATCACTACTCATCAGGGAAATGAAAATCAAAATCACAATGAGGCATCACCTCATACCTATGAGAACAGCTATCATCAAAAAAACAAAAATAATAAGTACTGGTGAGAATGTAGAGAAAAGGAAGCCTTCTTGCACTGTTAGGTTGTACATCTGAAACAAAACATTGTAAATCAACTATACTTCAATTAAAAAAAAGAAACAGTATGATTTAAGCAACAGAGTGAGAAGAAACTGAGGATTAAAATGACAAGAAAGCTAGTTAAGCACTATGTGCAATGTCTATCATTGAGGTCTCTCACTCAGAACTTGATAGCAAGTAAGACTGATAGCAAAAGATAGAAATCTTCTAGAAAGTTATCACAGGGATATTATGCCATTATTTTTAATTATAAAGCCTGCTGTGAATTTTATGTTGACAAAGTTTAATAACAGAAACAAAATGAATGTAGGAGACCTGCCCAAGCCTGGGGGAGAAAGGAAAGTAGCTTGGCTAAGCTGAAAGCTGCAGAGATGCGAGGTCTGGGTGCACAGATTTGAGGTGGTAGTAGAGACAAGGAGGTATTAGAATTTCTGGTTTTCTGGTATCACCGAGTGAGTAAAATTTACGATGCAACCAAGAAATAGGGATAGTCAAAATTTCAGACTTAAGCCTATTAAGTTTGAGAGGGCTGTGAGCAATCCAAGTAAATACATTATGTAGGAGATTGGCAGTCTGGTTCTGAAGATATAAATTTGAGGATTGTTGGCATAATGATAAAAATAAATCTATAGGGCTGAATAAGATCACTAGGGAGAGAAGTCAGGAATAATACCAATAAATTCAAACACTTTGAGGTCAAGTAGTGTTAGAAAAACTGGCAAAAGAGTCTGACAAATATCAGCCATAGTGGAAGATGTAAAACTAATATACAATGATGTCATGAAAGTCGAGAACAAATAGTATACCTGACATAAAGGTGGGATTCAAAAGCTATTTTTAAGATGAATGAATGAAACTACTCATCTGCATTGAATGCTGCCAACAAGTCAATTAAGATGGGAGCTGAAAAGCATCTATCAAATTTAACAATATGAAAATCAATGATGACCCTATAAGAGTCATTTTGGTAATGGAGGTTGGGGAAACGGGTGGGAAAGGATATCAAATTAAAGCAGGCTGAAGAGTAAATTGGCTCCAGTTCGTGAGCTTCACCAAAATGAGTATTCAGAATGTACACATAATATCTACATATTAAGAGAAAAGCAAACATATAACTAGATTGAAAAATAAGAAAAATAGAAACAGTTCACAAAATAGAAAACAATGTCCAAAAGCATATGAAAAAGTATCCAACTAATATTCAGGAAAATGGCAACATGAAATACTGTGATAGGCAGGCTCTAAGATGACCTTCAAGGACATTTGTTGCTTCCTGGTGCTCATGCCCTTGTCTAATCCTCTCCCCTTAAGTGTGATCTGGACCTAGGGACTTGCTCCTAATTTTTAAAACATGCAAAAGGGATGAGATGTCTATTTCTGAGCAAGTTACAAAAAGATAGATTTCCCTCATGCTTATGTTCTCTAAATCTCCTGCTTGCTTTGAGTGAAACTAGTTTCCATATTGTCGGCTGGCCTATCTAAAGGCACATGTAAAAAACTGAGGGTGGTCTCTATCCAACATCCGATGAAGACAGACCATTGTGCCCAATCCTCGGTATAACAGCATATAAAGAACTGAATTCTGCTAACAGACATTTGAGTAAGGTTAGAAAGTCAATCTTGCCCAGTGAAGCCTTCATATAAAAACACAATCCTCACTAATACTCTGTTGTCACCTGTGAAAGAACTTGAGGCAGAGATGCTCAGACAAGTTTGCATTCATGATTCACAGAAATCATAAGATACTAATCTTTACTGTTTTAAGTCATTGCCTTTTGGGGAAATTTGCCATGCACTAATAAATAACAAAGACAAGGACCATTGTATCCCCTTAAATAAGCAAAAAAACCCTCAAAGTCTAATTAAAACAAGTGTTTGTAAGAATGTGGAGACAAAGGGAACATCCATGTATTGCTGGTAGAAATATAAATTGGTTCCATCACACTAAAAACAATTTGACAACTGCTATTAAGTTGAAGATATTGTACCCTTAGCTATCAATATTCCTTCTAAAGGAACAATTTCATGCAAGCAAAGAAATATAGATAGGAATAATTATTGTATGAGTGTATTACATGATTACATAGAGTTAAAAACTAGACAACCTGAATGCTCATCAATTTGAGAATTGGTAAATAAATATTTTTGATGCTGCAAAACACTATATTAAGGGTAACATAAATGAATTAGATCTCCATGTGTTAATATAAGATACAAAAAGTATATTAATACTCGGATGATTTGTGTAGTTATAAAGTATATACATACCTTATGTAATTTATAATATATATAAATATTATAAATTATAGAAGTTAGAGTGGAAATGGTATATACCTACTTCAATATAACAGTCAACCTTTGGAAAATGAAGCAATGGAGATTAAATGAGGGTTGATTTAATTATATCCATAATATAATTCTTTGAAAAAATGAACCAAAGCAAATATAGCCAAGAAACTAATTAAGTCTGAGGGTAGATGATACATGGCTACAGGTTATATTGGTGTGTTTTTCAAGTTTTGAAATATTTCATTATA
Organism: Bos grunniens; assembly: GCF_055505025.1. Taxonomy (NCBI): domain Eukaryota; kingdom Metazoa; phylum Chordata; class Mammalia; order Artiodactyla; family Bovidae; genus Bos; species Bos grunniens. The sequence goes on from NC_141166.1 coordinate 81,699,416, forward strand.
CACTTTAGGAGTTGTGAATCTGAATCAGGTACAGCTGATGTCATAGCAAAAAAAATTGCAAGCTTGATTATGAAAGAGATGGAGACATTAGGGGATACTGAAGAACTTGTGAGGGCAAGAAAGAAATTGCTTCCTTTACTGTATTTTAAATGGAAAAATATAGAATATGTGTAGATTAATGGAATGACTTGTCTTGCAATACACACTGAAAAGTCAAGTAAATAAAGAGGATAAAGAAGAGAGTGAGAGCATATTAAGAACTCAATGTAAAATTATGGCCACTGATATTTTTCCCATTGTAACATAAGATGGATAGACAGGACAAGGATGAGTACAGATTCTGAAAAAAGACTTTCATGTTAAGATTATGATTAATTAGAAGTATGCGAGACATATATAAAAATAAAGGGACCAGAAGTGACAATCTGTAATTTGAGGGTGGGAGGAAAGTTATGAAACAATATATACAGAGAATGAGACTGAGAACTCAATAAAGAAAAGTTGTAAGATTTCTCGGTAGTGTTAAGAATTCAGTTGAATCTATGGTGTTATCAACTGAACTAATTTTTTATGAAATAAATATTTGCAGTAATTAAATATTTATTAAATAAATTAAAATTGTAATCTGGTTGTTTGGGAAGACTGGGATCGTACTTTTGTTTAATGTACTTTTTACTCAAGTATTTACATACTGGAGCTTAACTGTAAGAATATAATGCACTGCCTTTTGCTGAAAACTCAAAGTCATCTAAGGCAGGGGTAAACTTAATAATAATATATACATTTATTGTGATTTTCTTGGTAAATTTTTAAAAAGTACAGAATCAATAGGTTCTTACAGAATTTAATATAGTCTTGAGACCTGGCTAACAAATCAATCCTAGAGTTTTCCAAATCATATAGAAGAAAAACTAGAATAATCAAAAATTTTACGATTTAATATTTCCTTAATTATATCCTGTTACTTTATGTATCTTTTATTAGAGTATTAAGATATGTAACTAAGTAATTTTAATATATGTAACATTTGGATTTCCTGAAAGAAAGATTTAGGAACAAAATCATTTAAGATAGCAAGGTAAAGCATTGGAACAAAGTTTATTTTGTTCCTAACTTGATTGAGGATGTAAAGTGTAGCAGAAATAATACTCAACTGAGTCATTAAGCTCAAATTCCAATCCTGACACTGTCTTCAGCAAGTCCCTGAATTCCTCTGGATTTCTTTGTCTACAAAAGTAGAGGATTAAATTAAATGATCTTTCAAATCCTACTATTTTTAAGCTTCCTACTCTTCTTCAGTTCAAAAGAATTTGGGAAAAGAAGAGTTCTAATAAACACAGATATATCCAATTTTCAGATATACAATGAGAAATGTCCTCTACGCAGTCAGGCTGTGCGGAGGATTAACTACGTCTCTTTGACATCTCTGTCTTTGTTGCTTTCAATGTCTGCTCTGTAACCTAGTTACTTCTTTTCAGGTTTAGAGGCAGAAAGAATTCAAAAGCAAAAGTAGATAGAAGCAAAAATCTGAGAGAAGTAAAGGGGATAAAAGTACGTGTGTATTCAATTTGGTATCTTGATAGAAATGGGTGCTCCTTCAACTTTGGGGATATAATTTCCTGCAAAAAAAAAAAAAAATGGAGATGGCAATAAACTAGAATGGAGAAGGATTGGGTTGAGAGGAGAGTTAAAAAGCAACAATATCTGCCATCTTTTTAGCCCAAGTTTTATCAGCTAGCACTGCTTGTAAGTAGTATTTTATTTGTAAGAAGAACAGTATTAGAAAAACCAGAGATGAGGATGTCAGGAAAATCCAAAGTAGGTGGGAAAAAAGGATTTCTAGGACACCACTAAGCAACTGGCCTTATAACTGCTCTGTTGATGTAATAGTAACAACTGACCTAACATTAAGAAAATAAATCAAATATGAGGAAAGAACTTAATACTCCATGGATATAGTAGTACTATATTGGTAAACCTCTGCTAATTTTCATAAATCAAATCTCTGATGAATAAATGATACAATTACCATCAATTTTCACACAACCAGGCTCAATGTAGGATTTAGAGAAAGACAATGATTAGGAAACTTTCAGATATATGTGTCCTTTCAAAACGGTGAGCATAACTGAATACAACTTATCTTGTGATTTGGAGGATGGGAGCATTTTCTTATATAACTTAGTTGACTGGAAAATATATTTAATGGGATACATAACAGAAGAACTGCTTGTTGGAATCTTTTGTTGTTCATTCACTAAGTCATGTCTGACTCTTTGCAACCCCATGTACTGTAGCATGCCAGGTTCCTCTGTTCTCCACTATCTCCCAGAGTTTGCTCAAACTCATGTCCATTGATTCTATGATGCTGTCTAACCATCTCATCCTCTGCCGCCCCCTTATCCTTTTGTCTTCAATCTTTCCCAGCATCAGGGTCTTTCCCAATAAGTCAGCTCTATGCATCATGTGGCCAAAGTACTGTAGCTTCAGCATCAGTTCTTTCAATGAATATTCAGGTTTGATTTCCTTTAGGATTGACTGGTTTGATCTCTTTGCGGTCCAAGGGATTCTCAAGAGTCTTCTCCAGCACCACAATTTGAAAGCATCAATTCGCCAGTGCTCAGCTTTCTTTATTGTCCAATTTTCACTTTCATAAATGACTAATGGAAAAACTAGTTTTGACTATACAGACCTTTGTCAGCAAAGTGACATCTCTGCATCTTAGCACAACACTAAACTGCTTTAAATATGAAATCCCATGCATTGCTTTTTTTTTTAATCTAGAAACCACCTACTCATTTAAGATATATTATGAAAATAATGATAAACTTTATTTTACAGTGGCTATTTTCTTTTCTTTTTTTGCTATCAGGTCCCGGATTTGGTGCATACTATCTACTTAAAATGATCTCTTGAGTATGTGTGGATAGCAATCTTTGCTGCTCTATGCACTCTGCATATGGCATACACACCCAAACTCAAGAATGCCAGCAAATGCTAGAAGATAGAAAGGCAGGGTAAAAAATTTCCCTGGAGCATCCAAAAGGAACTAGCTCTACTGATTCCTTGAATTTAGCTCCCCAAAACAGAAAATTAAGAGATTCTTTATATGTGGAAGTAGGGAGCTGCTGTAAAAAAATGCCAAAAATGTAAAAGTGACTTTAGAATTAGGTAATGGACAGAGTCTGGAGGAATTTAAAGGGACATGATAGAATGAGCCTTGATGTCTTTGAACTGGCTGTTAATAGAAATATGAATGTTAAAAGAGCTGCTGGTGAGGACTCAGAAGGAAGTGAGTAGCATGGTAAAGAAAACTTACATTACCTTAGCAAATGCCTAAGTTCTCTGAAATAAACTGATGATAGAAATATGGATGTTGATAGAAATAAGTGTGCTTCTGGCAAGAGCTCAGAAGGAAATGAGAAACATTACTGAAACTGAAAGAAGCCAGATTGTTGCTATATAGTGGAAAGAAGCTTAGATGTATTATTCCCTACAGTTATATGGAAATAGAACTTACAAGCAATGCATGATTATTTACTGAGAATATTTTCAAGCAAAATATTGAAGGTGTGCCTAGTTTCTAATTGCTGCTTTTAGTAAAATGCAAAAAAAAAAAAAAAGAGAGAGAAAGGAACTGTTTAGCCAAATGAAACTACTTCTTGATGATTTGGAATATTATCATCTTATCTTGATTTCAAAAGATGCAAAATTAGGAGATTCACTATTAGGGAAGAGTGCTCTAGAGTAGTAAGCCAAAGGTATGACTCAACAGTCTTTTGCTAGTACCCTGAAAGGATAAAATTTGCAGTATTCAATCACATGCAGGATGCTTTGAAATATTTGGCAAGTAGTCCAGATATCTCAAAAGAAGTAAGAGAGATGGGATTAATTTGAAAACTTCTGTGGAGGAACCTCTTGTCTAATGGAGTGAATCCCTGTGATGGGAGGCACACAAGGTTCTTAAGAATATTGTATCAACAGGAACACTATCAGCCTGAACTAAGAGACAAAAACAGTACAAAATGAAAGAAAGCTGTCAGATTCCAAAAATTATAAAAGCAGGAGAAAGGTTGATAGATGTACTCAACTACAAACATGCAATCCTTTCAAAAAAAAATGGAGAAAGACTTAAAGTCAGAGCTTTGACTCCAGATGGTAGAGCCAATAGCCACAGAATTATTCCCCAGTCTTAAAACCCAGTGAAAATTGCCTTCTTGCACTTCTAAATAGGCTTGGGACCAGTGAGTCTTTTTGATCCCCTTTCATCCTTTCTCCTTTTTAACAGGAATGTCTATAACTTGTATTTTACATCACACAATTGTATTTAGGGAGCAGGTAACATATTTTCTAATTTCGCAGGTCCACAGATGGGAGAGGAATTCTACCCTATGATGAATCATACAGAGTCTTGATTATACTTGAGTTAGATGATTTTTGTGGGGTGATATTTGTGTCTTTTGAACTGATGATATTTAGATGAGATTTTGGACTTTGTGTTGATTCTGTAATGTCTTGAGACTTTGGGAAATGTTGTGATGGGTTGAGTGCATTTTGTATATGAATGGATAGAAATCTCTGAGGGCCAGGAGACAGATTTTGCTAAGCTGAATAATGTCTACTCCTGAAAAATAACCTATCTTAGTCTTGGAAACCTGTGAAAGTTACCTTAATGACAAAAGAGATTTTGTAGATGGAACTAAATTAAGGATTTAATGATAGACTATCCTGGATTACCTAGGAAGGCCAATGTAATCACCAGGGTCTTAATAACAGGGATGTAGGGAGATCAGATAGAGAAGGTAGTAACTGACAAAAGCAGAGGTTACAGTGATGCAGTCATAAGCCAAGGACAGCTAGTAGGCTCTAGAAGCTGGAAAAAACAAGGAACAGGCTCTTATCTGAAGCTGCCAGGAAAAATTCGCTTGCTTCCACCTTGATATTTGACCCCCAGCAATTGGATACTAATGCAGTATGTTTTTTCTTAACCTATTAATTTGAAAATTTTCACTTATTTACAAATGTAACCTACAGTATACTCCAGTTAGAATAACATTATAAAATATTAAGTACATATAAAGCATTTGTCCAAACAGGTTCTGAGGTAAGTACCAACTATTTTCGTATAGAAAAGTAAACACAAATTGATTCAGTCATATCTAGATTCAAGAAAGTGTCCTGAGGATATCAAAAAAATGTATTAAATTTAAGACTCTCAGATGTCAACCTAAGGAGTTTTTTATTGTAATATTTTATTTTTCTCAATGATCTCCTATAGAAGCAGTACTCTACATATAATTTTCAGAGCCCAAAATATTTTAACTGCTATTTCAATGTGTTAATCAATCTCAAAAACTCATTACATTTTGTTTTAATTTATAGCATAAATACATGCCAGTATTAATAATTATGATAACAGTATATGCTGAAAACTACACCCATATCCCAGAAATTTCTGTGTGGTATACATATATACATATATATATACACATACATATCTTATTGCTAGTTCTAACAAGGGCCTACAACACAAATGTTATTATGACAGCTGATCTCCAGGAAATTTTTAGTAATATTCTCATGGCCTTATAAATGTGTATGGTAGTTGTCAGCAATAGGCTACTACCAGCAAAGCTCACAGACTATTATACCATATCGTTTGCCTCTGAATTTGGAAAGATAAGGGCTTCTGTCATCTCAAATAATTAATATTTTCCCAATACAGATTAGAATATTTTAAAAATTATGAAAATCCCACATTCTACCTGTGATTGATTAAACGCAATATTCTATTTATCCTAATAGTTCATTTTGTTCTAATATATTATGGGCAAATGAGAGGGAAAAAAAAAACAAAAACTAAGCTCTGTCCTGAACTTTTGTGTTATTTTGTAATAATCAAGGAAGTCATAGTTGGAATGATACAGTCGGCCAAATTCCAGGCTCTAGATAAAATAGGTTATTCACTCCTAATAAAGATCTAGCATTATAACAATTACTCAATTAAAATTTATAACAACTTTATAACAACCTGATTTTAAAGATGAATGACCCAAAATATCAAAGAAAGTAATTATGCTATATTCTTATTTAATTTACTACATAATCATTCATGTATGTTATAGTTTTCATCAGAAAATGTATTAAATTAACTTGTACTTTCACAACATCTTGATATTTCACAGCTGTTGGCCCTTGACCGCATAAAATAAGGTGAATAAAAGGATTTGTGCCTTTTTGGATATTTGGCTTTGTTTTGCTTTTTTAAGATATAAGAGTAAAGTGTAAGTAGATTGATGGCAGACCTCTCCTATTCTTTGGCTCCTTTTAATCTTTTAAAATACGATTTCATACCTACCCTTGAGATATAGACCAAGAAATGTTTTCTTCCATGTAAAGCATTTCTCCAAATCTGCAAGCTCTAAGAGAGTCTGAAATGATCAATTCTACCAATTAAAGTTCAACACTAAGACCTCTGGTTTAGAACTGATCTGGCATATTTACAGCACGTGGTTCAGAGAGTTAAAGCATAGTCTGTAAATGATTCAGGAATGTAGACATTTTTAAATAGATGCACTTGACTGCTAGGTACTCTGAGCAAGTTCTCTATAGAAACATTGCAATGCACAACTTAAGAATTCTATATACTTTCGCTTGTCAGTTTTCTTCCTGACATAAATATTTTAATTCCAATTTATACATATACACATACCTAAATGTTTTAACACATATAAAACATAGTTATGGTCTCTTCATGTGCTTGTATTAATAATAATAGCTAATAGATATTGAGAATAATATATGTCCCACTTCTCTAAGTATTCTATATTGATTAACACATTTAATCCTTACAATATTAGGTGTATTCTAGCAATCTATCTATTTTATGGGTTAGAAAAAAGGCCAAGAAACAGCTACTAAGTCACTTTTCCAAAGTCAAACTAAAATAAACAGTACTAGAAGAATTTGAACCAAAACAACCTGAAGACAGAAGTCATAATCTTCATAAAAATCTTTAAATACTTCATTTTACAATTAAATAAACTAAAGCAAAGAGAGTTTAAATAATGTATGGAGAGTCAAAGCACTGGGAAGGAGTGACAGGAGAAATTCAACCTATTATGTCATCTGATTCTAGAAACCGTGATCTTAACCACTCAATATAGTACCACTTTGCTAAATATTTGCCTTTTCAGAACCATTGATTACATAGAAGTCATTACATCTATGTGTCAAAAACTATTTCAATCAAGGGGCCATAGAAAGAAACATGGCTTTCAAATGCCTCTCCTTTACCTAGGATGGATGGGTAGTGATAATACTAATCTATAAAAGGATAAATAAGCTCTTAATCTACCACCTTCCTCAACCAAACCATTACCCAGTGCACAAACATTTCAAGACCATTATCTGGCTTGTTTTTTATTTCCAACTCCTCTCTTGACTGTCAGTTCACAGAAGAAGAATAGCATTGAAACATGTAAAATATCATGTATGAAATGAGATGCCAGTCCAGGTTCGATGCACGATACTGGATGCTTGGGGCTAGTGCACTGGGACGACCCAGAGGGATGGTATGGGGAGGGAGGAGGGAGGAGGGTTCAGGATGGGGAACACATGTATACCTGTGGCGGATTCATTTTGATATTTGGCAAAACTAATACAATTATGTAAAGTTTAAAAATAAAATTAAATTAAAAAAAATAAAAAAATAAAATCTACTGCTGATGCTATAAAGTGCTTCCTTATCCTCTCTGCAGCCTAACTCTTCTCTAAGGAATCCTGCCCTAACCATAGGTGCTGCACAAACTAACTTCTGTTGTCACTGTTTGCCGTGGTCTTTGAAGCTGTATTTGTATTTACAGATATATGTGCTAGTCACTGTTCTAGGCGTGCATTATCAATGTTCCTAACAACACAGTCTAGCCAAGGAAGTATCCCCCTTTATACATAAGGAAAATTTGAAAGAATAGGTAATATATCTAAAACAGACTAGCTCGGAAGTGGTGTATCTGAGATTCAAATTTAGATCAATTGTCCTCAAAAGACTATTCTGTGTCCATTTAATCACACAGCTACACAAAAACACAAGTTCATTCCATTCTGCATATTTAGGCTGAAAACAATTTATGTACATCAGTTACAAACACATATATGATGGATGTCCTTTGATGTGGTCATATTACCTTTGACATACATATCTACCGCTTTTTTTGTGATATATGTATATAAAGAAATTTAGAGAAATAAACTTAACATAATGTGAAATGGATTAAGATCTTAAAAAAGATGTACTTAAAATCAGACAGGTTATTTCCTTCAGTTTTATTTTGCAAATGATTCTAATTAATTCTGGAAACGTAATGTTTTTCAAAAACTTTAGATAATATATTGTGATCAAATTTGCTTAATTTAGTACACCTTTAAAATTTAAGCCAGTTTCTCCACCTCATAAATATCTCTTTTACAACAGAATAAACACGAGTCAGCTGACTTACTTTTCAACCAGCTATGAAAATTTATTATGAAAATATCACCCCTGTCTCTAGTATAAAAAGACTGATTGAAATGTAAATTCACATAAGATTTCTGACAGCTACAACAAACATAAAATAGGGACATATTAACAGCATTATCTACTCTTGTAAACACTTGGAAGACTGTAATTTTAAAAAGGCTACAAGTCTTCCATAAGGTAAACACAGTAATGCAATAGGAAAAATGAAATTTCTACCATTATTATTTAGTTACATTCTTTCCTACTTTGTACATTTGACTTATGCTTTTACGAGAATGGCTTCATCAATGAATTTCAGTACATTTGTTTGAAGGCAAAAGTCTGAATTCCAAAAGTTTCAGTCATTTTCACCTTTCAAATATTTAGAACATAAATTTGGCTAAAATGATTATCTTGAATTTTACTGGGATTGAACAAGCATGCTGTTTCTTGGTATTCTGATTATGTCCCCTTGAATATTTTAGTCTGTGCTGTGGTACAAGTGTCTCATATGTTCTAGTTAATTGTATTTTTATGAGGAGAAATATGTTAAATCCAGAGAAATGATAACATCATAGTTATAAAATCCATAAATTATGGGTATAATCAAAAGTTTAAATAAATTGGTCATGGGCATTCTACTTTTTTCCAACATTAGTTTGTATTTTAACTTTACTGGTTTGTATGTGAGAGAATGAGGTAAAACTGGAGTCAACTAAAAGAAATTAGAAATATAATAGTATAAATCTGGGTGCTGTGCTGTGCCTAGTCACTCATTCATGTTCGACTTGTTGCCATCCCTGGAGTGCAGCCTGCCAGGCTCCTCTGTCCATGGGGATTCTCCAGGCAACAACACAGGAGAGGGTTGCCATGCCCTCCTCCAGGGATTCTTCCCAAGCCAGGTCTCCCACATTGCCAGTGGATTCTTGACCATCTGAGCCAACAGGGAAGCCCATAGATTTGAATAGCTGATATCACCATCTAGGGACTATACCTTCATACTCACAAATCTTATATATATATATATATATATTTTTTTTTTTTTTAACTGACAATTCTAATTCTGATACCAAACTCTGGTATAGTGTTTATGTCAAATGCTGATTAAAAAATACCAAATTCTAGAGACAAGTGTTGGCCATAATTCAGAAATAAACATTTCTTGACAGTGTGATTCAGAGCTCATTTGCATTCAGTAGGCTTCCAACATATAAAATTAAACGATGTATTCTTTATTTCCTCCTCTTCCAGGATGCCTCTCTGGTCTATCACTGTAAATTCTTCTAGGAGGTGTACTATTGGGACCCGTGAGACATACAGAAGAGAAAAAGATACATTCCAGGCGTGAATATAATTTAAGTTCTTGAGGGGAAATCCAACATGGATGTGACATTCTGGCATTTCTATGAGTGGAATACTGGTTAAACTTGAACTAATTTATGAAATACAAGGTGAGAAAAGCAATGGTTCAAGGAGGAGAGCAGTAACTGCTGAAAGGATCTTGTTCCTGTTAAACTGGTCCATTTATACTCAGATGGCTGCTGAAAAATATCCAATGGCTAGGAATGAGGCCTCTGTTTTGGAGAAAAATATACCTCTGATGAATATTTAGTATAGGAATATAAGGGAAATTGGGACAATTCCTTGTGGTTTGAATTTTGAGTTTCCCTTTGGTTTAGTCCCAGACTTCATGGCTCTGTGCCTCTGTGGGTGTAGACTGAAACATTCCAGTGACCAGATGGAAGCAGAGTGTCTTTTCTGCTCAAGTTAGAAGAAAAAGAAAAACAAAGCAGTTAGTCAACACACACATATGTGTTGCAAGGCATTTTGCTAGATACTTTGAGGTTCACCACAGAATCATAAGGCATGACATAGGTCCTAAGAATCCTATACTTTTTAGGAAGTGACAGCATATGCAGTCTATTAATTTCTGTACTACTGGTGGCACTAGTAGTAAAGAACCTGTCTGCCAATGCAGGAGACTTAAGAGAAGCAAGTTTGATCCCTGGGTCAGGAAGATCCCCTGAAGGAGGGCATGGCAACCCAATCCAGTATTCCTACCTGGAGAATCCCATGGACAGAGGAGCCTGGTGGGCTACAGTCGACAGGGTCACAGAGTTGGACATGATTGAAATGACTGAGCATGCACATGATCTTAACTCCAAATGCACCATGGTATGTTTCAAATGATTAGTTCTTAACAGCAATTGAAACTTATTCTGTTCTATGGAATGCCTGCATATATGTTTTTTATTGTTTCCACATTTTTGTTTTTAGGCAACCTGTATAACTGTTCCACTCATACACCATCTCTTTCTTTCCCAAACTCTTTCTTCAACATGAACGTCTTCCACACTCCAGAACCTTTTATCCTTCTACCTCTGAATCTCTCCATGTGAACATCATACAAACAACTTGAATTCAACATTTATAACATAGAAATCATCATCTGCATAAGCCCACTTTCTGTCTTGCAGTTGTGGTCATTATCTCTGACTCCCCCTTATTTCCTTCAGAAATCCTGGCAACCAGCATGTTGTCTGAATTCTCTATCTCCGTTGTCAGACCTTTGGGGTTCTAGTCATCTTCCTTTGCTTAAATTAATGGAAATACCATTTAACTAGGTCCCTGATGATTTTTCTACACAGCAATTAAGAGTAATTTTTCTAAAACAGGCATTTGATAAATTCACTCTCCCACTTAAGTTCAATGACAGTAATCTTTTCAGAATAAAATCATCTGTGACTTGCATAGTTATCTATGATGTGTGCTCTTCTTCATCTCTTCTTACCTTTCACTCTAAAATTACACTAACCTAACATGGATTCACCACGCTTTTGCCGAACACAGAACCTTTGCATAAACTATTCACTCTGCTTATATCTCTTTTATCCTATTCTCTATTCCAGTTGACAAATTTCCATTCATCACTTTAGTGTGCACTTGTGACTGCTCCTGGAAGATGCCTCTTCCATCAAATATTTAGCAAAGTGGCACTATGTTGAGTGGTCAAGACATAGGTTGAATTTCTCCTATCACTCCTCCCCAGTGGTTTGACTCTCCATAAATTATTTAAACTCTCTATGTCTTAGTTTATTTAATTATAAAATGAAGTATGTAAAGATTAGTGTGAAGATTAAGCAATGATTTCTGTCTTCAAGTTGCTTTGGTTCAAATCCTTCTAGTACTGTTTATTTTAGTTTGATTTTGGAAAAGTGACTTAGTATCTGTGTCTTGGCCTTTTTTCTAACCCATAAAATAGATTGATAGAATACACCTAATGTTGTAAGGATTAAATGTATAAATCAACATAGAGCATTTAGACAAGGGGGACATATTTTATGCTCAATAGCTATTAGCTATTATTATTAATACAAGCACAAGAAGAGACCACAACTAAGTATATGTTTTATATGTGTGAAAATATTTAGATATATGTATGTAAGTGTATACGTATAAATTGGAATTAAAATATTTATGTTAATGTCAGGAAGAAATTTGGGAAGAGAAAGTATAGAATTCTTAAGTTGTGCTTTGCAGTATTTCTATACAGAACTCACTCAGAGTACCTTGCAGTTAAGTGCTTCTATTTAAAAATGTCTGATGCTTGGGGCTGGTGCACTGGGATGACCCAGAGGGATGGTACAGGGAGGGAGGTGGGTGGGGGGTTCAGGATGGGGAACATGTGTACACCCATGGCAGATTCATGTTGATGTATGGCAAAACCAATACAATATTGTAAAGTAATTAGCCTCAAATTAAAATAAATAAATTTAAATTTAAAAAAAAGTCCATCCAGAAATTGGCTCCTATGTCCATCCTAAGTGTTCCTGTAGTAACCTGTTCTTATCTACAGTAATACTTTAATAAGAACACAGGATGGGTTACATAATTTGCCAGGGTCCCAATTTCATTACAAAATGAAAACAAGATACCAAAAGTTAAGAATTTGAAGACGATAACAAGGAAGTATTACACCAAGTAACAAGCTCTTCTAGGTATATGGTACTTTGTGATTGTACAGGTCATACATTCATGAAATAACCTGAGAGTACATTTCATTGCCATTTACATGATTCTGCTGCTGCTGCTGCTGCTAAGTCGCTTCAGTCGTGTCTGACTCTGTGCGACCCCAGAGACGGCAGCCCACCAGGCTCCGCCGTCCCTGGGATTCTCCAGGCAAGAACACTGGAGTGGGTTGCCATTTCCTTCTCCAATGCATGAAGTGAAAAGTGAAAGTGAAGTCGCTCAGTCATGTCCGACTCTTCGCGACCCCATGAACTGCATCCTATCAGGCTCCTCCGTCCATGGGATTTTCCAGGCAAGAGTACTGGAGTGGGGTGCCATCACCTTCTCCGTTACATGATTCTAGTGCTCACTAAATCTTAAACTCCTGGAAAGCAGAGTCAAGGAATTTGTCCTGGTCTCCATTATTTCTTTAGCAATTAGCATTTTCATTATCCCTAACAGCTTATCCAAAAATACCTGTTGATTCAATCTTCCATCCTGAGAGAGAAGTCTCAATGTAGGCATCAGTGTTCTGCTGAAAACTATAAAATGAGAGGACTAAGCCTGATGCTGTCATTGGGCACCTCCAGGATGAGGATTAAGTTTCTTTTAATGGAAAACCACTCCCAAAGTCATTCAGGAGAGTAGGTAAGGGCATGCATTATGAACTCTGATATTTTCAATGATGGCAATTACAAATAACATATAAGTAATAAATATATAATTTATACATGACACACATATGTAATTATATTTATAATATAAATTTATATAAATATAAATACAAATCATTACTATAATCCTTCCTAGTACAGTAAGTCCCCTACATATGAACCTTCACATTTTGAACTTTCAAAGAGTGCAAATGTGCATTTACACATCCAATCACATAAGTTGGTTCACATGTCTGGTGTACATTGTCACCTGCGTGCCTTCTTTACAAGTGGTTGTGCTTTTGTGTATCTTACTGTACAGTACTGTATAGAGTACAGTAGTATAGTATGTTTATTTCAAGTTCAGGATGTCTGGAAGCAAGCGCAAAAGTGGTGGTGATATACCTGGAATTACTACACTTTTCAATGTGCTACGCCATAATTTTAAAAATGTTTTATTTCTGTGTTTGGTTATGTATTATTTGTTGACAAGTATTATAAACCTATTGCAGTGCAGTGCTATATAGCTGACTCTGTTAGTTGGGTACCTAGGCTAACTTCGTTGAACTCACAAACAATATGGACTTACAAAATTCTCAGATGGGAATTCATTCATATATAGGGGACTGACTGTATTTCAGTGGAACGAAGGTTTTGCCAGGTTTTGCTATGTTGCCCAGAGAGCTTCAATAGTTAAATACTGCAGTGCTTTTGTGGACTATGTGTAAACATTAATAAGCAACTACATTTAGCCTTACCCAATAATTTAAACGTTTCTTTCATATCTTGTCCATTTATGTTCCTTCCCTACCTAAGTCCAGCAGGGATTCTAGATTCACTCTGCCTTCTTTATATTTTCTTGTACTGTCCTCCCTGACCCTGGGTATAGTTTGTAAGAGGAAAATTATGCAAATGTTGAAGTGTACAAATCTGTGAAATGTAAATTTCTAAGCAGCCCAAGCACCTGTTTCTCTCTCTCTCTCAAAATCGGAGTTTAGTTTCTTCATCTGCAGTGATATATCAAGAGTCTACAACTTTCACGGTCCTTGTGAGTTTTGCCTTTCCAACTAGAAAAGGCAGCACCTTAAGGGATTCAGATAAGTGGAAATAAAGGAGTGAGGACACTGAACAAGGTCGAGCTGAAATAAGCACCAGCACCTAGGAGACTGAGAACAATGTCCTGCTAACCCAGCCACGAAGGAAACATGTCCAGAGGGCTTCACGTGCCAAGCCTTATTTCAGGAGTTCTGGCATATACATCATTTACCATTCCAGCAATCCTATTCTCATCCTTACTTTACAGATTTGAGACGTGAAAGTACCTGGAGGATTAGTGACAAGTTTAGAATTTGAAATCATACAGTTTGACCTACTTGACCCAGGTCTTACACAATCAGGAAATCCTAAAATTACGTGAAGAATGTGGCTTCATTACCATTGGATTGTTCCTTAAAAACAATGGACAAGGCATCATCTTCATCTTCTCTTTTAGGAGAGCTTGAGGGAACAAGTGGTGCTCTTTGGAAACCACAATGAGCATAAACATACAATTCTTACAAAATCTGAACAGAAAAGGAGATATTAAATGACAATGGATGAGAATATCCTGTTATTTCTTTTCTATGCCCCCTGTTCCTGAATGTGATTGCATCCTATCTCTCCCTTTTATTTTTCTTGCTGAATAATTTTTCACAGAACTTGTTCTGCACACTCATCATCTTTCATTTTCCATTTGATGGTTCTTTTAAAAAAAATCCATATGTTTCTCTTTCAGCACACTGAACAAAATATTACGCCTAGATTCTGCATTCTAAAACACTTTAGAAGAAACAACATTTGGCTATTTTATGTGAGGATTGCCACATTGTGGAATGATTATCCACAGTGAACAGTGGTCTCTTTACAGCTGGGTTTGTACCATGCAAATTGTCTTTTTTGTGTATTTTTCCCAATACAAGATTAGTGTGCCATACTACCCCTATTGCATATAATTCTCTAAAACTGTTCTATTTCCCATTTAACCTAACACAGGTTAAGATCTGTTATTGTCATTTGAGGAGGTACATAATGAACAAAAAGCAATTTGTAATTTTTTCTGATGCCTTCTGGGGTAAATTTATTGTATTTCTAAAGAGACGTGAAAAAGACAAGCTTTATTCTGTCCTCTTGCAAAATATTCAGAAGTCTAATATAAAAATATATACCTGGCCAGTGGAAAGGATCACTGCAACACCATTTAGCAATGATGATGATGATAATAATGATGATGATAGTGGTGTCTTCAGGTACAATTATAAGTTCTTTGTACATTACCTTAATCTTAACAAAACAAACTTATGAAATAGTCCTACTTTGAAGGTGAAGAAAGCCATAGAGGTTATAATTTGGCATTATCAAATTCTAAATATCATATACAAAGGCCCAAGGCCAAGGTCTGTTGAAAACATTGTAAATATTGTTGATCCAATGTTACAGTGATTCAGTTGTTGTCAAAATACAGAGAAAAAACTAGATATATCCAGCATATTCTCTCATTTATTTTGCACTATAGAGTAACTGTGTTTATAAGTAGAGATTTCATTTATGGATTGAAATAGAGTGGTTAAATCTCCTTGAGCTACCTGTATTTCTACCTTGAGAAAAAGAACAAAAAAAATTTTCCTAAATTTAAATCTTTTTTATAATTCTATAATTAACAAATATCATCTGAGACATATACATATATTTATCTTTATTTTTAAACCACGGAACCTAACTCATTGTCAACTTGCATCTGTGTTATAGATATAATTTTCAGCAAGCTTTTCCTCCCTTTTAAAAATTTAATTGACTCAGTACAACTCTGAATAAAGATGAATTGCTACTAAAAAGTAGGCTCAGAGTAATAAGTATAATATTGTCAAAATAAATGCAGCAAATGTATATATTTTGACACTTAAAATATAAAAATAAATGCATAAATAATTATAGCTAAGAACTGTATGAAATCAAACCATCATTATGAAAAAGAAATTAAGTTACTTATAATAATTAGAATTAAAGAAATAATTCTGCAGCCATAAACAATATATACTTTGTGTTCCCATTCATTGTTTTTAATTAAGATTTTGATCTCCACATTAATTCTGATTCAGTATTTTTGATATTTTAGATTATTAATGGGGGGGGTGCAAATAAAGACTCAAGATATCTAAATACCAGAGTCTTCATCAAAACAATATATATCTACACATTCACACTTCAACTTTCCACTCTTAAATTTTAGGAGTAAAACAATTAGAATATAATTCAATTTCCCCCCACCATTTCTCAGCAGACAAGTTGTATGAACCATTATAATGATTAAGCAGCTGGAGAGATTCAATTATGAGGGAAGCTTAAAGAACTAAATATGCATAATTTGGCTTAGTGACAACAACTAAGAAAAATTATGAGTAACTACTGTCATATTTGAAGGATATCTTTAAAGATGAAAAATAATGATTTGTCATGTGGTAGGTAAAAGGCTACAGGAATTAAAGGGAACATTGAGACAATCAATAATAAAGTAATTTTATGATAATATTTTATATATTAGAGGAACCAGAGGTCAAATTGCCAACATCCGTTGGATCATCAAAAAAGCAAGAGACTTCCAGAAAAACATATACTTCTGCTTTATTGACTATGCCAAAGCCTTGACTGTGTGGATCACTACAAACTGTGGGACATTCTTAAATAGATGGGAATACCAGACCACCTGACCTGCCCCCTGAGAAATCTGTATGCATGTCAAGAAGAAACAGAACTGGATATGGAACAATGGACTGGTTCCAAATTGGGAAAGGAGTGCGTCAAGGCTGTATACTGTCATCCTGCTTATTTAACTTATATGCAGAGCACATCATGTGAAATGCCAGGGTGGATGAAGCACAAGCTGGAATCAAGATTTCAGGGAAAATATCAATAACCTCAGATATGCAGATAACACCACCCTTATGGCACAAAACAAAGAAGAACTAAAGAGCCTCTTGATGAAAGTTAAAGAGGAGAGTGAAAAAACTGGCTAAAACTCAACATTCAAAAAACTAAGATGATGGCATCCAGTCCCATCACTTCATGGTAAATATATGGGGAAGCAATGGAAACAGTGACAGACTTTGTTTTCTTGGGCTCCAAAATCATTGCAGATGGTGACTGCAGCCATGAAATTAAAAGACGCTTGCTCCAAGGAAGAAAAGCTATGGCTAACCTAGGAAGCATATTAAAAAGCAGAGACATTACATTTCTGACAAAGGTCCATCTGGTAAAAGTTATGGTTTTTCCAACAGTCACGTATGGATGTGATAGTTGGACCATAAAGAATGCTAAGTGCCAAACAATTGATGCTTTTGAACTGTGGTATTGGAGAAGACTTTTGAGAGTCCCTTGGAGTACAGGAAGATCAAACCCGTCAATCCTAAAGGAAATTGGTCCTGAATATTCATTGGAAGGACTGATGCTGAAGCTGAAACTCTAATACTTTGGCAACCTGATGGGAAGAACTGACTCATTGGAAAAGACCCTGATGCTGGGAACAATTGAAGGCAGGAGGAAAAGAGGACGACAGAGGATGAGATGGTTGCATGGCATCACCGACTCAATGGACATGAGTTTAATCAAGCTCTGGGAGTTGGTGATGGACAGGGAAGCCTGGTGTGCTGCAGTCCATGGGGTTGCAAGAGTCAAACATGACTGAGCGACTCAACTGAACTTTATATATTGTAAAACTATACTTAGAAAAAAGTAAAATGGATTAATAAAGCAGTATGGACTGGGTCAAGTTTTCTTAATTTAAAGGCAGTCATTTTTATGAATAAGTATATCATTTTCTGTTTTTGGTAACCAGACATTTATTATACATATATCATTTTTTTTTCATTTTTGTCTGTCATATTAGAATATTTTTTAACATGGCATTCTTTTAAAATTGTGTAATTCATAGTTGAAAAAACTCAGCCATTTCTTTTCTACTTTGCTGTAGGGATCCAAAAATAAACATGGTAATCATCCTACAAGTTGTCACCACTCTTACTTTAGCTTAAAAATGAATGTGTACTAACTAAACTATTAGCTAATGATTTGTAAAGATAATAGAACACAGTGAGCCAATCAACTGAGTGCAGCATTCCTCTCAGAGGTATATGGTCGCTGTTAAATTCAATCTCATTTACTCTTTTAATGTTGTGGAAAGAGGTGGTAAATACAACATTTGTTACTTTCAAATGACATTTGAAATATACATAGAGATTAGGATTTAGTCCAGAAAAATGAATTAGGGTAACTAAAGTAGTACTGGAAAGCAATGACTGTGATCTAAATGTGAAAATAACACATTTTAAATATTTTCCAACAAAGACAGCAGCAAAATTTGTAACGTAATGGGAGGCTTGTACCTGGTTTCTTTCTAAATCCCTTGAGCCTTATTGGTAATGATGCACATACACATTACTCAGGCTGTGTCAGTTTGTTCTGGCCACTTGAATATCAAACATGATATTTAAAATTAAAAAGTAAACATGATATTTAAAATTTAAAAATCAGGAATCAAAAAAAGCAAAGAAGTATGGATTTTTCTCTACAAAAATGAGTAACACCATTTACACAAAACTGGCTACAACTGGCATTCAAAACAAGAAGATTAAATGGCAAAAACCATACTATATCAGAAGATAAATATGACACATTTAACTGTTGTATACTATCCTGCTTATCATCATGGTGCGGATGACTAGCTTTTACTTATGGTGCTTCTACTCTTGTCAAGTTTATCCACTATCTTAATATTTCTAAGCTCGTGTGGCCCCACATATGGTGAAGAGATAGCATAGCATCAGTTACATAGAATAGATATAATTTGTCTCTTGGAGGAATAGGTGCTGCTTCTCTGGAGAAATTCTTAAAGGTGAGGGGCTTCGGGGAAACATTCATACTTAGTGCCTACATTTGCAAGCACGTTCAAACTTTTGGTGGGGGAAAATGGCTTTCTTATTCACTTAAGGAGTGCCTCCCTGGGGTTTGGAACTCCCTCAATGTGCATGTGGGATGAGGGGGGAACATGGTGAGCAAGACAAATGAGGATGTGCTGTCACACACCGTCCTGCCTAGCAGGGAATCCAGACAATTAAACAAAGGATAACAATATAGAATGATGAGTGCTCTACAGGATGCTGGGAAAACCTCCAGCTAGTTGGTCTAATGAATCCAAAGACTAAGGAAGACCTTTCAGAGAAAATGTTGAGGAAGCAGATACCTCAAGGGCTCACTCTATCTACAAATAACACCCAGGCATAAAATCAGATGCAGATGCGTGAGTGCATGCTCGGTTGTGTCTGTCTCTTTGGGACCCCCTGGACTGTTGCCCACCAGGCTTCTCTGTTCATGGGATTTTTCCAGGCAAGAATGCTGGAGTGGGTTGTCATTCCCTACTCCAGGGGGCCTTCCCAATTCAGGAATTGAACGTGCATCTCTTGTGTGCCTTGCCCTGACAGGCAGATTCTTTACCACTGAGCAACCTGGGAAGCTAATAAAATCAGAACACTAAAGAGTGTTTGAATTTATTTTTGCTTTTGACAGATTTAATCAGTTAGGCCAATCAAATGGTAAACAAGTTATAAAATATGCCTATCTCCGCGCTTTCAGAATAGTTAAAAGATTTCTGTACTCCAATGAACCCCTTCCTCTGATTATTTGAGCTGATGCGTATTGTAATCAGACATTCAAGCAGATGAACAGTGTTTGTGCCCTGGTTAGGAAAAATTTAAGGAAGGAAAAAAAATTACACATGAGAGGTTAGAAGTACTAACTTTGATCAGTGAGTCTAAATATTTGGTTGTGTGATATTCCCTAAAGTGCTTAATAAGATTTTAGATTTCCACTCTTGCACCAGTTCTAATGAAACTCTAACTCAGGAGATCTGGGGCTGGTCTCAAAACTTTGCCCTTTTAACCAGAGCCCAGTTATTCTGATGTAGGTGTTCCAAATCCCCTCCCTGAGAAACACTAGAGGTTGTGCTAGATACAGAGGTAGTAGCTCTTGTTGGGGACAGGAGAGACAGTTTATTCTCTTGTTTTCTCCTCTCCTTCATCAAAGTCCTAGTCAAGCCACATGGATTGTGAAGAAGGCTGTTTCTCTGTGTATATCCTAAACCCTATTCATAAGAAGAAAGAAGAGGAAGTATAGCTCTTCCCAAGAAAGAGAAAGAACAGTGTTTCCCAAGCCTAGATACACAGCACAATCACCTGGGGACCTTTCTTTACAAGTGTACTGATATTCAGGCTCAGTCCCTCTAGATTCATTGGGCTGGATGAACCATTAACAGAATTTTAAGTTTCCCTGGAGTCTGTAATATGTGTAGGGGGATGGGAGAGTTACAGACAAAAGAGAGGTTTTTTAGCCTCCACTGTTACAGTTCCTTTGCTAAAAGCTTTCATATCTAATATTCATATATAGAATACATCTACATATAGCTATGTATATATCTAAATACACATACATTTTTGCTTCATATTTATATAATTTATAACTGTTATTAGTAAACCTAAAGATTGACCACTCAATGACCTAAAGGGAGAGTCAGAATGACAATTTGATCTGCTTAATTCCATGTCCATGATAATTTTAGTTTGTTTTTATCTCCAATAAAATTGTTCATTTTTTATATTTAACCTGTAATCTGCTATAACTGTAGATCACCTCTCTAACACTAACATATGATTTACATGGTAGAATGGTTTTCCAGTCAAAAGCTCTACTGTAGAGGTGTTATATCTTTTTCTGTAGCACAGTGCTTGGCCTGTGCTCAATAATGTCAGGTTTTACAATGGCCTTTCTAGTAGTATTTTCACAAGCATATGGATATTTGTTGTACTTTGAATTATTACAGTCTAAAAACGTGACAAGTATAAAAACTAAACTGTGACGTAGACATGGTAAAACTTAAACAAAGATGACATTAGATGGCACAAATGAGGTATATTACTAGTCTCTAGAACATACTCTTTTGAAGTCAGCTAATTTACTGTATGTTAAGAAAGTTAAGAGAAAGAATAAACAAAAAACTTATTAATGTGGAATTATATCATTGAAGTTAAATGTGAGGTTTAGTCTGTGAAGAATAAAATAATTTAGTGCTCTAAATACAAATACAGTTTCCTTGCAATCTGAAGGTAAACTGCTCCTGTCCATTCAACTTTTGATAAGAAGTAGCTTGCTAGAGAAAATTTAACCAAGTAAAACAGTAGTGTAGTTATTAATTCTGTTGACATCAGAAACAAACAAAAAAACCTGATATGATACCAACATCTTCAATATTATTGCAACTTTCAACTCAAACCCTTTACAAAGTCTGGTATCTTGTCTGTCAGTGGCCCACCTCAGCTAGCAGACTATAACCTCACGAGTGCAAACACCTATTTTATTTGCATCCATACCCCAGTGCTGAGAGCAGCACTTATCGCAGAATGTGTGCTCTGCAAACATTTATCAAAAGAATAAAGGAAAATACCTGAGAATGCTTTATCCTTGATGCTAAAAATTAGTTTTTTTTTTTTATCATTGCTGGTGCAGGGAGGGGAGGGTTGGGGGAAAGGATAGTTAGGGAGTCTGGGATGGACATGCACACACAGATATATTGAAAATGAATAACCAACAAAGACCTAGTGTATAGCACTTGGAATTCTGCCCAGTGTTGTGTGGCAGCCTGGATGGAGGGGAGTTTGGGGGGGAATGGATACACATATATGTGTGGCTGAGTCCCTTTGCTGGTCACCTGAAATTAACACAACTTTTTAAAATCGGTTATACTCCAATACAAAATAAAAATGTTTTAATTTTTTTTTAATTTTTAAAAAGAAAAAAGTTTCATACAAATATGTTTTTTTTTTTTTTAAAGAGAGACGTTAAATAACTTTCTAAGAAAACACAAAAGTGATTAAAAACCAGGTTAGGAGAGTGTTGTCTTTCCTTTCTGTCTATATATTTCATTATTAAACTACATTGCAGTCACTACCTCCAATCCAGAAAAAAAAATTAGTTTATTTTTTCTAAAATTGCAATATTAAATGGCCTAAACAAATTATATTGAGTTAAATATTCTTTGGAAACATATTCTGATTCTTACATTTAATCTACAATACTATGTGCAGACATAATAAACCCGACTGGAACTAGTCTTTGTAAGCCAAATCTCCTTATATAAGTTTAGTAATCAACTTTTGAACATTTGACTTTCATAAACATTTTAAGGGACCTGTTAGAAAATAAGAAAGGGTGGACCCTATTCCTGGGATTCTACAAAGAAAGTTGGCTTAAAGGAAAAAAAAAAAAAAAAAAACCTTTGGAAATACTGTCAACACACTTCATAAAGAATTAAATATGCTATGTTTTGTGATCTAGAAGATTCCTGAGTTACCAACGCATGCATGTGTGTACTTCGAGAACATTCAAAAGGGTTCTGACCAGAATAAGATTAATTGATAAAGGGAACTTAGCAGCCTTTAAGGTGAACTTGTGCTTGATGCCAAAAAGAACTGGTATTTTCTCAGAGAATTATGGGTTCTATCCGAGCTACTGAGTAGAAGAGGGGAAAAAATGCTGATAAGATACCTGAGAGGCATTTGCAAAGTCTACCCCTCACCCCTTTCTTGCTGCTTCAAATCTCCTTACTTCCCTACTTCTATTATGGGCACCAGCAACTAATTGTGAGATTCTGATGTCATATCAGATCCTCTTCTTCCCAAGTTTCCTAGAATCTAATATACTTCTTTGTTTCGTGACTGACATTTGAATTCACTGCCCCATCCACACCTATCAGACCTGTGCTACTGCAGTGCTATCAGTCATCCAGCCCCAGTACATTATCCTGGCCTTGGCAGAAGTTAATCTATTCCCATACTAGCTTTATAAATGTTCAGTGTTTTATACTCCACAGGGAAATGTCCAGATTCCTTAACATATCTCACTTCATTTCATCAGTTCCAATGTTCTAATTATACTTAGCTGCTCACCAAGCCCTAAACACATAGGCACTTTCCACCCACTCTGCCTTTAATCATGTTGCACACACCGCTCCTGGAGGGCTTTATCTTTCTCTGTATGACAGAATCTAGGCATTATAAGAACCACTCTACATACTCCCTTGTAGGAAGTCATTCTAGAAACACAATACAAAATAATTTATTCCATCCTTATGCCCCTTGACTCAAGACTGTTTGGGTTCACATCTTGAGTTTATCATCTATAACCCAGACATCCTGGTGAAAGTACTTAAACTTTCAGATTCTCCGAACCTGCCTCATAGAACTGTGAGAATTATATGAGCTAATAAAGGAAGGTACTTAGAGCAGTGCCTGGAAGGTAGGTATTTAATAAAAGATACACTATTTTCAAAAATAATCTATAGTCTTTTTCATATCATACAGCACTACAATTTTCATCCATGCAAGACTGGAAACTAACATTGAAAAAGGCAGTGTTTTGCTTTTATGTCTAATATCCCGAACAGTTTCTAGCATAATTCAATTTGCAACATTCATTTAATGCCTATTATATATATAATTGGGTGCTACCCATGGGGCTTCGCAGGTGGCACAGTGGTGAAATAATCCTCCTGCAAATGCAGAAGACATGAGAGACACGGGTTCCACCCCTGGGTAGGAAAGATGCCCTGGAGGAGGAAACGGCAGTATGTTCTAGTATTCTTTCCTAAAAAATTCCATAAACAAAGGAGCCTGGTGGGATACAGTCCATGGGATCACAAAGAATTGGACATGATTGAGCACATTCCTGGATGTATAAAGAGATAAATGTAATTGTCTCAATCCCTAAGTAGTTTATAATGTATTTTGGGAAATAAACTACAGAGAAAATTAGGAATTATGCTAATTGTTTCCAAAACCAAATGGCAAACAAGTTCTACACACACAAGACAACATGAGATGCCAAGGCAGCCACAATCCCTGAGGATAAAGAAACTGGGAAATATGCCTGAATAAGAAAATCTTGGAAGCAGTGATAAAATGATGGAATACACTCAAGGTCAGACAGGACTTAGTAACTCAAGACCACCACCACACACAGTGAAGGTGGCATTTAGGTAAGGAGCACTGGGTAGGATGACATGGAAATAGGGATGATCATCGTAAAATCAAAGGGGTTTATGCAAAAGAATCTTGTAAGATCTTTTAAAAAAAAAAAAAAAACAAGACAGTGGTTGCAAACTATAACATTCATAGGCAGGTAAAGTAGATGAATAAAGCAGGCCAGGTCTAGGCAGAGAGAATGTGTGGGTTCTGGCAAACAAGAGGGCCAACTCTGAGTAAAGGAGGCAGCCATTTCCTAGCTATAAATAAATTGTTACCCATAGGAATGTGTAGCAATGTGGCTAGAACGTGTGTTTAAAAATGAGATCTTGAGAGTTCTTTGGTGGCTTAATGTTTAGGATTTGGGGCTTTCACAGCTGTGGCTTGGGCTTAGTCCTGGTTGGAGAATTGATATCTTGCAAGCCACACAGTATTGCCAAAAAATAAAAATAAAAACAAGATCTCTTCTGAGCTTCCCTAGTGGCTCAGACGGTAAAAGCAGCTGCTTGCAATGAGGGAGACCTGGGTTCAATCCCTGGGTCAGGAAGATCCCCTGGAGAAGGAAATGCAACCCATTCTAGTACTCTTGCCTGGAAAATTCCATGGATGGAGGAGCCTTGTAGATTACAGTCCATGGGGTCACAAAGAGTCGGACATGACTGAGTGACTTCAGTTTCAGCTTTCAGTTTCTGATTTTTAAGTAGGACTATTTTCAACATTTTAAAACACCACGTAGATCAAACAAATTATGCTTGTCAAAAAGTGTTGTCTCTAGCTGCCAGTTAACTTCTGGAAAAGTTTGAAGTGGCCATGTGTACGGTCTAAATGCCAGGTGAGACATTTATAATTCATATGTTAGTAGGGAGCTATGGAAGGTTTTTGAACAGAAGTGTTACATGCTAAGGAATATTTTAAGCAGACTGCTTCAGAGTATTGTTTGTAAGATGAATTACTGAAAACAAAGGTTGAGAGCTAAACTACAGTTTAGAAGTTATTCTAATCCAGGTTGAACTATGAAGGTCCAAAATAAGGTGTTAGTTGGGAGACTGTAAAGGGAGTGATTTAAGGTTCAAAGCAAACCACTTGAGCCCTTCTCTAATTTTAGCTCACTAAAATTCATTTTTTGTCTGCCCAAGTTGTGCTAATTGCTCCCATTTCTCATATTTTTCCTTTAATCAAGAGATTTACATAAGTGGGCTCATTAAAAGAAAGACATGTCTCACCAAATGAACCCTGCCATTTTGTGTAATAATTATAGCACAAAAGGAAAGGTTAATCTGATTATACATAATAGGATAAACAGAACATTTTCAACATCTGTGTACTAAGTAGTCCTGTCTATTTTTTCTATGTCCTTAAACAAGTAAGTACAATCATATGTGGTTTTCAGTAAAAGTCATCTTCACACTTAGGCTTTCAGAAATTGTGAATACAAATAAGCAGCTATCATTTCAACCTATGGACAGAATATCACATTGTAAAATGTATAAGAATTTATAAGGGACCTCTTGGCTGAAGATTTTGCATACTGTTACAAAGACATTCAGGAAAAACAAATCTGTGCTTACTGTTCAGTGATAAAGCATAATTACCTGGCTTTTCCTCTCTAGGGTGTTAAATTAAAAAGCAATGGTTAATCTATGGCTCATACTAGTCTGTTTTTATGTATTAATAACAATGATTATGGGTAATTTTCTTTCTTATGAAATTAAAAGCTTTCACAGAACATCATTCGACTCAGCAACGAAGTGCATTACTCCCAATACAGACAGAAAACCATTATGGATGTGTGCCAAGCCACTTCAAATTGCTGGCTCATTCTGAGTTTTAGATGGATATTTTTCAATATTTTTTAAAGTCCTTTCATTCAACTCCCACACAGCAATCCCTGTCTTGAGCTTTCGGAAATGTCCTGAAGCTAGCAAAATCAACGAGTCATTTCATCCCTAATTATGCACTGGTTTTAGCACTTCCCACAATGGTATTGTTGAGGATGAATATAAGGAAACCCAAGTGTGGGAAAGGGGGGTCATGTTGGCCTAATGGGCTATGCTCATTTGCAAATGAGCTCTTATGTTTTCAGGTAATAAATCAATTCCCCCAAAGTATTCTTCCTAAACTATCCTCAAAGACTCTCATGCAAAAAACCTCTCACTACAAAGGATGTCTGAAGCAGTCACTCCCACTTTCCCAGTGTTAACATTTCCTCATCCATATTTTGTTGATTGCTCCAATATCTTCCAGGTCCTTGGTGATTCTGATGAGTTTTTACATATAGGCTAATGGCAGAAACTCAGGCTCATTCTTTAAAAAAAAAAAAGCCAAGTAAGTAGTCCATTTTAATGAGAAAAATGAAAAATGGTGAACTCAAAGGATTGTTAAGTAATATAATGTTCTTGGTGAATGACTTATTTGCATTAATGCTTAGATCAGGAATATTTTTGAAAGTACATGTAATGTCCTGATGCATTGGGATTTTATTCCATTGCACTTCTGTTCTGTTTCATTTACTGACCTTTCTCTTATTCAAAATGATATCAGTTAAAATGCTTTATTAACCAGAAGTTCTAAACTTGTCATGTACAGGTGGTTTAAAAAAAATCAACTTGAAATACAATAGTTTGAAGTGCCTTATGAATTATCAAAGAGGTATGTATACTTTTATCAACAACACATAAAACCCTCCAGGTTCCTAAATTTGAAATTTAGCTTTAAACTTTTCTTAAGGCCCTTGGAGAATCATAGAAGTTCAGTTGCTTCTTACTCCCTACTGCTACACAGTTGCGGCCCACCTCTTCATCTCCAAGCATTACATAAATGCATAATGCATACCGAGCCTGTACATTGTCTCCCTGGTTAAAAATCAGCTTAGCCGTCATCCCACACTAGATGCCTGAAAGTGTCCAATTGATACTTTCTTCCTGACATCGTTGGTGTCCTGACAGTGGTCTCTTCTCACTACATGCTCTTTTCTCATATCCATTCAAGGATGCATGCATATCTTGCCATGTCATCAACCATAAGCTAGTCTAATGGCCTATATCTCTAAGTCAGGCTGCTTATACAAGCTCCACATTTCTTTTTTCAGTTTCTTATTGGACATGATCATTTAGTACCTATGTGATGACCAGAACTCAAAGAACATAAAATTGAGCCCCTATACCCTCTTACCTTCTCACCTAAAGCTGTATCTTGCAGAGCACTGATTATATGGTAGAAGGTAATATATTTAACTGTGCATGTTCAGTTGCTAAATCCTGTCCAACTCTGTGACCCCACGAACTGTAACCCACCAAGCTCCTCTGTCCATGGGATTCTTCTGGCAAATACTAAAGTGGGTTGCCATTTCCTCCTCCAGGGAATCTTCCCAACCCAGGGATTGAACCTGAGTCTCCTGCCCTAGCAGGCAGATTCTTTACCACTTGAGCAACCTGGGTCCTATAGATTTAACCATAATATCTATTTTTTGGAAATTCACTACGTGCCAAGTACTGATGTAAACTTCATACATATACTGCCTCATTTAATTTTTATAGCATTTAATCTTTATATAATTTGGCCACCTAATGTGAAGAGCCAACTCATTGGAAAAGACCGTGATGCAGGAAAGATTCAGGGCAGGAGGAGAAGTGGGTGGCAGAGGATGAGATGGTTGGATGGCATCATTGACTCAATAGACATGAGTTTGAACAAACTCTGGGAGATAGTGAAGGACAGGGAAGCCCGGTGTGCTGCAGTCTATGGGGTCACAAAGAGTTGGATATGATTTAGTGTCTGAACAACAAAAGATCTTTATAACATATGAGGAAATACACTAATAAACTCATTTGATAATGAAAATTGAGCCATATATGTTAAACAAAATTCTTAAAGCCATGTATCTGGATCCGGTAGAATGTGTGCTAGTATTTAAATCCAGATATTTTGATTCTAGAACCACTGCATTTACATTAAATACCTATCTATAACCAAGGAAATCTAAGTTTGAATCCCTATTTCTGCTATTTATTAATAGATGATTTTGAGCCAGTGACCTTATCTCCTTGAATTTCAGTTTTTTCACCTGTGTACTGGACAAGCATATTTCCGCATAGGACTTGTATGAGGGGAAAGGTCTTTATATAGGGTGACCAACCCTTTCCAGTTTAGTCAAGACTTTCTGAGTTTTAGCACTCAAACACCTCTGTAACAGGAACCTCCAGAGTCCTGGACAAATCTGCAATTAAGCAACCATAACTTTACATATGGGGCTTCCCTGGTTTTCAGAAGTTAAAGTGTCTGCCTGCAAGGCAGGAGACCTCAGTTCAATCCCTGGGTCTGGAAGATCCCCAGGAGAAGGAAATGGCAACCCACTCCAGTATTCTTGCCTGGAGAATCCCATAGATGGGGGAGCCTGGTAGGCTACAGTCCTTGGAGCCTCAAAGAGTTGGACAAAACTGAGCGACTTCATTTCACTAACTTTACATATAAATAATTCTTAATGAATTGGTTTTCCTAATCAAATACATTTTAATAACATAGTATGTTAATTTTACTTCTGTAAAGTTCTTTCACCAATTCCCTTCATTCCCACAGTTACACCTGTAGGAATAATAACTGAAAGATGTAACTACTATTTAGTCAGTGCTAACTGTGTGTCAGGCACTATTTACTAACTCAGATGTTGTCTTTATTTCACATATGCGCTAGGAAGGCTAAAGAAATGAAGTGAGGACTTTCCTGATAACCCCATGGTTAAAACTCTGCCTTCCAATGCATGGGCTGTGAGTTCGATCCCTGGTCGGGGAACTTAGATTCCACAGGCCCTGGGGCAACCAAGCCTACATGCTATAATATAGAGCCTATGTGCTACAACTAGAGAGAAGAAAAGTCCCACGCACCACAGCAAAGACCTGACATGGCCAAAAATAAGTAAAACATGAAAGAAATGAAGCATCTATATATGATAATTGGAAAAGTAGAGACTGAACTGCATTTCTATTTGACTCTAAACCGACTCCACACTTTTAAACATCCCTCCATATTTACCATAATTCCATGAGCTAATCATGCCATGTCTATTCTTAAGATATTTATTGGATAACTATACAACACAGCATGGAATTTGATGCCCTCAGCATACATTTCCAGCCTCATTTTTCTTTTACTAATAATGGATTCAACTTCACTATTTGCTAAAAACCTTTTTTTTCCCCAGGTAAATAGAAGATGACAAAGTATATATAAACTTTTATGTTGAAATGTAGGAAAGTTTGCATGAATAAAGTTCAAAATCTTTAGAATGACTCTCAAGACCATTCATACTATCCCATTTAACTATAATACAATCTTTTCAAATATACTGTATCTTTCATTCTGAATAGAACACTTATTTTACCACAATACTGATGAATAAATTAGACCAATCTCAAGTCATTAGGACTTTGCCTTCTCTGTTGGAGTATCCAATCTATCACTTTAAAATGTTCACATCCTTGAATAAGGCAGATGCCAAGACACAGGAGAGACTGTTTCTCATTCGTCTTTATATTTCAGTGCCTCGTGTTATGCAAGATATTTAAGAAACCCTTAGCAAACATTTCTTAAGTTAACTGAATGCTCTAGAGTTAATATAGAGTGCTGTCACTGGACTAAATCCTACAGCTCTTAATTCCTAGGGTGGTGAGTTTCCCATTATATCAACTTGCTTCAAAGTTCTCCAGCAGAATGGAAAAAAATCAGTTAAGTTCTCTGTGCCTCAATTTCTTCCTGAAAATCATCATCCCTGAAGTTTCCATGTGAAAGAAAGGCATTTAAATATAGACAGCAATGGTATCTCAACACATTCAGTTCAGTTCAGTCGCTCAGTCGTGTCCGAGTGCGATCCCATGAATTGCAGCATGAAGTTTCTAATTCTTCGATATTTCTTCCTAATACCTTGCTGGGCCAAGAAAAGTATGAATTATGCCAGATTCCTATGACCACAAAATGAATATATAGTTTAAATCCATATCTACAAACCTTTAAATTCATTATGTCTATAAATTATACTAATATGTAATTCCAATCACTTCTTAAATATTTAAAATATTTGATTCTATTCTACCCTGGTCTATTGATAATTTCTAAATCCCACATTATGCAATAAAATCCTTTATAACCAAACTTTTCAATAGCTAATTTATATGCTGTATAGATTTAATTTCAATTATTTTGATTTTCCTATTTTTTTATTAGTTCAGTTCAGTCACTCAGTTGTGTCTGACTCTTTGCAACCCCACAAACTGCAGTACACCAGGCTTCCCTCCTCCATCACCAACTCCTGAAGCTTACTCAGACTCATGTCCATTCATTTGGTGATGCCCACTAACCATGTCATCCTCTGTTATCACCTTCTCTTCCTGCCTTCAATCATTCCCAGCATCGGGGTCTTTTCAAATGAGTCGGTTCTTTGCATCAGGTGGCCATATTATTGGGTTTTGAGCATCAGTCCTTCCAATGAATATTCAGGACTGATTTTCTTTAGGATGGACTGGTTGAATCTCCTTTCATTCCAAGGGACTGTCAAGAGTTTTCTCCAACAGCACAGTTCAAAAGCATCAGTTCTTTAGCACTCAGCTTTTTTAGTCCAACTCTCACATCCATACATAACTACTGGAAAAAACAAAGCTTTGACTACATGGACCTTTGTTGGCAAAGTAATGTCTCTGCTTTTTAATATGCTATCTAGGTTGGCATAACTTTTCTTTCAAAGAGCAAGCATCTTTTAATTTCATAGCTACAGTAACCATCTTCAGTGATTTTGGAGCCCCCCAAAATAAAGTCTGTCACTGTAGTCCACTGGAGAAGGGAATGACAAACCACTTCAGTTTTCTTGCACTGGTGTTGAAAATAAAGGTTCTTTATATTTGGTCAAGACATATTTATTCAGTATCTTCCATGTGTCAAGCACTTCATTATATCCCGTGGACACAGAAATGAATCAAGTGTGCAGTCTAGTTAAGATGACAAATATGGGAACACATGATCATTATGCCATGTAAAAATGCTGTAAGAGAGGCAGGTGCAAAATGCCTTGCAAGTACAGGAGACAGCCTGATTCATTCAACAACAGGTATTTATTAAGATCCAAAGTGATTAGCATTATTCTAGGCACTAAATTTGTACACAAAAATATAAGATATAAAATGAAAATATTCCAGCGTTGGCTAGACATTTTTTTTTTTTCTACAGTTACAGCAATCTTTGTGTTGATTCAATCAGCAGTTTTGAAATGTTGAAGAGAAGTGCCATCTAATTACCATGCCAGTTCAGGCAACTTTAAGAACTCCAATGTTAAGAAAATGGGAAGGTAAAAGAAAAAAGGTGTATTTTATTGTTCAATATAATTCTGGTGATATCTCCCAGAATAAATAACCATCTCTATCAAAACAAAATGTTTATGTAAACACACACACACACACACACAAGCTCTAGTTTCTATGTCTTTTTTTATTGATATCTTAGGAATCACAATATAACACAGATCTCTTCAGAATGTGAGAAAGAATTTCTTCTCACAAGCTACTTTAAAAAAAATAAAAAAGGGATCAAATAACTAGCAGTAAGTTTAGGTTCTGCCTTCAGAAACAACAATAATCTTGTCTCTTGAAACTTTGTATATTTAAGTTCTAAGCTGAGCACCAAAGAATTGATGCTTTTGATCTCTGGTGTTGGACAAGACTCTTGAGAGTCCCTTGGACTGCAAGGAGATCCAACCAGTCCATTCTAGAGGAGATCAGCCCTGGGTGTTCTTTGGAAGGAATGATGCTAAAGCTGAAACTCCAGTACTTTGGTCACCTCATGCGAAGAGTTGACTCATTGGAAAAGACTCTGTTGCTGGGAGGGATTGGGGGCAGGAGAAAAAGGGGATGACAGAGGATGAGATGGATGGATGGCATCACTGACTCAATGGACGTGAGTCTGAGTGAACTCCAGGAGATGGTGATGGACAGGGAGGCCTGGCATGCTGTGATTCCTGGGGTCGCAGAGTCAGACACGACTGAGTGACTGAACTGAACTGAACTCCCAATACTTTGGAATGTGACTAGTTGTAGATAGAGCCTTTTAAATAGGTGATAAAGGAAAAATGAAATCTCCAATGTAGAGCCTAATCCATTCTGATGGGTGTCCTTATAGGGAGAAATTTGAACACAGGCACCAGGGGTGCACGTGCACTAGAGAAGACCACGTGAAGACACACTATGAAGCCCTGTCTACAAGTCAATGGGAGAGACCTCAGAAGAAATCAAATGTGCTGACACCTTGATCTTAAGACTTCAAGTCTCCAAACCTGTGAGAAAATAAACTTCAGTTGTTTAAACACTCAGTCTGTGATATTTTGTTAAGGCAGCATTAGCAAGTTAATCCATAGATCATCCTATCAATGTGTAAACTTTAAGAAGTGTTAACAAGTATGGCAAAAACCACTACAATATTGTAAAGTAATTGGCCCCAATTAAAATAAATAAATTAATTAAAAAAAAAAAAAGAGAGGTCCTTTTTGGATAATGTTCTCCAAAACAGATTTTTCTAATCTCAAGTCACCCCCACTATGGTCTGGTTACAAGTTGGCAGAGATAAGAGGTTCTGAGGGGTCTCCAAAACGTGCTAATGATTTCTTTAGTGAAGTCGCTCAGTCGTGTCCGACTCTTTGCGACCCAGTGGACTGTAGCCTACCAGGCTCCTCCGTCCATGGGATTCTCCAGGCAAGAGTACTGGAGTAGGTTGCCGTTTCCTTCTCCAGGAGATCTTCTCAACCCAGGGATCGAACCTGGGTCTCCCGCATTGCAGGCAGATGCTTTACCATCTGAGCCACCAGGGAAGACAAGATGATTTCTTTAAGTATCTGTTAAAGCCCAAGACTGAAGATACTTTGGTTTAAGCCTTCACTACTTAAGTTATTGGTTCTCCATAAAGTTATCAGATCATTTCCTGAGAGTGGATTAATAGAACAAGACCTGAAGGAAAGAAGTGGAAAGCCACATACCAATCACCATATGTGATTGATGGGTAAAAGCCCCAAAAGGGAAAGATAAAGAGGTGGGTAAAGGCTGCAAGGTAAATTGTGGCAACCCAACAGTTTTCAATGAGACCAACATTGTTTGTGAATAAATAACATGTGTAAGCTTTAAACTGAGTACTATTTTTCTCACACTATTATCACAATCCTAACCTACTGAATGTTTTCCTACTCTTTACTCCTCTCAATATGTCACTTTTTTTTTTTTAAGTTCCTCTTCTACATTGTCTTTTAAGTGTAAATAAGGATATGGATGCTGATTTTTGGTTGGGAAAACCTAGAACAGACTTCTCAGAAAACCCTAAACATAATTATTATTCTTATTAAACACCTTCAGTGACTACAAAGAACAGCAAATCCACCATCAACAGAGTAAGCTCTAGAATTCCAGTGGGCTTCTGAGCATAGAAATATAAAACATTTCAGGATCAGTTTTTTTCCTCTCAATTGGATCATCTGTTGTTTTAGCCAAGAAAGTTAAAGTAATTTGTCTCTAAAACAACCAGAAAAGAATCATTATGAACATTGCAAAAAGATCTGTATCATAGTGTAAGTGCTTACACATTCTAGAATAAAGCTTAACTGGGAATTTACTTGTAGCCATAGATTCAGATAAGAAAGGGAAAACAAAATACAGTGAAAATATTCCCAGATAAGACTTAGAACCATAAGTACAGACTACAGAATAAACAGAATTAACCTGAAAGTCACCTTTGAATTTAGCTACAAACAGATCATCAGAAAATTCATTAATTTGGGCTTAGCAAAGACTGACTCAGATTAATGATTAGTTTCATCTATTATATATCAATAAACTTTCATCCATTGTATATCAATAAACTTTCATGCACTGTTTATCAATAAACTATCAGCCAAGTTAGGAATGATCACTTTCTCCATTATACTGACTTTCTATCATCAAATTTCTTATCATGTAAGTTCCAAGAGAAACCTAGAAAAATATATTTTACCCTAGCTTTATTTTTGCCTAGCTAAGCCAATTGACTGTCTTTGCCAGGATGATCTGGGAATTATTTCTTCCCTGCTCTTTAAGAAAATTACCTTGTCAGTTATCCAAATGTTACCATCTCTTATTTATTCCTATAATTTCATTTGGACAAACTATATTTGAAACATTTTGGTACCCCCACAGGTGGTCTCTGGAACTGCCCACATATAGTGTGCCAACCCAACCACAGCTGATTTCACTAGTAGCATACCTCTGACCCTAGCTAACCAACCACATTCTCACCAAGTAATATTAGAACCAGGAGACAGTAAATAGCTTAATTAGATCAACAAAGAATTCTCCTAGTTAGATTAATTTGGTTATTAAGTACAAAGAAGCAGAGAAAATCAATCCTCAGTGTTAAGACAGACAAGGCAGGTCCATCAGGGCAAAGACAGAGAGGGAGAAGACAAGGAAGAAAGAGAGCAAGACCCAGTGAGAGAAAGCAGCTGCCTTAGTTATGGATAGCTCACTTGTTCCTGGTTTGGGGCTATCTAGAAACACATCTGTTCTTTGAGTTTTCTGCAATCCCCCTGCAGCTTTAAAATAAAATTCCACCTAAAATAGATGTTAAACATAGATTATACAGAAATCCATAAAAGTTCTCAGTGACATTCAGAGGCTCCCTTTCTCTCAGGCACTGAAGTCCTATTCATAGTGCTCTGATTTCCCCCTTAGATCTTTCCATCCATACACCCTAGGATATATTGCTCAGTTCTCATTTCCTCTGTTAAAGCAAACCCCCATTCACAAACACATACAGTTTAATGGGATTGCAAACCTACTTTATCTGTCTCAAGGGCATTTACGTTCTAAATGTATGATTTGTCTCAAATACACACACACAAACACACACTTGCAGCTGTGAGGAAAGTGGGCTCTAATTAGTTCCTTTGCATTGCTATGTAAGGTTGCTTACCTCACCCACAGAAAAAGTTAGGACTGCCAAAATCACTTGAAAAGCATATGGATGGTGTTTATTTTCAATTTATTATAATATGAAAATTAGTTTTTCCTATTTGGGAATATTAATTTTAAATATGATGCCAATAAGAACTCAGAAAATTTGTAATCAGAAAATTAAAGATTCCTGGGAATTATGTAGGTTGGCTGTGTGCACTTAGTCAATCAGTTATGTCTGACTCTCTGTGACACCATAGACTGTAGCCTGTCAGGCTCCTCTGTCCATGGGGTTCTCCAGGCAAGAATACTGAAGTGGGCTGCCATGCCTTCCCCTAGGGGATCGTCCCAACCCAGGGATTGAAGCCAGGTCTCCAGCATTGCAGGCAGATTCTTTACCTGCACCTGTGAAGGTTTGAGCTACCACAGAAGCCCATAGGTAGGCTCCTACCCTGAAATATGTTTTTCATTTAATAAAATGTTATTTAAAAATTCCACAGACCAGTTACTATTTACATGATGCACAGTTTTACCAAATAAAGATTATGTTATCTTTAGCATAAAGAACTGGCTATGTTATCCTGAGCAAGCCACCGTATTGGCATTGCTTTACATCTCATTGTCCTCACTTGTAAAGTGGGTGTAATAATTGGTACCTACCTCATTTGATCGGAGAAGGCAATGGCAACCCACTCCAGTACTATTGCCTGGAAAATCCCATGGACGGATGAGCCCGGTAGGCTGCAGTCCATGAGGTCACTAAGAGTCAGACATGACCGAGTGACTTCACTTTCACTTTTCACTTTCATGCATTGGAGAAGGAAATGGCAACACACTCCAGTGTTCTTGCCTGGAGAATCCCAGGGACGGGGGAGCCTGATGGGCTGCCGTCTCTGGGGTCGCACAGAGTCGGACACGACTGAAGCGACTTAGCAGCAGCAACCTCATTTGATATAGAGAGATTAAATGAGATAATGTATGTAAGTTGCATAAAAGAGTTGCTTATCTATAAAAGTAGTAAGTGTGAACTATCATTATTAAACATTCTCAAGGTATTGTAATACAAATGCATTGGAAGTATTGTCCTAATTCCATTTGGACATATAAAAATAAATCCTATTAACCTCTTTTAAAATCCTTTTACTATTAAATTTTTAAAAGGTTGTTTTAAGCATCCAATAACAAAGGAAACAATGACTCCTAAGACAATTCTGAATCTTATCCAGCTTTGCACTGATTCTGAATCTTAAGGTCCAAAGACCAGTTCCCAAAATGGTCAAGTCTTTCTTAATTTGTATATATTTAAAACATATTTTTAATTCAGTGACAAAGCTATTAATGAAATAAACCTATACTTTATCCAGATGAATACTTTCAATATTTTTCCAAAGTGTATTTGAGGAAATGGTAGGGCTAATGTTCAGGAAATGAGTATAATATGGCATAATAAATGCTATATCTGTTAAACAGCAATATTAATACCAGACCAGGTTCAAATTCAATAAAAACTCAACTCATAGAAAACCTTTTGTGAGCAGTTATTAGTTAAAATGAATTCTTTATATTATTCTAGTAAATTGCCAAATGGCTAGAATAAAACCATCCAAACAATATTTAAACTTAATAGAATGAGATGTCACAGTACAAATATAGAAAAATAATGTATTTCAAATGAACTTATATCCTTCATATTTTTATGAAACATACTCTTATGAAAATATTTTAGTCATATAATTATTAATGGTATTTTATTTCCTGCTTGAAGATCAAATTATCAATTTGCTGATCCTTGTCAACTATATGCCCTGTCTTTTCTCATATTAGCATCATAAACTATACATATTTGGTACCCAGACTTATGTTTGGTGCCTAGACAGAATCCAGTAATGGTGATTTCCTATCTGATTTGCTGGCTTTAAAACTGAGCAGTGATATTTGTCAATAGAGAGGTATAGTCTAGTTTCACTGACATTCCCTCCCTTCTTTGATCTGCAAATTCATCTGTGAATTTATGGAATCACCAAAGACTAGGTTACAGGAGGTAAAATTTAGAGTAAAAGCTGAACAAACTTCCATGTGATTAACTACACTAAGCATACAGGCTTTATTTTCTAAGTTTTATATTTACATAAATTTATATATCTGTATTTAAATATATTTACTTATAACTATACTTGTATATTTTTAGAAATTAAAAGACGCTTACTCCTTGGAAGGACAGTTATGACCAACCTAGATAGCATATTCAAAAGCAGAGACATTACTTTGCCAACAAAGGTCCGTCTAGTCAAGGCTATGGTTTTTCCAGTGGTCATGTATGGATGTGAGAGTTGGACTGTGAAAAAAGCTGAGCACCAAAGAATTGATGCTTTTGAACTGTGGTGCTGGAGAAGACTCTTGAGAGTCCCTTGGACTGCAAGGAGATCCAGCCAGTCCATTCTAAAGGAGATCAGCCCTGGGTGTTCTTTGGAAGGAATGATGCTAAAGCTGAAACTCCAGTACTTTGGCCACCTCATGCGAAGAGTTGACTCATTGGAAAAGACTCTGATGCTGGGAGGGATTGGGGGTAGGAGGAGAAGGGGATGACAGAGGATGAGATGGCTGGATGGCATCACTGACTCGATGTACATGAGTTTGAGTGAACTCTGGGAGTTGGTGATGGACAGGGAGGCCTGGCGTGCTGCAATTCATGGGGTCCCAAAGAGTTGGACATGACTGAGCAACTGAACTGAACTGAACTGAACTGATATTTATTTACATTCATTACTTGGCTCCCAGGTGGCTCAGTATTAAGAACCTGCCTGCCAAGGCAGGAGACGTAAGAGACAGGGGTTCAATCCCTGGGTCAGGAAGATTCCCCTGGAGGAGGGCAGGGCAACTCACTCTGGTACTCTTGCCTGGAGAATCCCATGGACAGAGGAGTGTGGTGGGCCACAGTCTATAGGGTCACAAAGAGTTGGACACAACCGAAGCGATTTAGCATGCACATAGGCACATTCATTATATTTAAATGCACTAAATTATATGAGAAATTGTTCTTAATAGGCATCTGTTGGATGATGGGATTTGCAGGCAAGAATATTGGAATGGGTTGCCATTTCCTACTCCAGCCGATCTTTCCAACACAGGGAACAAACCCCATCTCTTATGTCTCCTGCATTGGTAGGCAGGTTCTTTACTACTAGCTAAACCTGGGAAGCCCAATTTATATTTATTTCATATTGATATTTACATTCATTATATTTAAACACATTCAATGATATGAGAAATTGTTCTTAATAGGCATCTGTTGGATGAATAGATGAATAGATCAATGAATATTATTAGTAATGACCCTAGTACTTCCAACACAATATGCTCTCTGAATAAATGAAGTTAGTCCCTTTGTTTCAGTGGTAAGTGAATTGTTTAATCTTGAAACAACTTATTTTTTCTATGCAGTTTATTTCTGTTTTGAGTATTTATTCAGGTTCTGTAACTTATTAAAAGGTAAAATGACTTTTTACTTGCCAATTCCTTATTATTATTATTTTCTAATCTAAAGGTACCTTTTTAGTTATACTTTTCATTCTTTAAAGAAACTCCCAAGTTTTAGCTTCAGGCTTCAGACAAGGTGCTATACGCAGAGACTCTTAGAAACCCATGATCTGGCAGGAAGCTGCATTTTGATCAGGAATCAGAGATTGGAATAGAGGAGAATGGAAACTACTTTCAGACAGGCAAACTAGGATAGAGACCAAACGATCCAAATATTAGCAGAGGATGAAGTCC
Source organism: Bos grunniens (assembly GCF_055505025.1). Classification (NCBI taxonomy): domain Eukaryota; kingdom Metazoa; phylum Chordata; class Mammalia; order Artiodactyla; family Bovidae; genus Bos; species Bos grunniens. The sequence continues at coordinate 81,738,393 of NC_141166.1, forward strand.
AGGTCTGATTCTCTAAATCAGACTAAGACTGGAAATATGTAAGAATAATGTGATCGGTTCAGATGTATATGGAGAGAATAAGGCATTCGTTCTTTTTTTTTTTTTTTTGGGAGGGGGTGTTTTGTTATGATTAGGAAAGCAACTAGAAGCCTCAACAAGCTTGAAACAAAGAAATGATAATTCCAAAATACCTAAGGCATTTTGATTATAATTGTTATTTTATACTAATTGCTTTTCAGGCATTCCTTTACTAAGGGAATTAGCAAAAGTGGACAATACTGTGATAATATGACCCAAGTTAGTTCCTGAAATCATGTTCTTTTTGTAATGGTGATCAAAGCGGAGAAGTAGACTCACAAATAACATCAAAGTTAGTTGCCATAGTTTCTCCATTTATAAGAAAACAGTCTAATTCAGAGCAGTACTGAAGCAGAGAACAGGTTCTTGCTTCAGAGACTGTCTGGAAAGTTTACTTCTACTATACAGCTACTCAGGGACTATTTGTTTGATAGTCAACATCAAGGAACCTGAATTCAGGTGGAACTCAGCCACTCAGCTCTGAAGATAGGGATCTGAGTTTGACTCATAGATGATCCCTCAACCAACACTGATGAAACACACTTCTTTGGGGTAGGGGACAATAATAAAAGAAGTTCACAAACTTCTCCATAACCTTACAAAAGCCAACTGACACTTTTTAACACTTCTAAAATGACTTTCTCACTAGAGAAGTGTTTCTGCATTCAGCACAGAGCTATAAAGGGGATTAGAAGCACTCCTTAAAATGTTCAACAGCCTCGGCAGCAAAATTGTAGCCTTGAAGTCCTGTAATTTGGAGAACAGGTATTTTTATGCCTTAGCAAGCTTTATATTTTATTTCACTTTTGAGAGTCACAGATGCTAGTGTTTTAATGAAAATTTCTTTTGCAAAAGTAACAATATGCACCCCCCCACTACATCCCCAGGGAAATGACTCTTGTTTTAGTGCTAGAACTCCAGTAGGAATACAATGCTTGGTGTGAAATACATCACTTAAAGAAAAGCAGCAGAGTTTCAGGAAGGATCCAGAGGAAAATAAACTATTTCAGCAACAAAGTTTTATAAGTTACAACTTAAGGTGATCAGCTAGCACAAACTTGCTTGAAAGGATGGCTACTGCTCTGCATACTTTTGACATCTGCAAAAGCTAAAAGATCTGCTAAAGCCAAGCAGTTCGGGTGGCCTGCAATCTTTCTATAGCGTGCTGTGCTCAGTTATGTCCTGAGACTAAAAGCAGTAACGTTTTGATTCTACACTAATATGTCTAGCTTTGCAATTGATTGTAAGCCGCTTTATGAGACAGTCTGAAATCCTTCCTGTGTCTGCTAGTCTTGATGAGCTCCTTAGCAAAATAAATTAGTAATTTTGAAGTTCTTCCCCCCTACTTTCCTACTGCCAAGACTTTCTAAATAAATCCTCTGTATTTTCTCCCCCAGTGTGATTCACAGGTGGGGTTGCAATTCAGAATTTCTGTGTTTAATTTGGGTTTAGGTGTTTAGGTGCTCATGCAGTTCTCAGCAGTATCTTCTCATTTGTACTTGCTTGACCTGATTTGACTCCATTTTTATTTTCTGAGTGCTCAGAGGTAGGATATAAATGTCAACAAAAATTAACACCTGTCCAATCCCTACCCCAAAGGACCTTGTCTATCTTAATAACCCAGAAATCAATTTTCCTTAGTGCCTAATTAGTATTATTAACTATATATTAATATTATTCTGGACTAAGATAGTCCCTTTTCAATTTTAGTTACTGAAAAGGTCAAACGTTAGGAGATGTGTAATATTAATGTGCGCTTTCCTGGGGGTTCAGTGGTAAAGAATCTGTCTGCCAATGCAGGAGATGTAGGTTCAATCCCTGGGTCAGAAAGATACCCTGGAGGAGGAAATGATAACTCACTCCAGTATTCTCACCTGGGAAATCTCATGAACTGAGGAGTCTGGTGGGCTACAATCCATGGGGTTACAGAGTTGGACATGACTTAGCAACTACACAACAACATTAGTGTATTTGAATTATTGTTCTTATGTCAAATATTGCTCTTAATGGTTGAAAATATTCTTTCTTCTAGAGCAACGGTCCTCAATCTCTGGGATCAAATGCCTGATAATCTGAGGAGGTGGAGCTGATACAATAATAGAAATAAAGTACACAATAAACGTAACGTACTTGAATCATCCCAAAACGATCACCTGCCCCCAGTCTGTGGAAAGATTGTCTTCTATGAAACCAGTTCCTGGTGCCAAAAAGGCTGGGGACTACTGCTGCGCATCTCAAGTTGATCAGTAGTGTTAAACTGGCTCAATTAGTGGCAGAGCTTCTCTGTTTTTTTTTTTTTTTTAAACATCAGGTGTCACAGTTAGTGACAGCATCAGCTCATGCCACCTTGGCTTGCCAATATAACTCAATGTAACTTAAATGGAAACAGCAGTTAAAGCTGATTCAGTCTAAGGCCGAGCTTCTGAAATTGTTAATAAAGGATTCAGTAGGTATTAAATGTCACCCTGGCTTAAAACTGAGGAAAACTACTTTATAAAGTAAATGCAGATTAAAATTTTGTCACAGGTCATGGTAAAAATATATTAAATTCAGTTCAGTTTGGCATATTTTGTACACTATTAATTATTAATGAAAGTATATATGCACGCTCAATTGCTACTGCTACCGCTGCTGCTGCTAAGTCAGTTGTGTCGGACTCTGTGCGACCCCATGGATGACAGCCCACCAGGCTCCTCTGTCCCTGGGATTCTCCAAGCAAGAATACTGGAGTGGGTTGCCATTTCCTTCTCCAATGCATGAAAGTGAAGTCACTCAGTTGTGTCCAATTCTTTGTGACCCCATCCCATGGACTGTAGCCTACTAGGCTCCTCTGTCCATGGGATCCTCCAGGCAAGAGTACTGGAGTGGGTTGCCATTTCCTTCTCCAGAGAATCTTCTCCACCCAGGGATTGAACCCAAGTCTTCTGCTTGGCAGGAGAATTATTTACCACTGTGCTACCTGGCAAGCCCAGGCAAAAGTATACAGTCTGTTGGTAATACTGAAAATAATAACTGAAGTATCAAAACAAGTAGAGGATTTAAGGAAAGGATATAATCATGACTAATTTTGAAACAAAGGTATAATCTCACTGACTCCTTCTATGAGACATAGGGGACAAATAACATTTAGCCTCTTTGGGCAACCATCCAGGTTTTGCTGATAGTGAAGATGAAGAAAAGAAAGTGGCCAAGGACAAAGTGTCTGAAAGTAGATGGTTTAAGAAATTATCACAGCTTGTAAATCACAAGACTAGCTCTACATTTTGGTGAGGTGGAGGGGTCAGATGATCAGAGGAAGGAGTAACACTAGGGACACCTCTGGAGCTTTTTCAGGAAAGGAAGAAACAATGCACCCTGATAGAAAAATTACAAATTGCCAAGGACTAATTTTCTTTCCTTTTCCTCCCTAAACCACAGGTTTATTGGCAGTTCTTTTGGTGTGTGCCCTGTCTGGCTGTTCTTTCTCCTTATTTGTCTCTGGTGATAGCTTAACCCATGCTTCTCATGTACAAGATCCTTACCTAAGGTGTTCAACCGAGTACATGGCAATAAGTACACGTTCAAAGAAGGATGACCCCCTTCCCCAACTCCAAACTCCTCTTTTTAAGTCCTCTTTGCCTGAGTCTCAGGGTTCATCTAGGAATAGTCTTGAAAGCCTGTAGCACTGCTAATGTTTGTGAAGATTTTCTTTCCCTCAGGTACTCAATGACATTTAAACAGTTTTCTTCAACCCATGGTATGGGATGAGACGTGGGATCAAAGCATAGTAATGGATAAAGAATGACCAAAAGCCTGTAATTATATCTTTATCAGTGATGTCAAAGAATCAGAAGTAAGAGAAAGTGAATCTCAGATATTTAAAACAGTATTCTGGGCACAACTTATCTTCTAGCAGAGCTGAGGAACAGAGGGTAAGAGTTGATTAAATATTTCACATCCTGCCAATTAGCTCTACAAAAAGGAGATCCAACAGTTTGCTTACCTTCCTCAGAAAGAAATTAATGAGGGGTAGGGAGGTGAGAGGGACTAAAAAGAAAATAATAAAAACCCTAAGAGATTAATGTCATCAATAACTAGAGTAAATATTGCAATTATTATGAAAATTCTAAAAATAAGTTTTGGGTATTTTACCAGGAGTTTTTATAAAAAATAGAAAAAATTTAATAGAAGTTCAGCAGTCAGTTTAATAAAAAATATAAATTTTACTTTTCCCAAGATTTTTTGAGCATTCATGAGGAAATATGTCAATCATAAAAGGATGTTGCAGAATAGTACCTCAGACAAAAATCCCTATTCTCTAATATTAAGTCTAATGACACCAGAATGTAATATGTAATAGGAAGAGCTGAGCATTCTTCAAGTGGGTTTCAGAGCAACACTTTTTACAGCTAACTTCAATGCAGTCTTGTTTCTCGCTCTCTTTCTAGGCACATTTTCATTATCTTTTGGTTTTATTTATTGTCTCAAAGTCATCTAGCCTTACCAGTTACTATGTCAAGAGCAAGACAGAGTTGCAATGTAGTAGGACACTACATGAGTCAATGATGGGCTTCCCAGGTGCCACAGGGGTAAAGAATCCGCCTGCCATTGCAGGAGACACACGAGACTCGAGTTTGATCCATGGCTGGGAAGTTCCCCTGGAGTAGGAAATGGCTACCTGCTCCAGCATTCTTGCCTGGAACATTGCATGGACAGAGGAGCCTGACAGGCTACAGTCCATGGGGTCACAAAGAGTCAGACACAACTAAGCACACACGCACACAAACGTGTTAATAGTGTTCTAACTAAGCAACTAGCTGACTTTAAGATTTTAGATTATTCATGTTGCTTCTGTGAACTCCATTTGCCCATTCATAAAAGGTTAGATAAGGACTACACCAAAGTTTTCGAGCACTGACAAACAAACACCTAATGATATGAAAGGCACCATGATTTACGATAAGAGGAGAAGGGAAAGAACTAGGCCACAAATAAGTGAACAAAGGACAAATTCTTTGATATTTTCCCATAAAATTTATATTCACTTCTACAATATACTGGTATATAAAAATATGGTTTCAGATTGCCTTTATAAACAAAGAGCTGCAATCTGTCATATATATATATATTTTTTTTTTCTCTTTCTTTTTTTCCCAATTCAAAACAGGTACACTTTAGAAAATTGTGCTGGATGAAAGAACACTATTACTGTAACAGAGAAAAACAAACCTAATTCCATATTGGATTTACTTCTTTAGCTCTAACTCCTGTGCTCTGTTGCCTGTGCTTAGTCATGCTGACTCTGCACCTTTGTAAAAGAATGTTGCCTATAGCCCAAATTATGCAGGACAGTCCCTTGGCAGGTCTCTGACTTTTAAGGTATAACACATTTACATTTATATACAGGCAACTGTTGAAGAACAGAGAATAACATTTGTGCCTTGAGAGTTTATAGGTACATTGTGACCAGACCTACTTGGACAGCTGAAAGAACAAAGGATTCTGGCAACAAGTAGTTTGCAACCACCAGCCACATCCCATCCCCAATTCAGCAACTCATCTCTCATTGTATTGACCCACGGATCAATTACCAAAATTATTACCAAAATCCGGGGCGATGTTTAAATAGATTCTCTAATCTGCTTTGTATTACAGTTTTCTTAGAACTTTGATTTACATAAACACATGGATGCAAGTGGCAATGGGACATTGTTAAAACTGCTTTGTAAACTGTCACTGAAGAGAGATGACCTGAACAAAAGGAGAAAATGCATGGTATAACATTTTCGGAACTACTGTTGGCAATTTTAAAAAGTTGTTTCTTAGAGCAGTAAGGTTGCTTTTGTCATACAGCGGACACAAGATGTCTCTAATCATCCATCTTTTCTGATTCCTTTTACTAGAGTATTTCATCCAAAGACTTTTTTCAATATAGAGATGGCTAAGTTCTTTCTTATTTTAGCATTACTAGCTCTAATTCCCAGAGAAGGCAATGGCACCCCACTCCAAGTACTCTTGCCTGGAAAATCAAATTGACAGAGGAGCCTGGTAGGCTGCAGTCCATGGGGTCATGAAGAGTCGGACATGACTGAGTGACTTCACTTTCACTTTTCACTTTCATGCATTGGAGAAGGAAATGGCAACCCACTCCAGTGTTCTTGCCTGGAGAATCCCAGGGACGGGGGAGCCTAGTGGGCTGCCATCTATGGGGTCGCACAGAGTCGGACACAACTGAAGCGACTTAGCAGCAGCAGCAGCAGCTCTAATTACATGTAAATGGAAAATGTCTTACAACTTATAATATCTATGACTTCTTCACCCAGATCTCAAGCTTCATTTCCACTGTTATCTTTTCACAGTCACAATTCTGACTTCAAGTTGTTTGCTTTGTTCTGATTGGCTCAATGAAATATTATTACTAAATGAGCCAGTTCTTATCATGAATTATAAATTTATTTGTTGATCCAAGGTCATAAACATGTATGTTCCCCCTTCTCTCATATGCAAAGCAATAAGTCAGTAATGAGTTGGAGGACTATTTCCAGTACATTTCTTTGCTTGGTAATGCATATCTGTGAAGTTACAGTTTTAATTATCACATTAAGATCATTGAAAGATAATCAAGTGGATGCACTTTTGACACATTCTCTCTAGCGAGGATACATTGGTTGCTCAGGAATTAAGGCTGTGAACTAGCTACCACTTCCAGAATTTTCCTTCTGATAGTATAACTTTATATATTGATAGAGCTATATCTACTTTTCCTTAGCTAACATATTTATAATTATCAGATAAAATATATATGTCTTAAATTATAATAATGACAAATTTGCTCAATCATTAGCTTCTACCTTACCATCACTAAGATGATCTGAAAAGATCATCTTTTTCATTTAAGCTTCACTGCCATTCCTTTTCATTCTAAACCAATTCAATCATGTATATGACATTGGGCTGTACCCAATATTTATTTTGTTATATTTCACAAGCAAAGATGATGAAATTGACTATACATAAATCTTTAGCAAGTTTGTTTCTTGTTAAAGTGTTCTTCACTGTTCATTTGTGACAAAGATTTTTTTCTTGTGCCTTTATTCCATAATTTACAAAATCAGTTTTAGTCAAGTAATCATTAATACTATTCTACTTTTATTTTCTTCTTAAAAAAATTATCTTATTTTTATATAAACTGTTACTTAGCATTAATTTATTATTAATGGTTGAGTTCAGTGCTTTGGCTCTTAACTACCAGGCAGATTGTATAAAGCCTCATGAATAAGACCAAATTAATCAGACTCATTTAAGATATCAGATATTCTTTTTTTAATATGTTGCATCTTTGCATTGATTTATAGCTAATTTATAAAATTTTAACCTGTATCAATGCATGGCACTTAAATACATTTTCCATTTTAAACACATAAAATTTTTAGATATTATTCTTTAAAACAGAATTGTTGGGATTTTTCTAAGGTCAGGGAACTTTATTCTATAGGAAGAACAACTAAGCAAAACCATATATCGGTTAAAAATAAATTTCCTGGCAAAACTATGATGTAAATAATGTCTGATTGGAGTTTAGCAAGTTTGCATGATGCAAACAAATAGTGAAAAATTACTGCTACAGTGCAAAATATCCTACTCTCCCAAAATGTGTATGGCCATATTCTAAATCAGCCACATCTTCCATCCAGACCATTAAAATAACCAAACTAGAATTTCCATTCCTCTGTTCCAGCACACCCATCAGAGTCCCCAGTGAATCAGTGTTCTAAAGAACCTGCTCCTGTGATTTAACTTGCATTAATATATATATATATTCCTTTATATATACTAATATATTTATATATCCCTCTATTCTTTAGGTGCATAGTCTTTTGATAACTAATGAGATGGGCAGCATCCTTTCATATGTTTGGTGTTCTTTACTTGAACTATTAATATCATTTCTTTTTCTATAGGGTTATGTCAGAAAAAATCAACTTATGGTACTTTAATAAACAGATGAAAGAAAAAAATAGTTTACACACATATTGCAGAGATGCAAATTTGCTTAATTCTTTGGGTTCATTGTGGTATACTCATAATTGATTAACATTTTTCAGGATCAGATATAAAGAGTGTCCCAACTAAAATATTTGTTCATAAGCAGCAGAGACCAAAGAGAGAAAGTAGATTGAATAGAGTTTGGAAATATTATGTAATTTTCTGTCTTTTAAAGTTGGCCTTGACTTTCTTGTGGCGGATTCAGTTTGATATTTGGCAAAACTAATACAATTATGTAAAGTTTAAAAATAAAATAAAAAAAATAAAATAAATAAAGCTCCTTGTTTCTTAAAAGTATTATTTAAAATTATTTAAATGGCTTGTAGGAAGATGTTTTGATAAAAACTGAATGATAGTTTAATCCTTCTGTAGAGAAAACTCTTTCCCTATAATTTTATTTCATGTACTAGTGTCATTTCTCAAATTATCACTTCCAGGCCATTCCAGAAAAGTGTCCTAAAATATAAATGAACAATAGAAGCAAAAATTACATATTCTCACACTGTGTACTGAAAATTCACCAAAACTGTCAACATCAATCAGGTCAAGTGACACAGTAAGTTTATCTTACTTTATAATACTTCCAGTTATGTCTGATCCTCATGTTTCCCAGAAAAGCAAAAAGAAAAAGTCAAATGATTCCTGGAAAGGTTCGATATTGATAGAACTTTAGATAAGAAAATAAATAATTCTGTACCTTTATAACTAGATACTTTGGAAACTGACTTAAATATAATTCATGAGATGTGCTTTATGAAATTTGATAGAATATATCTAGATTTTTTTTTCCTTAATCAATACATAGACACATACTAAGAAATCAAACTACAAGAGTATCCCCTTGCCTCAAAATTAGTGATGAAAGAAACATCATCTTTTTTGGGGAAACACAATGCATCCTAATCAAATCTACTTCTGGAAGCTTAGATCTGGTATAATTTCCTAACACCACAGAATTCATGGTAAAAATGGACAAGTAAAAATATGAGTTCAAATTTTTTGTATGAAAGAGATATGGAATGTAAAAGATCAAAGTTCAGAATAAATGGGACAATTAATGTTTTTCATAATGCTATATTCCTTCAACATTTATCTAGTGTGTTTTCTGTGCCAAAACTAGTAATAATATAGATAATGTCTAACATTGATAGATAGTCTATATGATGTTAATTTGAACCAAATTCACAACCTAACCTCTAAGACTGAAAAATCTAGGGCTGATACTCTCTGCTCTAAGGACTGCGACAAAGACCGAACAAGCAGTATTTTTTTCCCCTTCACAATACCTCAATAAGTGTATTAATCTGGAGCAAATAAAAACACTAGGAGATATTTGATGCTTAAGTATATAGGGACGATATTAAGAAAACTAAATAAATAAATGGAAATTACACAGGCTATGAAGAATGAGGCACAGTGAAATGGTAAGGAAATTTCTAGGTGGGAAATAGTCACAGTGTTCAGGCTATTGAATGTCACGAGTGCAGTTGACCTTTTCTTCTAACCATTTTTTAGTTAAGAGAGACTGTTTCTCCTTAAGTACCCAGAAAGTTAGGGGCAGAAAAAGAATGACAGGGGGAACAAGAAGATAGTAATGACTTGCTGTGGGCTAAGTGAAATGAGCATTACATTTAAACTTTCCCTTTCTCAAGGGGTTAAAAGCTGAAGCAGAAGCAAAGGTGAGCAGGTTCCGACATCTGATAGAGTCCCAAGGTTACACTGTCTCCGATAAGGCAGGGCAAAGTGTTTCTCAACTTAGGTTAAGAGATTAGTGTGTTAGTTAGAACTGGAGGTAAGAGAATGTTTAGATGAGAATGAATAAGCCTAAAATCTAATTAAATATTTGAGATGGATGTCTATTTTCTGAAACTTCTTAATATTTGAGTTTTAAACGTGGTTCTGACATTTGGTAATACCAAGAATATAGCAGATGCTATAAAAAATATGAGTTTTAATATATATACTTGAGCAAGAAATTATAATGAAGTATATCACTAATGAGCTCCTTATAGACTTCTGATGGAAAAGTACTCCACTTTCACACAAAAGGCCAACAAAACTTTAGGTTAAGGAATCATGACATTGAAAACTCAAATGTATGTTTATGACCAAATAGAAAATCCTTTCCTGGATTTTGGTTTTGTTTGTTTTCATTTAACTTATGAAACAGCAGCAGAGTGGGGAGAAGAGACATAAGGACTCTAGATTATTTTGTCTTGTGTTCATCACAACAATTATTATAAAACAATCTTTTTGAAAATTGCTTATTTGTAACTGTAACATTCAGAGTTCCCCTTTTTTAAAAAATTAAACTTAAATGAGATTACTGATTTTAAGCCAGTCTTTTCCCCCACAAACTACAAATCAGCTTTTCAAGAGTAAATTTTAGTTTCCTTCATAATGTGAGGATCTATTAATAAATTCAAGAGATTAAGTGTTGTTCGTTTTATTTTGGCTTTTACCTATTTAATTTTTTCAAATAAAATGTAATATGTTTTAATAAATAAATGGTCTCAAAAAATTTAGAAAATGAACTTAGCTTTTTCAAATATTGGGAGAAATCTTGTGAGTTGCCATCTACTACATTAGTGATTTTCCAAGTAGTAACTGACTCAGTGTGAAATGTGGACTGATTAGAGATCTTATCTCAGAAGTGTCCATCATTGTTGAACAGAAATTGTTCAGAATTTTTAATATGGTAATTAAATTTGCAAGAGATAACAATAAAGAATTTTGAACTGTACTAGCCATAAAGGGGATTTTTTTGTTGTTTTTTACAATTTGTTAAAGAGAACTTTTTAATAAGTCTTTTGAATACAAATTAAGAACACAAATAGTGTTTTTGGTTGGGACTGTATAGCAAATGATTTAGGATGATTTTTTCCTGTGAAATAGTTACTTTATTTTACTTTAAGATATAGTCTTGGGACAAATATGGTAAAGCAGAAATAACTCAGACTTTGGCATGAGTCTGCCTGGTTCTGAATTCTAACTATTCTACTTTCCAGGTGTTTGTCATAGATTCATTCTTTCTAAATCTGGTTATTTTTAATCTCTATTATCTTTCTTCATCTATAATGAGAAGGTAATAATTCTTACTTTGCGAATTAAAGAAAGTGTGAAAAGGAATATAGAAAATGCCTACCAGGGGGCACTAGTGGTAAAGAATCTGCCTGACAATGCAGAAGACACAGGAGATGTAGGTTCGATCCCTGGGTTGGGAAGATCCCTTGGCGAAGGAAATGGCTACCCACTCCAGTATTCTCACCTGGAGAATCCCAGAGAGAGAACCCTGGCAGGCTACAGTCCATAGGGTTGCATAGTGTCGGACATGCCTTAAGCGACTTAGCATGCATATATAAAATGCCTAGCAAATTATAGACATTCAATAAAAAAAGTTCTACTGTTCTATATATGGGTTAAGATTTATTATTATAAAACTGTTATTTATAAAAAGGAAATAAAAACATAAGTGGTCTAAAATAAGTATGCGTTCTATCCAGTATTATATACATTTTAAAATCACAGCATAAAAATATTTAAGTGGTATGGAAATATATTCATGTTTTATTGTTAAGTAAAAAAGGTACAAAATATGTGAAGTGTGATCCATTATCACTTTAAAAAATACATAAACATATACATGTAATTGAAAAAACATGAACTATTAATAAAATTATTGTGATTATGTCTGGGTAAGAGGTGATTTACTTTTTAAATTTTTCTTATCTTGATTTTACAAATTTAGATATACATTACTTTCATAACAAGAGTGCATAATCCATGATTGTGTTTAAAAAAAAAGTAAGGGTCTTAAAATATCAAGTTACCTGTCCTATATATTCTAAGGAGCATGATGATTGGTTAATTTAGAAATAGCACTAGTTACTCTTGAAGTTACAGTGAAACAGGGTAATATGTGAGACCAAACACCATAATCCATTTCAAATATCATTAGAGGAACAGTTCTGGGAACAGTCCTCAGTAACATCAACTCTTAATACACTAATAAATACACATTATAAAAGAAAAGTCTGTTTAACTATTCAGAGGCTACTGAAATCAAAAGCAGTAAAGCAGTGTGGCTGATGAAAAATAAGTCCAAACAGTCAAGTTAAACAGATTTTCCCTCCAAAACAGCAACAGAATTAGCTAATTATAAGAACACATTTAAACAAAGCATGATGGGATAACTTACGGCATTTGCTCCGAGAACTGATCCAGAGTTCAAGTGGATGCAATGCTCTGCTTGACAAATTGAAGATGGAAAGTTATAATACATGAAAACATTTTGAAGCGTGAGGAGTTATTTGGTGGAAGCAGTACATATTGTAAACCATATGATTTTACATCTGAATTTGTGATCTAGAACTGGGTAATAACAGTACATTTATTTAAGAAGGCATAGTTAACACCAACTTGAAAAGCTTTAAAACTGACACAGGAAAATTTACTCCTGCAAAATCACTAACAGAGATTTAATTCTCTAAATTGAATGTGGGCTAAAGTATGTTGTTTTAAAGAGAAAGAAAAGAAAGAAAATCCAGAGTAAAAATACCTAGCTGTTGTTTAGAGAAAGGTAATAGCTGGCAACAGATGAATACCTTAAGGCCCACACATGCATGTACTCAGAAATCCTCAGTTTGGCCTGAAGAGGTCAGTTTTATGGTCTATTTTACAGATGAGGACCCTGAAGAACAGAAAGGTTAAATAACTGGCTCAAGGTCACACAGTAAGAAGCAGAGCCAAAATCTGGTTTACCTGGAATGCTTTCCTCTAATTCAATTTCTATAGCCCTTCACACTGTGCTGCAGTAATTAGATACAAGTTTGCAGTATGACTCACTAGCTAACTTGCCTGCCGCTTTTCCAGTACAACTAAGGAGTTATATTGATTGAGGCAACATGACTTAAGACTGACATTGAATTTGAATTTCAGTACTGTATATTACCTAAAAGTTGTGTGTCTTGGTCAAACCATTTAAGATCTGGTCTCACTTTCTACATCCCTAAAATAAAGGGAATGTGATCATCTCACCACTCTTTCCAGGTCTAATACATAACCCTCATTTCAAAGACATTAATTTGTATCCCTTTGAGCAACTTTTTAAAATGTGTTATGTGATTCCTGGGGAAGGGTTATAACACATGTACACCCATGGCAGATCCGTGTCAATGTATGGCAAAACCACTACCATATTGTAAGGTAATTAGCCTCCAATTAAAATAAATAAATTTATATTAAAAAAAAGAAGAGATCTGAATTGAATTTGACAAAACAAGAGAAGGGCCATCCATAGAGACACATCACCTTGTAAAAAAGCTATCCAGTTGTCACAGTAAGAGAGGCTTGAAGGAGAGAGAGTCAAACTTCTTTATAAGCTTTTTTCTATTTTGAAATTTTTACTCTATGATTTTCCCCTGGAAAACAGTACTTTTACTCTATAATGGGGGAAATAAAACTCCATAGTCTAGAGAATACTAGTATTTTTCAAGAGACATAAAATCTTCTGAAGGTGGAATAGCTATGGTGGAAAAAAACAAAAATCTAAGGAGGAGGAACTTTGCAAAGAAGACTATGTAAAGAATACTGTGGAGCGAGAGAAGAACTTGCAAAAATAAGTCACCTCAACTGCCCAGTACTTCTCTACATAGTAGTTCATTCAAGCTGAAGAGTCTCACTCACTCTTTAAAGGCTGGGACATGAGTCAGTAAAGGCAACAATGGCCTGGACCTCTTCCTTTGTTCCCAGGAGAGGAGTGACTGTCCCCTAGGCATGATCTTACCCTCCACCTGAGTCTGACTTGAATCAAGAGCCTCCACTAGCTCCTAGTAAAAGATGAGGCTGACTAAATTACGTTTTTTCTCTTCTTTTCCTTTCTGTTTTAGGCAAGTAGAAACCCAGGGCTCTGAAGAACAATAATATCCAAGTTAAGAGAATTGTTCTTATTGCCTCAAAGTTAAGAAAACTGTAGAATGAGTCACTCTGGCAGAAAAATAAGAGATCCACGAATACATTATTGAAATGTGACTTCTGCATCCATCTTCAGAAGCAAATTGGACAGTAGCAATGCAACACCAGTGAAGCAAATTTAACACTTCTGATGCCCTACTAGTACCGTGATTAAATGTCCATTTTTGAAATATTGAAGATACATCATTCATTTTTACTTCACTTTGATCTGGAAAGACTCTTGATTCCATAGGCTCTTACAAAGTAGCTTCCTTGCTTAGCTATATGCTCTCACATGCAAGGCTTGGCTTAATACATGTTTTTCTTCCATCTATTCCTTTAAAGCATCAGCTCTCCCCCATCTCCTTTCTGTTTGAATTTGCTGGGTGGCAGGGGTGCCAGGAGTGTTGTATCTGCCAACAGGTAGCCAGCCACTAGACTGGTGTCTCTAAATCAGCAAGTCCCCATCTGTCAGCGAGAGTCTCTCCGAATTCATTCTGCTGATTAGAGCAGCTGAGCTTCTAACTGGGTTCTTTGTGGGCTTCAGGCAGATGCTTAATAAGGTGAGCCAAAGGGAGTCTGGCCATTAGATGTGTTAAGACCTCAGATACGATCTATTTTTTATGTTTTTCAAGTGCATGTCTACAGCTCTCCTAGTAACTTTACCACATAATGTTATTGGGGCATCAACCACCCATGAAGCTTGATACTGCAGACAAAAATGATTCTGTCATAGTATTTAAGCTTAATCATTAATTTTGAGTTTAAAAATGTTTAGCAATTAGCACCCTGGCTTAAGCATTGTTAGTTTTGAAGGAAAGTTTTAGTAGAGAGACTTTACAGATAATCACATCTTACCAGGAAAAGCCAAGTTCAGTCTAAAGGGATCTGTAATCACCAATAATCCATCACAGGGTTAGATGGTACATTTGTGGTGGTTGCAGCCTTAGGATCTATTCCCCTGCTGGTTAGCCATAATTATTCCAGGCCAGCTCAAGGGCATGGTACAGACAGGCCTTTGTCAACGAATAAAATAATCATATAAATTGCTTGAATATTTTACTAGACTCAGACATTTTCTTAAAATGGATTTACATTTTCAAAATGTTCTTCAAGCACATTTTCTATTCTTATTCTGTTCATGCTTGGGTGATGCCATAGGTGGAGTAAAATGAGGGGGGAAAAATAGAACCCATCCATTTTTATAGAAAATCATCATTAGAGATTCTTCACATAGGATCCAATTGAGCAAGAGTCTGAGAACGAGCCAAGAAATGAGGGGGGTGCAAGGCATATTTTTCACAGAATAAGCAGAAAGGTCTGTGTGAGAGTGGGCATTAAATGACAGTATTTTTATTTAATTGAAGTTTGAAGTCTATGCCCCGCTTCCTCCACCCAGCAGATACAAAGGCAAAACTGTCTCAAAGAACCATGGGCAGACATTTGAAAAACATGTGAAAAGCAATTTCCAGCTGAGCCAATTTTTGTCAAACATCATGTGGCTTGGCTAGTCTGGGCTTTCCTAGCAGAATCTGAAGCCTGAGGAGCCCAACCTCAGTCTCAGACACCACGCTGTGAGAAGACGTGGAACAGGGAGTCTGTACTCCAGATGGGAGAGGCTTTTAATTGGCTGAGTGAGAACCAGGGTCTGGGCACAGAATGTCAGACACATCCTTGCTGGCATCATCATTACTGATTCAAACTGCATAAGGAGTACTGAGGAGATGCCAAGGGGGAAAGCTGAGCTCTCTACAGATTTGAATTATATCTGAATGCCAGGGAGGAAAAGGAAAAAGTGCTTTCCTTGCAAAAATATTTGAAAGTGCTGCTTTAACTCATTTAATACATGCTGCTCTGCCCACGTTCTAATGCTACTCCTTTCTGCATTTCTTTTCCAAATTAGTATTTCAACATTCTTTTTGTCCTTGTATCTCCAACTGCCCATTATGCTAGTTAAAAAATCAATTTTTATAGGTACAATTTGTGCCTGAAAAGGTAAGGCTAGCCTTTTACCATATCACTAAATATAGTATTTACAAGTCACAAGAAACTTCCTTTTCATTATTAAGAGTAGTATAAAAACTTACTTATACATGAGTCAACTGGTTTTTAGACTCAGAAATTGCCTTATGATCTGACTTAAAGTCAAACCTTCTCCCCAAGGATCAAGCTTGGTATTTTTCACTGTACAGAAGTGAGTTTTCTGGAGGGAAGTGGGGTGGGGGGGGGTGCAGATTTTCCTAAATTAAGGACTTTTTTGACATGTAAATTCTCCATTTCCTCCTCCAGGGGATCTTCCCAACCCAGAGATCAAACCCAAGTCCCCTGCATTGCAGACAGGCTCTTTATCAGCACACTACCTGGAAAGCCAAATTATTATTAAAGAAACTTAAAAAAAAATCAATCATAAAGTGGATTGTGGAGCAATGGAAGCAGAGAAAAAGTAAAAGTGATCTTTTGGCATAATTAACCAACATAGTATTAAAAAAAGCAAGACCTTTAGTTATTGGCCTTAGAATATTTTATATTCCAATGCCTATGGCAAGGCCATACCTGATGTGAAGATGAATGGTGGGAATTGTAGTCAAGGAGTATGTATTCTGATACCTTTTGGCAGGATGGTTGTATCAGGCTATGCTGGCCTAAAGCTATTAAATATCCTATGATTTTAGCTCCACTTATTCTAATTCTCCACTTCCCTGGTGGCTCAGATGGTAAAGCGTCTGTCTACAATGCAGGAGACCCGGGTTCAAGCCCTGGGTTGGGAAGATCCCTGGAGAAGGAAATGGCAATCCACTCCAGTACTATTGCCTGGAAAATCCCATGGACAGAGGAGACTGGTAGGCTACAGTCTATGGGGTCACAAAGAGTCAGACATGACTGAACGACTTTCCTTTCCCTTTATTCTAATTCTGGATCAACAGTCTGGTTATGATTTCACTTTTCTTCTGTTGCAAGTAATGGTTTGGGTGGCTCAAATGGTAAAGAATCTGACTTCAATGTGGGAGACCGGGGTTCAGTCCCTAGGTGGGGAAGATCCCCTGGAGAAGGGAATGGCTACTCATTCCACTATTCTTGGTATTTTTCACTGTACAGAAGTGAGTTTTCTGGAGGGAAGTGGGGTGGGGGTGGGGGTGCAGATTTTCCTAAATTAAGGACTTTTTTGACATGTAAATTCTCCATTTCCTCCTCCAGGGGATCTTCCCAACCCAGAGATCAAACCCAATTCCATAGACAAGGAGCCCTTTGGGCAATAGTTCATGGTGTCGCAGAGTCGAACACAACTGAGTGACTAACACACATACATGAAAACACAAGGTTCTAGTTCCTTGAATTTCATTGATTGCTGTGAGTTGATATTTGATTTATGGTCATCTTCCTGTCAAGAATTGCCCACAGAGACTACACTGGCTCTATCACTCTATCAACTGACTTAAGGTATACAAACTAACACTCAGATCTACTCTATAGCTTTAGTTCTTAGCTCTGGGCCTTAGTTTTTTCACATGAACTATTGAAAGCCTTCAAGCTTTTGTCCCTGGTCCTACTCCCAACTAGTTATTCACAATGTTTTCAGAATTGCCTTCTTCAAATGCAAATCTTGTCATTTTACACACCTGCTTAAATCCCTTCAACATCTGCTTAAAGAGTTAAGCTTAATGCTTAGATGAATCAGGAGAAGCTTGAGCCTAGCTACCACTTACCTTTTCAGTTATATCTCAGGAGATAACTCCCACACTAATATAGTTATCATCTGACTTGGGGCTCTCAAATATTCTATGCTTTTTCACAACTGTGTACTTCACGCAGTTGATAATGCTGAATGGCACTCCTCTCTTTTCTGCTTGCCTCAACACAAATAAATATGCTGGTCTTGGCATGATTATGAAGCATTTCATAAATACTCAACTACCAGAGCATTATCTTCGCCATGTCTGCTGCTGCTGCTGCTAAGTCACTTCAGACATGTCCACAGACGGCAGCCCATCAGGCTCCCCCGTCCTTGGGATTCTCAAGGCAAGAACACTGGAGTGGGTTGCCATTTCCTTCTCCAATCCATGTCTGCTGTGTGTACTTCAAAAACAGAACCTATAATGCTTAATTGCACTTATTACTTTATATATCTGCCTTTATTACAACTTCATGAGTCTAGTGACCATGTCTTATTCATCTTTATAATCCCAGAATCTGTCACAATATTTTGCCTAGTGTAGGAACTCAATATTTGTTGATGGACTTAAATAACTAAAAAGGTTGGCAATTAGATTTTGAAATGAGAAAATAAAAACCTTTATTAAGTGCTTACTGTAAGCCAAAAGCAACACTGAATCCATTTTAATTAATTGATGAATTAATCTCTAGATTTTCTGGGAGGAGAATGGAAATAAATACACTGAATAAAAATTCTAATAATATAATCAACTTTGGAAATCTAGTAAGGTAAAATAAACACTAACAAGAATAGCAATAAATTTAATTAAGTGAAAGCAATTTAAGCTATATAAATTGTACAGATTCATGACTATATTTAGCAGTTAGATTTTTCTTAACACCAGAATCCTTCCTTACAAAAGATATTTAAAACATTCTATTAAAAACAGAGAATGAGAATGGAAAAAAAGATACTTAAGCAAAACAATTAAAAGGTAATTTCCATTGTCAATATGCTTTATTCTGGCAATTATTTTTAATGAGATCATGATTTTAATTTTTTTTAAATGACATTTGCTTTTATTTTGGTTTCTGGGCATTTGTGTTTGTGGTAAGTTTCAGCCCTTTTTTAAAAATTTTAATATTTCTTAAGGGCCCTTCTGCCTACCCCTTCTGTGTTATGAAATGCTCCTGAGAGCCGTTTGGATGATAACAAGTGCTGCAAACTGCAGGTGAATGGGTCTTAGAATCACACGAACAGCAAAGGAAAGCGTTTTATAACAACAAAGGTAGAGACTAGGGAGTCCTTATGAATATATTATTAAGCACCTGCTCTCCAGTTCCTAAACTGGGGTTGTTTGAAAAGAAGTGATGGTAACTTTTGGCTGGAATTGATGTCTGTAGAGAGACTATGTGTGTTTGTTTTACAGCTAAATTACCTTAAATTACTACAATTGAAATGCTACTTTCCCCCAATACGTGTTTTGAACGTTGAAGTCTCACCATACAACTAATTCTACTCCAGCCACATACCTGAGTAGGTAGAAAGGGTTTGACCTTTGAAACATTAAAAATCATTTTCTGTGCTGGTGATTATTTTTTAAGAAATGAAAATGATCATCTGAAAGACAAAACCACACACAGAGATAGCTGTGTTGGGACATACTAGTCAGAGGAAAGGGTATAGCAATGAAATGCAGGCAGCATAAGAGAAAAAATGGGTAAGACAATCACAAGGCAGAATAAAGAAACCAATGTTGGGTAGACTTTAAGGCGGATTTGTCCAATATCTTCAAGCCAGTAAAGAAAGTCTGAGTGAGAGATTAGGAGGTTTGTTAGTAGGATCCACTCAGTGTTTTCCTGTTACAAAATGGAGATCTAAGTAAACCAAGGCAATTCTAGTAGACTCAGAACCAAGAGAGTTTTTTTTTTTTTTTAATAAATACACTGATGCAAAGCTTGAGTAATGCAATTTTAAGGAAAGCATTTAGTGAGAGTATTCCATATTCACTCAATGGAAAATCAAAGTAAAATGTGATCAGTTACTATGTTATTAATCCTGTTAAAATCTCACATAGCAGGGTATTCAGTGAAGAACAACTTTTCTTCTCCCTTCTGCAGAGTTTGATTTCCTGAAGTCTGAGCAAGTAAGGATATTTAGAAACCCTAATCTCCCATTCCACAGCTGGGGAAACCAAGCAGAAGCAGCATGTTGGCTGGATCCAGACTCGGCTGCTGTGAAGGCCAGCATGGCACTAAAAACAGAAGAGCTGTTTGAAAAGAATGCTTTCAGTCAAAACTGAGAAACTGTTTGCTTTAAACTAACCTAAATTATGTAATGGTAGAAAGAGATGAGTTATTGAGGGAACAGGGCATGTGAATTTATGATGCTGGAAATACAGGGAGCTCTCTTCAACTAGCCTCTGTTCTACAAACAACCTGCCTGAGAGAGGCAGAGTTAAAGAGCATAACAGTGAAACCCAGACTTAACTGGTGTGTATTGCCCAGGCTGAGTATAAGACTGCCTTCCTCCTTCCATCATGACTCTAGACAGGGCTGTGATATGTGCTTGTGACAATGGCAGTGAAGCAAATCATGGGTGCTCTTATGTGTTGAATTTTGTCTCTCAAAAAGTTACACTGGAATTGTAACGCCCTGTACCTGTGAATGTGACCTTACTAAGAAACAGGGTTTTCTCAGACATACTCAAGTTAACGTGGGGTTGTTAGTCCTTATCGAATAGGACTGGTGTCCTTGTGAAGAAAGGAAAATCTGGACAGAGACACAGACATGAGAACATCATGTGAAAACACAATACACAAAAGGAAAACAGCTATATGAACATAAAGACAAAGATTGGCTTATTCTGTCATAAACTAAGGAATGTCTGGGGCTCTCAGTAGCTGAAAGAACGATGCTCTCCTAAAAGCTTTTGGGGAACATATCCCTGCCAACACGTTTATTTTAGGTTGTAACCTCTAAAACTATGAAGTGATAAATTTCATTTGGTTTAAGCCATCCAGTTTGTGTTACTTTGTTATGGCAGCCCCAGGAAACTCATTATAGATGCCAACATCAGAGGGACAAGAGCAACTCACTATAGCAGCAGCAGTAGAGATCAGCAGAGGAACCTGTTAGAGCTTCCCAGGGTTCATTTCCATCACTTCTTCCCAAAGGGGTGACAGTAGTTAAGACATCTACCTTCTTCAAAGTGACTTCTTTTTAAGAATTCCAGTGACATCAGGAAATGTCTAATTTACTAGAGGAAAGACCCCAAGGGAGAGACACAACATTCTTTCTAACAGACTTATGAGATGCAGAATAACATTATAGAAGCAGCTTGGGAAGAGAACTTAGATTTTCTCTGGACTCTGAGTAGTGGAGTCTTCATCTAAATCTTATCAAAAAGGCCAGTCTCCTCTGAGGTAGGGAGGGGGCCATATTCTCCTAGGTGGATGGATTTTTCTGGATGTACATATTGCCAACATCCCAGCTATGGCTTATCAAAGACTTGGTGCTTATCAGGATATAGAGCTTCTTCAAAGTCAGAAAACCCTCTTCAGGGTATTTTGAGAATAGTTCCCAATATATTTTTCAACTTCAAGAAAGACATATTATTGACATAAGGGGGAAATGCATGTAATAATACTGGCAGACCCCCAGTTTGGTCTAGTTTACCCCATGTTATATGTAGGAAAACCAAGGGCTGTGGTATTATATCATTTTAAACAACATGACTTTGTCTTGTGCTTTCTCACATTTGTAGTATAGCTGCTGCTACTGCTGCTAAGTCACTTCAGTCGTGTCCGACTCTGTGCAACCCCATAGATGGAAGCCCACCAGGCTGCCCCGTCCCTGGGATTCTCCAGGCAAGAACACTGGAGTGGGTTGCCATTTCCTTCTCCAATGCATGAAAGTGAAAAGGGAAAGCATCTCACCTCAAATCATGTTAGATCTCTTCTGGTTGATGCTAATATTCCAGTTATTGATACTAGCTTGTTATTAAGTCATCCTGAGAAGTAAACATTCTCCTGGTACTTTACTAAAATATCTTAGACAGAAGCACCTAACTTAAAAAGCCCATTTATTTTTATTTTTCATAGGAGATCCATTGCTTTGAGTCATTGTAATAGAATTTGGGGTCCTCTCAATAAACCTGAGCTTAAATCATTAGTCAGAGAGTTCTTTAGGCTAGTTTTAAAATCTAATTAGCAGAATTGCTATAATTTCTTTGTTTTAAAACCAGCTGATCCTCTCTTGCAAAGACACAGTCTCCAAGAAGGAAAACTTATGCTATGTTTCTCTTTACCCACAAATCAATATTACTTGCTATAATGTTTTAGTAAATACAAAGTTACTATGTACATATGGGAATGTACACATGTACATTCAGATTTCTATATGAGTCCTGGAAATAGGTATTCAAAACAGTAAAAGGAAAAGGAAAAAAAAATGTTACATTATGGTAAATTAAGCCTAATTCTCTCACAACTAGCAAGTTTATTCCTGGCTCGCCTAGTCTCACAATAATAGAGATATATTTTCAATGTGCACAAAAATTGAGATGTTTCAATCATCAGATGAAATCAGAAAACTTATCACACATCCACACTGCAGAGCTTCTGTGTACAGTTTAACAGGTTACACACTGCACAATTATAGGGCACAGTATTTTCATCACAGTCATAATGAGAATGTATCACTTTCTGTTGGAGATCTCACAACCATCAAGTATGTCACAGTGGCCTTATGAAATATATATCTGAACAAAAGGAAAATAGAACTCAGATGAATCTTACCTTTTTCAAAGAACAGACAATTTTATGACATACTTTAAGATAATAAGCTACATAATATTCTAAGGTTAAAGTTTTGTTAGAAAAAGTCATTCCTAACCAGGATGAGAAGACTTCATAACTGTTCCTCCACTTCTAAATCTTAATACCTCGGTAAGACTCTTTTTCATATAAAACTACTAAAGGGCTAGAACTGCAAAAATATCTATTGAAAAATACTGACTTCTTCCTTCTTCGTACTCAATCCTATTCAAATTGCATGTAATTAGTAACCACCTGCATTTGAAAAAAAAGGCAAATAAATATGTAAAATGTAAGAGGGTCTGCTTTTAATACTTTCTTCGATTTGGAGCAAACCACTACAACATTCAATTTTTATTACACATACCTTCACACAGACACATGCACAGTCACACTTAAATAGGAAAATAAATAAACACCTTCTTTCTACCCAGAACTAGGATCAGCAGAAAAAAAGCTAAAATATCACTTGTGACCTTGACTGAAAAATGGGATAAACAACCCCCTAAATCTCAGAAGATTAAAATACTAAACTTTTAGATGAAGATAAAAATAATGTGACTTAAACTGTCTTTTTGTTCTTTGTACTTTCTTTTTCCAAGTGCTACTCAGATTGATAATCTCCTGGGAAGTTGGCAACACAGTGCTTATTCTACTTTGCTAAACCTGTCATTAAACAAAACCTCTGGCATGGTAAGACCTAATGGTGTTTAAATACAAAATAAATAAGTGATTAAATAAAAATATATAGATATATGCCTATTAGAGGACAGACACTTTGTCATCATCTCATTTCTAAAGACAAATACTTGAATATTGTTTTGTAGAAGTTAAGTGGAGCCTTACAGAGGGGGAAACAGACACGGACTCTAAAGAGAACTGAAAGCAGGTGAGCATTCTGCTTCTAGTATTTACCACTGGTGTGACTCCTAGGAAATAATCAAACCTGTCTAGATCTCAGTTTCCTTATACAGAAAATGAGGTAAAACACTTTTTCACTTGTAAAATCATTTAAAGTATATAATATAATGAAAATTTTCTGGCATTTTTACTACTATTAAATTTTTTGATCCATACTAAATATTTAAGGATGTATAGCAGTTACTTAAAAAAACTATAGCAATGGAAAGGCTTATCCTCAGAGAATACTTACTTGCTCACATGCCTGGGCTCCACTGAACCTGACTTGATCACCCTTCCTGAAACATTTTCTGGCTGAGCTTAGGAAACTATCAGTCTTCTCCTCCTCAAGGAATAGCTCAAGACTCATTTCCTTTATAAAGTCTGTCCAGATTAAACACTGTATCAATCAAATCATTGGCAACATTCCTAGAGCATATATGAAGATATCTTTTGAAATTCACCATAAATCAATTTTGGAAAGAGGTAAGGCATAATACCTTACCTCTGAAAGAGATGGGAATACCAGACCACCTGATCTGCCTCTTGAGAAAGTTGTATGCAGGTCAGGAAGCAATAGTTAGAACTGGACATGGAACAACAGACTGGTTCCAAATAGGAAAAGGAGTTCGTCAAGGCTGTATATTGTCACCCTGTTTATTTAACTTATATGCAGAGTACATCATGAGAAACGCTGGACTGGAAGAAACACAAGCTGGAATCAAGATTGCTGGGAGAAATATCAATAACCTCAGATATGCAGATGACACCACCCTTATGGCAGAAAGTGAAGAGGAACTCAAAAGCCTCTTGATGAAAGTGAAAGTGGAGAGTGAAAAAGTTGGCTTAAAACTTAACATTCAGAAAATGAAGATCATGGCATCCAGTCCCACCACTTCATGGGAAATAGATGGGGAAACAGTGGAAACAGTGGCAGATTTTATTTTGGGGGGCTCCAAAATCACTGCAGATGGTGACTGCAGCCATGAAATTAAAAGACGCTTACTCCTTGGAAGGAAAGTTATGACCAACCTAGATAGCATATTCAAAAGCAGAGACATTACTTTGCCAACAAAGGTTTGTCTAGTCAAGGCTATGGTTTTTCCTGTGGTCATGTGTGGATGTGAGAGTTGGACTGTGAAGGAGGCTGAGCACTGAAGAATTGATGCTTTTGAACTGTGGTGTTGGAGAAGACTCTTGAGAGTCCCTTGGACTGCAAGGAGATCCAACCAGTCCATTCTGAAGGAGATCAGCCCTGGGATTTCTTTGGAAGGAATGATGCTAAAGCTGAAACTCCAGTACTTTGGCCACCTCATGCGAAGAGTTGACTCATTGGAAAAGACTCTGATGCTGGGAGGGATTGGGGGCAAGAGGAGAAGGGGACGACAGAGGATGAGATGGCTGGATGGCATCACTGACTCGATGGACATCAGTCTCAGTAAACTCCGGGAGTTGGTGATGGACAGGGATGCCTGGCGTGCTGCAATTCATGGGGTCACAAAGAGTCGGACACGACTGAGCAACTTATCTGATCTGATCTGAAGGCATAATAAGAAAGCAAAAGAATTTTTTAAAAAATGGCCTTGTAGATACTTGGAAGAAGGAATTATAGAACCTAATAACTACTATTATTTCATTAATTGATAAAATCAATCTAATGCCATATTATCTTTGGAAATGTGTAACTACTTTGGAAAATGTAACTACATTTTCACATCATGGGCATGACATTTATTTTTATTTTAGTAAAATATCCAATAAAGTTTCCTGTAATACTTATCACAAGGTTGTGATAAGTGTTCAATAGTGGCCAACAGTCTGGGGTAAGGGCAATGGGGTTCTCCTAGTAAGTTCACTTCACATTTTATACTTCAATGTAGGCAGTAGAGGACCCTGATTAGTAATGCAACTGAGAATATAGAAAATAGCCTTGCCAAATTTGCAAATATAACACTAGGGCAATAGATCATGTGCTGAAAAACAGTATTACTTTTTTAAGTCCTAAAAGAACTAAAAGCCAAATATAAGATTAAACATGAATGTCAAGTTTTATATTTAACTTAAAAAGTATAACTCAAATGTGAGATTAATACCTTTAAGGCATGGCAGCCAAAATACACAGACACAAATGATACCCCTTCTTTTGCAAACAGCAATGACCCTAACCCCATCATAGTTGGCTTAAAAACATTGAAAATAATTTTGCTGAGCATCCTTCATGTTGGAAGAAACCCAAAGGCCAAAAATTTGTGAAATATATGTAATGTCTTTCCCAAGAAGGAATCCTCTATTCTCCTATTCTTCTGTGTCACAGCTAAGTCAGGCTAGATTATTACAAAATATTAATCACTAAGTGGAACCAAAAGAAAACTGGAAAGAATATAAATAACACACAAATATTATTTTGTGTGTTATTTTGTTATTTTCCACATCCATCCTAAATGCGGAAACCACTTGCTGGACAAAGCTCTTTAGACACGTTGTATATTAAAATGAAGTGTTAAAATTGGTCTAAAAACTCAGCTCCCCAAATTGAGTAGAAATGTTTTGTTTACTATTTTGTAATGGATAAGGAGGTTTTTGAAGCCTACCAAAATATTAAAAATTCTTATGTAGTAAAAGCAATTGAAAA
Organism: Bos grunniens; assembly: GCF_055505025.1. Taxonomy (NCBI): domain Eukaryota; kingdom Metazoa; phylum Chordata; class Mammalia; order Artiodactyla; family Bovidae; genus Bos; species Bos grunniens. The sequence continues at coordinate 81,764,448 of NC_141166.1, forward strand.
CTGACAGTAAACTGTATATATGACTATGATGACAACTCTGCTAGTGAAAGTGAAAATTGCTCAGTTATGTTTGACTCTTTGTAACCCCATGGACTATTTATTCAGTCCATGGAATTCTCTAGGCCAGAATACTGGAGTGGGTTGCTGTTCCCTTCTCCAGGGGGTCTTCTCAACCTAGGCATCAAACCCAGGTCTCTCACACTGCAAGCAGATTTTTTACCAGCCACCAGGGAAGCCCAAAAATACTGCCCAAAAATACTGGAGTGGGTAGCCTATCCTTTCTCCAGCAGATCTTCCCGGCACAGGAATCAAACCAGGGTCTCTTGCATTGTAGGCAGATTCTTGACCAACTGAGCTACTAGGGAAGCCATCAACTCTGCTAGAATATGCTCTCAAGAGAAACTTTCTAAAAGTGTTTTGAAAAGTATTCTGCAGCCTTTAAAAAATTATGTTTGGGTGGCAGGCAAGGAGTGATTTCTTTGTTTTTCTTTTATATATTTTTAAATTATATTTTATAAAAACAAAGACAATAACATTGATTCCTATTTGTATGTATTGTATTTGCTGCTCTACTTGCATTATCTGTGCCATTATTTCATTTAACTCATCCTAAGAGATCATGAAAGTTATTCCAATTTTTATAGATGAAAAAACTGAGATGCATGAATCTATCTAGTGACTGAACATTAAGTATCATTACCATAATATTAATGACAATAATCCTGATAGTGATCCCTTGATTCAAAATCTGTTTACTTCTAAAGTGCAAAATTATCCTACAATATAAAATGATGTCTGACTTAGTTTGGTTTACAAGACAAAATGTCTTTTTATGTCAGTTAATTTATAATCAATAGTTTGAGGCATCTATGTCCTACATTTCAAACACTGAGATAGCTAGATAATACCTATTCTCAAAGTACTGATAAAATGTTAGCAGTGTGACCTTAAACAAATTATATAACAATGAATAAATTTTTCATGTGAAAATAAAAACAAACCACGTGGAGCTTTTATAATAATATATATATAAAAGGCCTATATTAATGATTATATTATTGTCTGTTAGAAACTGTCCCCATGACTCTTTATATAATATCTCCTAACAAATATTCTATGTTATTCCTTTATTATAGGACATAGTTGTAAAATATTTAAATAAGTGGAACTTCTCTTAACAAGGACTCACTTATCAATCCTGAAAAAATTTGAACACGGTCCAGGGTCCTATATATGGGCTATTCGAGGAGGAACACTCTAGTCCCATCAGTCTCACCCCAGGTAATAATACCATTCTGTTATTCTGGAGTTTAACATTTATAAACTTGGTTGATGTGGTACCACTGGAACGAATCCACATGGGATATGAGATCTTCATTCTTTATCATTAGTTGGGAGGACACAACAGTTTCCATTCTAGAATCTGCACTCTGGTTTTTCCCAAACAAGATGTCTTTGGGCTATAGACCTCCAAACAGAAGAAAAGACCCAGGTTGAATGCAGTGATGTCTGGGAATGAAATGAATTGCTGAAATTACTTCTGCCTTGATCCAACAATCTGTTAACACCCAGAAATACTGGCTTTTATTGCTGCTAAGGGATTGCTGCATTCTTTTAGAAAAGAGAGATTCCAACATGAACATGAATGCTCAAATGCTTGTACTAAAATCTTTATTTTATTGTCTAAATTTGTAATCAGAGCGGAACAGAAATATTTTTAGAAAACAAGTTTAGACAAGAACAAATTTTACACAAAAAAAGTAAATTGGACCTTTATAATAAGTCCTCCAAATGTTCCAAATGATTTTTTTATTCCAAAGAATGATTTTTTTTCATTCCGTCATTATATATTTAGGAAATTGAAATGAATAAGACTTTTACTTCAATTAAAGCTTGATATGAGAAAGCAGGCCTTTTAAACTTTTAACTAGATTTTCTAATATATAGGTATGCAGTAATTTATAACAGGAATCCTCTTGTTCTAGATTTACATTAATTTACTTCATTGACATGAACAGGTTAATTTAAGCAACTCCAGAGATGAAAACACAAATCCATTGTGTTACTGGATATATCTGAGGTCTGTATTAACACAAAATTGACACTATTCATGAGGATACAGCAGGTAAATACCAATCATTATCATATCTGAACCTAAATACCAGAGTATTTCTCTCAAACCTAAACTTGAATGACAGTATTTGACAAATGAGTAGATGAAATCATGTCAGGATCTTGACTGGTGAGGCATGTACAGATATTCTGGTGTTTAAACAGGGCAATTTTACTTAGACCAGTGATCTGGGAAGAGCAGCAATAAGAATACTATGAAGAACTAAATGAAGTCCAGCCTATGGATGACGGAACGTATGAAGGAAACTTGGCTAATATATACAAGAGGGAAAAGGCTGGTGTTAACTGACCTTCTAAGTTATAAACCTTGTATGGGGCATGGTTTTACACATGCTAAACTATATTGGGGATTGGAAGGGACATTAATGATGACAATGTCTAGATGCCTGAGAAATATGTCACTATCTGAACAAGAATGTCAGGGAAATTATACTTTTCATTACCATAAAATGTATGAAATGAAACTACTGCATAATTCTCATGGACTTGAGCTAGTAACCCAAACTGGGCTAAAATTAAAACAAAGCCTCACAGAGGGGGTTACAAAAGTCACAGTGTCAATTTTTTTGTTTCTGAGGAAGAGCTAAAGCATGTCTGGTATGTTTCTCAGTATAGATATATACTGTAATTTACCTGCTTCCAGACTGAGGCACCAATTCTCTTCATGGAATCTCTACAAGTTTAATAACTTGGAGATGTCTTCACTGGGTTATTATTTTCTATAACTTCAGTATTCCTGTCCACGCCATGTGTAAGAAAGCCCAACTCTACCTGTGACGATGATTAGTCTTCTATTTCTAGAAAGATGCTTTTGATTAAAAAATAAGTTCTCAGGTGACATCAAGCATCCCTGAACTTAAATGATTTCTTATTCTCAATATTGAAGCTGGATATCAATTCCCAGTCCAATCTTTATATAGTTGTTGCTTCCCTCTAAATCTAAAAGGGTAAGAAAAAGAAAAAAAAGCTCCTCATTCCTTGAGTCTGCTGCTAGTCTTTTCTTCAGGTCCTTCAAGCATCAGTAATCATTATATTATAGCATTCACACATATAAAGAAAAGAGAAAGGAAACTCCATCACATACTCTCAAAGCATCATAAACATTCTGTTTTACTATTTGATCACAATAGTTTGAATAAAGTGATGAATCTGTGAGCTAAGTATGATTATATCTCTCAGTATTTTTTTTAATAGTGAAACATTTAAAGTATGTTATATGATGGTACTGAAATGAAAATAGGTTTAAAACTCTAGTCTTCATCTTTTTAACATAACATATAAGAATATTAGTTAGAAAAAAGATTCCTTAGAAAAACATAATTAGTGGAATTTAAATAAAAGATTTATGTAACTGATTAGCAGCATTTTCTCAACTTTTAGATGAATTTCTATAACATTTTTGTAGTATTTATTTTTGATTCATTTTAGTAAAATCCCCAATATTATGATTACCCACTAGCTACTGAAATATTTAAACTCTGAGGTAGATGTATGCAATGACATTTTCTTTATACTCACCCTTTCGACAACAGAAAAATGCTTTACCTTTGAAATTTTTAATGGAATCATATGTTGAAAAAGTTAACAAATAAAGTATTTGGAATTCAACTCAGTATGCTTGTTTTTAAATTCCTCTCTAGCAATGGCAACCCACTCCAGTACGCTTGCCTGGAAAATTCCATGGACGGAGGAGCCTGGTAGGCTGCAGTCCATGGGGTGGTTAAGAGTTGGACACACTGAGCGACTTCACTTTCACTTTCATGCTTTGGAGGAGGAAATGGCAACCCACTCCAGTGTTCTTGCTTGGAGAATCCCAGGGACGGCAGGGCCTGGTGGGCTGCCGTCTATGGGGCTGCATAGAGTTGGACACGACTGAAGTGACTTAGCAGCTAGCAACTATACTAGTAGGGGAATTGGTTAATATCTTCCATTAGTTGTTTGAATTTGTAGCATTAAAAAAATAGATTTAAGTTAGAAAATTCAAATGATAAACTGTGCTTTAATATTAAAAACATTTAAAAATGCTTCCAGACTAATTTTCCTTACATCTTAAATTTATCTCTTAAGATCTTTTCACATCAATAGTCTTAGAATATGATGAATACCACAATAAAAGTGCTCTGAACTGAGTTCACCAACTGTAGAAAGTTACACAAAGGATTTCTAAGAATTGGAAATAGTGACTAATGTGCTAATTGGAAGGCTATTTCATAAACTAGAAAATAGATTTTACTTCTAAGAATATCGAATTTGCTCTAACTATATAAAATGAAGGGTTCTCCAACTTTGCCCCTACCTGCTACTAAGTATTTTCATTGTCAGTTAGTCCTGGACAGACTGTTTAGAAGAAAGTACATTACTTTAAAGTTCATCCCAAAAAACAAATAACTGAAGAGAAAAGGGATTTAAATATTTGCCAGAAAGGATCTAAGCACAGTATTTACATAGGCTTGAAACTGGGGATGCAACAATTTCATATTTTATCAATAATACCAAGCATTACTGATTTTTTTAAAGAGCAGTTTCTTTTGTGTTATTTAAATTGTTTCATATTAACTTCTATTTGGGACATGGTCATCTTTTTTTCCAACATTTTCAAATTTCGCAACAAACACTAATCTTTGTAACTGATTAAAATGGGCATCATCATTTCTGGGAAAACAAATGAAAGAGTATGACTTTCCCAGCGGAATACATTAAGCTCAGTGAAAAAAAATCAAATGAATTGTTATTCTGTATATAAGAGAGGAATATAATTTGTTTTTATATTGGTACTGGTCTTAACCTAAGTATTTACAAATCAATACTAATTTTAAATTTAATGGCATCCATAAAGGTCTTTATGTAGTAAGTTTAATTTCTGTGCTGTAGTTACAAATGCTTTTTTAAGTACATGGGGAATTTTTAAAGGGCAGAAGAGAATTTAAAGGTGTTATTTACATAAATGTAAAAGCCCCTAAAGTGAAGAAATCTTTTTTTTTTTTTTTTCTAATTTTATTTTTTTAAAAAAAATCACATGCTCCCCATCCTGAACCCTCCTCCCTCCCAACCTCCCCATACCATCCCCCTGGGCCTTCCCAGCACACCAGCCCCAAGCATCCAGCATCTTGCACTGAACCTGGACAGAAACTCCAAGATTTGCTTGACTCTGGAGGCCTAGTGTACTTAAGCTGTTTTCCTGTGAAGAATGCAACATCAGAATGCAGTCCTGTAAGAGTTTAAACGCCTGATACTGCTCATTGGGGTACCACCATCCAGATTCCCATTTAATTGACTTTTCTTCCTTCCTCTGCCTCTGTTTGGTGTCTGTTGGAAGTTCTGCATAGACTAATGCTTCTCACAGGAAGCTGTGGATTAGAATGACCTAGGTAGCTTTTAAAAACTCACTGTCTACTCCATCAGTTCAGTCACTCAGTCGTGTCCGACTCTTTGCGACCCATACCCCAAATAAATTTGAAGAGTGGCTGTGTGTGTAGTGGTGGTGAAGCGCGGGTGGGAGGGCTGCAAGTAGGGGTGGTCAGGCACTGGTATTTTTTGAAAATATCCCAGATAATTCTGATGTGTGGCCCCGCTTCAGAATCACTCTCCTGGATTTTTTTTTTTTTTTAATTTAATTTCTCCTGTTCAAGTTGCATTCTCCAAAGACCCATAACCTGCTTCATTTTCTTATCTGCAATCATGTATGTCTACCAGTTTTCATCAAAATACTCACCTCATCTGTATCCTGAGTACATATTTGGGTCAAGCCTGGCTTCTTAGGCCCAGGCTTGTGTGCACACACATGTCCATGTGTGCCTAGTTGCTCTGTCATGTCCAACTCTTTGTGGCCCCATGAACTGTAGCCTGCCAGACTCCTCTGTCCATGGGATTTTCCTGGCAAGGATACTGGAGTGGGTTGCCATTTCCTTCTCTAGGGTATCTTCTTGACCCAGGGATCGAACCTGCTTCTCCTGTATCTCCTTCACTGGCAGGTGGATTCTTTACCACTGAGCAATCTGGGAAGCCCTGCCCCAAAGAGCAGCTAATTCTTTTTCACTTGAACAGTTTTCTTTGGACTACTGCAATAGTGTGGTAACCTGTCTCACATTTTTCACTCTTGTACTATATAGCCATTCCCCCGCAGCAGTGAGGGTAACATTTCAACGTGAAAATAACATCGAGCCACATCTGTATTGAAAATTCTCCAGATGACTTCCCACTGAGATCTCAATTCACAGACTCCATGGTGAACATTGTCCTACTGACCCACTGACTAGCACTGTCCTTCAACTGAGATCACTGTATAAAATCATCCTATTTTCTTGATAGCACTGATATCTAAATAAGTATGTCTTATTTGCTTTTTTTTTCAAATCTCATAGAAATTCATCACCATAAAATCCGGTAATCTGTTTCATTCACCTTGTGTCCCTAATACCTGAGATTGAGTATGCACAGAATAGGTACTTCAACTGATAATCTCCAGGAGAAGAGTAAGTCACTTTAATTCAGACTTCTACATGCCAGGTCATAGCTACCTAGTCACACCCCCTCCAGCATGATCTCAATCACTGCAAACATAGTTACCTGTTGGTCACCAGAGAATTTATAGTTTTTTACTTCTTATTTTTATCCATGAGTGCAAAGTAAGACGGAGAAGGCAATGGCACCCCACTCCAGTACGCTTGCCTGGAAAATCCCATGGACAGAGGAGCCTGGTAGGCTGCAGTCCATGTCCATGGGGTCGCTAGAGTCGGACACGACTGAGCAACTTCCTTTCACTTTTCACTTTCACACATTGGAGAAGGAAATGGCAACCCACTCCAGTGTTCTTGCCTGGAGAATCCCAGGGACGGGGGAGCCTGGTGGGCTTCCGTCTATGGGGTCGCACAGAGTCGGACACGACTGAAGTGACTTAGCAGTAGCAGTAGCAAAGGAAGAAACTGAATTCATAAGTCATATCCCTGGAGTCTTCCTGAGAATCTCATTTCCTGGAGACTTGTCCCCAGGCTCTTACATTTCTGACCTCTAAGATCTGTATGGCAGTGAATAAAATCCCATCAGATTACTTCACATAAGCACAGACAATTGAGAGTTAACAAGGCACTATTGTCTTTCCAGGTGACCAAGTTACTTCCTTTAAGCAATTAAAAAGACATTAAAGATTTGGAACTGGCATGGATTCTTGTAGTTGGCAGGAAATAATTCAAAAAATAAATATTTAAAGAATGTATTGACAATTGGATGACTCAAACATTTATGTATCTCTCCAAATACCCACTCATCAACATATAATACAATCATATTTAGGAGAAAGTTTAGAATTTTGTCCAACCTCTGAATGATAATTATACTAGAATGTACAAGGGAACTGGCCCTAGGATATAACTCCTACTGTGTGTGTTTCAAAAGTCTCCGAAAGTCTCCCTGGTGACATAGTTTACGTGGATTCCTCTAAAGACACAGGGTTAAATCAGCAAGTCCACTCTTTACTGGCACTAAATAAAACTTCTTTAAACCCAACAGATGTGAACAAATTACACAAAAGTGTCAGTAACTCAAACCTGCAATTGATTGTCTGTATGAAACATTGAGATATCCAACCTTAATTTTATCAATTACAACCACTGAAACACTAAAATGAAGTAACTGTATCTCTTGATCCTCAGAAAAGAACTTAAAACAGATCTGGTTCTAGACTAGTCACATTCTACCGGGCTTCCTCTTGCCTCCTGTTCAGCTTTTTTAGAGAGGAACTTAATACGAAATCATATACCTTGACAGATGGAATATTCAATGTTCTAGAAGTTTGGAATAGAAATTTAGGAATTTGGAAGCTAGGAATTTTATTTACTTCTTTTTAAGCATAGCAGATTTCTCCAAATATCTCATTTTCAATATGAAATATATGACTTCTAATGCAGGTTTGAAGCCTGGCTTAGAGAATTTTGAGCATTACTTTACTAGCGTGTGACATGGGTGCAATTGTGCGGTAGTTTGAGCATTCTTTGGCATTGCCTTTCTTTGGGATTGGAATGAAAACTGACCATTTCCAGTCCTGTGGCCACTGCTGAGTTTTCCAAATTTGCTGGCATATTGAGTGTAGCATTTTCACAGCATCGTCTTTCAGGATTTGAAATAGCTCAACTGGAATTCCATCACCTCCACTAGCTTTGTTCGTAGTGATGCTTCCTAAGGCACACTTGACTTCACATTCCAGGATGTCTGGCTCTAGGTCAGTGATCACACCATCGTGATTATCTTGGTCGTGAAAATCTTTTTTCTACAGTTCTTCTGTGTATTCTTACCACTTCTTCTTAATATCTACTGCTTCTGCTAGGTCCATACCATTTCTGTCCTTTATCGAGCCCATCTTTGCATGAAATGTTCCCTTGGTATCTCTAATTTTCTTGAAGAGATCTCTAGTCTTTCCCATTCTGTTCTTTTCCTCTATTTCTTTGCATTGGTCACTGAGGAAGGCTTTCTTATCACTTCTTGCTATTCTTTGGAACTCTGCATTCAGATGCTTATATCTTTCCTTTTCTACTTTACTTTTCGCTTCTCTTCTTTTCACAGCTATTTGTAAGGCCTCCTCAGAAAGCCATTTAGCTTTTTTGCATTTCTTTTCCATGGGGATGGTCTTGATCCCTGTCTCCTGTACAATGTCACGAACCTCATTCCATAGTTCATCAGGCACTCTACCTATCAGATCTAATCCCTTAAATCTATTTCTCACTTCCACTGTATAATCATAAGGGATTTGATTTAGGTCATACCTGAATGGTCTAGTGGTTTTCCCTACTTTCTTCAATTTAAGTCTGAATTTGGCAATAAGGAGTTCATGGTCTGAGCTACAGTCAGCTCTTGGTCTTGTTTTTGCTGACTGTATAGAGCTTCTCCATCTTTGGCTGCAAAGAATATAATCAATCTGATCTCGGTGTTGACCATCTGGTCATGTCCATGTGTAGAGTTTTCTCTTGTGTTGTTGGAAGAGGGTGTTTGCTATGACCAGTAAAAGACTCTTGCTCCTTGGAAGCAAAGTTATGACCAACCTAGATAGCATATTCAAAAGCAGAGACATTACTTTGCCAACAAAGGTAAATCTAGTCAAGGCTATGGTTTTTCCAGTGGTCATGTATGGATGTGCGAGTTGGACTGTGAAGAAAGCTGAGCATCAAAGAACGGATGCTTTCGAACTGTGGTGTTGGAGAAGACTCTTGAGTATCCCTTGGACTGCAAGGAGATCCAACCAGTCCATTCTGAAGGAGATCAGCCCCGGGATTTCTTTGGAAAGAATGATGGTAAAACTGAAATTCCAGTCCTTTGGCCACCTCATGCGAAGAGTTGACTCATTGGAAAAGACTCTGATGCTGGGAGGGATGAGGGCAGGAGGAGAAGGGGACGACAGAGGATGAGATGGCTGGATGGCATCACTGACTTGATGGACATGAGTCTGAGTGAACTCCGGGAGTTGGTGATGGACAGGGAGGCCTGGCATGCTGTAATTCATGGGGTCACAAAGAGTTGGACATGACTGAGTGACTGGACTGAACTGAACTGAATGCAGGTTTGAACTTTCTTTTCTAATTTAAGATAACTATACCAAACTCGTATATTCTCTTATAAAAGGAAGAGAATAGAGATAAGGGTAGGTTAACCATCTCTTACTTTGGTGTAATACAGAGGCTGTATTTGGATAATTCCTCATATTGAATATTTTACACTTGTTTAAGTAATCAAAGTAGAGAAGACTCATAGAATCTACTTCAAACAGTTTTTAAGTGTGACATGATAAAATAGAATTTTTAAAAGAGTAAATGGTAAACAAGGAATACAGGCCATATAAAAGACATGGCTATTAGACTTCTAAATGTATCATAGGCAGGTACAAATCAAAAATATAAATATTCTAATTTAAATACCTCAGTTGAAAATGATAAAAATCTTAAATTAATAAATATAAAAGAAAGACAAATCACTAACCTTTGAGGAAAATATACTAAAAAGCACATAAACACAAACATATCTTATTTCAAATATTATACTGACAAAAATGAAAACTAAATTGGCCCTCAGTATCTGGTTTCTGAAAAAATATATTCACACACAAAATTTCAGAAAGCTCCAAAAAGAAAAATTTGAATTTGCCACATGCTGGTGACCATTTACATAGTATTTACATTGTGTCTACAACTATTTACATAGCTATTTACATTGTCTTTGGAATTATAAATAATTTGAGCTCTGGGGTTTGCTCAGTCACATTCCCAATCTGCAACCATTCTGCAACCCCATCAACTGTAGCCCTCCAGGCTCCTCAATCCATGGATTCTCCAGGTAAGAATACTGGAGTGGGTTGCTATATTCTCCTTCAGAAGATCTTTCTGATTTAGGGATTGAACCCTTGTCTCCTGCATTGGCAGGTGGATTCTTCATTACTTGAGTCAAGATTTAAAGTATAGGAGAAAATAAGTAGATTACCTGCAAACACTACACCATTTTATATAAAGGACTTTAGCATCCACGCATTTTGGTATGGGAGGAGTGGTCATAGGACCAGTTTTCCCTCACATACCAATAAATAACTGCTGCAATATTACTACTCAGTCTTGATAATGATAGAATCTGGCTCACTGATACTGAGGAGGTCACAAAGTAAAACGTTTCTGAAGAGCAGTAATTCAGCAACATATATCAAGAGTCTTAAAAAATGTTATCATTTTGAATCACAGATTTTCTTGCCAGGATTTTATTCTGAAGTAATATGTAGGTATTTGAAAAATGATGAAGAATGTTCCTATAGTACTATTCATAATAAATATTTGAATATATATGAATATCTAGAAAAAGCTGGTTAATTAATTCCTATTCTCCCCATAGAGTAGAATCCAGAGAGTAAAATCCATAGATTGGAATTCAAAGTGTGGGTTCCAAATTTACCTATTTATTGGCTCTTCAAATGTATAGATTCACTCAAACTAAACAAATATGTAAATCTAGCATATACTATGTGAATAGTTTTAAAATATGTAGTTATATACATGTAACTGAATACATAAGGAAAATGACAAATATATAAAAAGGTAGAATTTTGTGAAACTTACAAATTTGCCTTGAATTTCTATTCTACATTATTTATGGCTGGAAATAATAGCTTTTATTCAACAAACATATTACCTGCAAAAATCCCTGTTAATTAACAACTGTCCCCACTTAACCTTCTTGTGCATCCATTTTACCAGAATCTTCAGGATTATTACTGTCTCCATAAATGTCAAGTGTTTAAATCAGTATGTGGATATTTGAAAACAAATTTGAGTTGAAATTATCAAACTGTGGCTACAAGCTTATTTCCTTTTTCTATCAACCCAACCACTCAGATCTCCCCAATACAAGAGTCCTTGACTTTAATGAGTTCAAATGATTTGACCAGCACCATACAATGTAAAACCATAGCCTTGACTAGACGGACCTTTGTTGGCAAAGTAATGTCTCTGCTTTTAAATATGCTATCTAGGTTGGTCATATCTTTTCTTCCAAGGAGTAAGCGTCTTTTAATTTCATGGCTGCAGTCACCATCTGCAGTGATTTTGGAGCCCCAAAATGAACATCTGGCACTGTTTCCACTATTTCCCCATCTATTTCCCATGAAGTGATGGGACCAGATGCCATGATCTTCATTTTCTGAATGTTGAGCTGTAAGCCAACTTTTTCACTCTCCTCTTTCACTTTCATCAAGAGGCTTTTGAGTTCCTCTTCACTTTCTGCCATAAGGGTGGTGGCATCTGCATATCTGAGGTTATTGATATTTCTCCCAGCAATCTTGATTCCAGCTTGTGCTTCTTCCAGTCCAGCGTTTCTCATGATGTACTTTGCATATAAGTTGAATAAGGAGGGTGACCATATACAGCCTTGACATACTCCTTTTCCTATTTGGAACCAGTCTGTTGTTCCATGTCCAGTTCTAACTGTTGCTTCCTGACCTGCATACATGTTTCTCAAGAGGCAGGTCAGGTGGTCTGGTATTCCCAACTCTTTCAGAATTTTCCACAGTTTATTGGGATCCACACAGTCAAAGGCTTTGGCATAGTCAATAAAGCAGAAATAGATGTTTTTCTGGAAGTCTCTTGCTTTTTCCATGATCCAGCGGATGTTGGCAATTTGATCTCTGGTTCCTCTGCCTTTTCTAAAACCAGCTTGAACATCTGGAAGTTCGCGGTTCACGTATTGCTGAAGCCTGGCTTGGAGCATTACATTACTAGCATGTGAGATGAGTGCAATTGTGCAGTAGTTTGAGCATTCTTTGGCTTTGTCTTTCTTTGGGATTGGAATGAAAACTGACCTTTTCCAGTCCTGTGGCCACTTCTGAGTTTTCCAAATTTGCTGGCATATTGAGTGCAGCACTTTCACAGCATCATCTTTCAGGATTTGGAATAGCTCAACTGGAATTCCATCATCTCCACTAGCTTTGTTCGTAGTGATGCTCTCTAAGGCCCACTTGACTTCACACTCCAGGATGCCTGGCTCTAGGTGAGTTAGTTGGACTGTGAAGAAAGCTGAGCACCGAAGAACTGATGCTTTTGAACCGCGGTTTTGGTCAGCCCTGGATTTCTTTGGAAGGAATGATGCTAAAGCTGAAACTCCAGTACTTTGGCCACCTCATGCAAAGAGTTGACTCATTGGAAAGGACTGTGATGCTGGGAGGGATTGGGAGCAGGAGGAGAAGGGGACAACAGAGGATGAGATGGCTGGATGGCATCACTGACTCGATGGATGTGAGTCTGGGTGAACTCTGGGAGTTGGTGATGGACTGGGAGGCCTGGAGTGCTGCGATTCATGGGGTCGCAAAGAGTCGGACATGACTGAGCGACTGAACTGAACAGAACTGAAACAATTTAAAAATGTTAGAACCTGGAATTAAGTCAATTTCCCAAAGACATTCATCCAAGACTTAAATTTCAATTTATTTAAATTAATTATTTTGGAATGATAAGCAATGTTAAAGTAGTATTTTATTTATTTGATAAGTGATTCAATCTCTCAATTTATATATATAATATGTGCACATATATTAATGTGTATCTATCTATATCCATACACACAAATCCATAATACACACAGTATATGCACACATTCATTACTCAATGTGGGCAGAAAATAGAGCTATTATTTTTGTCTTTTAGAATTATATTTAATATTTATACATTGTCTAGTTTCAATTTTACAAATAAAAACATTTAAAATACAAGTTATGTTAAACTTCACCCTAATTAAATGACAAATGAAAAGCAGTAATAATTACTGGCAGAAGTATTTTTAAAACTCTAAGGAAATACGTTAAAAAGAGCTTTAAAGCTCTTAGTATCAATTTAAAACAAAAACCAATTAAAAGTCCTTGGCCATTCAATGCATTTCAGGAGAACCAGACACTCCCTTAGTGAGCTTCCTTGATCAGCAACAGATGACTGAGAATTTGCAAGCTGCACAATCAGCCTCACACAGTTCTACTGAATCAGAATCTACATTCCACAAGATCTCCCTGGGAACTGATGCAGTTTAACGTTTGAAAAATACTGAGAGAGAGTAATGACAATGACAGTAAAATTAAAGATCAGCAAGTTCATGAGATTTGGTGCATTTATTAGTTAAGGAGCAGTCAATGTTTCCTATACTAATTATCATTTAGTTTTTCCCCTTCAACAGTTCCTCACAGCTTACTGGTCTTATTTTTTACTTGCCACTTTCCAAGTTCTTGCAGTACATACCAGAAAGACAATGCGTTAATCCCCCCCGCCCCCCCCACCACCGCCAAAAAAAAAACTTAAAGAGAAAAAAGACTTCAAGAGTGACACAATTTTGAGGTCATTTTAAGCTTCTTTAGAGCCAGGAAGCAATCAAACAGGGTGTGGCTGTATTTACAAATTATGCAAATTCAACAGCTGCAATTTACAAAGATTATAAGCCCCTTAAGTGTGTCATTGACCTACATATTCATACCTAGACAAGAGCAGTTTATTTTTTTTAAACCAGCATTTTGGATTATTAAATTTATAACAACTCAATATTATACATTTCTTTCAAACTAAAAATAAATCACAAGTCACAATGCTTTGTATAATCCACCTTATAAATTCATGTTATTTTAGCTTCAATATTTCTTATAATTTCAGAACCATGTATAAAAAATCTAGAAGTCTGAATTTTCAAAGCTGATCAAAATGTATTTTTATTTAATCAATTCTTAAGTTTTTCACAAGTCCATTCTAAATTAGTCATTTATGTAGAGAATATATATGTACATATATACACTAACTGAAATACTCAATGATAAATTATTATAAACATGTGAAAATAAGTATCAATAGTTAATCACTACAAGAAATCTTGAATTCACAAATTCAGTGATTTAACTAAGTGTACATTTGCTCATCTCTTTATCTATTGATTGCTTGCTATAAACCAGATATTCTACTTGACTCACAACAAAGATCAGAAAAAAGTCCTACCTTTGAGAAATGTATAGCCTGATAGAGATAACTTTCATTTGATATTTAACAGATATTTTTATTTAATTTATTCTTTCCTTTTAGTTGTATGTAATGACAAAAAAAAATTTTTTTTTTGGAAACATTTATAGGAAAGAAGATAAGTACCCACAAGAAAATGGATTTTAAATGAGTTGAGAAATTCATTCTCCCCTTAAACTTCTGTTTTAGAAAATAAAGGCTTTTCATGTATCAAAGGTTCAAGGGGCATCCTACTATATAGCGCAGGGAACTATATTCAGTATCCTGTGATAAACCATAGTGGACAATATGAAGAATGTACATATTTATGTATAACTAGGAATTTTGTACAGTAGACATTAATACTGTAAACCAACTAGACTTCCATTTTAAAAATTTCAAAGAGCAGAATTTAAATCAAACCTCAGTCTGTTGTAGCAAGCCAAATCATAAATTAAATAAGCTGATAAATATCCAAGAGGGCTTTGAAAAAATGCAAATATCAGACATGTACCATCACTCTGAAGAATGAATATTTAAAAAAAAATCCTCCAAAAAATGTTTGCAACCCTTAATAGAAGGAAAGAATCTACAGACTGTTGAACAACAGAAAGTCATGATGAAAAAAGAAATTGAGAGGAAAAGATCATATGAAAGGAAGCAAAGCAGAGAATGAAATTAGGAAAATTAAAGGAAGTTCTAAACTTTCCTGCAGAGTTAAAATGTTAATGAAAGGTAAAGCTTGTATTGCAGAACAACAAAATAAGAATATGAAACATAACCTTGAGATGATCTACTAGAATGCTGAATAGAAAGGGAAAAATGAATAAATTAAGAAATTTGATCAGAGTTCTGAATAGGGATAGGCAATCACTTGTGAATTATTAATATTATTGATGAAATAATTGGAAATATTGAACAATGAGAATATTCAAAGACATAATAGAAAAAAGTTAAGCCTTTAAATATCTGCTATTTAAATAGTCAAACAGAGGCAAAATAATTGAACAGAAAATCTTAAATAAACTACGGGAAATATTAAACAAAACTAAGTCTCTAGGTAGGATAAAAACAAGCAAATCATCAAGGAACAGAAAATATAAAGAATGTCTTTAAGACATTACTGAGGTTATAATTAAGTAAAATCTTCAAGATACTTTAGAGAAAGCTACATGCCAAAAGCAATGGAAGAATATACTTTGATAAGAAATCAAACTATTCATGCACTTAAAAGAAAAGGAAAATCCTATAAAATTTAGAGTTTGAAAAGAGTTTTGCTACCAAATGGTAGTATGCCCTCCAAGCACTTTAATTATAAAAATGTATTATAAATATAGCTATGAACAAATGCCAATTAAAAGTTTTGGCAAATAGAAGTATTTTAATATAATTATTTTATTATAAAATCCTAATTACATCCATATGAACCAGAAGTAAATTATGGAAGGATTGAAAATAGAATTCTTATAATAACATTTCAAACAGAAAAATCTCTAGAATTACAACTTTATTTTTATTGTGACAACTCAAGTATAGTAAGTGTGACTTTGAAAAAGAAAGATAAGTAAAAGTCAAGTTTTAAACGAAACCAAATTGCCAAATCCGCTGGATCATGGAAAAAACAAGAGAGTTCCAGAAAAACATCTATTTCTGCTTTATTGACTATGCCAAAGCCTTTGACTGTGTGGATCCCAATAAACTGTGGAAAATTCTGAAAGAGATGGGAATACCAGACCACCTGACCTGCCTCTTGAGAAACCTATATGCAGGTCAGGAAGCAACAGTTAGAACTGGACATGGAACAACAGACTGGTTCCAAATAGGAAAAGGAGTATGTCAAGGCTGTATATTGTCACTTAGCTTATTTAACTTATATGCAGAGTACATCATGAGAAACGCTGGCCTGGAGGAAGCACAAGCTGGAATCAAGATTGCTGGGAGAAATATCAATAACCTCAGATATGCAGATGCCACCACCCTTATGGCAGAAAGTGAAGAGGAACTCAAAAGCCTCTTGATGAAAGTGAAAGAGGAGAGTGAAAAAGTTGGCTTACAGCTCAACATTCAGAAAACAAAGATCATGGTATCCGCTCCCATCACTTCCTGGGAAATAAATGGAGAAACAGTGGAAACAGTGTCAGACTTTATTTTTCTGGGCTCCAAAATCACTGCAGATGGTGACGGCAGCCATGAAATTAAAAGATGCTTATTCCTTAGAAGAAAAGTTATGACCAACCTAGATAGCATATTTAAAAGCAGAGACATTACTTTGCCAACAAAGGTCCGTCTAGTCAAGGCTCTGGTTTTTCCAGTAGTCATGTATGGATGCGAGAGTTGGACTGTGAAGAAGGCTGAGCGCCAAAGAATTGATGCTTTTGAACTGTGGTGTTGGAGAAGACTCTTGAGAGTCCTGTGGACTGCAAGGAGATCCAAACAGTCCATTCTGAAGGAGATTAGCCCTGGGTGTTCTTTGGAAGGAATGATGCTAAAGCTGAAACTCCAGTACTTTGGCCACCTCATGAGAAGAGTTGACTCATTGGAAAAGACTCTGATGCTGGGAGGGATTGGGGACAGGAGGAGAAGGGGATGACAGAGGATGAGATGGTTGGATGGCATCACCGACTCGATGGAGGTGAGTCTGAGTGAACTCCGGGAGATGGTGATGGACAGGGAGGCCTGGTGTGCTGTGATTCATAGAGTCGCAAAGAGTTGCACATGACTGAGCGACTGAACTGAACTGAAACCTTTCAGAAAAGATTTTTTTTCATATTGAATTGACAATATTGATGGACATAACATTGAAAAGGGAAGTTAATTTGATAACATCCATCACTATCCATAAAAAATTTGCTTCCTTTTGACATGGTGATTCTACTTCTCATGATTGTTCCAAAATAGAAGTGAATGCAAAATACTTGTTCTGTGATTTTCACTATAGAATTGAACAGTGATTGGACATAAAAATTGTCCACCTATAGGCATACCTCTTATTGCATTTCATTTTTGTGCTTCACAGACATTGTACTTTATTTTTGAGGCAAACCCACATTGAACAAGTCCAGTGCTTAACATTTTTCCCAACAGCATTTGCCTGATTTGAGTCTCTGTATCACATTTTTGGAAATTTTTAGGTATTTTCATTATTATACCATTTGTCACAGCTATCATTGATCTTTAATGTCACTACTGTAATTGTTCTGAGGCACCAGAACTATATGGCAAATTTAATTAATAAATGCTATGTATTTTCTGACTGCTCCATCAACTGGCCATTCCCTATTTTTCTCTGTTTTGGGCTGCCTACTCTTTAAGACAGCAATATTGAAATTAAGCCAATTAATAACACCACAATGCCCTCTGAGTTTTCAAATGAAAGAAAAACTAATAGACCCAACATACATATGTGAACACATATGTCTTATAGACATGACTTTTATTCCCTGTGTATAAAACGAGAAATGTGTAAGTTAGAGCATGCCTTTAACTTAGATGCAGGAAAGATATCCAGAGGGAGAGAATGAGCGTGCTTCCAAACAATTCTTGATGAGAAATCTCTCAGGTGTGCCACTGTATCATTGTATATATGTACTAGAGGTCGAAGATACGAAGGCAAATTTTGGCCTACATATAATTTTTCTTTTAAGTACCCTTCTCTAGAAGGTTAATGGGGCATTTATAGGGGGAAATATTTTGGAACTAATAAATACAGAACATTAAAAATAAGTACTCAGCCTAAATGACCTAGAGAAGATATAAATAGAGGAAAAATCATGGTGAAAAAGGAAAAACAAAGACTTAAGAAAATTATCTCTATCTCAGTTAATTTAATTAAATACAGTTTATTTATACATAGTTTTACATATTTTGGTTAAACATAGAAATTTTACAGACAAAGTAAGTTTAAAAGTCCCATAATGGTCTGCATATTTATAGCTACAACTTGATAACAGAAATTATTGTATCTGATCAGCTTTTTATTTTCTATTTTAAAATAATGATTTTAAGAAATTGGTGCTTTGGTGCTTAGGGAATAATACTATCAAAATGGGCTGCAAAGTCTCCTAATCCTGTTAAGATTATAAAATGAGTTCCTTGGGAAAGCTCTAACTGGAGATGCAAGTCTGCCTAGGAGAATGAGGCCAAGGCTGCCATTTTACATCAGGAATTGAGGAAGACATCATAGGTAAGTTTTCCCCACAGGTGAAATAAATTTCGTATAACATCTGTGAAATTGAGATTGTAAAATTATCTAGCATTTAATATACAGCTTGACAATAATACAAATATATATTTAGAATATTTTAAAAGCAAATCATCCATGTTTAAAGATACTATAGAGTTAAGAGCAGAATTATGATCTTCTGAATATTTTATAATCTTTTCACTTATTTTAGTCAAACAGGTTTTCACTTATTAATAACTTTCTTTTTTTAGTTGCAGGCATTATATCAAGCTTTCTCTGCTTAGTTCATACAAGCTTAATTAAGGCCAACTTGCTCAGTCTTCACTTCAGGACTAAGAAACCGCTAGTATCAAGTGGAGGCAATACAGAGAATTGATACATACACATATACATACACAATGGAGTATTATTCAGCCATAAAAAAAAAAAAAAAAACCAGGAAATCCTAGGATGTGCAACATGAACAGACTTTGAACGCATCCAGTTCAGTCACTCATTTGTGTCCGACTCTTTGCAACCCCACGGACTGCAGCATGCCAGGCCTCCCTGTGCATCACCAACTCCCGGAGTTTACCCAAACTCATGTCCATTGAGTCAGTGATGCCATCCAACCATCTCATCCTCTATCATCCCCTCCTCTTCCTGCCGTTAACCCTTCCCAGCATCAGGGTCTTTTCCAACGAGTCAGCTCTTCTCATCAGGTGGCCAAAGTATTGGAATTTCAGCTTCAGCATCAGCATCAGCCCTTCCAATGAATAGTCAGGGTTGATTTCCTTCAGGATGGACTGGTTGGATCTCTTTGCAGTCCACAGAACTCTCAAGAGTCTTCTCCAACACCACAGTTCAAAAGCATCAATTCTTCAGTGCTCAGCTTTCTAACAATCCAACTCTCACATCCATACATGACTACTGGAAAAACCATAGCCTTAACTAGATGCTAAGTGAAAAAGTCAGAGAATGCAAATACTGTAACATCTCATTTAGATGTGAAATCTAGAAAAAACAACCAGCTAAACCAATACCACTAAACTCAGAAAACCTGATTAGGTTTGTGGTTACCAGATGTAGGGGATGGGATGAGGATTGAAACAAGGTATAGATTTCCACTTATAAGATTAAAAAACATATATATTAGAGTTATAAAGTAGAACATGACAACTATAGTTACACAACTATAGGAAAGTTAAGAGTATAAATTTTATGATTTTTTTTCTCATCACAAGGAGACAATTTTTTCTTTTTACCATATGCATATGAGATCATGAATGTTAAACCTACTGTAGTATCTATTTCACAATATATGTAAGTCAAACCATCATGATGTATATCTTAAACTTATGATGTATATTATTTCTCATTAAAATTGGAAACAAAATCAAACCAACCAACAAAAAGAAACAGAGACCAGGCCAAATTCTACATGATGTCTGGAAAATTATTAGGTAAAAATCTCATAAAACATATCTTAGGAGCTAATCAAAAACGAGACAATGGATAAATTGGGCCACTTGCCCAGAAAAAACTTTTACTCACAGGAGCTGTTATTCTAGGACCATTCAAGGTGTTTAACTCGTAAGGCAGGAAAAGCCACTTATGGTAGGGCAGCTTCTTCAGAGAGAATTTATAAATGGTGTTTCTTTCCTCTCTCATTTCAAGTTCCAGTTCAGTCACTCAGCCATGTCCGACTCTTTGCGACCCCATGACTGCAGCATATCAGGCTTCCCTGTGCCTCACCAACTCCCTCATTTCAATGACCCGCAAGTGTGGTTTTCAGACCACGGCCAGTAGCACCTCCTACGAACCTGTTACAAGCCCGCAACCCTTGCTTGTGTGACTACGTGCTTGCCTGCTCCTGACTTAAATAATCAGGAACTCTGGGGGTGGGCCTAGTGTTTTTTGGTTTAACAAGCCCTCCAGGTGATTCTAATGATCAATCAAGTTTGAAAAGTACTGCCTGAGTTGAATTTTCAGGGAACCCAATTTTTCCTCTAAAGAAGGATGTGGGAAAAAAAACCCAAAAAAACACTCTATTCCTTTTTTTCCCTAGCCATTCCTACATCATTTCTTTAGTTCCTTGTTTACATTCTAAGATTCCTTAGTTATGCTTATAAGAACACAATACAAAATTAAAGTCTGAATAATTAGCTAGATCTATTTTTCATGAAAGACAATCAAATAAGGACAGAAAGGAAATCAAGAAATCAAAAGGAAAAAGAGGAGTATGAATTTTCAACTAAACTTGGCCAAATTATCTTGAGGCAAAAATTAACAAAAAGTAAGAAAAGCCCAGGACAATCAACAAATTTTGGTGAAAGTGATTACACATGTTATCTACTGACAATACAAAAGGCTGTCTTTTGTGTATCCTGGTTTCTGTGAAATCTCTAGTGTTGCTGTAGTTACAGGAGAAGCTTCCCTGTAATAACGTACTACCTTCAAATGGGGGCAGGTGCATTTTCAAGGCTGGTATTACTTTTCAGCTAATGTTCTCAGCACTGGGAGTTGTGTAAAGCGGTTAGCTCAGAAGAACCGGAGCAGAAACCAGGAACTAGCTTTCTAGAGGACTTCATTTAAAACTCATCTCCCAAGCAAGAATGATGGAAGTCTTTCAGTTTCTCCTCAAGAGTCCTCAAGAACAGAGATGCCTCTCTCCATCAGAAAATGAAGAGAAGCAAACCAAAACTAATGCACTAATGCACAAGAGAACAGAAAAAAGTGCCTTTACAAAGACCTGCTTTGATGCTTACAAGGGGGCTTCAATCATGGCAGCGAAAATCCTTTTAGCTCTGTGTGAATGTCCTTTACATCTTTCTATCTCTCTGTCTCTTTTTTTTTCCCCAATAGTAGAAAGTCATTATCCCTCTCTTACTATTTTTTAAACCACATTAGCAACTACCATGACAACAGGAAGCCTCATACACATGCTATGTCTGATCCTTCTTCTGAACCTATCGCAGCTGTTTGAACCTGAGAGAGAGTACAAGAAAACAAACCCCTCAAATATGGTTTGATTAATTATTTACCTCTTTACACAAGTCTCACACAAAAGGAGAAAACAGAATAGTTTTTATTATTCTGAGCTGGACTTTAGGGGAAAAAATAGAAATTCCACTATAGATTAACTATAGAAATACTAAAGCTTTAAGACAAAAAATCCTTGATAGAACAAAAGTGGTTTGCGCACACAAACATAAACAACAAACAGAAGAACATCAGCTTTTAGGCTCAAAGAGAATTAATCACAACTTTCTGGAGGATTCATGCCTTCATCTTCTAAAATGTGGCTAGACTTTGAAGAAAGCTGCTGCTGCTGCTGCTAAGTCGCTTCAGTCGTATCCAACTCTGTGCGACCCCAGAGATGGCAGCCCACCAGGCTCCCCTGTCCCTGGGATTCTCCAGGCAAGAACACTGGAGTGGGTTGCCATTTCCTTCTCCAGTGCATGAAAGTGAAAAGTGAAACTGAAGTCGCTCAGTCATGTCTGACTCTTAGCGACCCCATGGACCGCAGCCTACCAGGCTCCTCTGTCCATGGGATTTTCTAGGCAAGATTACTGGAGTGGGGTGCCATTGCCTTCTCTGTGAAGAAAGCTAGACAAGCAAAGTTTAATGAGCTATAGTATTAAGCAGAGTTGCATGAGTCACCATTTTTATTCTAAGACAGAGCTTGCATAAGCATTATCATGCTAAAACCTGTGCATTTTGTCTGTAACCCCTTCTAAACCAAGTAGGAGAAAACAAGAGCATTTAAATTGCTGCACTTACTGGCCTGGTTCAGGTAAAACAGTTCATATCCCTTTTGTGGGTGCGTGTGTGTTCAGTCACTCAGTCGTGTCCAACTCTTTGTGACCCCATGGACTATGGCCAGATTCCTCTTTCTATGGAATTTTCCAGGCAAGAATACTGGAGTGGGTTGCCATTTCCTTCTCCAGGGGATGTTCCTGACTCAGGGGTCGAACCCATGTCTCTTATGTCCTCTTCATTGGCAGAGGGATTATTTACCACAGTACCACCTGGGAAGCAAGTATGTCCCTTGCTGCTGCTGCTGCTGCTGCTAAGTTGCTTCAGTCGTGTCCGACTCTGTGCGACCCCATAGACGGCAGCCCACCAGGCTCCCCTGTCCCTGGGATTCTCCAGGCAAGAATACTGGAGTGGGTTGCCATTTCCTTCTCCAGTGCATGAAAGTGGAAAGTGAAAGTGAAGTCACTCAGTCGTGTCTGACTCTATCGACCCCATGGACTGCAGCCCACCAGGCTCCTCTGTCCATGGGATTTTCCAGGCAAGAGTACTGGAGTGGGGTGCCATTGCTTAAACCTCCTCAAATGGTTTCACATTTTTTATATTCTCTTAAGATTTATAGACTCTACAGACTTGATGAATAGAATTTTCATTTTCTATTGCTATACTTTCTGTCCTGCGCTTAATCTTATACATTTCTTCTGTCACTCATTCTTTCTCTAGGGTTACTAAATATAAAATAAACAGCTGGACTGTAAGATTCTGAGAGCAGTCTGTACAAAATGTGAGTTCAATGAATGGACCAATAAACCTGAAAGTAAACCCATGGCCCGTGGGAGCCAGAGAACTGAGAAAACATAGTTTACCTATTTCCTTTACTTCAAGTTCAACCCACAGGGACAAGAATACTAAACAGAGATCTGGGTGAAAACATGCCTTAGTTTTCTCTTCCATGGCAATTTCTATTGAATGAAAAGAAGCTAATTTGTTAAACTTCTGGTAGGTCCCAATTGGCACATATTCAGAAATCATTTGCATGGCTGGTTATTCTGTTCACAAAATCAAAAAAAGACAATAACCCACCAATCAGGAAACAGTGGGAGAGAAGGACTTGGGGACAATAAAACTTTTTGATCTCCTTGAGATGCTTACTCCATTGAAGTTGTAAACAGTCCAATGAATGTCAAAATAAATGTCCACGGGGTATAAGGAAACTCAAATTAAGAGTGTGTGCATTGTGTCAGTGACATGTTTCAGAGGTTTCTATGTTTTAAAAAGTCATTAAATATTCTTTACATGCAATTTATCTTTCAGTGGCTTGTCATGTAGATCTGTTTTGTTTTCAAAATTATTGCTTAGTAAGAATACTTGGATCTAAATGGTATAGATTTCCTAGGCAGATATTTTTATGTTTGAAACTTCTCTTATTTTCTAATAATGTATCTCTTTATCCTTCAACAAACTGACATACTCAACTTAGAGTTTCATTATCCATATACTGAAAAAGGTGGCATTTTCAGTATAAGATTTAAAGAGAATTTACCTTCCTTATTTCATAAATTTGGATTAAGTCATATTTTAATTAGGTGATTTTCCAGTTCAGAAATGAAGATAAATTAATTTGTTGCTCCTTATTTAATGAATGGCTGCCATTTGCTTTCACTGAAAACTACTTATGGTCGATCATGGTCATCATTCCATCAGTTGACTTTTATCCAGCAACAGAAACAATCAAACTGAGGTAATGTACTTCATAGGAGAATGCTTCCTCCATAATAATTGAATTTAACTAAAAACTTATCAAGATGTCTATTTGATTTGTTTGAGTGGATTAATTATCATACTAAAAATTACCAGGATTATAATATTTATCACAGTATCACTGTACTAAATCTTATACTGTTGTTGTTGTTCATTTTGCCCAGTCATGTCTGACTCTTTGTGACCCCATGGACTGCAGCATGACAGGCCTTCCTGTCTCTCACCATCTCCTGAAGTTTGCCCCAGTTCATGTCCATTGCATCGGTGATGCCATCAAGACACCTCATCCTCTGATGCCCTCTTCTCCTTCTGTCCTCAGTCTTTCCCAGCATCAGGTTCTTTTCCAATGAGTCAGCATCAGTGACCAAGATACTGCAGCTTCAGCTTTAGTATTAGTCAGCTGTAGTATTAGTCCTTCCAATGAGTATTGAGGGTTGATTTCCCTTAAGATTGGTTTGATCTCCTTCCTGGCCAAGGGACTCTCAGGAGTCATCTCCAGTTACACAGTTTCCAACTCTTTGGCACCCTGCCTTCTTTATGGTCCAGCTCTCACAACTGTATGTGACCACTGGGAAGACCAGAGCTTGATATACAGAGCTCTATCAGCAGAGCAATGTCTCTGCTTTTCAATGCACTGTCTAGGTTTGTCATGGCTTTCCTGCCAAGAAGCAATCGTCTTCTGATTTCATGGCTGCAGTCACCATCCTCAGTGATTTTAGAGCCCAAGAAGAGGAAATCTGGCACTACTTCCACCTTTTCCCCTTCTATTTGCCACGAAGTAATGGGGCTGGATGCCATAATCTTAGTTCTTTTTTTATTTGTCTGTTTTAATATTTAGTTTTATGGTAAGGATAATGAGACTCTGAAGTGAAGTTAGAAATGGTATGGGACAGTCATGAAGATTACTGTCACCTTTCATATTCAATCCTGAGGACAATGATGATACTAACCAATGATATTTAATCAGAGAGTTAAAGTAGATTTTTTTTTTTCCTTGAAGCTTAAAATAGGCATATTTTACCAGTGACCTTTCAGTTGGAATTACATTTTGGACTTACTATGCCACTATTTTTCAACTTCAAAATTCTCACTATGTATTTTAAAGTTGATCCACTATAAAGTGTATTATTGAGGACGTTAGAGCAATATGGAAGCTTGAAAATTAGATAGTTCCATTCCTTTAGTGGACAGAGAAGTTAATGTCAAGAAAGGTTAGTGGTGAGTTCCAAGTCACCCAGAGACTTACTAGCAAGATGCTGGACACATATCTAATTCCTCTCTATTGAAGACCACTTGAAGACAAAGAATATGATATTTAAACCATGGAATGAATATCAAAAGGGAATAAAAAGGTAGCTCAGTCCTGAAATATCAAACTGAGTCAATTGATGATTTCTGACCGGTTCTAACTTTCCCCCTCCCTCAATTTCAGTTTTGTTTTACATGCCAGAAAAGCTATTTTTTTTCTCTCCCACAATAGCTGTGCTCATGTAGATATGTGCTCTTTTTGTATTTTACTTCTATGCATTCTTATATGCACCTCTCTTATTCAATTTCAGCAAAAGGATGGATCCTCTTATGCTGATTTCAACTCCTCACTACTCAATCTGTCAAGTAATCATACAAAAGCATCTCTATTCTCACTTCTTTGAGTGGTCAAATCAGACAGAATTGGACTCTACATTACTTCAAAGCTTAGACTTGAGAATACTTCTTATATCTGACAAATGACATGCTCCCCATGAGTATTTAATAGTTGTGAACTAATTTTGATCTGTTCAAGGTCACAGCCACTTCACTAATATCTAGACTGCTGGCTCCAAACACAGCACCATAGCTGACTGTCATAGCTATAAATATAGAGAAGTATTCTTTTTATATTGCCAGAAATGCATTTTGTCTCTCTCTGAATATGTTTTCTTTCAAAGTGGTTTAAAAAGTGTTTAGTAATATGCTATCATTTCAAGAACCAACCCCCAGCCCCAGACTCTTAAAAATTGAACGCGAAGCCCAGCAGAAAGCATAGTTAGGTGTTACCTTCTGATGGTCTGTTCTTAAAGACTTGGAAGAGGTCAGTGAAGGAGATTGAACCTAGGACACCTATTGATATGTATTCACGTGTGGAAATGAGTTGCCTGTTAATAAGGCTGACTATTTAACTTAGTCCTTTTCAATCTTCACAGATTATAATTGCAAAAATAGCCCTCGCTTCTCCAGTTGGTTGTTAACAGCTAAGAGAAGGCTAACGTGCGGGTCACTTGCTTAATTATAAACAGAATGAAATAGCGAGTAATGAATTAAGCCACTGGACTGACTTCTAGTCTTATATTACTATCTAAAAAATACTTTGTTAAAAATATCAAAACATCATCCCCTCAAAAACATACGTATATTCCATTACTTGTAATTTTTTTTTTTGGCCAGTGATAATTAGACTTTCTAAGAATTACTGACTGACTGGAGGAGTTAATAGCTTTTGGAGCAAATAAGAGGTAACTCCTCCTAGCTGGTCATGAATCCTTAAAACTTTAAGTGTCTTGAATGTTACTTCTTAATTAGTCAACAAACTATGGGGACAAGGTACAAGGCTAGTGCCTAACTTCCCCAAAGTGCAGGGGTCTGACTGGAAATGATGAGGTTATTAAAATTTTACATG
Source organism: Bos grunniens (assembly GCF_055505025.1). Taxonomy (NCBI): domain Eukaryota; kingdom Metazoa; phylum Chordata; class Mammalia; order Artiodactyla; family Bovidae; genus Bos; species Bos grunniens. Next base: position 81,791,401 of record NC_141166.1, read on the forward strand.
AACTTAATTGATTTTTACATGTGTTAAATCCACCCAAGTCAGCTGTTTTGTTAATCTATTAACCGTTTCTCCAGTGGGGATTCTAATCATGCATGAAACACTTATTCCTAAGTAAAAGAGAAGTCTAACTAAGTTAGAATATGAACTAAAAAATCTGAATTGATAATGACATCAGAAACAATCTGAAAAGAAAAACACTGTCTGGAAAATAATAGTATAGTATTAGGACATGTTTCTTAAGACACTGATTTTTATCCCCTATTGCAACGGACTGAATATTTGTGTCTCCCCCATATTCTGTGCTGAAGCCCTGATCTCCAGTGTGATGGTCTTAGGAAATGAGCCTTTGGAAATAAGAAGTTGATAAGGGCAGAGCTCTGATGAATGGAATTAATGCCCTTATAAGAAGAGACAGCAGAGAGATGATCTTGCTTGCTCCCATGTGAGGATACACTAAAAAAGATGGCCTTGCACAAACCAGGAAGAAGATCCTCACCAAATACCACATCAGCCAGCACCCTGATCTTGGACGTCTCAGTTTCCACAACTCTGAGAAATAAATGTCTGTCGTTTAAGTCACTCAGTTGATGGTTTCTTTTTATAGTAGCCTGAACTAAGACATCTATTAATTTTAATTTGTTCATAGTTATCCTCTAAAACCAATCTTCTTTCACAAATTTGTGTTGAAGGACAAATAAGGTTCTATGTTTGGACAAAGATAAAAAGATTTAATAAAAGTACAATGTTCCCAAAGTGTGGTTCCTTGATCCAGAGCATCAGTCTCACCTGGAACTTGTTGAAAATGCATGTTCCCTAGCTTTACCTCAATTAATTAGCAGATTCTGTTGGAGTCCAGCATTGTTATTTTAACTGGATCCCCACTTGCTAATGATGCAGGCTAAAGTTTGAAAGTCACTGTTTTAGAGGGTTTGCTGTCTTTTAAGTTTGACTGTACAGCATATCCCCACTCCAGTACTCTTGCCTGGAAAATCCCATGGATGGAGGAGCCTGGTGGGCTACAGTCCAATGGGGTCGCTAAGAGTCGGACACGACTGACCGACTTCACTTTCACTTTTCACTTTCATGCATTGGAGAAGGAAATGGCAACCCACTCCAGTGTTCTTGCCTAGAGAATCCCAGGGACGGGGGAACCTGGTGCGCTGCCATCTATGGGGTCGCACAGAGTCAGACACGACTGAAACGACTTAGCAGCAGCAGCAGCAGTACAGCATATACAAGCTACTCATCATTTACACAATGTTAGAATGATCTCCTGTGTTTCTCAACCCTAGATTCTCATACGGGCTTCCCTCATTGCTCAGAAGTTAAAGAATCTGCCTGCAATGTAGGAGACCTGAGTTTGATACCTAGGTTGGGAAGATTCCCTGAAGGAGAGGATGGCAACCCACTCCAGTATTCTAGCCTGAAGAATCCCCATGGATAAAGGAGCCTGGTGGGCTACAGTCTATGGGATCACAAAGAGTTGGACATGAATGAACAATACTTGGGGAACACAGAATAGGGGCAAGGCATTAAGGGAATTTTTGTTGGAGTCTTCTACATCATATTGGGTTCCTAGACTCCCTGACCATAGTCATACACTCTTTTCTGTCGCTAGATGTTCTTAAGTGAGAAAGTTCAAGGTCTCTCAGTTATGACTACCTGTCAGGGCTGACCTTACTAATTTGACTTAAGGGAGTCCACAGTTACCCAAACTCTTCCTTTGCCAAAAGATATCTTTGGTGTAAAGTTCTTGAAGACAAAACAAAACAAAAACACTTGAAACAAAAACACTAACTAGTTAGTAGTAATATTTTAAACCAGAGTAAATCAGGAAATAGTAAAAATTTTTCCCCAAATGAATTTTGTTTAATTTAAAATATTAACTGCTGTCAGTTTTTGTGAAGTTAGATGATTTCCTCTCCTATGTGCTTAACTTTCCTTCATGTTATAACACTATGGACATAGCATAATTTAGGGTTTATTTTATTTTCCTTTTATGTCATGATTTGATATAATTCAAAGTAGACACTCCTTTATCTGTGCCACAGTTTCTCTCTTGTAATTTTTAAAATTTAATCTGTCCATGAAATCTAACATTCTGGGAAATACATCATTAAACTCACATTGCCCTAGATTTACTAAGTCTGTCAATAGGTAGCTAATCACAGAGCCAGATGCTACAGCAACAAAAGCAAGGTCAAGCATGTTTTGCTGGAAGGAAAGTCAAGGAAATTATAAGGTTTCAAGGTATCCCAGATGAGGAAGACTATTCATCATTACAAAGCAGGAAAGAATCAGAAGACAAGGTAACTAGGAAAAACACATTTATAGAATGAGAAAACATGACCCAAGCTGGTAGAAACTATGGTTGGGTATTTCTTTTTGGTTTCTTAGCATTAAACTTAATGTTTTGTCTCTGCTAACTCCTCAAAACATGGGCCGCTCAGATTATCAGCCAGAGAGTGTTTAACTGCAACACGTTAAAGTTCTGTTTTGGACTAAAGTCTTGAGAAAAAAACAAAAACAAAACCAACAACTATAGAGGAAAATGGATTTTGCAGGGGACATGAAATACAAAGGCAAGATGATGGGTTATGAGCGTGCACTCAAGTAGAAACAGACAATATTGAAAAACAAAACAAAGCGAGTGGAAGTAGCATAAGCTTCACTGCTTTATATCAAAAGAGAAGAATAAAAATCCAGGTACCAGGGTTTATAACCAAAACTCTAAGCCTTTTGCTATTCCCAGAAATGTGTTGAAAGATACAGTAGTCAGACTACAAGATATGATGGGTGATGTTATTTCAATTTTAGCATATGTCTTCTTGTTCCAAAAATTTACAACACTCCCACCACACTTTGGCTCACATGATAATTAAAATCATATTTTTAAACCTACATAAGAATCTTTGATTCATGAGGATTAAAGAACTGATCAAAAAGATGGCTGACATATTAAGGCATGAATTTTTATTCAGCAGAGCTGGAAAGTACCCATCTTTTTATAATGTGGAACTCAGAAAACACTGTCCCTTCAAATGCTACCTTACATAAACCTTTTTATATGAATTCACCCAATCTCTGCCACCATGTAGTAAACCCCTCATAGATCTTGTATAGACAATATTTTTGATACTACAAGAATCTACCCGGGGAGATCAAGGGAAGAGTTCTGACCCTCACTGCTTCTCTGACTTGCCTTTCACTCCAGTTAAAGAGGCTAAGGTCTATTCATAAAATCTCTCAGTAGAGGAAACTCTGCTGCTGCTAAGTCACTTTAGTTGTGTCCGATCCTCCGACACCCTATGGACTATAGCCTACCAGGCTCCTGCGTCCATGGGATTTTCCAGGCAAGTGTATTGGAGTGGGGTGCCATCGCCTTCTCAGAGGAAACTCTAACCCCACCCTAATCAAGTTACATCCTTAGGCCACATTTTCTTTTCCAATTCTGCTGCCCTTTAAAAATGAACCTTATTCTAATGTTATAAAAATGTTCAGGAGGAAACCATAGTTTGGTCTGTATCAGTTTTATACACTCTAAGGATAATCTTAATATCTATGGTCTATTAAAAACCACAGGACACAGAGGAGGAGTCTTTCTTCATCACCTTGTAGGAAAACAATGTAAACTACATTGCAAGAATTGAAAAAAAAAAGATTACTGCATATCCCACCTAGCACAAACTTGTGGTTATCTCAATCTTTTATTGTCTTTTAGTATCTATTTCACAGTTCTATAAATTGTAGAAAACTAATGACTAATGCAATTGATTCTTGTTCATATATATTCCAACTGGCTGAGTGGAATGCAATTAATTTTTGCCCTGTATAGACCTATTTTGCATATATTTATAAATTCAGTTCAGTCTTCCTTATTTGCCTATATATCTATAGTCGAGGTTTCCTAGAACCAGTTGTAACATCTCACTGGTTCTTTCTTTAACTGATGATCTAAATAAAATCTATGTTGTATGTTCATTGTTTATCAGTAGGGGAACTGTGATTATACCCTCTTTTTCAGTAAATGCCAGCTAACACAGAAATCATAGTCTCAAGAACTGAAAACATGTATGGTACTAAGTTTAAATTCCAATAGAATGTTAGAAAAATAACAAATCTAAAATGGACTAATTGCTCTTCTACTTAATTAGACAATTGTCCTTTTGAATATTAAAAAAATAAAACTTTACTAAAAGCAAAACAAATATTTTGAGTAATATGGAATCTAGATATGTATTTATTAACATGTTCATCAAGTTGTCCTATCTTTTGCCCATCCACAATCTAAGCCTTGATATCTTAATTCCAAAAGTCACAGTTCCTGGTAACAAAAGTGTTAATGTTATATAGCAATGTTCTTTATTTCCACAGTGTGGCTGACTTAAAGACACTGGAAAAATACAAAGATGAAAAATTAATATATTTTTTTTTCTCTAAATTCCACAAAACTGAATCTGACCTAGTTAAATCATCTTCGTAAGAGCCAGGCCACACTCACGGTTCCATCCTAATTGCAACAGATTTTAGAGTTCACCATGCAATACTTCATGTCCAGCAGAAGTTTTATTTATATGCTATTGTTTTGTGTATATTTATCCCATGGTTCCATATAGTCTTAATGTTCTCAAGAGCATTAAGAAATGGACATAAACATCATCCTTTTTGTAGCTTGTGCAACACCAGACATAGTAAATGATCAATGATACCTGCTTGATTGGCCGACTTGGAGTATCAGTATTGGCACAGTACATAAAATGAGCGTGATTGAACTTTGGAAATCATCAAGATCAGGTTTTGAACCCCATGTGGCACTTACTAGCTGTGTAACTCAAGTAAGTAACTAAATCTCTTTAAGCAGTACCTATTTTAAATGCTAAGAAGATTAAATGGGAAGCTGTACATGAAGCTCCTGATTAAATGAAATGTTATGTATGAACTGCTTGGAAAAGAATAGGACATAATTAATTAAAACTAATAATAGATGATAAAAGCTTCCATTTACTGGAAGTTTTACTACGTACCAGATATCATTATAATTATTATGTACTATATTTTAAAGTTTTTCATCATTATCATTATGTAAGGTGCTATAAAGACTATAAGTATTCTAATTCTGCCATGGGTTACTGTACACAGTTCTTGTTACCTGGGAAACCAACAGTGGATTCAAAGTGTTTACAAAAATTTAACTTGATAAGGGGAGTGGAGGAGAGGTCAGACCTGCTATATGGCCACAGACTAGAAGGAATGAAAACTGACAAAAAGGCTTTGGAGTAGCAGAGGCTAAAAGGCGACATGATTGACATCTACCTAATCACAAATGGTGCAGATAATAGTGAACATGGGTTTTTTCATTAAATCCTGAACTACTAGAATGAGGGACACCTTTTGACAGGTGGGCAAGGTAATTTTAAAATGAATAAAGAAAATCTAACCCCAACTACTAGATAAAGAAGTTATTAAATATGTTATGCCAAGATATAGTGAAGCAGGAAATGGGAATAGAACAGAAAAGTTTGGTCAAATTTATAAAAAGTGAAGCAAGAAATGGATTTCTAAAAAGTAAAAATGGGTTCAGCCAGACAATGAGAGCCTTCCATAATCTCACTCGGCTATTAACTGAAATAAAATGTTTGACTACTGATATTAAAGTATTGATAACAAAAATATGAAAGTTACTCTTAATGAATTGTTTTCTAAAAATAATACTCAAAACTTCCAGTGAGCCAAATTTCAATCTATGAAGGTCAGGAAGCAACAGTTAGAACTGGACATCGAACAACAGACTGGTTCCAAATAGATAAAGGAGTACGTCAAGGCTGTATATTGTCACCCTGCTTACTTAACTTATATGCAGAGTACATCATGAGAAATGCTAGGCTGGAGGAAGCACAAGCTGGAATCAAGATTGCTGGGAGAAATATCAATAACCTCAGATATGCAGATGACACCACCCTTATGGCAGAAAGTGAAGAAGAACTAAAGAGCCTCTTGATGAAAGTGAAAGAGGAGAGTGAAAAAGTTGGCTTAAAGCTCAACATTCAGAAAACGAAGATCATGGCATATAGTCCCATCACTTCACGGCAAATAGATGGGGAAACAGTGGAAACAGTGGCTGATTTTATTTTTTGCGGCTCCAAAATCACTGCAGATGGTGATTGCAGCCATGAAATTAAAAGACACTTACTCCTTGGAAGGAAAGTTATGACCAACCTAGACATCATATTAAAAAGCAGAGATATTACTTTGTCAATAAAGGTTCGTCTAGTCAAGGCTATTGTTTTTCCAGTGGTCATGTATGGATGTGCAAGTTGGACTATAAAGAAAGCTGAGCGCAGAAGAATTGATGCATTTGAACTGTGGTGTTGTAGAAGACTCTTGAGAGTCCCTTGGACTGAAAGGAGCTTGAACCAGTCCATCCTAAAGGAGATCAGTTCTGGGTGTTCATTGGAAGGACTGATGTTGAAGCTCAAACTCCAATACTTTGGTCACCTGATGCAAACAGCAGACTTATTTGAAAGACCCTGATGCTGGGGAAGATTGAGGGCAGGAGGAGAAGGGGATGACAGAGGATGAGATGGTTGGATGGCATCAATGACTCAATGGATATGGGTTTGGGTGGACTCCATGAGTTGGTGATGGACAGGGAGATCTGGCGTGCTGTGATTCATGGGGTTGCAAAGAGTCGGACACGACTGAGCGACTGAACTGAACTGAACTGATTCACATAGATATAGCAAACCACATTTAACTAAATCGCTATATAAAATTGTAAGTATGCTGAATACAAATTTATTTGTGATAGAGTTAGAAATGTGATCATTTTGGGAAACTGAACAACCTTGGGAGAATTGGGAATTATAATTTCTTTATTCTGCATTGGTTTGCTGTTATTTTTGTTTTGTCTTGTATTTAATATTATTAATCATCTTCCAAAACAGTTTCAGTCTTAGTAAATTTGCTGTAGTGTGAATAAGAAGAGGTGGTTATATTGTATGATTTGATTCACTTGTATCCATTTTCCATACTTGAGATTAAAGATAATCTTTGAATTCTTAGTCTTATAAAAAGAGTTCAGGATCTAGGCATGTTTACACACTATCTCAGGGACTCTGAGGATGCTAAAAGATTTCAAAGAGTCAGGCAAGCTCTTGATAGGCTTCTGAAATCTTTGCTCTCAATGCAGACCTATTTCTAGTAGACTTTCCACCTTGTAGACACAGTGTATCTGTCCTTTTCACTTCACTGCCTGCAGGTTAGAGACAAGCAAAGAGCAGCTGAACTGGTCGGTGTTGTGCTTCACAGGCAAAGTGGAAAGTGGCTGTATTTATTTAGAACTTTGTGTTTTGTTATTGTCATTTCCTACCTCGGGACACCAAAGAGCTGACTGCATTTTCCTACCATGGTGTAATACATCTCAAAATGAATTTATGATATGACCATGAACTACAAAATACAATGGGGCAGAAAATGCTGAAACACATTATTTTAACTCCTACACACTTGAAATTTCTCTCTTCCTCTTTCTAGCAACCTTTGAGACCAGAAATAACACTCTCCACCCCAACCCTTGCATTTTTTTTTTTTTTTGTATGCATAGTATAGAAAACAGAGAAGGCAATGGTACCTCACTCCAGTACTCTTGCTTGGAAAATCCCATGGATGGAGGAGCCTGGTAGGCTGCAGTCCATGGGGTCGCTAAGAGTTGGACACGACTGAGCGACTTCACTTTCACTTTTCACTTCCATGCATTGGAGAAGGAAATGGCAACCCACTCCAGTGTTCTTGCCTGGAGAATCCCAGGGACAGGGGAGCCTGGTGGGCTGCCATCTTTGGGGTCGCACAGAGTTGGACACGACTGAAGCGATTTAGCAGCAGCAGTATAGAAAAATAATACATGGAGAGACAGGACCTATATTTAGATCAACAACCACATCATTATTTATAGGAAGGAATGCTTTCACTGCTTAATATTTTTGGAATAAATGATTAAGCACAAGTTCCACAATGTACAGAGTCACAGAGGTCGACTACAAGTGTGTATGTGTGTGCTTAGTTGCTCAGTTGGGTCCAACTCTTTGTGACCCCACGGATTATAGCTTGCCAGTTTCCTTTCTCCATGAAATTTTCCAGGCAAGAATACTGGAGTGGGTTGCCATTTCCTACTCCAGGGGATCTTCCTGACCCAAGGATCAAACTTGCCTCTTCTTAGTCTCCTGCATTGGCAGACAGATTCTTTACCACCGAGTGACCTGGAAAGCAATATTCCATGACCTTTATCACTTATTGTTCTCAGTATTCCAGAATCTCAGGGCTATAATTGCTACTTGATCATTTGTACTATCTGATTTAATCTGAAAAATAAACCTGTGCAGTAATAATTATCCCCACTGTACAAAAGTTTACAGATTTAATGTAACAAAGTAAGGCCAAATCACTTAAACTAGATTTGTATTTGCATAGATTAATTCTTTAATCCTTAACTGTCTTGGTCCTCATATGTCAAATGAACTCTTGGATTAATTCATTTCTATTAATTCATTTGATTCTAAAATTCCATGATTTCATGAAATACTTTTCTAGTTTGTATTACTCTCTGAGCCAGAGCTAGTTTTCTTGTATTGTTGCTTCAGATTAGCTAGGTTCAAATTATTTCTCTCCAAAAAGAATTTTATGTAAGATACCCTGGCCCTCTATCATCAACTATCCAAATGTGTTTATATATGTGTTTGTATACCACAAACATATATATGTATATATACTTATAAGAAAAAAGCTTCTAAAACATTTAAAATACCTAATACTATATAGCAGGATATTTTTAGGCACTTTTCCTACATGATCCTATTTAAGTCCAGAAATAGCCTAGTGGTAATCATCCTTCAAATTTTACAAATGGGGAATTTTAACCTCAGGGAGGTTAAATGAACATATATTTCCATTTGTTCTCCTTCTCTTAGCTATATTAGAGACTGTTTTGAATTAAGAAAAATGGTGACAAGACCACAAGTAAAATATTCCTAGATAGTTTATCTCCATTTCACCTTACCATAGATTGCTTTTTCAGATATTCAAGTCATCTTACATCACATCATTAAAATAATAATTTTTAAGTAATAGATAATTTGCATTGGGTGGAGGAATGAGGAACAACTGATGTTTGTCCTTTTGAACTGCAAGCCACTGTGGAAATGCAGGCAAGAATGAAGAACTGGACATGGGGAAAAGGGTAGGATGTGGAGACCATGAGAACAGTCCCATGTTCTGTAAAAAGGGAAGGTGTGGCTTTCAAAACAAGTTCTACCTACTTCTCAATTTTTCTTAAAACTCAAATTCCAATGCTCCTTAGGAAAACATATACAGGTTACCTAGAGTTTTTCTTCCATAAACAATTAGTTGCCAAACCCTGTACTCAACTAACACTACATTTTTAAAGGCTCTTTATTTTTGAGGTAAAGTAAAATAGATGCAAAAGGATTAAAACAATCCTATAACACAGTCCAACTAGGCATTATGCCAAGGGTATAACGTTGGTAGTATAATACTATTAAACCCTATACTTAGAGTGAACAAGTTTGAACAAATGATATTAAATCTATTTCCTTCCCTATTTACTTAGTTAGCCAGTAGTTTTCTTTAAGCCTCCAATTAATTTTGTATGGCAGTCTTTCTATATAATGAGTAGATCTTCTGTGGACAAAAGTAAAATCAGTACAAAAATAGAGAGCACTTTACTTAGCTGCTCCTGAGAGTAAGGCTGTCCTTTTCTCTCCTCACAGATTTGGTCAACAAAGCAGCATTAAAAACGAGAAAGCAGCATCAGATCAGATCAGATCAGTTGCTCAGTCGTGTCCGACTCTTTGCGACCCCATGAATCAAAGCACGCCAGGCCTCCCTGTCCATCACCAACTCCCAGAGTTCACCCAGACTCACGTCCATCGAGTCAGTGATGCCATCCAGCCATCTCATCCTCTGTCATCCCCTTCTCCTCCTGCCCCCAATCCCTCCCAGCATCAGAGTCTTTTCCAATGAGTCAACTCTTCACATGAGGTGGCCAAAGTACTGGAGTTTCAGCTTTAGCATCATTCCTTCCAAAGAAATCCCAGGGCTGATCTCCTTCAGAATGGACTGGTTGGATCTCCTTGCAGTCCAAGGGACTCTCAAGAGTCTTCTCCAACACCACAGTTCAAAAGCATCAATTCTTCAGCGCTCAGCCTTCTTCACAGTCCAACTCTCACATCCATACATGACCGAAGGAAAAACCATAGCCTTGACTAGACGAACCTTTATTGGCAAAGTAATGTCTCTGCTTTTCAATATGCTATCCAGGTTGGTCATAACTTTCCTTCCAAGGAGTAAGCGTCTTTTAATTTCATGGCTGCAGTCACCATCTGCAGTGATTTTGGAGCCCAAAAAAACAAAGTCTGGCACTGTTTCCACTGTTTCCCCATCTATTTCCCAGGAAGTGATGGAACCAGATGCCATGATCTTCGTTTTCTGAATGTTGAGCTTTAAGCCAACTTTTTCACTCTCCTCTTTCACTTTCATCAAGAGGTTTTTGAGTTCCTCTTCACTTTCTGCCATAAGGGTAGTGTCATCTGCATATCTGAGGTTATTGATATTTCTCCCGGCAATCTTGATTCCAGCTTGTGCTTCCTCCAGGCCAGCGTTTCTCATGATGTACTCTACATATAAGTTAAATAAACAGGTTGACAATATACAGCCTTGACGTACTCCTTTTCCTATTTGGAACCAGTCTGTTGTTCCACGTCCAGTTCTAACTGTTGCTTCCTGACCTGCATACAAATTTCTCAAGAGGCAGATCAGGTGGTCTGGTATTCCCATCTCTTTCAGAATTGTCCACAGTTTATTGTGATCCACACAATCAAAGGCTTTGGCATAGTCAATAAAGCAAAAATAGATGTTTTTCTGGAACTCTCTTGCTTTTTCCATGATACAGCGGATGTTGGCAATTTAATCTCTGGTTCCTCTGCCTTTTCTAAAACCAGCTTGAACATCAGGAAGTTCACAGTTCACATATTGCTGAAGCGTGGCTTGGAGAATTTTGAGCATTACTTTACTAGAGTGTGAGATGAGTGCAATTGTGCGGTAGTTCGAGCATTCTTTGGCATTGCCTTTCTTTGGGATTAGAATGAAAACTGACCTTTTCCAGTCCTGTGGCCACTGCTGAGTTTTCCAAATTTGCTGGCATATTGAGTGCAGAGCTTTCACAGCATCATCTTTCAGGATTTGGAATAGCTCAACTGGAATTCCATCATCTCCACTAGCTTTGTTCGTAGTGATGCTTTCTAAGGCCCACTTGACTTCACATTCCAGGATGTCTGGCTCTAGGTCAGTGATCACACCATCGTGATTATCCGGGTCGTAAAGATCTTTTTTGTACAGTTCTTCTGTGTATTCTTGCCACTTCTTCTTGATATCTTCTGCTTCTGTTAGTTCCATACCATTTCTGTCCTTTATCGAGCCCATCTTTGCATGAAATGTTCCTTTGGTATCTCTGATTTTATTGAAGAGATCCCTAGTCTTTCCCATTCTGTTGTTTTCCTCTATTTCTTTGCATTAATCGCTGAAGAAGGCTTTCTTATCTCTTCTTGCTATTCTTTGGAACTCTGCATTCAGATGTTTATATCTTTCCTTTTCTCCTTTGTTTTTTGCTTATCTTCTTTTCACAGCTATTTGTAAGGCCTCCCCAGACAGCCATTTTGCTTTTGTGCATTTCTTTTCCATGGGGATGGTCTTGATCCCTGTCTCCTGTACAATGTCACGAACCTCATTCCATAGTTCGTCAGGCACTCTATCTATCAGATCTAGGCCCTTAAATCTATTTCTCACTTCCACTGTATAGTCATAAGGTCATACCTGATTTAGGTCATACCTGAATGGTCTAGTGGTTTTCCCTACTTTCTTCAATTTAAGTTTGAATTTAGCATTAAGGAGTTCATGGTCTGAGCCACAGTCAGCTCCTGGTCTTATTTTTGCTGACTGTATAGAGCTTCTCCATCTTTGGCTGAAAATAATATAATCAATCTGATTTCAGTGTTGACCATCTGGTGATGTCCATGTATAGAGTCTTCTCTTGTGTTGTTGGAAGAGGGTGTTTGTTATGAGCAGTGCATTTTCTTGGCAAAACTCTATTAGTCTTTGCCCTGCTTCATTCCGTATTCCAAGGCCAAATTTGCCTGTTACTCCAGGTGTTTCTTGACTTTCTACTTTTGCATTCCAGTCCCCTATAATAAAAAGGACATCTTTTTTGGGTGTTAGTTCCAAAAGGTCTTGTAGGTCTTCATAGAACCGTTCAACTTCAGCTTCTTCAGTGTTACTGGTTGGGGCATAGACTTAGATTACTGTGATATTGAATGGTTTGCCTTGGAAACAAACATAGATCATTCTGTTGTTTTTGAGATTGCATCCAAGTACTGCATTTCAGACTCTTTTGTTGACCGTGATGGCTACTCCATTTCTTCTGAGGGATTCCTGCTCGCAGTAGTAGATATAATGGTCATCTGAGTTAAATTCACCCATTCCAGTCCATTTCAGTTCCCTGATTCCTAGAATGTCGACATTCACTCTTGCCATCTCTTGTTTGACCACTTCCGAAAACAGCATAGAAAGCAACATTTATTTGAAGGAATTTGGAAGAGGAGTACATAATTTAAGGGAATTTTAATACATTCTTTAAACTTCCCTTCCTGTGAATTATAAATAGCACTAGTTGGTTTTATTCAAAATACATGGAGTCTCTGTAGTCACCCAGACACTGATAAAAGATACCTAGGTATATTTTCCAAAGTTCTCCAAAGGAGCTAAAAAAACTATTCTTGCTAGCTAAGCAAGCAAGATGTTTTCAGTGGGATGATGATGATAATGATGATGCTTTCTTCATCTGATTTCTATTGATTTATTGGGGTATAATTGCCTTTTAATGTCATGTTAGTTTCTGCTGTACAACATTGTATATCAGCTATATTTATACATGTATCCCCTTTCTCTTGAGCCTCCCTCCCACCCCCTTCTTTATTCGATTCCTTAAAACACTTTTAAAAAATAAATCTTAAAATATAGAGCAATCTTTATGTTTTGTTTTTCCCATCTGAGCAACTATTTTCCTGTCTCTCCATTTCATAACCTTTTTGTTGGAAATCAGTCCTTGGGTCATTTTATAATACAAAAACACATCAAGGTTGGGGAATATTATCTAATTATCTTCTCACCGAGGGTGGCTGGAAAGACATAATTTCTGCTACTGTTCTGATATTTACAGACTAAATTGTTCTGCCAGAAAAATGCTGCCATGGGTTCTATAACAGTGTCCCACCCCTCAATGGGTTGTTAATAATCAAAGTGTACTTGCCTGACATGATTGGAAGCTGCTTATAATGTCATGGATGAAGATTTAATTTTGAAGCATATATTTTAAAAGCATCTTCAAATATTTTAAAGAATAAAATTTCAGACTGAAGTCAACCCCTGCCCATTTAAGCAGTAATGGATTTTACCTCAGAATTGTTATTTCTAATTAATAAAACTTTGTCCCAGTTTCTGCTTTCTGTATATTTATGACAAAGTGGCATTTTCCTTTACCCATTTAGGTTCCATTATCTCAGACTATTCTTTAATCCCTTTTATCCTTATAAAGTTCGGTTGCTTTGGTTTATGACTGTAATTCTTTTCATGTCCTACTTTTCTTCTTTTCTGGTAACACAGTGTCCTAAATATGCAACTCTGAATGGGAGTAACTAGCACTCATACCAAAAAACAAAACAGAAGAAGAAGAAGGATAGTCGAAATACAGTGTTTTAGACACTGATCAGATGGGGATTAAGCAAAACTCACCATTGTACAATAGTTAGAGAACAAAATTACCAAAAGCAAACATAACATATGTTCATGAACATTGAACATATGGTCCATGAAGAATGTGTGATCTAGGTAAAGTAATTGCACTGTCAGCTTTTCACACAAGCTTTTTTTTCCCCATTTCAATTCAGATCAACACATTTTCTTTGTACATTTACTCTATATACGGCACTGTGTTAGAAATCCTTTCTGAAGAGGACTGAGAGCTGCTTTCACACCACCAGGGCAGATGTGGGAACAGGTAAGAGCAGATTCCCAAAAGTAAGTGGACTCTCCCAAACAAGCACAGAACCACAGAATATTAAATGTAAACCTAGGGAGAAATGTAGAAACCATTTACTTCATTTGTTCATTTATCCACTGACATAATTAATAGATATTTATTGAGCTCTATGTACATGTCAGGATTTATAGACTACAAAGTATGGCATGGTAGCCCCTGTATGCAAAATGCAGTCAGTCCTGGCAGCACAGGAAGCCTAGAATTGAATTTATCCACAGTCACACATTAGCACTCTTCTGGTAGGTGCACAAAGTATGAGCATAGTTTCTTTAAAGTAGGCAGTTTGTGACTTGAGATGTTACTACAATAGAAGGTCAGGGAGAAAGGAGTTCACTTCTAGAGTTCACTTGCAGGGAAGAATCAATGAAAAAAGAAGAAAGATTTCTTTAGCACTGCACTCTACGATGTCCAAAGATCTTACAGTCAAAATAAGTGAAATTAGTCTCCTTTATCACATGGTAAATTTTACTTGACTGCATAGTTTGAATTACTGGATTGACATGTTGAAAATGTTCCTATTATACAAAAATCTATTAATGAAACTAGACTTACTGCCTATGTTCTCATTATTTTTCTAGTCTCTAAATATATGAATTTTGTTTACTATTATATCTTTATGATTTTACTTGGTTGTGAAATATTGTGTTATTTGAAATCTGTAGCATTTAATGATATACATTCTCTAGCAGACCTAACAAAATATTCCATTACACCTGTGGAGATAACATGTTAGATTAAATGCTAGATTTTATATACCAGATAATACTGGTATTAATCTCTTGAGAATTATATCTGCTGTTTAATGAACACATATTCAATCATTAATAAAATACAAATTACCAACAAAATGTTAATTATCAAGAAATAGATATCTCTAAATCATCTTCAATGTTATTTTTCTGTAATATATTAAACAAATGTTTACTTTTAACACTTCATTAATAGACATATTAAAAAATGCATCTCTTGAAAATTAGATACTATGACCTTCCAATATATAGTTAAAACAGCTACTAAGATAAAACCAATTTATTCAGCTCTAGTTATATTTTAACAGAGAAGGCAGTGGCACCCCACTCCAGTACTTTTGCCTGGAAAATTCCATGGACAGAGGAGCCTGGTAGGCTGCAGTCCATGGAGTCGATAGAGTCGGACACAACTGATCAACTTCACTTTCACTTTTCACTTTCATGCACTGGAGAAGGAAATGGCAACCCACTCCAGTGTTCTTGCCTGGAGAATCCCAGGGACAGGGAAGCCTGGTGGGCTGCCGTCTCTGGGGTCAAACAGAGTCGGACACAACTGAAACGACTTAGCAGCAGCAGCAGCAGCAGTTGTATTTTAAAGTGATCACATTTGTTGGTACTTAAGTTATCATGCATAATTTTGCATGTAAGAAATCATCTTATCTATTTACCTTACAGTAAGATATATAAAATGTCTGCATCATATAGTACAGATATACATGGTGAAAATTTTAAAAGCAATTAAAAAATGTGAACAATTCCATTTGCTAATTTTATTTTAGCAAAGAGGAAATAATTACTTATGCTGGAGGTGGAAAGAACAGTTGGAAATAAATATGAGCTAGACATTTAATATTTACATAGTTATCAGGTTTTTTCCCACAGTCATGTATGGATGTGAGAGTTGGACCATAAAGAAGACTGAGCACCGAAGAATTGATGCTTTAAAACAGTGGCATTGGAAAAGACTCTTGAAAGTCCCTTGGACTGCAAGCAGATCAAACCAGTCTATCTTAAGGAAATCAGTCCTGAATATGCATTAGAAGGACTGATGCTGAAGCTCCAATACTTTGGCCACCTGATATAAAGAGCTGAATTATTAGAAAAGACCCTGATGCTGGGAAAGATTGAAGGCAGAAGGAGAAGGGGATGACAGAGGACTAGATGGTTGGATGGCATCACTAACTCCATGGACATGAGTTTGAGCAAGTTCTGGTAGATGGTGCAGGACAGGGAAGCCTGGCATGTTGCAATCCATGGAGTCACAGAGTTGGACACGACTGAGCGACCAAACAACAAAGTTATCAGATTAAACTTGTATATAGTGTGCATATATACTTTTAAACTCAATCTTCGTAGGACAGATGACACAATTCACATTCCTGTGTATGCTGAATTAGATATTTTAATGAAAAATGGTCTGAACATGTTCGGATCCTGGTCTCAGCTCTATACTGCTAGCTATGTGATCTTTAGTAAAGTACTTAGTCTTTTCACTAGCAGTATATCTAAGCAAAAAAGTAACAATTTTCATATAAAAAACTGGTTTACAAACTTCTATCTTTGATTGAACAGTTAATATCTAACTACTTTAGAATGTAGTTTAATGTATAGAGAAAATAAATATAGGACATCTGGTTTTCTCATGTCAAACAACCAAATGCCAGATTGTTCAATTTATCTCTCTTTCCCTTATTCTTGAGCTTAAACACTAGGAACATGAAGATTACATAATAGTTCATTTTATCTCCAGTCTCTTAAATACAACATGGTAATTTAAAAATTCTTATATTAATAATATGGCACTCACTTCAAAATGATTGCTTATACCTCTTTTATCATTATCACCTCTAGGACAGTGTTTTCTTAATTCTGACCTAGTTTCTCTTATGGATATTTATTTATGCTGCTAAGTCACTTCAGTCGTGTCCGACTCTACGTGACCCCATAGACAGCAGCCCACCAGGCTCCCCCGTCCCTGGGATTCTCCAGGCAAGAACATTGGAGTGGCTTGCCATTTCCTTCTCCAATATTTATTTATATACTCTGACTAATACATTTGTGACCATCTGTGAGAAATATGTGATACCACAGAGAAGGAAGCAAGCCCTCACATATAGCATGCATCACAGTATTGGTTCTAGAAAATCAATTATAAAGGTGATTATTTCCATGTGTCAAAATGTGGTTTATAACTACAACTCCCTACAAGAGATGTAGAGGAGCTAAAAGAGCCAAAAAGATGAAAGTCCTTCAATCCCAGAGATGCTAAGAATGAGGATAGTCAGAATGTTACAATGTCCCGAAGAGGAAAAGATAAATATTCTTTCATATCCAGTACACCTAATACGTCTTTAATTTAGCAGAAGTGGGCCAAAAATTTACTTGTGTGCATGCTAAGTTGCTTCAGACGTTTCCCACTCTTTGTGACCCTATAGACTGTACCCTACCAGGTTCCCATGTCCATGCTATTCTCCCATGGGAAGAATACGAAAGTGGATTGCCATGTCCTCCTCCAGGGGATCTTCCCCACCCAGGGATAGAATCCACGTCTCTTATGTCTCCTGCATTAGGCAAGTGGTTCTTTACCAGCAGCACCACCTGGGAAGACTGAAATTTACTTATATATCTTCATTTTATACTTTGATCTACTCTTGAAACTATCAGAGCTCAAGGTCCAAATATATGGATAAACAAAATGCCTCTCTTGGGGAAAAGGGAAAATAGAAGTTTTGCAAAAATTGTCACCTAGGTAGGTCATCAGCTTCAACTGAGAAGAATGCTATGTTCATGTTAACATCTGCATTTCAAGGAGAGAGTGATAAGTACATTTTGTTCTAGCTTCATAGACATATAGGAGATAAAGTTAATGTGGCAGGTAAAGTCAATTTTAATTTAAAAATGTTTTCAAAATAAAAAAGTAATTTAAGTACCAGATCAATGTTTTGGAGGTGACTGAGATGCAGTTTATTCCCTTTTAATCTCTAGAAAGGGGTCAGAGAGGATTTGCCTTCCATGTAGCAGTGGAAGAATTCCAAGTAGGCTGATATCTCTCAACTGTGTAATCACCATGCTATATTTTTGTGCAAGAAGAAATTAAAGTGATTTAAGTACGGGATACATAATGGTAACCTGGTAATGGTAATGGTAATTCAACAGAAAATGCTTCCTTTCTTCTAAAATGAAAAGACAAAAATTGAAGACTTCAATATCAGTTACTGGATTATAACTAACCTATTTATGCATTCTCAACTGTGCTTATGCTATAGATAAATGAGAAGTACAGAATGAATAGAAACATAAGGATGAGGCTCAAACCTTAGTTGTTGTTAAAATAGAAAGAAGGCTACCCTGGTTTTAACTGAAAGTCAAAATCAATTTGAAATATGGAAATGAACTGATTTTTGATCCTGTATCTTGCAACCTTGCTAACCAAGAAATTTTTTTTTATCATTTCTTTAATGATTTTCTACTTAGAATAAATATCTTGTTAATTAAAAATAGAGATAGTTTTTCTTTCCAACATATTTTCCTTTGATTTTGTTTTATTATCTTAATGGACATGCCAGAAATTTCAGTATGATGTTGAATTTTATGGGGGGCATATATCTTTGTCTTTTCCCTGATTCTTCGGGAAGAAGAGGACTCAATCCTTGGTCATTAAGAATGACATTAGCTCTCAGTTCAGTTCATTCACTCAGTTGTGTCTGACTCTTTGCAACTCCATGGACTGCAGCACACCAGTCTTTCCTGTCCATCACCAACTCCAAGGAAGCTTGGCGTGCTGCTGTCCATGGGGTCGCAAAGAGTCATTTTTTAAAAATGTCTTTCTTTATGCAGAAATTTTTCACTTTAATTCCTAGATTCTGAGAGTATCTTTGTCATGAATGCATGTGACTTTTGTCAAATGCCTTATCTATACTTAAATAATAGAGCATTTCTTCTTTAACCGTTTGAAATGGTGACATATTGATTCTGAATATTGATCTGAACATTCTGATTCTGAATACTGAAACAATCTTATATTCCCAGTATCAATATCAGTTGGTTATGATGTATTATCATTTTAAAAATACTTTGCTGATGATTTTTTTTATCATGTCTCTATTTACGAGGGACCATATCAAGTTCTGGTAAGGAGGCAAAGCAATCGGAACACTCACATGTTTCTAAGAGGAATGCAAAATGATAGTTACTTTGGAAAACAGATGGGCAGTTTCTTAGAAATTGGTGCATTTGCTTAAATGACCAAGGAATTCCACTCCTAGAAATTTAACCAAGAGAAAGGCAAATTTATGTTAAAATCTATTCATGAAACTGTATAGTAGCTTTATTCATAATCACCTCAAACTGGGAACAACCCAAATGTCTTCCAACTTGGGGAATGCAACCTACGATATATCCATACAATGGAATTCGTAAAAAAGAATGAACTAATGATTCACACAACAACATGAGCAATCTCAGATACATTATGTTGTGTGAAAAAAGTCAGACATAAAAAGCTGTATACTGTGTTCTACCTAAATGCCATGATGGAAAATGTAAAATAATCAGCACAAAAGGCAAATTTGTCTCAGGGGCCAAAAATACGGGAAGAAGTTGCCTACAAATGGGAAAAAGGGAACTCTCTAGGAGTGATGAAAATATTTTAAGTCTTGGATAAGCTGATGTGACATAATGGAATGCATTTGTCAAAATTCATAGAGCTGTACTCTAAAAATTATGCATTTTATTCTATATAAACTATACTTTAATAAACTTAATAACAACAACAAAATATTGTGCTTCCAGATGATATGAAGTATTGAAAGTATAGTTGGCTACATATCCTAAAAATGTAACTTATAATTAAGAGTACTGATTTTGAATAAAAATATACTAGTCTTTCTTATTAAAACCTTTTCCTGCGTATATATTTTCTTCCTTTGCAGTAAGCTTATTTAAAACTATTAATCTAATTTCCCCAATGAATATATTCTGAAGGAATACCTTAAAATGTCTATAAATGAATATAATTTCTGTCCTAAATTTGAGCTCTCAAAGACCTATTTTTTGGCTAGTTTTTCATAAACAGGAGAAAGTCCCTGATTAAATTAAAAGATGATTTCTACTTGGAAGAAAAGCTTGACTAATCTAAACAGCAGAGACATTACTTTGCCAAGACATTAAAAAAAAAAAATGCAGAGACATTACATTGCCGACAAAGATCCATACGGTCAAAGCTATGATTTTTCCAGTAGTGAAGTATGGATGTGAGAGTTGGACCAACCATAAAGAAAGCTAGGCACCAAAGAATTAATGCTTTTGAACTGTGGTGTTGGAGAAGACTCTTGAGAGTCCCTTGGACTGCAAGGAGATCCAACCAGTCCATCCTAAAGGAAATCGGTCCTGAATATTCAATAGAAGGACTGATGCTGAAGCTGAAGTTCCAATATTTTGGCCACCTGATGTGAAGAACTGATTCATTGGAACAGACCCTGATGCTGGGCAAGATTGAAGGCAGGAGGAGAAGGTGATGACAGAGGATGAGATGGTTGGATGGCATCACTGACTCACTGGACCTGAGTTTGAGCAAGCTCTGGCAGTTGGTGATGGACAGGAAAACCTGGCATGCTGCAGTCCATGGGGTCGCAAAAAGTCAGACATGATGGAGTGACTGAACTGAACTGAACCTGATATCTGAGACAGAAAATAAGCTTTTCTCTTCTCTGCCAAATACTCTTTAATATAGCACATCTGCCTCTACAAGATTCATGTGACAGGCCCACGTTTACAACTCTCCAAAGAGAGATAAAAGTAGTATTTTTTGTTGTTTGTAACAGACTCATGATTTGAGCTATGTACCATCTGAAATCATTGTACAGAAACCTTGGCATTGCTGAACTTTAATTTGTCAGCTCTCCTAACACTCATGTGATAGTTTCTAACCTGGGGAGATTTTGTGAGTTATTCTATTGTATGTTTTTGCTAGAGTCTCAGAAACTGAATTTTTTAAAAGCAGGAACTACAATAATATTAGGAGAAGGCAATGGCACCCCACTCCAGTACTCTTGCCTGGAAAATCCCATGGGCAGAGGAGCCCGGTAGGCTGCCGTCCATGGGGTCTCGAAGAGTCGGACACGACTGAGCGACTTCACTTTCACTTTTCACTTTCATGCATTGGAGAAGGAAATGGCAACCCACTCCAGTGTTCTTGCCTGAAGAACCCCAGGGACAGGGGAGCCTGGTGGGCTTCCATCTATGGGGTCACACAGAGTCGGACACGACTGAAGTGACTTAGCAGCAGCAGCAGCAGCACAATAATATTGGTGCTGTCTTATATTCACCATACGTGTATGCATGCTCAGTCATTTCAGTCATGTCTGATTCTTTGCCATCCCAGGGATTGTAGCACACCAGTCTCTGTTCATGAGATGAGTGAGTAAGTGAGTGAAGTCGCTCAGTCATGTCCAACTCTTTGCGACACCATGGACAGTAGCCTACCAGGCTTCTCCATCCATGAGATTCTCCAAGAGTACTACTCTGCAAGAATACTGGCAAGAGTACTACTCTGTAAGAATACTGGAATGAGTTGCCATGCCCTCCTCCAGTGGATCTTCATGACCCAGGGAGTGAACCCACATCTGAGTCTCCTGCATTGCAGGTAGATTCTTTACCCACTGAGCTACCTGGGAAACCCCATTCACCATATATTGTTAACTAAATTATGTAATTAGAAACTATGCCAAACCTATTAAAGTAATACCTGGGATTTTGCACTCATTAAATTATCACTCCTTATCATTCTATTATTCTTAAGACTTAATAATAACTGATGAAGAAATTGATGAAGAAAGCTAAATAAGAACTGATGAAGAAAACTAAATGCTTTATAGTTTTCTAATAAATTGGGGGTTGTCCAGTTTTCTAACTGGGACTCTCCTAATACCTCACAACATTGTTACAAAAGAATTCAGTACTACAATTAGAATACTAACTGTACATGTTGAAAATATAATAAATATTAGCTATTAATAAAAGAATATTTCATTACTATAAAATAATAACAGAGACAGAAAGATGGCCCCCATACAATTCATCCAGAATAAAAGAGTAGTAGCTTTGTGGTTGATTACATTATCAATCCAAACATGGCAGTGATTGTAAGCCTGAGGTTTAGGATTTTTTAAAAAAAAAAGAGATAAATGGATAAAATCATGACTTGGTTTAATAAGAAATGTGCCAGCTTTATTCTTTGTTTTCTTTGTGGTAGGTATAGAATAGAAACTGCTTTTACAGAGAGGGGCTTCCCTTGTGGCTCAGCTGGTAAAGAATTGCCTGCAATGTGGGAGACCTGGGTTCAATTCCTGGGTTGGGAAGATTCCCTGGAGAAGGGAAAGGCTACCCACTCCAGTATTCTGGCCTGGAGAATTCCAAGGAGTCTATAGGTCATGCGGTTGCAAAGAGTTGGACAGGACTGAACCACTTTCACTTTCATTGAGTGATTTGGTTGAAGACAGCATCTGTCACTTTACATTTTCACATAGCGGGAAGTGGAGAAAGAGGGTAAGAATAACTCATGGGGTGGGACTGCTAATGTGAGCAAGGTCTGGGCAATTAGGTGGTCTAACAATTTTTGAAATAATATTTTCAAGGCTGTGCAGGTTCCCTTTGATCTGCTTTAAATAGGTGCATTCTACTTGGAGGTGACTAAAATGCTTCCGAATGCCCTTCATTTGTCCCTTTTATTGATGACTTAACCAGTGTTGATGGGCTACATTATAGCTTCAAGTACACCATAGTCCTTGAAGCTGAATGGGTAAGATCCACTGAAGAATTCAAGTTAGGAATAAAGAAACAGTTCAAGCCTAGAACATTTCCACATTAACAATATCCTCCTCGTGGCACTTTGGATTCATTTTTCAGGTGTTAATAGCTTGAACACACACAATTTGAATCATTACCTCACTATTATTGATGCATGGTTTGTCTCTGAAGATAAACCCTGCATTTATCTTCCTGTATGTTTTATCATGAAAAATTATCAGTGAAAGCCTCTAGTAGAGACTGTTATTTCATTAAAATAAACATAGTCTGTTAAGGAACAGTATGAAGCCTACAACATATATCCTTTGATTTTATTTGTATTTAAGATTTTAAAAATAATTTCCACAAATAATTAATTGCCTATGTACAATTCTTCTGATATTAGATACATTTTAAGCAATTATTTCAAACTGTCTTCAGTGTTCTGGTAATTTTGGGATGGATTCCAGGGACTGTTGTGGGGTGAAGTGTGGTTAGAGGACAAGAGATCAGGGACCCTCATTTCCACACAGCCTGAATAACATTAACTAAGATTGTATCTAATTTATGTAATGGGAATCTCTCTTTAAAAGTAAAAAATGTTCCTTGAGCAAAAAGAAAATATTTTGGAAACTGAGTCTCCAGTTGTACCATCTTATAGCCTCCTTCATTTATTGTCATTAATAATGAAAAACTATTTCACAAACAAGAATAATGAGTTCCTTAAAAAAACAAATTTCATATTTATTCATTGCATTTAAAATTATTTAGGAAAAATAAGGATACTAATTTTATATGCATTATAGTACTATATTAAAGATAAAAGGAATAGAGAAATTGGTTTAACAGAATACTGGAAATATATTAGTAAATTCTCTAAGAACTTGTCATTGGTATAAAACTGTTATTAAGAGAAAATCTGTTATTGAAAAGTAATACATACATTAATTTTTATATATTATCCCTTTAAAAAATGTAGTTTTCACTGAAGTTATTCTTGAAATTTTTGATTAAAAACTTTAAAATATCGCAAACAATAAAGTATGTTAAATGCAGAACTTCTACGTCCCCAAAGACATTCAGAAAATTATGAAAATGTATTAAATTATATATACATAGATGAGTACAGTAACTGTTCTTCTTTTTGAAAAGTAGCATACTTACAAACTAACAAAAATAAACTTTAAAACACTGAAAACTCATTTTTCCAACTTAATCAGAATTTTGTTTATATTGGTTGAAGCTATATATATATACAAACTCTGAGAACTTATACAGAGATAGTGCATAGGTATTTTAAAACTTTTTAATACATTGCCCATGATAATCATTTATGCAAAAGCAAAGTTCCTATAAAGTATAGCTTTAATTTTTATTTGCTCTTGTATGGCAGAAAGCAACACAACTTTGTAAAGCAATTACCCTCCAAATAAAAAAATATAGTTGCAGGAGAGGAAAAAAAATCATTGTATTTTATTGTCTTGTATCATAGATTCGATTTCAACCAATCCCAAGTCAATCTTCAGTAATGTCATCAACCAATCTTCAGTAATGTTTAATGCCTATACTTGCTTCTCTATTTTAATTTGGTATACCATCAAAAAGGACAAACTCCAAATTAACATTGAGGTTGCAACATCATTGTTCACTACATTGGTGAATTTCAGAATGATTCGGAACCATTATAGCATGAGAACCAACGAGAAGGGAACTATATAACAGATGTAGGCTTGGAAAAACTACAACAACCACAGCACGATAGTCAAAGCAGTCCTGCTCACTTCTGCTGAGTTTTCAAATTTTAACGGTTAATTAATAAATAATTGCATTATGTTCCAGGAAGGTTGAATGCCTTAGCAGAAGATCATCTAGCTACTCAGAGAATCATAATTAAAGCACCACATTCCTGTTTTCCAGACCTTTCCTGAATAGTTACATGGTTTCTCGTGACTCAAAATAATTCAATAATTTGATATATTTGACTACTGCATTTTGTTGAAGAAATTTTCCATGACAATCACCATAATGTGCCATTTATTTTGTATGTTTTCCTTGATATAAATGACAAACTCCAAGAGAAAAAAAAAAATCCAGCTTCTCCCAACTTCCTTTTTTATCATTGATATTCACTTTGCCTATATTTTTAAAAAGATGGAAATCACAAATGCAACAAATTAAATGCTCTTGTTAATGAATAATCAATATAACATACAAGAACACAGAATTAGAAGAAAGATCCACAGTTTTAACATTCATACCTCAGAATCTTTTTAGTGGTTATTGAAATAAAAATTTATGAATCTACATTTCCATTTCTTTAAAAAGAAAGTGCAGATGGTCAGTGATATAATGGAGGAACCACTTGTTTACCTTGCCTTTATCTCCATCTACGTTTTATCATGAAAAACTATCAGTGAAAGACTTCAGTACAGAGTCAGTTATTTAATCCAAAAGAATATTTGTTTCACAGGGAACAAATAATGCAGTGACATTCTGCTTAGTCAAATTTAGATCTAGTTAATTTTTTTTACCAAAATAGAGGAGAAAGAGTTCAAGAGAAATATTAATTCTTCCTGTGTTCATTAAAATATTTTAATAACATTTATGATGATATGCCTTTGAGGTAGATATTCATTGATAATTGCAAAAATGTAAATAATATTTTAGAAAATTACTTGTCTTTCATTTTAGATACATATCAGTTACCTTGTTAAAAAGGCTAAATTCAAAGAAATAAAAATAAAAAGACTAAATTCCATTTGGGTTGACATTCCTGCTGGTTACAGCAAGTTATCCTTTTCTTCTGTTGTTATACACATTGTCAATAGCTGATTCTTTTTTCTTTCTTCATAGTCAAAAATCTTTTTGCAATTAAAATAGCTTCATGTTGCATGTTTTATGAAACCTTAAAAGACTTATTTTAAATCACAACTTTTCTTTATAAAAGAATGATATGCTCTTCTTTCTAAAAGACCATCTGCTTTCAAATGACAATAGGTGTCATAGGTAATTCTAAAGAGAAACAGTAATTACACTTTAAAACACTTTTACTGGAATAAAGGGCAATATTCAACTATTATTTAAATACATTGAACTTTTTTTTTTTTTTGCATAGTACCGAAAAGCTGAACTGTCATTACTATAATAAGAATTTCTGTAACAGATTTATCTGGTCTTAAGTTCCAAGGTTAAGATGTAAAATCACAGGACTACAGGAAAAAAAAAAATCGAAGAAAATTTACATTTAAAGATCATTCATAGTTATCATACCTATTTTAATATAAAAATTAATATTCCAAATTTCAAAATCTCGACTTTTTTTTCATGTAGAGAATAGCAAATTAAACTTTTACAATATATAATTGTTTTTTATTGCAAGTATACAAATCATTTGTTGAAATGTATATACACGTAACCTATTTTGCTCTGTACTGTTAGATATGTTGAGAATTATTTGTTTTAGGAAACTTTAAACTCTCTACTTATATATATTTTAATATATTGCCTCAATTGCAATTATATTAGAATTTGAGTCAGCTCTTTAAAATTTAAGTTTAATTTTCTTCCTTATTTTTCTAATATTTATTCATAAATATAATTTCTAAATCCCTACTGATCCAAATTAACTTGGAATATTATTGAAACTGAGTTAGTAGTTGATTAAGTAGCTATGATTTCTTTATTACAAGCAATAGAACTATCTGAAGGAGGTAAAAGTGGGAAAAATAATATAATAAATGAAAAAAACTCTTAAAAATAAATTGACAGCAAGATGTGATGAATACTATCAGAATTAAGACATTTAGAATAAGCGAGAGAAGGAATGGAGTGGGGAGAGTGGAGAGGCAAGGCCAAAGGTAATTCTTAAAAAGATGTAACACATCAGTAGTGCACTGCCATGAAGGAAAAAGATAAGACAGGAGTCATTTAGCACAAGAACCAGTATAAATAAAAAGATGGAAATACTAGGAACACAAGTAGAATAGACAAAGATTGAACAGATGAAAAAAGTAAGATAGGAAGTAAAAACAAGCTAATAATGGTACAGTAGATATCAGATAAATAATAATACAGACAGTACTCATTTAAAAATCTCTGCTAAGTCTCTTCAGTCGTGTCTGACTCTGTGCGACCCCATAGACGGCAGCCCACCAGGCTCCCCCATCCCTGGGATTCTCCAAGCAAGAACACTGGAGTGGGTTGCCCTTTCCTTCTCCAATGCATGAAAGTGAAAAGTGAAAGAGAAGTCACTCAGTCGTGTCTGACCCTCAGCGACCCCATGGACTGCAGCTTTCCAGGCTCCTCCGTCCATAGGATTTTCCAGGCAAGAGTACCGGAGTGGGGTGCCATTGCCTTCTCCGATATGGTAGTATAGTATAGCAATATTAATTTCTCTGACTAGTCAAAAGAATAGTACTTAGACCTCAAGTAATATGTCAAAAATTCAAAGTGAAGCATTCTCAATATGTAGAGTACATTTCATATTTGGGAAAGTACATATAAGCGTATTGGGCAGTATTATTTTATCAAAACCTGGAAATATTCTTTTTAAGGCCCATCAATATTTCTGTCACAAACTTGTACACTGGGGAAAATGATGGAGTTGTAAAGTACTGCTTTGAGCAAAGGCCTGATAATGGGACCTTGGGTTATATGTAATTAACTATTCATAGATTTTCCAAGAGATTCATATGGTTACTTTCTAGGTTGTTGAAAATTTAAATAAAAGCTAATTGATCTATAGTGTTTTCTGAAGTGTTGACTGTAAGTTAAAAACAGCCTGAAAGAATATTGGCAGGCATAAAGCGATCTAATTGCTTTTGGCTCAGATATTCATCTCTTGTATTGGGATCTTGCTTTGGAAGTGAAGCAAGAAGAATAACATTTATACTTCTATTTTTTTTCCCCTAGTGATCATATCATCCCACTTTCCATGCTATCACATAGAAGGCATCATACATATACTAAGTAAACATATCTCTGTCCTTTACAGGAAAATATTGCATAGTGTGTGTGTACATGTGTGCATGCATGCATGAGGATGCATGCGTGTGCATATACACACAAGATTTTGAAGAAAGATAGAAGCAGTTGTCAATATTACTTTGGGGATACACCTTTATTTTTGTTTAAACTTTTGAAATTTAGTTAAATTTATTATTTCAGATTCTGCTTTTTTTTTGTTTTTGTTACTATTTGTTAAATGATGCGATGCAATAAGTATAGAAGGGATGTAGAACTATATTACTGGGAGAAACACATGCAAATTGAAAAGAAAAGAAAAAGAGGGCACAAGTCAAGGGTATCTAAGTTTCAGTCACAGTTCTGAGATTTATTAACTATGTGTCTTCAAGCCAGTTGTTTTACCTCACTGAACTATAGTTTTTAGTTTTTCATCTGGAGGCTGAGCCTATTTCAGTTCCTAGCATCTCTGAGTGCACAGTAACATATTACTATTAAGAATCAGAGAATGAAAGGAGAAAAATCCATCTTGAAGCAAAAATTGAATAAGAATCTGGCAGAGTGAATCTCCATCATAAAAGCTGTGACTCATGGTGGGCTGCCCAGGTCCTATTTTTCTTGGTTAAACCTTAAACAGAAGCCAGTCTTGGCCATTTATGATATATCCTATGCAGCCAATCTAATCACTATGATTCCTTGAGCCTAGAATTAATCTCTATCTGATTTAATAAATCAGCTCTAATTTGGGGGAACAGCAAATTCTCCCACTCTCTCAAATATTCACAATGCCAAAATTTTGAAACAAATTATTATATATTTATATTCTTATTCATCAGTGGAAGAAATACTTAAAGATAACCAGAAAAATAGTTGAGTGGTAATGCAAACTCTAGTATTTTATTCCAATCAGAGTGCAGAAATTCCATGTTCAGTCTACTTACCTCAAAGGTCAACTGTTTCTAAACACATCAACCATTACTGAAGTTCAGATCAGATCAGTCGCTCAGTCGTGTCCGACTCTTTGCGACCCCACGAATCACAGCACGCCAGGCCTGCCTGTCCATCACCAACTCCCAGAGTTCACTCAGACTCACGTCCATTGAGTCAGTGATGCCATCCAGCCATCTCATCCTCTGTCATCCCCTTCTCCTCCTGCCCCCAATCCCTCCCAGCATCAGAGTCTTTTCCAATGAGTCAACTCTTCACATGAGGTGGCCAAAGTACTGGAGTTTCAGTTTTAGCATCATTCTTTCCAAAGAAATCCCAGGGCTGATCTCCTTCAGAATGGACTGGTTGGATCTCCTTGCAGTCCAAGGGACTCTCAAGAGTCTTCTCCAACACCACAGTTCAAAAGCATCAATTCTTCGGCACTCAGCCTTCTTCACAGTCCAACTCTCACATCCATACATGACCACAGGAAAAACCATAGCCTTGACTAGATGGACCTTTGTTGGCAAAGTAATGTCTCTGCTTTTGAATATGCTATCTAGGTTGGTCATAACTTTCCTTCCAAGGAGTAAGCGTCTTTTAATTTCATGGCTGCATTACTGAAGTTAGGACTCATCTAATTGAATTCATAAACTGCTTTTTGGTTAAACATTGTCAGAATGTGTCTGACCTGTTTTGCCTTAATTTGGATCCTGTTATAGTAGGGTGTTTTATAACTAGTGTTGGTGTGGATTTTTCTTTTTCTTTCTTTATTTCTTTTTATAACTTCAACTTAAGCTGAACCTATAGATAATTTTTGCTTGTTTGTTTTAAACTTGGATGACATGTGAAAAAGTTCAAGTGGGAATGCAGAATCATCACTCCTCCATTGGGATGAGCTATCAAACATAACAGATATGGTTATGTTATAAGTTTCTCCACTTGTAAACATTTTCTCCTTCATTTGCAATTGTAAAACAGACTCAAATATTTTCTCTCACTGACACCAAAGTGTAGTGTCTTATATAAATGACTCTCAGAGGAATTTGTGTCTGTGTGTTAAATGATAATACATTCTTCAGGATCTACATTTACTTTCCTTTTTGAGATGCTGCTGTTGCTGCAAGTCGCTTCAATCGTGTCCGACTCTGTGCGACCCCATAGACGGTAGCCCACCAGACTCCCACGTCCCTGGGATTCTCCAGGCAAGAACACTGGAGTGGGTTGCTATTTCCTTCTCCAATGCTACATTCAATTATTTCGTTGGGGAACCAATTAACTGAATACAAAAATACTTGTTGACAGCAGTAAAAGAAAGGTTGGATTAAAAATTTGTAAATAGTAGAAGTAGATTCTCCCTGCTTCAAGGAGTTTTTTACTTACTATGTGAAGAAAACAGGTTGTAAATGTATTAAACCATAGAGCAATAGTGTAGACTTATTAAATCCCATTGGATATAATTGTATAACTCATGCATCCCATAAATAAGGCAACTATTCAAATAAACTGGCAATTGATGCTTGACTTTAAAAGTAATCATATATGTGCATATATGTAAAAGTCGCTCAGTTGTGTGTAACTTTGTGACTCCATTGTCTGTAGCACACCAGGTTCCTTTATCCATGAAATTCTCCAGGCAAGAATACTGGAGTGGGTTGCCATTCCCTTCTCTAAGGAATCTTCCCAACCCAGGAAATGAACCCAGTTCTCCGGCATTGCAGACAGAATCTTTACCATCTGAGCCACCATGGAAGCCCATGTGTGTGTATATAAACGGCCTACATACATAGTCATCTTTTAAATTTCTGATGGACAAAGATATATGTGCTGCTCACTGTGTGCAGAACAATGCACAATGTGTGGATATAAAAGACTGGAAAAGATGCCTGTCCTTAAGGATGCTAACAATGTAATGAAGGATTTATACTACTTGTTACCTAAATGGTAGTGGCTGATTTTATGCTTCTTTTACACTTAACTATACATAGAACAACTTGAAAAACAAAATTAGATTTTTAAGTGTGAGTGAACGAAGATCATGGCATAAGGTCCCATCACTTCATGGGAAATAGATGGGGAAACAGTGGAAACAGTGTCAGACTTTATTTTTCTGGGCTCCAAAATCACTACAGATGGTGACTGCAGCCATGAAATTAAAAGACTCTTACTCCTTGGAAGGAAAGTTATGACCAACCCGGATAACATATTCAAAAGCAGAGATGTTACTTTGCCAACAAAGGTTCGTCTAGTCAAGGCTATGGTTTTTCCTGTGGTCATGTATGGATGTGAGAGTTAGACTGTGAAGAAGGCTGAGTGCTGGAGAATTGATGCTTTTGAACTGTGGTGTTGGAGAAGACTCTTGAGAGTCCCTTGGACTGCAAGGAGATCCAACCAGTCCATTCTGAAGGAGATCAGCCCTGGGATTTCTTTGGAAAGAATGATGCTGAAGCTGAAACTCCAGTACTTTGGCCACCTCATGTGAAGAGTTGACTCATTGGAAAAGACTCTGATGCTGGGAGGGATTGGGGGCAGGAGGAGAAGGGGACAACAGAGGATGAGATGGCTGGATGGCATCACTGACTCAATGGACGTGAGTCTGAGTGAACTCCGGGAGTTGGTGATGGACAGGCAGGCCTGGCATGCTGCAATTCATGGGGTCGCAAAGAGTCGGACATGACTGAGCGACTGAACTGAACTGAACTGATACAACTTAAGAGATACAAAGGTCAAACAGCCTGATTCTTCAGTTGATTTATATTTTCAAGTTCAAATAATATGAGTATATATCATGATTTTAAGGTCTTAATTTTAATCCCTTCCTCAGTCTTTTTCTAACAGAATAGTTAAGACTGGAAAAGATTCTTTTATCTTAAACCTCTTAGCTGTATAGTTCAGAGGTATAACCTTGTTTTCTGGCAAACACTTTGTTGTAATTCAGTTTTTTTCAGTTTTGATAACCAAGTTATCAAGCTTTCATCAAATTGACATATCCACTGATATAACACAATTGGAAATATATGTCACAATCAATGGTGTATTCTTGGGAAAATACTTATTATGAATCTAATTATCAGAAAACAAATAGAAAAATTCAGATTGTGTGACATTCTACAGGAAAATGCCAGTGCCATAACAGACAAAATAAAAATTGGAAAAATACTCTGGATTATGGAAGACTGAACAGCCATGACAACCACATGCAATGCAGTATCCTTGGTTGGATCTTGGATTGGGAAAAAATAACTACATATAGTGTTTTGGGGACAGTTGCTGCTGCTGCTGCTGCTAAGTTGCTTCAGTCGTGTCCAACTCTGTGTGATCCCATAGACGGCAGCCCACCAGGCCCTGCCGTCCCTGAGATTCTCCAGGCAAAACATTGGAGTGGGTTGCCATTTCCTTCTCCAAGGCATGAAAGTGAAAAGTGAAAGTGAAGTCGCTCAGCCATGCCTGACTGTTCATGACACCATGGACTGCAGCCTACCAGGCTCATCCATCCATGGGATTTTCCAGGCAAGAGTACTGGAGTGGATTGCCATTGCCTTTTCCATGGGGACAGTTGGAGAAACTTAAATATGGATTGGTTGTTATATCACAGTCAAGTTTCATGGGTCTAATGATGGTGTTATACTTATGTACAAGCATGTCTTACTCGTAGAATAATATTGGGATAAAATATCATTATGTCTGCAACTTGTTTAAATGAATCAGCAAAAACTATATGTGAACATATATATGTATATGTGTGTACAAACATTCTAAACACATACATAATTCAGAAAGAGAGAAAAAAGATAAACCAAATGTCACAAAAGTTTAGGGTTGATAAATCCAGGGTATATGGGTATTTACTATTCTTTCAACATTTCTGTTTGAGTAAAATTTTATGATAAAAAATTAAGGGAGGAAGGGGATTCAACTTTTTAAACAAATAACAATTTACATTCATTAAATGAACTATAATCAAAAAAGAAAAGCAAACTCATCTCATGTGTTATCGGCCCAAATTTATATGTTGAAGTCCTTACCCCCCAGTACCTCAGAACATGAGAGTTCTGATGTTTGGAGACAGGTCTTTTAAGATGTAATTAGGGTAAAAATTTTCTAAGGGTGAATTCAATAATCAGGTCTGCTCAATTGTGTCTGACTCTTTGTGATGCCATGGAATGTAGCCCACCAGGCTCCTCTGTCTATGGGATTCTCCAGGCAAGAATACTGGAGTGGGTTGCCATTGGTCCTCCAAGGAATCTTCCCAACCCAGAGGATCCAACCCATGTCTCCTCTGTCTCCTGCATCAGCAGGTCAATTCTTTACCACTGAGCCACCTGGGAAGTTGGTGAATCCAATGTGACTGGGGTCCTAATAAGAAGAGACCAGGACCCAGACACACACAGGGGGAAGATCTTGTAAAAACACCAGTAAATGGCCATCTGCAAGCCAAAAAGAGAGGATTCAGAATGAAACCAAGCCTGTCGACACCTTGAACTTGGACTTGTAGCCTCCAGAACTGTGAGGAAATTTATATGCATTTTTTAAATTTAAACCAAAAGTTTATTTTATTTTGTTAGGTAGCCCTAATTAACTAATACACAGTGCTACTCAAGATTCTCAGAATGAATCCCATTGACCTTCATCCTTGTATAGCCCTTTCTCTTTTGAATGCAGGTGGAACCTGTGAACATGATGTGCTGTCACTCCTGGATTATATTGCAATATATGGCAAAAGGAAATTACCCACATGTTCTTAATGTAATCACATGCAGTTTGTCAAGGAGGATGTCAGGGAGAGGGAACATGACTCATGAGGGAGCTTCAACACACTATTGCTGGCTTTGAAAATGGACAGAGTCCTCTGCCAAGAAATGTGGGTGGTTCTTAGTTGTTAAGAGTTGAGGCTGAAGGCCACCAAGAAATTGTGGCCCATGTTAATCCCAAACTCCATATACATACTACTATATATAAAGTAGATTATCAACAAGGACCTACTGTACAGCACAAAGAACTGTACTCAATATTCTGCAGTGACTGAAGTGAGAAATAAATATGGAATGAATAGATTTATGTATATGTATAACTGAATCACTTTGCTGTACACCAGAAACTAACACAACATTGTAAACCAACTATACACCAATATAAAATTTCTTAAGTATTCTAGCCCCAGTCCTACAACTACAAGAAACTAAGCCAACAACATAAATCAGCTTAGAAGTAGGTTCTTGCAGACCCTCTAGATAACAGCCCACCTTTCGGAATATCTTGATGCCTGCTTTGTGAAAATTTAAGCAGAGGACTCAACTGATCCTAATCAGACTTCTGATCTACAAAACTGTGAGATAAGAAACGGGGTGTTAACATGCTAAATCTGTAGCAATTAGCTATATAGTAATAGAAAAGTGATCATTTCATTATCCGGTTATGTGTTTTTATTCAGTTATTATCTAATCAACAATGTGTTTTTAAATTAGAGTGAAGGTGTGTTTTGTTTGTGTGTGTGTGAGGGAAAATGGTGAACAGAATACTAATTATTTTTTCCAGATTCAACTTGTGTACATGCACACACATAAAGTTCATATATATAAATGTTAACCCATATACCTTTTACAATTATTAATACAGTAGCATATACACATATTTAAGTATATTTTTTCTAGTTGGAGAAAGACAGTTAAAAGTCTCTCAGTCATTATGATATCCTTCTTTATATCATTTATTTTATCATTCCTAACATTTATCACAAGACCTATCACATAGTAGTTACTCAAATAAGTTTTGTTGTCTATAAATTTCATAGGGGCTTCCCTTGTGGTTCAGCTGGTAAAGAATCCTGATGCTGGAAAAGATTGAAATCTGGAGAAGAGGACAACAGAGGATGAGATAGTTGGATGGCATCACCTAAGTGATGGACATGAGTTTGAGAAGGCTCCAGGAGTTAGTGATGGACAGGGAAGCCTGGCATGCTGCAGTCCATGAGGTTGCAAAGAGTCGGACATGACTCCATATATATATGGAGTATGTGCTGTGCTGTTCTTAGTTCCTCAGTTTCGTCTGACTGCAAACCCATGGACTGTAGCCCCCCATGTTCCTCTGTTCATGGGGATTCTCAAGGCAGGAATACTGAAGTGGGTTGCCATGCCCTCCTTCAGAGGATCTTCTCAACTCAGGGATCAAACCCAGGTCTTCCTCATTGCAGGCAGATTCTTTACCAGCTGAGCCACCAAGGAAGCCCAAGAATACTGGAATGGATAGTCTAACACTTCTCCAGGGGATCGTTCCTACCCAGGAATCAAACTGGGGTTTCCTGCATGGGGTGGATTCTTAACCAGCTGAACTTTAGAGTATGTATAGGATGCCAACTTAAATGTTACATGAGATAGGCACATATGACGGTCTGACCTCCACTAGGGGAAATGTTAGTGGAAACTAATTTCTCAACTTCATTAACTCATTTGGAGACTATATAACATGGTAAAGTGTTCAACTGTAACTCTGTCACTTAATTGCTTTAACACCTCTAGCAAGCAACTTCCTTCATGCTTTCTTTTTTCTTTCTTTTTCCTCCATACGGCACAGGTTGTGGGATCTTAGTTCCCTGACCAGGGATTGAACTTGGGCCCTCAGAGTGAAAATACAGTGTCCTAATCACAGGACTACCAGAGAATTCCCCCTAATGCTTTATTTTTATCATCTTAAAAGCTGATGACTATGATTAGTATCATAAGGAGGTCAACATTAGCTCATAGAATGCCTTCATGCAAACTAGAAAATATTGCTCCCTTTCAAAGATCATTTATTTCCATTTGTAGGGCAATACATATACCTATGCTGTCTGCATTATTTATGTCATCCTGATACCTTGCACAATCTGAACAGCTGTACCAGAGGTCTCACTCAGGCTGTTGTCAGGATCAAAGGTTATAGTCCACATAAGGATCATAGTTCAACACCTGATCCACATTAATCCATTTTGTGTAAGTAACTGTCATCCTCATCTTTCTCATAAATATATTATTTAAAATATATTTAGTATTATTTTACCAGAATAGAAGACTAAATTTGTATGGGTGAAAGTCCTGGCATATAGTAAGTAGGGCATGGGAAAATGGTTGCAGGGCCATGCTTAGTAAGGACCTTGAACACAGTAATTCCTCAGTAAATAACTGCTGATTGATTACATTCTAATTTTCTTAAAGAAAATGTACTTATACATTATGATACTTCTAGTTTGGTCACAAAATTCTCTTCACTCTTTAAGTGAAAATACACACCACACCATTTATTTTAATAACTGAATTGTCGAATACGTGTAAATTTGGAAGCAAAATGTAACAAAATTCTCCAAAGGTCCATGTGGAAAAAAGAGGCATTATTTATAACCATCAAATTGCATCTACTTTATTGCCTAACCCATGATCAATTCAGAATCAACAATTATAACAAGAATCCTCATGGACAGAGGAGCCTGGTGGACTACAGTCCATGGAGTTGCAAAGAGTTGGACATGACTTAGTGACTAAGCACAGTACAGCAAGATAGATTAAGAGCTTTCCAGGTGGCACTAGTGGTTAAGAACCCAACTGCCGAAGCAGGAGACATAAGAGACATAGGTTCAATTCCTGGTTCAGGAAGATTCCCTGGAGGAGGGCATGGCAATTCACCCCAGTATTCTTGCCTGGAGAATCCCATGGACAGAGGAGCCTGGTGGGCTACAGTCCTTGGGGTCGCCAAGAGTCATATATGACTGAAGTGACTTTAACACATATGCAAGATAGATTATAGCAACCTAATATATATTACCACTGCAGATGGTGACTGCAGCCATGAAATTAAAAGACTCTTACTCCTTGGAAGAAAAGTTATGACCAACCTAGATAGCATATTCAAAAGCAGAGACATTACTTTGCCAACAAAGGTCCATCTAGTCAAGGCTATGGTTTTTCCTGTGGTCATGTATGGATGTGAGAGTTGGACTGTGAAGAAGGCTGAGTGCCAAAGAATTGATGCTTTTGAACTGTGGTGTTGGAGAAGACTCTTGAGAGTCCCTGGGACTGCAAGGAGATCCAACCAGTCCATTCTGAAGGAGATCAGCCGTAGGATTTCTTAGGAAGGAATGATGCTAAAGCTGAAACTCCAGTCCTTTGGCCACCTCATGCGAAGAGTTGACTCATTGGAAAAGACTCTGATGCTGGGAGGGACTGGGGGCAGGAGGAGAAGGGGACGACAGAGG
Organism: Bos grunniens; assembly: GCF_055505025.1. NCBI lineage: Eukaryota > Metazoa > Chordata > Mammalia > Artiodactyla > Bovidae > Bos > Bos grunniens. The sequence continues at coordinate 81,828,212 of NC_141166.1, forward strand.
ATGAGATGGCTGGATGGCATCACTGACTCGATGGATGTGAGTCTGAATGAAGACCGGGAGTTGGTGATGGACAGGGAGGCCAGGCGTGCTGCCATTCATGGGGTCACAGAGAGTCAGACACGACTGAGTGATTGAAGTGAACTGAACTGAACTGAATATATATTACTAGCACACGCTATATGTATATATGTAATATACCAGTTATGTCTGTTTCCCTCAGAAAATAATGATAATTTTATTATTAATCTAAGTTTGTATTTTATGTTGCAAGTAGGTAGCATTGCAAATATGGCTATCAACTACACCGCTAAATGAATATCCTAGATCACCAGGAGGAACTGTTATGCAAACCTATTTTTTTTTTTTTAATTTTGGAGCAACTCATCATCCACAAATATTTTTTAAAAATCTATAGTAATCATCTATTTGCTTTTTAATTGAAAAAATTTCTTTTCATTTGTATAAGATTCATACTACATTACTCTAATTAGGTGTTCTTAGAGGATTAAGAGTCAGATATGACTGAGAAACTAAGCACAGTACAGCACAGAGGATTCAAACCACCACTATAGGCCCTTTATTCCATCAGAAACTGGTAATTTAATTTCATAATTCTAAATAAAGCCTATAATTTCAGTACTCTGGTAGTTAGTTTCAGTGTATGTGGGTTGGCCAAAAAACTCATTCCAGTTTTTCATAATATGGAAAACCCAAACTTTTTGGTTAATACAATATCTTTGAGGAAAGTGGTGGTGGTTGGGTGGGGGGGCGGGGGTGAGGTTCAATTGCTGCATTCTTCTTTATATTAATATTAAAAACAAGGACATTTTAATATAAAAAGCATGGAATTTTAATAGATATAAGTTGGATGCTATATTAATCTGCTAGGTCTTCTATAACACAATATCATAGACTAAGTGGCTTAAACATTATACATTTATTTCCTCGCAGTGCTGAGGCTAAAAATCCAAGGTCAAAGTGTTGGTGGGTTAGTTTCCCTCAAGACTTCCTTGGAGGGTAGATCGCCCCACCCAGCTCTGACTGTCTCTTCATATGACTTCTCTCTGTGCACAAGTTTCCTTGGTGTCCCTCAGTTCAGTTCAGTCTCTCAGTCATGTTCAACTCTTTGTGACCCCAAGAACCGAAGCACGCCAGGCCTGGAGTTTACTCAGACTCATGTCCATTGAGTTGGTGATGCCATCCAACCATCTCATCCTCTGTCATCCCCTGCTCCTCCTGCCCTCAATCTTTCTAAAGTCCCCCTTTTTAAAAGGACACTAGACAGATGGTTGAAGAAGGCAGTGGCACCCCACTCCAGTACTTTTCCTGGAAAGTCCTATGGACGGAGGAGCCTAGTAGGCTGCAGTCCATGGGGTCACTAAGAGTTAGATATGACTGAGCGACTTCACTTTCACTTTTACTTTCATGCATTGGAGAGGGAAATAGCAACCCACTCCAGTGTTCTTGCCTGGAGAATCCCAGGGACGGGGGAGCCTGGTGGGCTGCTGTCTATGGGGTCACACAGAGTCAGACATGACTGAAGTGACTTAGCAGTAGCAGCAGACAGATGATATTAGGACCCACTCTAATAGGCTTTCTAGGTGGTGCTAGTGGTAAAAAAAATCTGCCTGCCAATGCAGAGGACAAGAGATGCCAGTTCAATCCCTGGGTTGGGAAGATGTCCTGGAGAAGGAAATGGAAACCCACTCCAGTATTCTTGCCTTGGAAATTCCATGGAAAGAGGAGCCTGGACAGTTACGGTCCATAGCGTACAAGTACAGTTATATTCTGAGATGGTATAGTTTTAGGATTTTGACACATGAGTATTGAGGTGGTGCAGTTCATCCCAAAGCTGATGCTATAACTTCTATTATTAGGAAATGCAATTTCTGAATTCCAATTTTTGCCTTTTACCCAATAGTTATGAGACTCTTGACCAAGCAACTGGTTTGTGCTTTAGAGTTTTTATTTTTAATGACCCTGATACCTGGACTGTTTCTCTCAAAAAATAGCTACAAGGCCAAAAGATTAATGATTCTAACATACATGTCCTTAAAGTATCAAAGTGCTATACAAGTAAGAGTCCTTTCTATAATCCTAATTGTGTAAGATTTAAATTATTAGTCTTATAACTATATGCTACAGTCCAAGACAAGAATTTTTTAATTAATAATTACTTATCTTTTGTTAACTCATCAAACTTGTTGAGAAGCATTTACTTTTTTGTTTTTCTATCTTGCTGTTTAGTACCCAGAAAGCAAGCTGAGAGATTCTCCCCTTTCTTATCTGATCCTTGATCAAGCAAAGTAAAATTTAATCACACCCTGCCCTCTATGATTTTTCAGAAAAGTTATAAAAAAAAGGAAAGAAAAACAAATCATTCAAGATGAGTAGATTGCTATAAGCTACCTTTACTGAATTTGTCTACTGTCACCTAAGCCCTGTTTTTAACTCATCTTCTCATGAACTTTACTCTTTGTGAGCAATTTCTCCTACCCCCAAATCAAAAAAGCTAATGCTACAGAGATTTTAATTTAAAATAGTCAACCGAAAATCAATTATTCTGCCTGATCCTGAAAAGGGCCAATGTGGCAATTAGTAGAAGGATTATACTTTTGCCCTAAGAATTCCATAGGCATATTATAGTAGGATTTTATATCCTGCTTTCAGGGAAGGATAATGGAAAATATGGGGGAAGGGAGAGAGAAAAAAGCCACTGCCATTAAATAAGTTCTTAGAACAAAACATCCTTCAGTGCTTCATTTAGCAAAATATGTCATTTCAAAAGTGTTTCTGAGTGAAAGTCAAATGAAAATTTTATACACTGACTATAAAGAATAAAACATCCTCTGGGAAGAAATTTACTCACCCATGAAAGGTAAGAAGCCTTCATCCCAACCCCAACTGCTAGATTAGTTGTGGATAAATGATGGATTGTATCATTTCTGAGAAGGCTCCTTGCTCAGCCTTAAGCCTGGTCCCTAGAGAGCCTTGCAAGACCATTTGTTTACTGTACCTCATCCCTTAAGCCATGGAGATTTTATCAGAGTTGTCGCTGGAATTCAATAATTTTACTTTATCCCCTTTATTTTCCATCATTTCAAAGTTCTCATTCCTTGTAGTTTCCAGTCCAGGCTGAGGGACATGAGTCCCTTTTTATCCTATGACCTGTGAACTGGAATCAAAGCTGGAAAGCAGTGACTTCTTGAAGAAGAGTGAGGCCTTTTGTGATGCTGTTTTTGCTCCACCTCTGTGAATTGTAGTGCACTCAGTTTATCACCTCTGCCTCCAATCAAACTTGCTTAAAATGGCAGAGGCAGACTTTCAGAGATCTGTTAGCACATAACAGGGTGGTATGAAGAGAAATGTCACCCCTCCATCCCATCCCCACTGTGCTGGGGAAATGAACCAACCTGAAACAGGCCCTTTCAATTCACAATTATACGGTTCCTCACCTTCTGGTCTCCCCTTCATAGCAACTCTTAAGTGAAGGTCTCTTTATTATTAAAGGAGGGTCAGTGTTTCTGGCCTCTTCATTGCAAAAGAGGGAAGCCTCGGAATAAAATGAAGAGCAAAACAAAAAGAATTGAAAGAGACATAAACTGCTCTCTTGGGCCTCATATGTGCTACCTTTAATCTGCAAGATCATTTCAGCTTCTCTACCTAACGAAAAGCTTAGCTTTGTAGCTCTCATATATTAGCTCATTCCAAAATGACCTCTAAATCACTATTACTCAGAAACAAGGACCATACTTCCATTCATTTTATTGTTCCTAGAGTCTCCTTTCAGTGCCCTATCCTGCTATTTATTTTTAAAGGGCAGTATCTGTTTGCTAATAACCTCCCACATGAATTTTATTTTATTTCCCTGACCTCTGTTAAAGAAAGATAGAAGGAAACTGTAAAAGGATTTCTACCTTTCATCCTAGGGGAAAGGTCAGCCTATGAATATAAGAAGTTCGTTAATATCCTCCCATCCAAATAAAGCTCAAACTCCACAACAATGGAAATACAATCAAAGCAATGGTCAGTTCATGCAGCGACACATCTAACCCTAATAACTTAGAGCCATTTTCATTTTTCACAAATGCTTCTGTTCCTATTACTCAGGAGACATGGTGTGTTTACTGCATTTTTCAATCAGAACTGATCATCTCCAAAGTCAGAGTGAGATAACTCTGCTGGGATAGTGTCTGTTTTTCAAATGACACTGTATTTTTAAATTAGGTGGCCTAAGGATTCCTTTTAGGAGTGGAATTCTTCCTTACCTGAGTCTATATAAAAACAACAGTGAGTTGAAAGAAATGCAAACTCCACTTTCACCAATAACAGTCAAATCAGAAGGCAGAGAAAGATTGTAAACAATTTCCTCATCTCTTAAAATGAGAAAACATCCGCATTTCAGGACAGCCATGTCAATTAAGCAATAAACAATTATGAACTAAACTGTTTTTTTAACCATATATCTTAACTTTAATCAATTCTGCAACATGATGTGTTGGAAGAGTTCCTAGGAAAAGTCACCTGTCCTCCAATAATCTCTATATCTACTTGTCTTAATTTTGAGTGTAATACGCCTAAGTACTAAAAATTGTTAGCAACTTTACTCGAATTAGTGTATATGGTAAATTATTGCTACCCCTAGCCACAACCTTACAGAATAAAACTGATTTTCAGTAAGAACGGGAGAGGCAGCAATTAGGGTGCTCTATCAAAAAACCCTGAGGGTAAGGTGCTTGGTCAGAGCTCTGGACAGATAGAATATAGGGGAGGGGTGTTGGGTGGAAAGAAGATCTTATGGAAAAGACAGTATTTCAAGCACTTTACTGTGGGATGGGTACTATCATGTCCATTGTACAGACAAGGTACTAGAGACCTGGAATGAGTACTTTGTTGCACAAGAGCAAAGATGTTCATTTGGAGGAACTGGCTTTGGTGTCAAGCAGCTGGGATTCAGACCATGCCTTGTGACTGCCCCCACCCCTGCCACAGATGAAGAGAGGAAAAGAGAGTGAAGAGAGCACTGTGGCTCAGGTTACTTGGGTCCTCTGCCTGGCCAATATCTAGTCTCCTGTTATTCTTGACTAGCAGGACCGTATATTTTATTTTGGGAAACCCTGAGGAATACACAGTGCCTCATGCCTTAGGTGATCAGTTCCGGCAAACAAGATCTAAGCAGAAACCTACTGAGTTTGCTTTCTGTAAAAGTTATCATCCTCTGAGAAACAGAAAGACTCAGCTGGCACTTGCTGTTTCCCTGTTTTCTTCCCATCTCTCTGGCGGAAATGGATTCATTTGCTAGGGAAGGTGGAAAAGTCCTACTGTGGCTGAAAGACTGACAGCTCCATGCTAAGAATGGCAGAGGAAGCCTGCTGTCATTCTGGAGCAGCCATATCAATCCTGGATTGTCCACTTTGGCACTTTTTTTCTTTCTATGAGTTTCTAAAAGTAAACTCTCTTTTGTCTGAGCTCTTTCTTCTGTTCCCTGTGCTCAAGTGCAACGCTAACACATAAGGGGATATGCAAAAATAGAAGAAAACCCAGCTCTTGCAGAGAATACCACCTTGCCTGAGTTTGGCACCATATGTAGTGGGTACTCACAGAGCTCTATGCCACGTTCTTCCACTGTGTGCACTTACACTGCTCCTGTGGTTGCAGGATCTACACAGAGACCTACCTTCACAAGAGTACAGTGGATATGGTTTAGCTATGGCACTGCAGTAGAATTTGGCAAAAGACAACCTGTAACAGTGTCAGACTTTACTTTTTTTGGGCTCCAAAATCACTGCAGATGGTGACTGCAGCCATGAAATTGAAAGACGCTTACTCCTTGGAAGGAAAGTTATGACCAACCTAGACAGCATATTGAAAAGCAGAGACATTACTTTACCAACAAAGGTCCGTCTAGTCAAGGCTATGGTTTTTCCTGTGGTCATGTATGAATGTGAGAGTTGGACTGTGAAGAAGGCTGAGCGCCAAAGAATTGATGCTTTTGAACTGTGGTGTTGGAGAAGACTCTTGAGAGTCCCTTGGACTGCAAGGAGATCCAACCAGTCCATTCTGAAGGAGATCAGCCCTGGGATTTCTTTGGAAGTAATGATGCTAAAGCTGAAACTCCAGTCCTTTGGCCACCTCATGCGAAGAGTTGACTCATTGGAAAAGACTCTGATGCTGGGAGGGACTGGGGGCAGGAGGAGAAGGGGACAACAGAGGATGAGATGGCTGAATGGCATCACTGACTCGATGGACGTGAGTCTGAGTGAACTCCAGGATTTGGTGATGGACAGGGAGGCCTGGCATGCTGCGATTCATGGGGTCGCAAAGAGTTGGACATGACTGAGCAATTGAACTAACTAACTAACTAAGATAAATGCAACCTGGGGTCTATTTTTTTATGGAGTATAAACTGATAATGTTTATTTGTATGTTTGTTTTTCCATTTTAATTATTTTACAAACAAATGAAGACAAAGAAGAATATACAACTGAGCTCACAAAAGCTCAGTAAAACCTAAAATATTTTCTATATGATCCTTTACAGAAAAAGTCTACTGGTCCCTGCAGAAGGACAGGACAGTGTAAAGTCAATATGAAAATTATCACAACTATCCAGTTTTCAAATCTTAGCCTCCCATAATGCCATTTTTATATTCCCTGGTTGGTCAATGAGTCACCAAATCCACATCATGTTCTACAGTAGAACAACTCTAAATGATTTTCTGAAGGAAGTTAGTGGAGGATGATAAGGAAAAAGGAAAACGATCAGAACAAATACACTTCTGACTTAAAAGGAAGAATCTAGTTTTAAGTATATAAACATCAGATTGCCAGAAAAGAACATACATCTGCTGACCACTGATTGTTGAAAAGTAAGTATCGTTAAGCATTCAACAGAAAATCCTACAAGGAATTACATATTGAATGCCTCAGAATAAAAGCACTTTTCAGGAAGACTTCCCTGCCACAGGTGGTACCAAGCTTTCATTCCACAAATAACATTTCCACTATTCACTTTAATTCTCATCATACAAAATGCTAGACTAACAACTCGATTGAAAGCCCTAAGGAAAAAGATGATGATTTTCCTGATTTTCAATTCTCACAGCTTCATAGGGCCTGAAAGATGGTTAGCTGTTTAGATACTTGGCAAATTATTTCAAATAATGTAGAGAAAAAAGGCTTTCACTTCTAATATAAGGCTAAATAACTATTTCTCATAGTCAATGGTAAGGGTATAAATTATGAAATTTCTCTAATTTCACATTAAAAAAACTCATCCCAACATGAAATCAGCTTATTGCTAAATCAGCCCCATTCAAGAAGGTTTTCTTTGACCTTATATGGCTGTTAGTGAAAGCTTACTTCTGCCTCATGAATAGTAGAAAATACCCTTTCAACCTGGACCTATACAAACACAGAAGAGGAAGAAAATATGTGCCTGTTAACCTTGCAGATCCCCAAATATCTCAATTTCATTTGATTTTCATTGTTTTTCTGTATGCGTGTATACCTTCTAAAGCATTTTGGTCATCAGCTTCTCAGAAGACAAGCTTTTCCTCTTCCTCTGTAACATCCAATTTTTTCTCTGTTAGAATTTTGTCATTTCAGAGCTTTCACAATGTCATAATAAATTATATGCTATATTGGTCTTCTTATCATTTTAAAGGGTAAATGGATTTAGGAAAAATAAATCATTGAATCAGCGATTTTTACCTAGTATTTTGTAGATACAACATACTTTGTCTTCAAATCAAAGATAAGATACTTTTGCTCATACACCTTGCACAAAATTCCCCTTCTTAAGAATCAATCGTCAAGGTTTGATTTCTAGTATTTATCTTTCACAATGAATGTATGTACAGTCATATAATTATAAAATTATGCAAATATTTTATGTAGATCAGTGATGATTGCATATAAATGTTATAAAACAACACATTACAAAGCACTATGATTAGGGAAAATGGTAATTGTGAACATCTGGATTGAGAAATTTAAATCTGAAAAAGTCTGATATTTTTCATAAAGCCTTTTCTCAGTGTTTGTCCAGATTTCATTTGGTACTGACTGAAACCACTTATCTGAGACAGGCTAATTAAATGTAGATCCAAATATGTTACTCAGATGAAACACCCAGGTTTTTTAAAAAGTATTTTTCTCTCTTTGTTATGTAACTACTTTGGTATAAGAATTTTTTTAGTGTTGCTCTTGAGAATATTCAGCAATTTTGATATCTGAGAGTACACTAAGAATGGCCAAAATGAGAAAACATTTAAAGTCAAACACAAAATTTCATTGAGGAAAACAACTATATACCTAAAATTGCAAAAATATCTTGAGCAGGTATGAATTTCATTTTAAAAACTAAGGAAGAAGAAAATCTATCTCTATTTTCAATGAAACCACATGTAATTTCTAATTTGAGGCTTTAGTCTGGCCAAAGCCCCTCATCTCTGTGAATTGAAGGACCTACCTTTTTCCCCCAAACACAAGTATGTTTACCTTCTGGGCAAGATGGATATTCAAAGTACTTCCAAACACTGGTGGAGAAACTGGCCTTTCAGAGCAGGTATTCAATCAATCAGGGCAGATGCCAACTGACAAACAAAAGTCTCGTCCACTAGTGTGGCCCTGTTGGCTATCGATCATGTTCCTAGAGGCAAAGAGCTGGCATGGGAGGGGGAGTGGAATATTTGTCATCCACCCACTTCGGCATTCACTTTGAAGTCTCTTTCTTTTCTGGGTTTGAGCTTTGACCACAAAGGTCTTGCACCTTGTCTGTACCACAAATCCTCTCCAGCCTGATTCTCCTACTGAGCTCTTTCTTGAATACAAGGGGGAACATCATTATTCTCTTTTCTTCAGCAGCATGGAGGGAGAGGCTATGCAGTCTTTTCATCTCAATCGTTTTTACACTGTAACAGGTATAAGTTTCAGGGCATTTCTCCTTCAACCTGCCTTCCTACAAATGGATTCCACAAAGCTATCTCAGGTCTCTGTTGTGTTTCTCATCAGGAATTTAATGATATGATCAGGATAAAAATGCAAGCCTCCAAAACTCAATAATTTAATTTTTTAGTCTGATTATGCCATGACAATTTTTCCTTGCATCTAATGAGGAGAGAACTCCTCTATGGCACTTCAATAAGGGAAGCCTAAGACTGAAACAGAGTTAAGTCCCACTTCTTATATAGAAGAAATATAGTCCAGCTATTTATATTTTTCATGGCCAGAGTATTTTGATATTGTTGTCTTTCACATAATTATACCATCCACATTCATATGCATGATTTTGAGATTTCTCTCATTTTCCATTTTAAAAAACTTTGTGAAGGTGTAATTCACATACCATACAATTCACCCATTTAATACACATAGTTCAATGTATTTAAATATATTAACAAGAGTTGTGTAACTATCACTGGAATCTAATTTTAGAACATTTTCATCACCTCCAAAGAGACTCCAACTCATTAGAAGACACTCCTCAATCCCCTCCAACTCACTGGCCACTGGCAACTTAGCTACTTTCTGTCTCTAGAGATTTGCCTATTGGGATATTTTACATGAATGGAATCATATCATATGTGATATTTTGTGACTGGCTTGTTTTCCCTCACATGATGTTTTCAAGATTTATCCATGTAGCATGTATAAGTATTTCAATTTTTTATTGTTAAATAATATTCCTTACTATGGAGTTACCACATTTTATTTATCCACTATTTTCTTCTTATTATACTTTTTCCTTTTATCATGCCTGGAGCATTATCTATGTTATAGGAGTCAAGAAAATGTTTTCAGAATTAAACTGATGAAACTGATATAAAATTAGAAATACAGTAAACAACTGCAACTCCTTCCAACCAAAAAACTGATCTATTCAAATTGAAAAAAGGCAATTAATGTAGATATTCAAGAACTCATATGTTGAGAAACTTTAAAAGCACCAGGAAACATGGAAACAGTGAGTAAGCATTGTTTCTGCCTTCATCAAAACATTGTTTCCATCTAAAGAACTTATAAACAAGTAGATAATAGTGGAGAATGGTAACCATAATTGTTATCTCTATAATATCAAGCAATAACAATGAAGGATTTTCTTTTTTCATGTTGACTTCACAGAACTATGTAGTTGTTTGAGAATGATACTGATAAGCTGATATGCCTGTTTGCCTGGGTGGTAAAGACTGATACTAGTAATGCCAGATTTATTAATGCAAAAATCTAGCAGACTCTCCATACTCCTCATGATAGAGGATATTAAAAAGAAAGTGTAGAAGACTTAGCTGTGGGTCCTGTTATTACTTACAATTTTTATTTAATGGCATTTTTCTCATGACAAAACCCTTAATGGACTCTGAGTTACATGCAGAGGTACAATTAGAATTAAGACTCTTGTATTAAGAGTTCTGAATTTGATATTATAAAATCAAAGATATTCACCACATGAATGGACAAATGTAGTTTTTATCTTTCAAGTTCAAAAGAAAATATGTTCAATAATTTGTGTAGCACTCTAGACACTAATAGAAATAATATGGGAGCTAAAGCTTGATTAGTTCATTATTCTTTGTATGTGTTCCTCTGCCTCAAAATGTGTGAGATAAATTAGTGGAGAGGATTTTATTCCCTTTTAGTGCTGTGTTTTAATGGATTTTTTTCTCTTCAAGTATAATTTTCCTAGGAGTAACACAATCACATTGAAAGAATTAACCTTGTATTTTCTTCCCTTCATGAGTTAATTCACACAACAAAACCACATTTAATGCTCTCATTCACATAGTCATTTTAAAGGAAATACAAACAAAAGTTTTTTTAAGTTTTCAGGCTATTTGGAAAATAAAAAAGAATAAGGTGAAATAGCAGTCATCCATGAAAACAACTGACATTTAGTTTCACATGTAAGGTAAATCTGAATGGCAAGAGAACCTTTCTACTCACAGGTATCTAAAGATTCGTCTGAATCATCAGGGCAGTCAGGGTCTCCATCACACAGCCAGCTCTGGGAGACACAAGTCACGTGATCGTGGCAAAGAAATTCACCAGGATCACAGGACTGCTGATCTGAAAATGAAAGTGTTTCAAAATAAAATATGAATGATCTGAACATGAATACGAGAACAGTACAAAGATGAAATGTGAGAAAGCAATGCATAAAAGGTACATGAATGGGATCCACACTTTCTATTCAGCTGCAAAGCTAGACCAATTATTTTTCTTAATTTAACCCACTCAGCTCAAGCACTCAAATTCGAAAGACGGAATTTTTTGGAGTCTCACACAACCTATCCTAAAAATAGTTAAGAATTCTGTTTGTTTTGGGGGCTACAAATCTTTCTCATGTCAGTTAAGGTATATATATATTCCAGCAAGAAGGTTAATAGAAGATGTTGATCCAAAGCAGAAGTTCTTAAGCAGAATCTTTTAGTTTCCTACTCTGGCCCAAGAAAAGGAAGAATCAGCCAAAAAAGTGAAACCTTGTACATAAATACCATCTCTTAGTATTCAGTTCTTAACCGTTCACCCCGATGCTGGAACTTCATGCCTCTCTATCTATTAGATACCCCATATCATCTTATTTTCTCTTCTCTTTTTCACTGAAACTTCCCAACTGAAAGCTTCTGCTTCTCGACAATGAGAGTGATAGAACATTCCATAAAGCTTTGCTCTAATTCAGGTTTTTACATTTGTTTGCATTCAAAATTCCATTATTTTCCTTCCATTGTTTCAGAATATTTAGGATCTGTTGCCTTTCATCAAGTCCTAATAAATTCATCAGATGCTGCTTTTTGCAATAGTCTTATTAGTGTCCTATAAGTTTATTCAATAAAATATTTCCTTTTTAAAATAATTTTAAAATATGTCTGATATAAAAATGTTTTTATAATTGATGACCTCTGAGTATAAAGGAGTGTTAGGATTGTTAGACATTTGATATCACTTATTCTTTATTATGTATATATATATATATATAGATGAGTATATATGTTTATATATATATAATATATACAAATGAGTCAAGATAAAAGAAATTCATCAGTAAATATGTCTTTTGATATACATCAAATACATATTCTAGGTGATATGAAAGCATTACACCATAGCTTAATTGACCTTTTCCCACTAACAATATGCAAAACGATGGCACATTTTCCACTTAGTGGTTTGATAAAATATAGTATGTCTTTCCCTTCTCTCCCTCAGCCTCTTCTTCCAACCTCAAAGTAACTTAAAACAAGAATACTTTACAGTTCATAGGAAGACTTCCATGGGGGCTCAGATAGTAAAGCATCTGCCTACAATGCAGAAGACTTGGGTTCAATACCTGGGTCAGGAAGATCCTCTGGAGAAGGAAATGCCTACCTACTTCAGTACTCTTGCCCGGAAAATCCCATGGACAAAGGAACATGATAGGCTACAGTCCATGGGGTCACACAGTCAGACACAACTAAGTGACTTCACTTCACTTACAGTTCACACATATCCACAAAACATACATCCATAATTAACTTTTCCTACTCTACACCATGATATTTTCTCAAAGTTCATACATTTTTACCTTATTACATTTTCAATAAATTCACTATCAGTTCCATACTCATTACCACTGCTATCATAATCGTTGTTTTTTTCTAACATCAGGCTGCTTCTGTATATTGTGAATTTGGCCTTAGAGCTGGTGCTATCGAATCAAAGATGTGGAAGTCTCAGTCTTTGTCTTGAAAAATTCACCAGCCTACTTGTACCAACAGAATCAAAAGGAAAAAAAAAGTACACCGTATACAAAAAGGTGCCAAATAAATGATGTAGAAAATAACTGCTAAAAGGAGAGCTCACAAGTAGAGACAGATGGAGATGAAGAAAATTTGGGGGATGTACTAAAGTATTATTTTAAAGGTAGGTAGGATATGGCTAAATGAAGAATAAACATAAGACATTCCAGACAAGAGGTAGGATAAAAAAAAGCTAATGCACTAATTACTAAATTGCATTTGAGACAAATATTTTATATTGTAATTGAAATGACATTCACGTTATAAGATCTAGGTTTTTCTCCACCAAACATTATGTGTGATATTTATAAGTATGTTCCAATGCTAGAGGAAGGGGACTTAAACTTTGCTTTTAGGCAGTCATGTACATGTAGTTAATGCAAAGAGACAGAGACTATATAATTTATTATCAAACTGGGAGAGATCTTAGAGTGAAGGAAGACATTAATAACTACCCTGGGGCAACAAGTATAAACCAAATCTCAACCAGAAAAATCAGAATGACTATTGATTATAACTATAGCTATTCTGCATTTGGTGACTTTTGAGATGCTAGGTTGTCCCATCCTTATTCCTCCCAAACTATAATTGCTATAAGGAAAGGGAGAAAAAATGGTGCCTTGCTAAGTGCCATTATATAGTGCCATAAGTAAATGATCAATAAGAATTTGAAGTATAAAGAAATGAAAAGGGCCATACAGAACAATTTATGGGTGCTGAAAAATAATGTCTCAAAAACATAGGTCATATTTAGTAATGAAGGACTTTAAGTACTGTAGGAAGCATTCTGTAGATAATCTGAGGTTATGGAAAAGTACTTAAGAAAGGGTATTCTTAAGGTCATCTGTTAAGAGAGTATTGCCATTGTCTAGAAACAAGTTCAAGATGACAGGTAAAGCAGTGGGGACAAAAATGGAAACTCTGTTCTAAATGATGTAATGTAAGAGTTAGGAGTTGCTGACTAAATGGTTGAAAGGCTCAAATATGCCTCCAAGTAAATAGCCTCAGAAATTGATTAAATGGTGTCTCAAAACAAAGATAGGATATAGAGATGGGAAACAAAGAAAAGATATTGTGTATGTGAATGTAGATTTGCATACGAGCCTGGTCATGGGGACAGTGGAATAATAATAGTAAAGAGTAATCAGTATTTTTATAGTGCTCTGCAGCTCAAAAAGCAGTTCCATCCCTGGCATTTTTATTTCTTCATTCATTTATGTATTCAACATATATCACTGGGCTTCTACTATGTTCTAGGAATTGAGGATACGATAGTAAGTAAAACAAAGCAGAATTCCTTGCCAACATGGAGTTTATGTTACAGTAGAGGATAGAAACAGAAATAAGTAAGTTAATGGTAAAATGTATTAGAAGATAAACTCTATGGGAAAAAAGTAAAACAGGAATGGGGATTTGTGTTAGAGACTGTGAAGACTGATATAGAACCTTGATATAGAAGACTGATATAGAATCAGGTAGTCAGAATATGTCACAGAGAATGTAAAGGCTTATGGACGACCCAGAGGATGGTATGGGGAGGGAGGAGGGAGGAGGGTTCAGGATGGGGAACACATGTATATCTGTGGCGGATTCATTTTGATATTTGGCAAAACTAATACAATTATGTAAAGTTTAAAAATAAAATAAAATAAAAAAAAAGATCAGAGTGACATACACTTGAATAAAAGCCCATGTGTCAAGAACCTGTGGCAGTATTTCATTGTATATATATGTAGCACATCGTCTTTATCCATTCCTCCATCAATGGACATTTAGGTTGCTTCTATGTCCCAGTACTGCTGTGAACATAGGAATGCATGTATTTTCTTGAATTATCCTTTTGTCTGAATATATGCCCAGGAGTGGACTGCTGGATCATATGTAGCTCTATTTTTAGTTTTCTTTAAGGAACCTCCTTACTGTTCTCCACTGTGACTGCATCAATTTACATTCCCATCAACAATGTAGTGGGGGGGTTCCCTTTTCTCCACTCTTGTCTCCAATATGTATATAATGGAATATTGCCTGCGTGCATGCTCACTCACTCAGTCAGGTCTGATTCTGTAACCCTATGGACTGTAACCCTTTAGGTTCCTCTGTCTATGGGACTCTGCAGGCAAGAATTTTGGAGTGGGTTACCATTTCCTCCACCAGGAGACCTTCCTGAACCAGGGGCTGTACCCATATCTCCTGCATCTCCTGCATTGGCAGGCAGATTGTTTCCCATTGAGCCACCTGGGAAACCCTCAAATGGGATATTACTCAGGCATAACAAAGAATGAAATAACATCATTTTTAGAAACAGGGATGGACCTAGAGATGATTACACTAAGCAAAGTAAGTAAGACCAGGAAAGACAAATATATGATATTGCTTACATGTCAAATCTAAAAAAAAAAAAAAAAGGTATATATAAACAGACTTATTTACAAAACAGAAATAGAGTTGTAGAGGTAGAAAATAAACTTAAGGTTACAGTCAGGGAAAAGTGTGGTGAGAGGGATAAATTGGGAGATTGGGTTTGGCATATTCTCACTCAGTTCAGTTCAGTTCAGTTCAGTCGCTCAGTCGTGTCCGACTCTTTGTGACCCCATGAATCGCAGCACACCAGGCCTCCCTGTCCATCACCAACTCCCGGAGTTCACTCAGACTCACATCCATCGAGTCAGTGATGCCATCCAGCCATCTCATCTTCTGGCGTCCCCTTCTCCTCCTGCCCCCAATCCCTCCCAGCATCAGAGTCTTTTCCAATGAGTCAACTCCTCGCACGAGGTGGCCAAAGCACTGGAGTTTCAGCTTCAGCATTATACCCTCCAAAGAAATCCCAGGGCTGATCTCCTTCAGAATGGACTGGTTGGATAGATAACTAATAAAGACCTAGTGTATAGCACAAAGAACTCAGTATTCTGTAATGACCTATATGGGAAAATAATATAAAAGAGTGGATATATGTTTATGCATAACTGATTCACTATGCTGTATACCTGAAACTAACACAACACTGTAAATCAACTATACTCCAAGAAAAATCAATTTGATAAAAGAACTTGTGGCAAGAGAGAACCCAGCTAATTTAAAGAACAATAAGAAACTCTGAGTGGCTGGAGAAAAATCAAAAAGCAGAAGAATTGAGGTCAGGGAATCAATAAATATGGGGTTGAGGGTGGCAGGTGAAGGCTTTGCGTTTTACAAAAAAAATAAGATGGGAAACCACTGGAATATTCTGAGTAGAGAGACACAGTCTAAGTGACTTTCTTTCTAAAGGATCACTCTGGCTACTGTGTTGAAATAGAATACAGTGAAGTGAAGGTAGAAGCAGAGAGGTCAACTAGGATATTATTGCAATAATGTGGGTGAAAGGGGATAGCTGTGTGGATAAATGTGTTGGTGAAATGGAGTTTCAAGATGATTTGATGAGGAAACTGAAGTTGAATGTCTTTTCACCATCTTGTTAAATGTCAGGATCTTAAATTCAGATCTCTGACCCCAAACGTATAACTTTTCAACTTTTTTTTTTTTGTATTATACTGACTATGAGGTGCTTGGGAGACATCCAAGAATAAATATGCAATAGGCAGTGACAACTCGAAGTCTGAAATTCAAGAGAAAGTTCAAAACTGAAGATACAGAAAAGAACTGGAGCTGTATGAAAACACTGAAAAGCGTAAGAATAGATTTAGATGAAATTAAAGACAGGTGCGGGAAGAGAGAAAGACAGACAGGAAGAGAAAGTCAACAAAGTAAGAGTAGGTCAGGGACTTCCCAGGTGGTCCAGTGGCTAAGACTCCAAGTTCCCAATGTAGGGCGGTGAGGTTCCATCACTGACCAGGAACTAGATCCCACATGTAGCAACTAAGAGTCTGCTGTGCTGTGCCAAATCATTCAATCCTGTCCAACTCTTTGTGACTCCATGGACTGCAGCCCACATGCCATAGCTAAGACCTTGCGCAGGCAAGTAAATAAATAAATGATATTTTTAAAAAAAGAGCAGGTCAGGCAAGGAGATAGAAAGTTTAGCCAGAGATACAAGAGACGGACAAGGGGGAAAGGGATGCATTAAAATCATGGAAAATTTTAAGAATGGATTAACAAAGGGGTTTACCAATGACCAAGCACAAGTAGGATAAATTATAAGATGGAGCATACTTGAAGGTCAAGGGATACATGTCACTGAAGGGAGAGAGACTGCAGGTTCCAAAATGATAGGAAAGTGCAGCAGCTCCTAAGAACTCAAAGGACTTTGATGCAAACCTAACCAACAGTGGGAGCATCTGCTCTGAGAAAGAAAGGACAGAAAAATGAGAGAGATAAAGCATTAGCTGGTAGAGAAGAAGGTTAAGGTATTCCTACCTGGTTGTGTTTTCTCAAAAAACTGAAAAGCAGGATTCACTTTTGGAATTTAAAGAAAGTAGAATTGGAAAGAGTGGTAAAGATTCAGAATGCATAGAAAAATGAAAAGTGAGTCAACTAGAAATCTGTGAAAGGATGTCTTTCTAACAGCAATGGGAATCCAATTAAATTGGAAAGTATATATTTGACAGTTAATTTGTTTTGTATGAGTGTCCAAATGTTCACCTGCATTGAGCCATAGATACAAATAATTTCTTGGGAAAATGCCATAAGAAAGACCCTAGGGAAAATACGTAAACCACTCTTCCTCAATACATATGCAGACGTACTGATAGAGAAGAAAGAAGAAAGTGAAGTCCTCAGTCATGTCTGACTCTTTGAGACCCTATGGACTGTAGATTTTCCAGGCAAGAATACTGGAGTGGGTTGCCATTTCCTTCTCCCTGACCCAGGAATTGAACCTGGGTCTCCTGCATTGCAGGCAAACTCTACTGTCTGAGCCACCAGAAAAGCCCCAGATGTACTGACACATAGACACATATACAAAATCATCATGATGCAAACTTTTTTTTTTTTAAGTATGATATACTTATGGGAGTTTACCTAATGAGCCTACATTATCAGCTTGCTCAGCAAGCTCCAACCTTTAAAGGGAGTTTGCATTGTTGCAATTTTGAGGACAGTTTTATATTATCCCTCTAGGAAACAGCAGTTAAGAATAACTTGTTACAACCCACCTATTTATTCTTCTACTACATATTCCATTTCAAGGTCAGTTTTTAAAGCATTGATTATTGGATTCAAATAAATGAATTTCTACCATTTTAAGGTACTTATTTTAAAATACATACACTGGATTGATTTCTTTGAATCAGAAGCTAAATATGTTATGTCTATGTGCATTTTCCATTTATCCTTTTTAATGCTTCATGTTACACTTCTGAGATAGCCAAACTAATCTTATTTTACATGTCTTCCTATTGTATGAAATGTAATATTATACACTGTAATTAAAACAAGAAGCTTATGAGAATGTGCAGGCAGTTTTTCTAGCATTCATAAGGAAGAAGATCAAAGCTAATACTGCGATTCTTCATAATAATAGACTCTTGCAGTCAAAAGACATGAAAAGATTAGGACAACCATAGCCTATGGAGTTTACTGAGTTTGGATTCATCCTGGCATGAGGAAATCTTGGTGTAATAATCCTGTTACACTTATATTAATACATCTAATTACTTGTCTTAATAAACATGTATACTAATACTTTTGGAGTTTGGATGTCAATGGCCTTAGCTAAAAGATTTTATATACATGAGTTGGCCTATATTAGTTAATTTATATTTTCTCATTTTACAATAATGAGAAATTGCTACTCAGAAACCATACAGGTCAAATACTAAAACTGATATCTGTCAATAGGGGTCAATTGTGTAGTCTCTACTAAGTCCTTGAGTATTTTATTATAATTAAGTTATAATACTGTCATTGAATTTCCCTTAAAAGTTGATTTGCTACTTCAATACTAATCAGAATGTTAACTTACCAACAAATTGTGTCCTGAGTACATGATAGGGCATCATATGGGAACATTTGAAGGACATATACATGATGAGCTATGGTAGCTAATTACAACTTAAATGTAAAGGAGGGATAATACCCACTCAACAGCCAAATTACTGAGAAGTCTGATACTAAACCTAGTTAAGTTAAGGAAGAAACAGATACAGCCTCTTGAACAAATTGAGTATGAGGAAAATGCTCTGAGTTAGGTTTTCAAACTTAGTTAACATGAAAAATATTTACTTATTATATCTATATGTGTGTGTGTGTGTGCTCCATTGTGTCCAACTTTTTGCAACTCCATGGACTGTAGCCTACCACACTCCTCTGTCCATGGGATTTCCCAGGCAAGAATATTGGAGTACTATATCTTATATCTATATCTCATCGCTAACTTAAACATAATTATTAAAAGAAAATATGGTTATATATTGTTCATGTAATAGGTAATGAATTCATTATCAGAAAAGAATTCTTATAGAGACCTACATAATACATTGCCTGTTCAACTTCAAAGTTTGATAAAGCTCATGTAAAATTAGCTATCAGGAATCAGGAAACACCATGATTCTTTTTCCTTTATATTTATCTACTCCAGAAAAATATGCAAATGTAAATGAAGAATATCATCAGAATCCATTTATTTTTCATAAGATATTGAAAAGACTTCTTCTCCAATGTTTTTTCCTACCATCCTTTCACCATTCAGCATATACTTTAAGCTCTCCATACTGTTCTATTCACTTTCCTTAGATACATCATTGTATGTATTTTTGTATTTACTTTATCTGCTTATTTATTTGATTGGAATGGCTTTTCTCTGTAACAAAACTAGTACTGCTGACAAAGGTCCATCTAGTCAAAGCTATGGTTTTTCTAGCTGTCATGTATGGATTTGAGAGTTGGACCATAAAGAAGGCTGAGCTCTGAAGAATTGATGCTTTTGAACTGTTATGCTGGAGAAAACTCTTGAGAGTCCTTTGGACAGCAAAGAGATCAAACTAGTCAATCTTAAAGGAAATCAACCCTGAATATTCATGGAAGGACTGATACTGAAGCTGAAGCTCCAATACTTTGGCCATTTGATGTGAACAGCTGACTTATTGGAAAAGACCCTGATGGGGGGAAAGATTAAGGGTAGGAGGAGAAGGGGGTGAGATGGTTGGATGGCATCATTGACTCAATGTACATGAGTCTGAGCAAACTCCAGAGATAGTGAAAGGACAGGGAAGCCAGGCACGCCGCAGTCTATGGGGTTGCAAAGAGTAGGACGCAACTGAGTGACTGAACAACAACAACAATTGCTCTAGAGTCCAAAGACATTTTACCTCCTTTAATTGAAACTTTCACAACAAACTTTTTCTTCCTTCATCACTGATTCCATAATGCTCCACTCAAACCTCCCAAAAGATCTTATGGTATTTCAAATTAGTACAGTAGTTACCGGGTGCTGAGCTTCTGGACGGCAGAAGGCTCTGTCTTAGACTTCACATTTGATATAACAAGGAGTTTTCAATGGAAAAAAGTCAATTTTTCTATAAAGAATTATACATTACTTTTGGAAAGAGAGGGGAAATAGAAAAACCAAAGCAATACTGGTGTTTTTTGTTTTATTACCAGAATGATAAATAGCTTTATTTAGTTAATCACCAAAATAAAGCTAAGCTTTCCCATGCTTAAAATAAAATACTCTGAATAGCAAAGATTATACTATATAAAACTAAAGCATCCATGAAAACTAAAACTCAAATTTGAGAGAGATTCAATGTTATCCTCCAGAGTCTCTTAGAGACTATACTGAAAATTACACTTTTACAATAGCTGGCTATACAAATGTAACTTAGCCAAATGCGTTAACAATAGTTTTTTTAAATGATAATTCCTTTAGGAATATAATTATTGTAAGTGTAAGACAAAGTGAAACAGCACTTTAAGTCCTTGCTTGAAAAGAATACAAAAATAATTTGGATTATGCACACTTAGAGAGGAAGGGAAGGTAGATCCCAAAGGGTCAAAATTTGTAGTTTCATTTTGGCAAGGAAATATATCTCCTTCACGAAATTTGTGGTTGATTGAAATATAAACCCTACTATATGTGGAAAATTCTGAAAGAGATGGGAATACCAGACCACCTGACCTGCCTCTTGAGAAACCTATATGCAGGTCAGGAAGCGACAGTTAGAACTGGACATGGAACAACAGACTGGTTCCAAATAGGAAAAGGAGTACGTCAAGGCTGTATATTGTCACCCTGCTTGTTTAACTTCTATGCAGAGTACATCATGAGAAACGCTGGGCTGGAGGAAGCACAAGCTGGAATCAAGACTGCCAAGAGAAATATCAATAACCTCAGATATGCAGATGATACCATCCTTATGGCAGAAAGTGAAGAGGAACTAAAAAGCCTCTTGATGAAAGTGCAAGAGGAGAGTGAAAAAGTTGGCTTACAGCTCAACATTCAGAAAATGAAGATCATGGCATGCGGTCCCATCATTTCATGGGAAATAGATGGGGAAACAGTGTCAGACTTTATTTTTCTGGGCTCCAAAATCACTGCAGATGGTGACTGCAGCCATGAAATTAAAAGATGCTTACTCCTTGGAAGGAAAGTTATGACCAACCTACATAGCATATTCAAAAGCAGAGACATTACTTTGCCAACAAAAGTCCGTCTAGTCAAGGCTCTCGTTTTTCCAGCGGTCATGTATGTATGTGAGAGTTGGACTGTGAAGAAAGCTGAGCACCGAAGAACTGATGCTTTTGAACTGTGGTGTTGGAGAAGACTCTCGAGAGTCCCTTGGACTGCAAGGAGATCCTACCAGTCCATCCTAAAGGAGATCAGCCCTGGGTGATCTTTGGAAGGACTGATGCTAAAGCTAAAACTCCAATACTTTGGCCACCTCATGTGAAGAGTTGACTCATTGGAAAAGACTATGATGCTGGGAGGGATTGGGGGCAGGAGGAAAAGGGGACAACAGAGGATGAGATGGCTGGATGGCATCACCAACTCGATGGACATGAGTTTGGGTGAACTCCAGGAGTTGGTGATGGACAGGGAGGCTGGCGTGCTGCAGTTCATGGGATCGCAAAGAGTTGGACACAGCTAAGTGACTGAACGGAACTGAAGTGATACACAATAAAATTATAATTCATTGTTTCATTTATCGATGCTAAGTCCATCCTTAAAAATCTGCCCAGGAGGAGAAGCCGGCTGGACGGCGCGTGCGGGAGTGGGGTCAGAATACGGTAGGAACCTGAAACGTCTTGAAGTTGTCTGAAGAGTCTTCAATCACTATGTCAAGCGACACAGATATTTCTCTTTCTTCATATGATGAAGATCAGGGATCTAAACTTATCCGAAAAGCTAGAGAGGCACCATTTGTCCCCATTGGAATGGCAGGTTTGCAGCAATTGTTGCATATGGATTATATAGATTGAAGAGCAGAGGACATACTAAAATGTCTGTTCACCTGATCCACATGCGTGTGGCAGCCCAAGGCTTTGTTGTGGGAGCAATGACTCTTGGTATGGGCTATTCCCTGTATCAAGAATTCTGGGGGAAACCTAAACCTTAGAAGAGGAGATGCTGTCTTGGTCGTCTTGGTGGTGCTTGCTTTAGTTAGACATCTCATATTGAGGTTATATGTTTATGCTGAAAATAAATTGTTTGGGTCAGACAAGAACATGGTAATTTGAAAATTGGCCTCCTTTCTTGCAGGCTTGATTTGCCTGGTGACCAAGTTACTGGTGACTAGTTCACTAGCTAGGTCATTCAGGGGAGTCAGACCAGCACAAAAGAAACATGTCACTTTTAAATACACTTGATAGTGGTACCTGTCCACCTTCTTAAACTCTTCTGTTGAAATTAGTTCTAAAGAAGACAACATGCCAATCCTGAAAATGCTCCCAGTTGCTGCAGAATACCATATGCTTTTGATGTAATGTAGGAATCCTATTTACCCCAGTTAATGTAACTTTCTGACGGCCTTGTGGACTGAGTACTGTTTTAAGGGCTGGTTGGCTCTTGAGGAACCCTTTCAGAACAGTGCATGGAATACAACATTATAAACCTCCCTGCAAGTCTGTGTGTGTTTTTAAACCAAAACTAAAAAGCTGGTAACAGAGCCACTTTGAAGTAGTATTTATTTTAGAATCATAAACATGAGAGTAACTTAACTTGTGGATCCCTTTTAGCTCTTTAGTAATTGCAGAATTATATTTTGCTGCTGTTATATTAGAATAATTTTAAATTATTTTGAAACATGTATTTTAAGTGCTAATGCAAAGGTAAATGAAAAACACTTTTTAAATGTGTGCAGTATGTTTATTTTCTCCAAAAGTATCATCAACTAAATAAAATCCCTACAATGGAAGTCATTGATGAGCAAGCTGGTTTGGTCAGACATTATACAAACTTTGGTATATCACAGAATGCTTTGTTGTACTTGTGAATTCTCGTCTAACCTGAATTTACATTCCATGGTGATAACATGGTAAATGTAGTATTATTAAAGTAAATGAACACATCAAAAAAAAAAAAAAAATCTGCCCAGGCCTGTATCAGAGAGTCAGATAGTAATGAAGAGTATCCATATTTCAACAATGATAACATGGTTTTTAACTAATAACTTTCATTGTTTGTTGGGTCATTACTGATAATTTAATTTCTTTTTCTAAATACATATTTCCTCACACACATCATGTATGTAAGAATATCATGTTCTTATATAAATGTATCATTTTTCACACAGCCCAACTTGGAGCTCTGTTATCCCTGAAGATAAAACTCTTTAAGAGAGACTAATCAAATTCTTGAATAACAGCCCAGTGGTAGACTGAATAAAGATACCCCAAACATGTTCACATCCTAATTTCTAGAACCTCTTAATGTGTCACCTTACTTTGTAAGGTGACAATGCAAGGTGACATGTGACAGATGTGATTAAGGAATCTTGAGGTGGGGAGACTATCCTGAATTATCCAGGTGAACTCAATGTAACAACAAGAGTACTTATAAGGGTCAAATCAGGAGAGGATGGGACCACAGAAGCAGATGCTGGAGGGACCTGTGTGTGTTTGCATGCTAAGACACCTCAGTCGTGTCCGACTCTTTGCTACCCTGTGGACTGTAGCCCGCCAAGCTCCTCTGTCCATAGGATTCCCCAGGCAAGAAATAATACTGGAATGGGCTGCCATGCCCTGAGGAAGCAGTTATGAGCCAAGGAATATGGGCAGCGCTACAATCTGGAAAAAGCAAGGAAGTGTATTCTCACCTAAAGCTTCCAAAATGACTCAGTCCTGTGGACACTATTGAGAGCTTTGACTTCAAGAACTGTAAGATAATAAACTTGTGTTGTTGTAAAGCCATTAAGTTTTGTGGCAATCTGTTACAACAGCAATAGGAAACTAGTATCAGACCCCAGTTCACCTCATGGTCCAGATATTAGTTATGTTGCTGCTGCTACCGCTAAGTCGCTTCAGTCGTGTCTGACTCTGTGCGACCCCAGAGACGGCAGCCCACCAGGCTCCCCCATCCCTGGGATTCTCCAGGCAAGAACACTGGAGTGGGTTGCCATTTCCTTCTCTAATGCATGAAAGTGAAAAGTGAAAGTGAAGTCGCTCAGTCACGTCTGACTCCCAGCGGCCATGGACTTCAGCCTACCAGGCTCCTCCATCCATGGGACTTTCCAGGCAAGAGTACTGGAGTGGGGTGCCATTTCTTTCTCCAATTACTTATGTAAACCTGTTTAAATTAGTATGAAACAAACAAACCACCAGCTATTTTACCATTATTTTAAAGGCTGTTTCTCCTAACGTGCTTTCTGTTAGTTTCAACACTACTTAAATAAAACACATTTTTTTTCTTAATGTCAAATGACAGTCAAAATAAATCTGCACAGGACTAAGGCTAGTAATAATTACTAGAAGTATATGACAAGATTTTATAAAAATCACTATAAATGCTCACATAAATGATATACCTGATTGGGAAATATATGAACTGGGGAGCGTGGTGTGCATGGGTGTACATACAGGTTTTTATTCTCATTAGATGAGAAAGTACAAAAATGTAATATCCTTCTAGTATGAGAAAATTGTACTTAATTGTATATTTATATGCTATCTATTGGCTACTAAATTAGTAATCATTCTATGCCTTATTAAGCACCAAGTGCTTTTGGTGCTGCAAATGGCAATTCATACTTACAAGGCCATCTTATATAAAATCAAGACAAAATTGAAAATTTTAAGAAGTACATTATCCCCAGGAAGAAGCTTTGCTCATTTATCATTTCGATCATAATGAACAATAAGAAGTATCTCTGTAAACATTTCAAATTAAATTTGACATTTAATTTTCAAAGAGAAAGGTTTTTTTTTTTTTTTTGATCATTTAACATTGGTTGCCTCCTCATTTTTTTCAGGCAGTGATATGGAAAATTGTAAAGCACTTCAGTATAGACTCATTTGGAACTGCTTCTTTACCAAGAAAAAGCAAAAAGTACCCAGAGTAAAAACCTTGTTCTTTATTTAGCAAGAGGCATAGGATATGTTTTTCAGTTGAAAAAAACTGGTACATTCAACATGGTTGAGTCAAGTTTTTATTATCATTAGACTAACACTTTGCAGTTCAGAGTTCTTTTCTGAAATTTCAATAGAAATGCTCTATTTCCTTTTTACCTTCCTTTTCTCAAAAGCCTACTGAAATGAATCTGCAGAGTTATTTCATGTACTATATTTTTAAGGAATGAAACAGTTTTGACAGTTCTCCTTCATAATTGCAAAAGAAAAAAAAAAACACCTAAATTATTGACATTTCCCTGCAAGTTCTATTCTCTGAATCCTGTATGATTCTCATCCAATCTCCCAGGGGGTACCAAAATTCACATATTTTTTCTCATCTCTAGGCTTAGTGAGATATGAAGCAGATGGTTAGGCTTTGGCTCTTTCGGGGATGATGCAATATCTCCTATTCCTTATGTGTGTTTTTTTTTTTTTTTTTTAACTATTAAGGGCTCTTCAAAGACTACAATTTTATCTCTCTCAAATCCATATTTTGACTTTTACATGTATTTTTCAATAAAAAAAATTCTTGTTCTCTATTTTAAAAGACTTTAAACTTATTGATTTAATTAATATCCATTTACCAAAAGAGACCCTGAGAACATAATGATGGAGACAACAGTAGTTCTACCCACACATTGCTGACAGGGTAGACGAAAATAGATATTTACAATAATGTGTGGTAGGTGCTAATACAGTTGTAACTAGAATGTTGAAAGAGCAGTTCCTGATATGGGCAACTGGGGTCAGGGGCTAAGATGAGGAGTGGACATGCAGAAGACATTTTTAGTTGCCTACCTGATAGTTACCTTTCCCATGTGTGAAAATCCCACTTCCTACTATTAAGACAGGGAAGGCCACATGTTTGCATTCCCAGTCATTCTTGTAGCTAGGATATGGACATGGGCCCCATTGTTGGCTAATGAAACTAAGGAATCAAGTGTGCTTATATTACTACAAATAGACTTGAAGGAAGAGCTCTCCTGCATTGCTTTAGGTTGTGAGCATTTGAAATCTCGAATAGCCACAGCCATTTTGAAAGAATGAGGATATTTAAGACTGAAGGCCAACATACTGAGAATGGCAAAGTGGAAAGACACACCCTACTTGCATTTCCAGTCACATCATTGGCCTACCCTGAAGTGTGAAGTGAAGTGAAAGTTGCTCAGTAGTGTCCGACTCTTTGTGATCCCATGGACTGTAGCCCTCCAGGTTCTTCTATCCATGGGATTTCCCAAGCAAGAATACTGGAATGGGTTGCTGTTTTCTTCTCCAGGTCTACCCCGAGGTGCCCCCGTACCCCAGTCTGCTAGTCTGTAGACATTTTGTTATGTTATACAATTAATATCACTAATTACTTAGCCATGGAATACTTGGCTTCTGTGGTAGCTCAGGCAGTAAAGAATCTGCCTGCAGTACAGGAGATTGGGGTTCAATCCTTGGGTCAGGAAGATCCCCTGGAGAAGGGAATGACAACCCACTGCAGTATTCTTCCCAGGAGAATTTCATGGATAGAGGAACCTGGTGGGTTACAGTCCATAGGGTTGTGAAGGAGTTGGATATGACTGAGCAACTAACACACACACATACTGGGTAATTTCACTACAATTCAGAAAGAACTGATACAAATACGAGGGAAATTTTCCAGAAAAGGTAATTTTTAATCATTTTAATAAATGAATATGAAATCACCAAACTGCCAAGAAGGAGAATGTCATTCCAAACAAAGGAAAGATCACATAGGGAAATACTGAACATCAACATAATACCAAGTGACTAATAGAGCTGGAGTTTAGTTTATGTGTCAAAAATAGTCTAGAAAATAGACTGAATGTTTACAGTTTGATTTAAATATAGTCAACATTTTAATATGCTTTTCACAACCATTTAGTATGACCTCTTACTGTGTTAAGTTGCTAGATTTTGAAAACACTTCTTTTATGGAAGATAATAAAACAATACTATAAGTGATAATAGTTACTGAATGTGCACTATGTGCCACATGCTAAATTAAACTTTGTGTATTTCTCTTAATACTCATGGAAAATCTACTGTTTGCATCTTGCATATCAGATATGAGGCTATGTGGAAAGCTAAATGACTAATATCATCCAACCAGAAAGTGGGCACAGTCAAGACCAAAAACACTCATCTACTGACACAAAGCCTGCTCTCATAACCACTAGAGGAATTGCTTTGTTTTTCAATTTAGGGATCCCTGGCATTTTGAGAACAATAATTTTTTATTGGGAGTATATTTATCACTATTGACCTCTAGGCATTAAATGCTAGCAGTGCCTTTAGTCATCTTAACAACTCACCAAGACATGCCACATATAAATGTGCATTTGATACAGATGTTGGACTAAAGAAACCTACTTGCAAATCATATAAGCAGTTATTTTGTTCATATTACTTTAGGTTACTGAGACTCTGCTCCAACCTTATACTTCCAAAACAGGTCTCAATGTTTTCTTCTCAAATCTTTCCCACCTGTTGGATGCGAACTAAAATTCTGTGTGTTTGAGTCTCAGATCTATACAGGTAGCAACTGTCCCTGGAAGAAGTGAAACTTTCCTCATCATTTATTTACAACATTGTGAATTAAAGATAAAAGAAAGATATTTGTGGAAATGGGAGCAATCATGAAAGTATACTGCTGATGAAAATATTTAATATTAACACAAAGGAGATTGGAAGCACCATAGGCAAACATCCTTTATGACACTGTGAAGAACTTCCTACCCTAGAATTCTCTAGAATCAAAGGCATGGAGTAAATAAATTTTCCAGCTCCTTCCATTTTACCTTCACAATCAAACAAACATTTAAAAAGTGTGAAAGTCTTCCAAGTAGAAAAACAAAAAGGATGGTGAGATAGTGGTTTTCATAGAATAGTTATCATTTTGTAGATATAAAATCTAAACCCCAAACTATCAAGTGAGAAGAGTGTCTTTATTAGTTAATATGATAGAGGACAGATGTCTTAGCTAGGTGGGCTTGTGTTATTTGGATAATTGTGAAATATGAATAAAAGTTCAATGGGTGTCATAAACATCACTATAAGTAACACAGATAGTTAAGTACTTCTCTACAGAAGACACATGTCATGAGAATTTAAATTAATCCTCATGAAAGTAATTATTACTATATCAAAGAAAAGGTCTAATGGAACATTTTATGTTGATAAAACTTAGAAAAGGTAGCCAAGGGAGCCTAAGTGAATATAAATTAAGCTGCATAATGTTTTCAGGAAGAAATATAAATGCACACATTTTTCTAACACCAGTGCTTGTGCTTTCTTTCTACAATTAAGAAATCTGCAAAATTAAATAACAAAATATATATTAAGTCATTTTAGATTATCTATTAGAGTGTTCTTATTTCAAATAGTTTAAGTTTTGGTGATATTTTAACTGTACTTTAATTAAAATGTAAGAAAATGGAGGATAATAAAAATCAGATCTGAAATTTGTCACCTGTAGGAAATAACCACTATTGTATTTTAAATATTTCTGTAGACTTTTGCATATAGAAAAAAATACATATAAATTGTTGGGATTATTTTAAGTACTTAATATATTTCTCTGTGCCTTGCCCTTTTTTATTCAAAATATTCTGTGATAAGCTTCATATTAGTAATTCTAATTCCATTTAGTGAATATAATAAGGACATGGCAGACTATATATAAATTTTCCATAGTTTTTTAAGTTTTAAAAATTGGGAACTTCTCTTTATTGCCAAATTCAGATTTAAATTGAAGAAAGTAGGGAAAACCACTAGACCGTTCAGGTATGACCTAAATCAAATCCCTTATGATTATACAGTAGAAGTGAGAAATAGATTTAAGGGACTAGATCTGATAGACAGAGTGCCTGATGAACTATGGAATGAGGTTCGTGACATTGTATAGGAGACAGGGATCAAGACCATCCCCATGGAAAAGAAATGCAAAAAAGTAAAATGGCTGTATGGGGAGGCCTTACAAAGAGCTGTGAAAAGAAGAGAAGTGAAAAGCAAAGGAGAAAGGAAACATATAAACATCTGAATGCAGAGTTCCAAAGGATAGCAAAAAGAGATAAGAAAGCCTTCTTCAGCGATCAATGCAAAGAAATAGAGGAAAACAACACAATGGGAAAGACTAGAGATCTCTTCAAGAAAATCAGAGATACCAAAGGAACATTTCATGCAAAGATGGGCTTGATAAAGGACAGATAAAGGACCTAACAGAAGCAGAAGATATTAAGAAGAGATGGCAAGAATAAACAGAAGAAATGTACAAAAAAGATCTTCACGACCCAGATAATCATGATGGTGTGATCACTGACCTAGAGCCAGACACCCTGGAATGTGAAGTCAAATGGGCCTTAGAAAGCATCACTACGAACAAAGCTAGTGGAGGTGATAGAATTCCAGTTGAACTATTCCAAATCCTGAAAGATGATGCTGTGAAAGTGCTGCACTCAATATGCCAGCAAATTTGGAAAACTCAGCAGTGGCCACAGGACTGGAAAAGGTCAGTTTTCATTCCAATCCCAAAGAAAAGCAATGCCAAAGAATGCTCAAACTACCGCACAATTGTACTCATCTCACATGCTAGTAAAGTAATGCTCAAATTCTCCAAGCCAGGCTTCAGCAATAGGTGAACTGTGAACTTCCTGATGTTCAAGCTGGTTTTAGAAAAGGCAGAGGAACCAGATATCAAATTGCTAACATCTGCTGGATCATGGAGAAAGCAAGAGAGGTCCAGAAAAACATCTATTTCTGCTTTATTGACTATGCCAAAGCCTTTGACTGTGTGGATCACAATAAACTGTGGAAAATTCTGAAACAGATGGGAATACCAGACCACCTGATCTGCCTCTTGAGAAATGTGTATGCAGGTCAGGAAGCAACAGTTAGAACTGGACATGGAACAACAGACTGGTTCCAAATAGGAAAAGGAGTATGTCAAGGCTGTATATGGTCACCCTGCTTATTTAACTTATATGCAGAGTACATCATGAGAAACGCTGGACTGGAAGAAACACAAGCTGGAATCAAGATTGCTGGGAGAAATATCAATAACCTCAGATATGCAGATGACACCACCCTTATGGCAGAAAGTGAAGAGGAACTCAAAAGCTTCTTGATGAAAGTGAAAGGGGAGAGTGAAAAAGTTGGCTTAAAGCTCAATATTCAGAAAACGAAGATCATGGCATCTTGTCCCACCACTTCATGGGAAATAGATGGAGAAACAGTGGAAACAGTGTCAGACTTTATTTTTCTGGGCTCCAAAATCACTGCAGATGTTAATTAAGCCATGAAATTAAAAGATGCTTACTCCTTGGAAGGAAAGTTATGACCAACCTAGATAGCATATTCAAAAGCAGAGACATTACTTTGCCAACAAAGGTTCGTCTAGTCAAGGCTATGGTTTTTCCTGTGGTCATGTATGGATATGAGAGTTGGACTGTGAAGAAGGCTGAGCACTGAAGAATTGATGCTTTGAACTGTGGTGTTGGAGAAGACTCTTGAGAGTCCCTTGGACTGCAAGGAGATCCAACCAGTCCATTCTAAAGGAGATCAGCCCTGGGATTTCTTTGGAAGGAATGATGCTAAAGCTGAAACTCCAGTACTTTGGCCACCTCATGCGAAGAGTTGACTCATTGGAAAGACTCTGATGCTGGGAGGGATTGGGGGCAGGAGGAGAAGGGGACGCCAGAGGATGAGATGGCTGGATGGCATCACTGACTCGATGGACGTGAGTCTCAGTGAACTCCAGGAGTTGGTGATGGACAGGGAGGCCTGACATGCTGCGATTCATGGGGTCACAGAGAGTCAGACACGACTGAGTGACTGATTTGATCTGAGCTGATCTTGATGTTCAAAAGTAGTACGTAAAATTAAAAGTTGCAATAAACCACTCTGTAGGTAATCTTTGGTTACCTGTTTTACTTTAAAAATGCAATTTAATGATTAAAAGTGAGATTTTGCAAAGCAATTATTTTTAGAGCTTTTGCTATACTTAAATAAGTATACTTATAGCTTTTGCTATACTTAAACAAGTTTCCCTCCAATATAATGTCAAAATGTAAACCCCAAACTTCTTTTTATCCCACATCCTAAGCTATACTTGTTAGTATTTTTCATCTGTTGGCGCAAGAGCTTATGTCATTTTAAATACTTGTGTTCCTATGACCCTCATTTTCTTCATATTTTCTGACTAATTTCAGGAACATATTAGTTAAGGAGACCCAGGGATGACAGGAAACTTGGAGAAACTTATGAGGCCTGAACATCCTGGTCCCCACCACCCAAATAATCCATGTGTTAGAAAATTAGGTTCAGTGTGACCTCATTCTGACGGTGTATTCTTAAAATGCATTTAAGTATCCTCTGTGAAGGCTACTCCAGAGCAGCCTTGAGGGAGAATTAACTACAACCAGTCACGTCCGAATCTTTACGACCCCATGGACTGACAGTCCATGGAATTCTCCATGACAGAATACTGGAGTGGGTAGCCTATCCCTTCTCCAGTGGATCTTCCCAACCCAGGAATCAAACAAGGGTTTCCTTCATTGCAGGTGGATTCCTTACCAACTGAGCTATGAGGGAAGCCCCTAACTACATGTGCAATAATTAAAGTTCCTTTGTTTAACAATCACTATGTTGAATAATCTTCCTCTCTTGCCTTTTTGATAACTGCTGCTGCTGCTGCTAAGTCGCTTCAGTCGTGTTCGACTTTGTGCGACCCCATAACTACAGGGCTGGAATTCAAGAGAGTTGATGTTAATAGAAGACCACCACCTTCAACAGAGGATGGAACTTGTATAGCCAATATTCAAGTATTGTTTGGGCATCAGTACTGATAGAGAACTAATGGAGTGTTCTTTCATTTAATACCTCAAAATTTATACTGCACCAAAATTAATGTATTTAAATTATAATCTAATTCAAAGAAGGGAAGCACAGCAAGTTCTGACATATCCTAAAGCTAGAATTTACTTTAATATTCATCATAGTTTCTTTAAAAATACACATATTCACCCATTGCTTAAAAATATATTTCTATATATGTAATTTATGTATAATTGCAATATATTATAAAAGTGTGCATAAGTATATTTTTATGTACAAAAGTAACATGAAAGTTCTGTCATCTTATCAGGAGAAAGGCGTCCTACTTTCTTCTTCAGTTACAGACAACTCAGGGTGCCAAAAAAATTAACCATTTCAACTTTTTAATTTGTAGGATTTGGATTTTCAGTCTTCTAATATGCATATTTATATTTTTTACCCTCAGAGCTTGGTAAGGTACGAAAACATTCCTAAAAATCTGAGGATCATAACAAAGATTCATGTTTTATTTCCATTAAGATATGCCAAATCTGGATATCACTTGTGAACTGAAATATCTTTACTTTTTGAGGAGTAAATAAATATATTTTAAAAGCCTACTGGCTTGTGGTCAAAGATCAATCTGGATCAATAACAGAAATATGTGTTCTATTAAAAAAAAAAGAAAAGATAATGAGCCTTCGAAATGTATTCATGAAACAAAATCCAAATATGTGATGCCCATAGGTACATCTTTTGAGAAATTATTAGCAGATGATTGGGGGAGTAAAAGTGTAAGCACGCATGAGAGAAAAATAAAATTTTAGGGATTCTGTGTTTTGATTGATATTATCTATGAATAGTCCTGATTTCTAAAAAGTTACAGTGACTATCTTTCACTATGATTAAATAACCTCTTTGAAGTACTCTAAATGTTTAAGCTACCTTAAAATGTACTTAGAAAAATATTAGTCATAATAAAGTTAACATTTAGACAATAAACACCCAAGAAAAAATATACACGTAATTGCCATTTCCTATTTCTGTTATATCTTTGAAATTTCCAAACTACTGTTGTATATTTAAAGAAGACTAATTAATTTCAATTCTTGTAATTTAAATCTTGGTATTTTAATATAATATCTCATTATGTTTTAATTATATACCTTACTAATTATTATTCATTATATACATTTATGCTCTTGTTTCCCAAGGATATTTAGTCATTTCTTTCATTTGAAACTATAAATGTAGTTATGTAAGTATCATTATGTATCTTAGACTTTATTCAATAAGTGCTTAATTATGAAGAAAAATTTGTTTTAAAAAACTTTACTGAGGAAAAACATTTATATCTCAATATTTAAATGGTAGCAGTGTTGTAATTCAATTTAAAAATCTGAAAGTTTTAAACATTTAAATAAAAGCAATTTTAATTTCTTCATTATCAGCTAGATTATTTAGTACATACTAGAGAGTGCAACCTAACTGTAAAATTTTACCCAACATAAAAAAATTCCAGAAGAAACTAAGGTGTAGAGAACAAACGTTAGGGAAATGGAGGTATCTCTAGAGATTGGAGGAAAGATTGAGCAGTTAGTACTTCCAAGGCATCAAGTCTCAGTGTCTGTGTGCTAAGTCATTTCAGTTGTATCCAACTATCTGTGACCCTATGGACGGTAGCCTCCAGACTTCTCTGTCCATGGGATTCTCTAGGCAAGAATACTGGAGTGAGTTGCCATGCCCTCCTCCAGGGGTCTTCCCAACCAAGGGATTGAACCTGCATCTTTTAAGTCTCCTTCATTGGCAGGACGGTTCTTTACCACGAGGGCCACCTGGGAGGTCCATCAGTCTCAGTATGCCTGCCAAAATCATGGCATCCTTTGAAGATGTTTCAAACTTCTACCTCTTTCTAAGTGGGCTCTTTATCAAATGATGGTATCTATTTTTACATACTCATTTTTTTCTACTCATATCTGATTGCACCAGTGTTAAGGACCTGATGCCAGACAGTCAATGAAGTGGTCTAATATAAAAATTCTGCCCAGTAAGGATGACAGTAAGCAACTTGAGCAATTTAGCATTCTTCCCTGTGGTTAATAAGGATAGATTTGGGATTAAGGGTAAAAGCATGACTCAGTTATTTGTTAATTGCATTACTTTGGTCTAGTCATTAAACTTTGTTCCATTTTAGTTCCCTAAAATGGGATTTGGAAAATATTAACTAGTGTATAAAATCTACGTCAAAAGGCTGAAAGGAATAATGTATATGAAGCACCTAATATTACCACCTGGCAAAAGTAAATAGCAACAATATGTTATCTATTATTATTATTGACACTGATACAGTAGTAGATACAGAATAATGCTTCTGCCCTCCAATTACTTTCTGTTCTCCACACTGAAAAGGCTATTTAGACATTCGTGTATTCCCATCAAACCTAATTTTACAATTGTTCCTGGATAATTATAAGGCTTCACTTCAAAAATGTGACCATGATTACTCTTCTTTTCATATGTACTTGAGTTAACTTGAGTGAGCAAAAAT
Organism: Bos grunniens; assembly: GCF_055505025.1. Lineage (NCBI taxonomy): Eukaryota > Metazoa > Chordata > Mammalia > Artiodactyla > Bovidae > Bos > Bos grunniens. The sequence goes on from NC_141166.1 coordinate 81,862,831, forward strand.
CTTAGGAAAAAGCATTTTAAGGATGAGATTTACCAAAAAAAAAAAAAAAAAAATTGCACTCCTCTTCCTATTTTGTTTCTAGCAGCAGTTTTTGTTCCTTTGCTTCTAATTTGAACATAGAAGTTGATTTGTGGATATTTAAAGTTTTTATTGGGCTTCCCATGTGGTGCCAGTGGTAAAAAACCCACCTCCCAAAGCGGGAGACATAAGAAATGGGGGTTTGATTCTTGGGTCAGGAAGATCCCCTGGAGGAGGGCGCAGCAACACACTCCAGAATTCTTGTCTGGAGAAGTCCATGGATAGAGGAAACTGGCAGGCTACAGTCCATGGGGTCGCAAAGAGTCAGACACAATTGAAGCAAATTAGCATGCACACAGTTTTTCTTAACATGCAGATATTTGAAGTAGATAAATTATAGTGAATTTTTGTGTTGAATGATTTAGTATTGTAATGGATGAATTACAAGTTAGAGATTTGTGGACTATGAAACAATAAGAAATGCAAATTAGTTCCCAAAAGTTTTGAACACCTGGTATTTTCTCTGTTGTTTTATGTCATATGTTCTCTACCTTCCACAAAGAGATTCGGGTTATATCCATGTTCAGTTCTGGATCATTCTCTCTTTTACTTAGTTGATCGTATTTTCAACAAACTCTTAAACATTTTGATAAAATTATTTTTGATGCATATGTAATATACTTTATTATATCTAAAGTAAATACTCAAGAATTCTACTCAATTTGATTTCAAATATTTCCTATAACTGCAAAGATTTAGAATAAGAGAACAAGGGAAAGAGAATGTATAACTTGAAGAGGTTTGGGCGTAGGGACACATGTTCAGAAATCTGTTTGAATGGCCTATCATAAACAGAATGAAAGTGATGCTACTTTTCACAATGGAAGGAAAATACTGAGCAGTCACATACAAGAAATACTAAAAGTCAAAATTCTAAGCCAAAAATCTGCATTTTACTTCACTAATATCTCATCTGTTTAAAATTATTTGGTGTTTTTGCTTAGTCACTCAGTCATGTCTGACTCCTTTGCAACCCCACAGAGTTTTTTGCAACCCTGCCAGACTCCTTTTCCATAGGATTCCCCAGAAACGATTACTGGAGTGGGTTGCCATTTCCTTCTCCAAAGAACCTTCCTGACCCAGGGATCAAAACCACTCTCCTGCACTGGCAGAGAGATCTTTATCACTGAGCCACCAGGGATAACATTATATTGTATGCTTATTTGATACAATACCATTATATTGTATGCTTAATTGATAAAAGGATATGGCAACCTACTCTAGTACTCTTGCCTGGAAAAGCCCATTGACTGAGGAGCCTGGTAGGCTACAGTCCATGGGGTCGCAAAGAGTTGGACACGACTGAGCGACTTCACTTCACTTATAAGTGCTGTTTCTCTGATGAAAATTTTGCAGCCTTGGAAATTTCCCATACCTAACCTGAGTATTTATGGAAGAAAACAGAATAAAAATACTGATTTTAATAACAGGAGTCACTTGTAGCTGACAAATCACTTGTAGCAGATACTTAAAATTTTGGTAGCCTGCGTTCTTTTCCTTCCCTCATTTCTGCAATTTCTAACCTTACCACCTCCCACCTTTCTTATTTACTGTCATGAAAAAATATTTATTATTTCAGAGGTTTAAAAGTAAATGAATTGACTAAATATATCTATATTCTGGAACAGACAAAACAACAAACATTTTACCTTCTCTTTACAAAAAAAAATTGTCTATTTCAGCTACTTGCAGTGACAAATAACACAGCTAGCTGTGTTTCTCTTACCTTACTCCTACCAGTGTCTGAAATAGCTCCTTCGGTGGGACAATCTATAATTTGAGTGTAGATAACACCTACACAAGTGGTTCATTAGTTTAAATAAAGATAAAATATGTGAACTTGGTGGATTTTTACATTGATATAAATTTAAAATCAAGTTGGATACATATCATTCCTCAAAAGTTTGGTGTAACTGAGAAGGAAAAAGGAGAGCTGGGCAACTTAGGGCTTTGGACACTAGACTCCAGCCTCAGCTTGATGCTTTCTTCATGGCTTTGGTCATGATTTTCCTCTTCTAGAAAGCCAAATATTAGCTAATAGCATCTTTAAAATCATCCTAGTGATCTTTTATTTGAATACTGTATTATGCAGACATAATACACTGGATAAATGAATATTAAATCTTTGATTTTTCTCTTTTGAAATTCCTCCTATTGAAAACTTAGCAGATTTGCTTCATTTAAATACACTAACTTCATTATTTAATATACTTATATTGCTTTTTAGAAGTTGACTTCTACCTTTTTTATTTCACAACCGCTCTAAGTTATTCTTACGAATTTCTAAAGATTCATTTGTACTTTCAAAGACTGAAAAATAGACACCATCTTTTACATTCAGATTAATCAGATGAAATAAATTATACCTCACTAAAGTTGATTTAGTAATAACATGATAAAGGTTCCTAACTAAATATTAGTATATTTATTGTAAACTATTTTGAGACATTAGTTTTTGGAATAACAGGATGGTATATCCTGCAGTGATTTTCTCAAGGCATATAATACACATCTAATCTGTGTGTGTGTGTGTGTGTGTGTGTGTATACATACATGGAATTCTCCAGGCCAGAATACTGGGGTGGGTAGCCTTTTCATTCTCCAGGGAATCTTCCCAACCCAGGGATTGAACCCAAGTCTCCTGCATTGCAGGGAGATTCTTTACCAGCTCAGCTACCAGGGAAGCCCAAGAATATTGGAGTGGGTGGCCTGGAAAATCACATGGACGGAGGAGCCTGGTGGGCTGCAGTCCATGGGGTCGCGAAGAGTCGGACACGACCGAGCGACTTCACTTTCACTTTTCACTCTCATGCACTGGAGAAGGAAATGACAACCCACTCCAGTATTCTTGCCAGGAGAATCCAGGGACAGAGGAGCCTGGTAGGCTGCCGTCTCTGGGGTCACACAGAGTCGGACACTACTGAAGCAACTTAGCAGCAGCAGCCTTTCCCTTCTCGAATGGATCTTTCTGACACAGGAATCGAACCGGGGTCTCCTGCATCGTAGGCGGATCTTTACCTTATGAGCGGCATATATATATACATATATATATATGTATATATAGTCATTTGAAGGCTTTCCTGGTGGCTTAGACTGTAAAGAATCCGCCTGCAATGAGGGAGACCTGGGTTTGATCCCTGGATGGGGAAGATCCCCTGGAGGAGGGCTGGAAACCCACTCCAGAATTCTTGCTTGAAGAATCCCCATGGACAGAGGAGCTTGATGGGGTTACAGTCCATGGGGTTGCAAAGAGTTGGACACAACTGAGTGACTAAGCATATAGTCATTTGAACCGAGTAACTGTGTATATTTGTATGTACTAGATTTTCCCCCTTTTTTAGCACCATAACTAAGGTTTCTGAGGCTTCTAAGATGAAACCATTCATGACGGTATGTAACAAGTCCACTTATTTTTACATCTACACCTTTGCTATGTTCCCATGATTATAAACTGCTTTAAAATTTTTTATAGAAACTTCTCAGAGAATATTTTCTAGTCAGCAATCTAAATCTACTTCAGCGCCTCAAAAATGGCAAGGGGAATTTTTTTGGGGGGATGCTGGGGGAAATTTTTGATAAGAGATAATACACTGAACCACTTACATCATGGAAATCCATACTGCCCTAAAAGGAACAGTTAACACAGTTGTTTGGGGGCTCTACATTAGACATACCTGGAATGTGGGTTAAACAAAAGCAATTTCTGATTACAAGTTAGGATCTCTGGAAGGAGGGTCCCCAAATCAGAATTTTATAAAACTCCTCAGATAATCTTTAGGATTATGAAAATTTAAGAACCTCTAACCCAGAGTGTCTGTCTTTATTTGTCAATTCTGAATCATATCTTTATGGAAGTCAGGCCTATAATTTAAAGGGTTTCTCATCTTCATTATATTCTAAGCAAACTATCATGTGTCTTACAGTGAATACTAGACCCTCAATTTGGAACAAGTGTATCTCTTGTTAATGTGAGGTTCCAATATGGTCTAATGTGCCCAGTCATGCTCCTGAATAAAGTGTCAGCCTCTCGCCATTGATTCGCCTTCCACTTATTAAAGAATTGGATATTTATTTTAAATGTGAAAGAAATTACAACACCTTACAAATTTTAAAAAACCGGCAATACATAAAACATTAATCCAAAATAATATGATGTTTTTATTCATTGATTGACATAGCTCTATAATACCGTTCCCTCTACAGTTTTAAGGTACAGATACATGAATCATCTTTTTAATTATATTTTATACAGAGAGAATAAAAAGTTAATCCAATCTTTTCTCATGAGTATGTGATCAAATTTTCATTATCATTATTAGCTTAGAAAAGTTTCTTTCAATTTTATTACTTATTGAAAGTGTTGTGGAAATGGATGTCAGTTTGCAGGACATCTCTCTATAGCTTTTTCTTACATATGAGCAGCAAGATTTGGAAGAGTTTTCCATAGACTAATTTCTTGCTTATTGTTCACTACCCACCTACTTCAGATGCCATAGCATATTCGTATTGTGACAAGACTACTGGTCTTGCACCTATGGATCATGACAGTGGGTACATCATCACAATGAGTAAAAGCCAATCATACATTAGAGTGGCTACAAATAACTGCACATAATAGTGACTGAATCATATAAATTATCTTACTAAATACAAATTAGGTATATTATATATGCAATTCTCTCAAATCAGACTCCAAAAGTGTCTAAGGTCATTCCAGTACTTATTCTCATCTCTAATTTCACCTTTCTCAGTGGTAAGCACTACACCTCACCCATCTGCTCAAATTGTGCTTTCCAAGTATTAACGATATCTATTTGGTTTGATTTTATCGAGATAGAAGAAGAAAAAAAGATTCTTGGTAGTTAAAATTTAACTTAAAATTCTATTACTATTTTTAGGCAGAGACCTGGGGCTATGTTTAAACTTCTGCTTCTCAAACAACTCACATATACAATGAGTCATTAAATTATGGTAATTTTATTTCCTACTGCCTATCTAGCACTAGAATCTCATCCCTTCTTCCATTCCATTCCATAGTCTGTCAAGAGCATCTCCTTCCTAGAGAACCATAGCAGCCTCCTCCTGCATTAAGTTTTGTCCCCCGCAACCCAACTCATTCTCTAGACTGTTCTCATCATTAGAATGTGCATTTAGTCATTTAAAATCTCTGCTTAATTTCTCCAAAAACTTAGAATCAAGTTTTTGTGCAACATTAGTAAACACAGCGGAGAAGGCAATGGCACCCCACTCCAGTACTCTTGCCTGGAAAATCCCATGGATGGAGGAGCCTGGTAGGCTGCATTCCATGAGGTCGCTAAGAGTCAGGCACGACTGAGCGACTTCACTTTCACTTTTCACTTTCATGCATTGGAGAAGGAAATGGCAACCCACTCCAGAGTTCTTGCCTGGAGAATCCCAGGGACAGGGGAGCCTGGTGGGCTGCCATCTATGGGGTCACACAGAGTTGGACACGACTGAAGCAACTTAGCAGCAGCAGCAGCAGCAGTAAACACAGTGCAAAAAATCTTCAGGATTGAATCCTTGTCCACAATTTCCCCCTTTCTCCTGCAAACCCAGGGATCTAGCCAAAGCTGACTGATTGGTCTTTCACTGCAATATGTATTTTCTTGCCTCAGTGTCTTGATAGATTCTGAACCATTGCTTAGTCCACTCTACTCGTTTCATCTGTTTCTTATACTGGATCTATCTTACCTCTCAATTTACAAGTCAGATATTATAAGAGAAATGACTCCTGTACTTTTCAATGGAACTTTGATTTTTCTGTTCTCATGATATTAGTCATATTTTACTCTCACATCTTGTTCAATTGCCTACCTTTTCCCTTAGATTATAAGCCTAATTGAAACTAGAAGCAATGCCTTGCTCATTATTTTCTACCACATACATTAAACCGAATAAGAATTTATTAGAATAAGCAATAACTGAAATAAATAAAAATATTTGGAATCAAACACAGGAGGCATTTTTGTGGTATCAGTTATTTAAATGGTCCATAAATTTTCCAATGTATAAACAAGGAATAATGATATACATCTCATGTATATGTTGTGAAAATTATTAATATTACACATAAATAATGAACGGTCCATAGTATGTGCACTGGGAGCACTCAAAAATGAAGTATACTCTCATTAATTAGGTTTTTATCTCTTAACATTAACTTTGAAGTTTATTTTTTGGCATATTCACTTTGGCTAGCTAAAAATACTATCAATCATTTCATTGGTCAAACCACTCATCAAGAAATCCTAACTTTTCTCATTTTTTTTTTTCTCTTGGTTCATTGAATTTCTATGTTGGAAATATTGGTCAATGGATACTCCAATGGGAATAACTTTTTGACCAATAGGAAAATGTCATTTTACATTACACTGTGATATTCTTTTATCATTCTCATATGCTTTTATGTTCTTGACCAGGGTTTTCCTCCGTATATTATTTTTATAAGAAACAACAGCTTCTGATGAGGGCACTATTAGAATGATTATCTCTCAAAAAAAATCCTTTTTCTCTGGTTCACTTCTTTTTTCTTAAAGAATGAATCCATTTTCACAATTACATATTTTCCTTTTGTAATAAAATTCTGCCAGCTGAAATTGACAAAGAGAATTGACCACTTGGTGAGCAATCACTATTTTCTCTCTCACACACACACCCACACACAATTTGAGTGAACAAAATAAATCACTTATAAAAAAAGGAGTGAGTAGGCAAATAAAAACAATAGTATATGAATTGAGGTAAATGGACTGCAACATAATCTTTCAGAAAAATACCTATTTTTCTTATTCAAATTGTCTTTCTGTGAGCTTGAAAAGATTGTGCTGTTCTGGTAAATTGAAATTACTGTGTTGACTATTTTGACAATACAATCAAATGGTTCAGTCATTCTGTGACCACTAGTTTCTCTGGCAGAATCGCAGTCACAGGGACATCTAAAACTGTAAAAAATAATTCTCAATGTAATTTTCAAAAATCTACTGGCTGTAAATAATAATAGAGATGTAAGTTGTATTTCAACTACTAGAACTTGTTTTTTCATTTAGTCTCTATGAAGCCTAACCAAATGTATATACAGGTCATGGTATATGTGCTCAGCTTCAACTGTCCATTCAAATTTAGTCTTTTCCATTTGTATTACAAAAATGAATTGAACCAGATATTTTTAAAGAAAAGTTTATCTTTCATTTCACAGTTCTGTGAAAAAATACTACTCTTTTTGCATTATCTCAAAGTTCTCCCACAAATTCTATGCATTGAACTTTATTATAAATACTATTTTGAAAATAGGCAATATCACTCTCCTTTAAAAGCAAATAAGACATTCTGAATAAAAAGCAAGATGCACACACTAAGATACCTAAAATTATAGGTTCACAAATAAAGTTTCTTGATTATTTTTTTCTTATGTAATTATCACTAAATCAAACAAAGTTGTTCTACTCAGTAAAATGATAATTAATAAATAAGCAATTTCTTCTTCTGTATTCAATCCTGCAACAACACATATATTTTTCCTCCTTAAAAGTCTCTAATTTTTTGATAAATTATAAAGTTTATTATTTTGAACACTGCCCCTACCACTTAAATTTAGGAGAACAAAGTTTGTTTTTGTTACTTAAAGTATTTTACTAGTTTTGTGTCTGCTTTTTATTATAGCACTTTCACCACTAATGTAGGAAATGAAGGTACTATTAATGTATTTTGGGGCCTCAAGAAAAAGTAATTTCAAGGCAATATGAATTTTATAGGAAAAAGTCTCACCCAATATACTTCAGAGTATAATAGTTACAGAGTGAAAAGAATAGTATATTTATCAATTAATAAACATCTATATAACTTTTCAGAGTCAAATGCTGTCCTAGTCTCATACAAACATGAAAAACCTTAAGACAATAACAATTTAGCAATAAAATTAATCATAAATGAAAAACAGCAATGCACATTTCGGAGAACAAGTCATTTGACCAGAATGACACTATCATACCTCTGACACCCAGCACATGACAAGCATTCAGTAAATGATAGCTGAAGAAATAGATGAATTTTTTTTTAAACAGATGTGTGTGCCAAGGGTAAGGGGACAGAAAGAGAAGTGCCCTTCCCTTTTTTTCAGGAGTAGAGAAAGATGGAATAAAATAAAGGCTCAAAAGAGAAACTCTTTGATCTGGCTTGAAAGATAGATATGGATTTCCAGGCATAGAAGGGGATGATGAAAGAGGTAAAGTTTACCATTTGAAGAGGTTTAGGAAGGTAAGGGCATTTCAGAAAAAAGAGATAATTTAAATAAAAGGCATACTATTGAGAATAATATGCTCAAATGTTTTGGACTTCATTTAGAAGTTTCCATGGTTCTTGTTCGGGGTTTCCCTAGTAGCTCAGATGGTAAAGCGTCTGGCTGATTGTGGGAGACCTGGGTTCAATCCCTGGGTCGGGAAGATCCCCTGGAGAAGGAAATGGCAACCCACTCCAGTACTGTTGCCTGGAAAATTCCATGGACGGAGGAGCCTGGTAGGCTACAGTCCATGGGATCGCAAAGAGTCGGACACGACTGAGCGACTTCACTGTGTCCACTGTGTGTTAGAGGTTTGGCACTGAATGTTTTAAATGTTGTTTTAAAAAAGAAGCATCACATTATGTGACAGAAGAAGAGCTTTGTCAGCAGTTTGGTGAATGACTCAGAGATGGAAAATCTTGAGGAAAGTAAGCAAATGAATTAATGAGATAATACAACGCTTTCCACTGCAGAAGACCCAGGTCATTCCCTGGGTCAGGAAGATCACATGGAGAAGAGAATAGTTACCCTCTCTGGTATTCTTGCCTGGAGAATTCCATAGACAGAGGAGCCTGGCAAGCTACAGTCTGTATGCTTAGTTGCTCAGTCGTGTTCCACTCTATGATCCCATGTACTATAGCCCTCCATGCCCTTCTGTCCATGGGATTCTCCAGGCAAGAATACTGGAGTGAGTTGCCAAGCCCTCCTCAGTCTACAGTCTATGGGGTTGCAAAGAGTCCAATATCACTAAGCAACTAATACTTTCCCTTTCACAACACCTTCTCAGCCATATAGCTATAAGGGCCTACCTAAACTTGGATAATGAAAAAAGAAAGAAGAGACAGAAGTAAAATTGCCATTTCAGAGGTGAAATGGATGGCATCAAATAGATCAGTGTGAAAACACTGCAGGATATGAATTTGTACCTGGTTCTCTTGAGTGGATACACCATTCAATGAAGTAGATAGGGGGAAAAAAAATCAGTGGGAAAGATAAGCTCTATTTCAAGAATATGAGATTGAATAGGATAATGCCAGATTTAGGGCAAAATGTCCAAAAGCTGTTAGAAATGTGATTCTTTGATAAAGGTGGAAAGTTGGAGCCATCATGTTGGTTCATAGTGTCCAATTTCACAAGGGTTGGAAGGAGAGGAAACTGCACAGTTAGAAAGAAAGTAACTGGCAAACTTTGAAATGATTTTGACAAAACAAGAAAAATCTTATTTACAGTAGCCCAAGGAGGTTAAGATGCTAAAAAATAATGGTGGAGTGACATTTTCCAGAATAAAGCAGAAAACTCCAAGTGAATGAGAAAATAAGAGTTGAACTTGGAGTGGAGGTGTAGCTGCTTATTTGCCATATTTGTTGTTTTTCAACGAATATAAACATGGGGAAAACTTTAAACTGGGGAAATAAAGCCAAGGATGTATAAAGATTAGTAGATAGGTTAAAGGGAAGATCATGATGGAGTTATTATGTTAAAAAAAAAAAAGATCACAGAGAAAAACATAGAAATCATTGAAAGGATAATTTATAAGAGATCTTTTTTTTTCCAAAGACAAATGAATATCTAGATAAGAATTTAAAGTATGATTAATAATGATAGAGTAGAAGAAAATTGAAAAAATTCATATTTGATGAATTATTTTCTTTAGACTAAAGGTAAATTGGGACGATGGGTTTGAAAAGAGTAGTAAAAGTTTGAAACAGCTCTTGTTCAAAATACTTCTGGAAAATGACAGCCATAAAGTGGCATTATAAATCTTACCTCTTGATTCATTGATAGCATTTGTTCACCCAACTCAATGAATATTTTTCAGACAGAGTTGAGTAAACTCTAACAACTCTATGTTTTGAACTATATTATTGCCCTATTGGGCTGATTTCTACCAAAATATTTATTTCTTCCTCTATATTTCCTCTTCCTTTTACATGGCTGTGAGAATTATTGATCTTTGCATATCATAGAACACATTGTTATAATAGTAAATATATTATTGTTTATATAATCCCTCAAAGAATATTGGTTGACTCTGCTTGGCATGGACAGTATGGCGTTAGAAGATCTATGTTTAGATTTGGCCCCTACATTTACTTGTTCTGCATCATTCAGTTACCTTAAATTGTTTGGTCATTATTAGAAATTGTAGGAATAATATCTATTGGAAGGATCAACTGGGCTAAAGAGTGCAGTTAAATATAGAAGCCAATGCATAAATCCTACCTATAAACACTTGTAGATTTTCTCTTTGCAGATGTCTCCTTTTGACAAAGTAACTTTTGCTGGGACAAACTTACTACTATACCATTCTTTAGTGTTCATTGATGCCTCAACCCTTTCCATCTGCCCAAGAGTGTCATCATGCCCCATTCCTTTCTTTTTTGTTCAACACAGAATTAGATAGATTTGAAGAACTGAGGAAACCAAAATATACCAAAACTGGTTTACTTTACTTTCCTACTTTACTTTAGGAAAGCTACTAGATGAAGGTAAGAATAGATTGAGAAGGTGGATGAAGGAGGGCAAAAATGAAAACCTTGGTAGTAGGAGAATGGGGAAGAGGAATAGGAAACAGTTTTTAGTAACTGTCACTCTGTGGAAATTGTTAGAAAAAAGATAAGATATTTAATGTCATTTGTTCTCTTTTGTGGAATGAATTCCCTTCAACTGCTTTGCAAAGGATTCCAGTACAGATGTAATTTCTTTTTTAAATACTTAAAAAAAAAAAGTTGGTTTGGCTATTGCTTTGAATGAAACATGAGGAGACCATGTTCTTAGGTTATCACTTTAATCCAGTAACAAAAATATTCTTTATCTGATTGTCTACATGATAGGTCTAACCATGTTCACATTATATGTGGGATGTAGAATATCAGGAAATTCAGAACAATATTCATATATAAACTGAACTGGTGAGAAACACAAGTACAAATTTTCCTAAATTAAATGGCCTATGATGGGAATACCAGACCACCTGAGCTGCCTCTTGAGAAATTTGTATGCAGGTCAGGAAGCAACAGTTAGAACTGGACATGGAACAACAGACTGGTTCCAAATAGGAAAAGGAGTACATCAAGGATGTATATTGTAACCCTGCTTATTTAACTTATATGCAGAGTACATCATGAGAAACGCTGGACTGGAAGAAACACAAGCTGGAATCAAGATTGCCAGGAGAAATATCAATAACCTCAGATATGCAGATGACACCACCTTTCTGGCAGAAAGGGAAGAGGAACTAAAAAGCCTCTTGATGAAAGTGAAAGAGGAGAGTGAAAAAGTTGGTTTAAAGCTCAACATTCAGAAAACATTCAGAAGATTATAGCATCCGGTCCCATCACTTCATGGGAAATAGATGGGGAAACAGTGGAAACAGTGGCAGACTTTATTTTTTGGAGCTCCAAAATCACTGCAGATGGTGACTGCAGCCATGAAATTAAAAGATGCTTACTCCTTGGAAGGAAAGTTATGACCAATCTGGATAGCATATTTAAAAGCAGAGACATTACTTTGCCAATGAAGGTCTGTCTTAGTCAAAGCTGTAGTTTTTCCTGTGGTCATGTATGGATGTGAGAGCTGGACTGTGAAGAAGGCTGAGCACGTAAGAATTGATGCTTTTGAACTGTGGTGTTGGAGAAGACTCTTGAGAGTCCCTTGGACTGCAAGGAGATCCAACCAGTCCATTCTGAAGGAGATCAGCCCTGGGATTTCTTTGGAAGGAATGATGCTAGAGCTGAAACTCCAGTACTTTGACCACCTCATGAGAAGAGTTGACTCACTGGAAAAGACTCTGATGCTGGGAGGGATTGGTGGCAGGAGGAGAAGGGGATGACAGAAGATGAGATAGCTGGATGGCATCACTGACTCAATGGACTTGAGTCTGGGTGAACTCTGGGAGTTGGTGATGAACAGGGATGCCTGGCGTGCTGCAATTCATGGGGTCGCAAAGAGTCGGACATGACTGAGTGACTGAACTGAACTGATGAATCTAAAGCACCATATTTCTCTATGTTTCTTAATAGGCATGTTTGGATAAATCATATATATTAGTTTAAACTAATTCCTTTTTCTACCTCTTAGCTCCAATCCCATCCCTCCCCCCCAAAAAAAGACTTTCTCAAATGTCTATCTATAAAATTCCCATGGATTCTCATAAAAAATATTCACCCAAATGAAGGCATTTTGAAAGAGAGGGAGAGTGGCATTTAATACATAATTCAAAAAATCATTTTTCTATAAAGCAACTATAAAAAAAGATACAAATAAGTAAATATTTGTCTATAAAGCAACTACCAACAAAAGATACATAAGTAAGTGAAACAGTATAACAGAGGACTTACTAAATGGAGAAGAGTGTCTATCCATTCAGTTCCATAAATAACCAGTTCATTTCTCATTTTTACCATCATATTTTATTTAAATAAGGAGATTTTAAAAACCAAATTTAGTATCGAACTAAAAGATATTGAAATGTATTAAAAAAACAAAAATGTGTATTTTTATCTTGTTAAAATATATATTATATGGCTAAAAACTGGTAGGTAGTGTTATATATGTGTATAAGGGTACACATTTAAAGCATTTGATAATAATGACATGTATTATATATAAACATATGCTCATTCCCTAGTTGCAAAGTTAACATTTAAATGACTCTATTTAGAGTAGAAAATTAAGCATGGGTGGTTTAGTCACTAAGTTTGTCTCATTCTTTAGACCCCATGGACTGTAGCCTGCCAGGCTCCTCTATCCATAGGATTTTCCAGGCAAGAATATGGAGTCGGTTGCCATTTCTTTCTCCCGAAAATTATGAATATATTTTAATAACAGATTCAAGTGCTGAATACATACTAGAGAAATTAAAATAATAGATAACTGGATTGACAAGGTATCCTTCAGGATAAATATAATAAAATGAAATGAATCCTATTTTTATGCTGAGACATTTGCATAATGAATATTTGTGTAATTAGGGATAGAATTCACTGTATTAAATTACCTTTTGAGAAACTAGAGGCATCTTGAATTGAGATGATTATAAAGGGTTAAGTCAAAATAGTACAGCAATTATTCTATAACATTATATTGATGTAATTTACCATTCTCTTCAAGAAAATTAGAGATACCAAGGGAACATTTCATGCAAAGATGGGCTCGATAAAGGACAGAAATGGTATGGACGTAACAGAAGCAGAAGATATTAAGAAGAGATGGCAAGAATACACAGAAGAACTGTACAAAAAAGATCTTCATGATGCAGATAATCACGATGGTGTGATCACTGACCTAGAGCCAGACATCCTGGAATGTGAAGTCAAGTGGGCCTTAGAAAGCATCACTATGAACAAAGCTAGTGGAGGTGATGGAATTCCAGTTGAGCTATTTCAAATCCTGAAAGATGATGCTGTGAAAGTGCTACACTCAATATGCCAGCAAATCTGGAAAACTCAGCAGTGGCCACAGGACTGGAAAAGGTCAGTTTTCCTTCCAATCCCAAAGAAAGGCAATGCCAAGGAATGCTCAAACTACCGCACAATTGTACTCATCTCACACGCTAGTAAAGTAATGCTCAAATTCTCCAAGCCAGGCTTCATCAATAGGTGAACCGTGAACTTCCTGACGTTCAAGCTGGTTTTAGAAAAGGCAGAGGAACCAGATCAAGTTGCCAACATCCACTGGATCAGAAAAACATCTATTTCTGCTTTATTAACTGCGCCAAAGCCTTTGACTGTGTGGATCACAATAAACTGTGGAAAATTCTGAAAGAGATGGGAATACCAGACCACCTGATCTGCCTCTTGAGAAATTTGTGCAGATCAGTAAGCAACAGTTAGAACTGGACATGGAACAACAGACTGGTTCTAAATAGGAAAAGGAGTACATCAAGGCTGTATATTGTCATTCTGCTTATTTAACTTATATGCAGAGTACATCATGAGAAATGCTGGACTGGAAGAAGCACATCTGGAATCAAGATTGCTGGGAGAAATATCAATAACCTCAGATATGCAGATGCCAGCACCCTTCTGGCAGAAAGTGAAGAGGAACTCAAAAGCCTCTTGACGAAAGTGAAAGTGGAGAGTGAAAAAGTTGGCTTAAAGCTCAACATTCAGAAAATGAAGATCATGGCATGTGGTCCCATCACTTCATGGGAAATAGATGGGGAAACAGTGGAAACAGTGGCAGACTTTATTTTTTTGGGCTCCAAAATCACTGCAGATGGTGACTGCAGCCATGAAATTAAAAGATGCTTACTCCTTGGAAGGAAAGCTATGACCAACCTAGATAGCATATTCAAAAGCAGAGACATTACTTTGCCAACAAAGTTTTGTCTAGTCAAGGCTATGGTTTTTCCTGTGGTCATGTATGGATGTGAGAGTTGGACTGTGAAGAAGGCTGAGCGCTGAAGAATTGATGCTTTGAACTGTGGTGTTGGAGAAGACTCTTGAGAGTCCCTTGGACTGCAAGGAGATCCAACCAGTCCATTCTGAAGGAGATCAGCCCTGGGATTTCTTTGGAAGGAATGATGCTAAAGCTGAAACTCCAGTACTTTGGCCACCTCATGTGAAGAGTTAACTCATTGGAAAAGACTCTGATGCTGGGAGGGACTGGGGGCAGGAGGAAAAGGGGACGACAGAGGATGAGATGGCTGGATAGCACCACTGACTCCATGGTTGTGAGTCTGAGTGAACTCCGGGAGTTAGTGATGGACAGGGAGGCCTGGCGTGCTGCGATTCATGGGGTCGCAAAGAGTTGGACACGACTGAGCGACTGAACTGAACTGAAGTGAACTGACTCCAGGTATTTCTTGACTTCCTACGTTGCATTACAGTCCCCTATAATGAAAGGGACATCTTTTTTCGGGTGTTAGTTCTAAAAGGTCTTGCAGGTCTTCATAGAACTGTTCAATTTCAGCTTCTTCAGCATTACTGGTCGGGACATAGACTTGGATTACCGTGATATTAAATGGTTTGCCTTGGAAATGTTCAGAAATCATTCTGTCATTTTTGAATTGCATCCCATCCAAGTACTGCATTTCAGACTCTTTTGTTGACTATGATGGCTACTCCATTTCTTCTAAGGGATTCTTGACCACGGTAGTAGATGTAATGGTCATCTAAGTTAAAATCACGCATTCCAGTCCATCTTAGTTCACTGATTCCTAGAATGTCCACATTCACTCTTGCCATCTCCTTTTTGACCACTTCCAATTTGCCTTGATCTTGCTAAAATTGAAATACAATCTTTGGTACTTCAAGTGTCTAAAAATAGTTAGGACAATGAGTCCCTGCTTAAGACTGTTAAGGACTGAACTGATAGAGTAGTTTGATGTATGGCTTCGTTTAGTGGTTTTGGTTGTTTTTTTTTTTTTTTTTTTTGATGGCCAGAGCAAAAGAAGATTTCCATGGAAGTCTCAGTTTGAGAAGTTTGTTTGTTTTTTTTTCCTAATGACCTAAATGAACTAGGAATCTCCTGTGGCATATATTGTCTTGTCTCAGCATTTGGACTGCATTTACAACTTTTAAGAATGCTCAGTGCTACATGTATGATTGTACACATATGAAAATTAAGTTACATGTGTTGTAGAACTTGTAATTTTGGCTTGATATACACTTAATATATCCTCCCTATTGACTAGTGATCCCATTTGAAAAGATACACGGCTAGCAGTAGTGCCACAACATTTATCTCCCATCCAGTATCTTCTCTCATATAAGTGCTTCCCTGGTGGCTCAGACGGTAAAGTATCTGCCTGCAATGCAGGAGACTCGGGTTTGATCCCAGGGTCAGGAAGATCCCCTGGAGAAGGAAATGGCAACCCACTCCAGTACTCTTGCCTGGAAAATCCCATGGACAGAGGTGCCTGGTAGGCTACAGCCCATGGGGTCGCAAAGAGTCAGACACAACTGAGCGACTTCACTTTCTTTTTCTTTTCTTAAATCCAGTAAGAATAGCGTGAAGTTTTTTTTTTTTTTTTCCCCCCAAGACGAACCATCTTCGGTGCATTATAATTCTGGTTGTACCTATCAATATAAACAT
This sequence comes from Bos grunniens, assembly GCF_055505025.1. Taxonomy (NCBI): domain Eukaryota; kingdom Metazoa; phylum Chordata; class Mammalia; order Artiodactyla; family Bovidae; genus Bos; species Bos grunniens. Next base: position 81,879,245 of record NC_141166.1, read on the forward strand.
TATAAAAAGAAAAAATAAACAAAAACAAGTCAATATTCTTTCTCTGTCCAAACTCAGAAATCTGAGACCTTCTGGCTCAGTAGTCCCCTGGAAATACACTGCTGCTGTAATTATTCAGCTTCCGCTTTTTTGAAGCCGCATTGTGATATTCCCAACAGAGAATGGAAAGCACAAATGCGAGTCTGAATTTCAAGTTTCACAATCAGTTTTTCCACCCACGCTATTTAAATATCCTGTTCTCTATTGCTTTGAAGGGTTTGTGATCCAACTCCACTGTGAAACATTTTGTATCCTAGAAAGGAATGGATTTCTGTACTGAATAAATTCAGCCTGCCTTGAGAAATAGTTCCTCCGGTGAAAAAACAAATAAGTAAATTTCATCCTAAAAGGTTACAATTTGGGTATTAGAGCCCAATTATATCATTGAGGCATGCTGAAACATTTAGCCAAAATATAGAGAAATGTCCTTTACAGGAGGATCAGTGAGTATGTATGTGAGAAGTCAAATGTCCAAATATGCTGACTGTAAAAGAGAAATATATTTAATGGTGTGCTTATCACTTATTCCTTAATTTTGTCTTCCCAAAGGCTTAAACACTCCAGTACTCTTGCCTTGGAAATCCCATGGACGGCGGAGCCTGGTGGGCTGCAATCCATGGGGTCGAGAAGAGTCGGAGATGACTGAGGGACTTCACTTTCACTTTTCACTTTCATGCTTTGGAGAAGGAAATGGCAACCCACTCCAGTATTCTTGCCTGGAGAACCCCAGGGATGGGAGCCTGGTGGACTGCCATCTATGGGGTCGCACAGAGTCGGACAGGACTGACGTGACTCAGCAGCAAAGGCTTAAAGAAATCCAGGCTTATCATAATCTAGTAGAGTGATAAGAAGGAAGAATCAATTTGTTTATGCCTCCAATGACAGTTATTTGATTTATTGGTTTTCCTGTCTTTGTATCCACCAGACTATGAGATAGCTTAGATTGTAGATTACACTGATTTTACATTTTTATATACCTCACTTCTAGCCTAAGATCTGTTGTATATGCAATGCCCAATAAATATGTTTAGTTAATCAATGCAATGTAATATGAGATGGTTTATTGTGGGTTGAAAATTCTTTGTTTGCTTAAACCCATGGGAAACTAATTGGGTCAACAAATACTCCTACTTTCTCCCTTGGGCTCCTTGCTTAAGTTTTCCTTGACTATCCACAACTACCTGTAATATATTTTTAATCACATCAATTATATATACATTGCAAAGACCTCTGGGAGTTTGATGTAAGAAAATTAACTTCTTAGCTGAATTTTTACTGGAGAACATTCAGGTTTAATGTGTTGGTAAGGATTAATATTCTAATACTACCAAGACCAAAAGTTATTGGGTCATCCATATAGCCATTTATTTTTATTCATTCATCCATTTATTCATTCAAACAGCATTCAGTAACTTCCACTTATTATGTACAAAACATGATACTGGATGCTTGGGCAGAAGAAAAACAGTTTCTTTTAAGAACTTTTAGTCTACCAAGCTTATTTTGTCTATCTTTGCAAAAGCCTCATTATCAAGAACATGTGGTGGAAATGCAAAGATAATAATCAACCAGTGCTTCTAACCTTTTTAAGGTCAGGAGTGCCTGTAAGATTCTGAAGAAAGCTAATGATATTCTCATCATAATTGCAAGTATACATACATTAAGTTTATTTTTATTGTTTCGTATGATTTACAGAAAAATAGAAGTTTACCCAGGGGTTGAAAATTAAGAAAAACCTTCTAATTTGGTTTAAAATATTTATTATTTTAAAGATAAAAAGGGGCAATCTGAAAAGAAAAAGTCTTTTCACAGCCCATCACTATTAATTTTAATATATTTCCCTTTAATAAAAACTTTTATCAATTCATCTTTAAAGTTTCCCCTTCCTCATTCTCATTACCCTTAAAACAAACATCACCTCTACTATCTTTCCCTGATTGTCTATTTCCTTAAGATAGTCTCCAAACATTCTAAAGTTGGTTGTCTTTTCCAATCTTCTATAACTACTGGTTCAAATAACATCAACCTCAAATAAAATCACATTTCTCTAAGTCCTCAAACACTGCTACCATCCTAAAATAATGAATTGTTGAAATCCTAGGCACTGCTTGATCCCGGTAATTGTGTTGAATTTACATAGGTAAACTAATGATTTTATAGAAAATCACTATGTGCAAACATATTTTTAAACTTCCAAATTATACAAAATCACTTTATATACTATAAAGTCTGCATTAATTCTGAAGATTATTTAAAAATTAAGATAAAACTCTTCCTACCATTAGATTTATAGATTTCCAATAAATTTTGCCAAACAGCTTAGATACTTTTTAATAGGACATATTTTCATCTTAAGATATTCACGTTCAGCACCCATACTTTGCAATTAAGATAGCAGCATGAAGAAATATTGTTAGCTGTTAGTGTCATGTGTGACAGTAATATAAAGTTAATTGATATATGAGTTACAAAATTATACTGCTGGTTATTGCTTGAAGGCCTAATGTTGAGCCCCAGTTTCCATCAGGTGACAGTTTTAATATCTGCTGGTGATGCTCATTTTATCTGTAGCAGCTGCTTAATTTTTCCTGGTTAGAGGAAAGATTTCAAAAATTGAAACACTGTGAGGTCTTTGGGAAAAGGAGAAAAAATAGAACAGAGGAAATAAGCTTTATTTATAGAAATATATTTATCATAGATAAATCATATCCATTTCACATTTTCTCATGTTTGTGTGATGGAAAACCTAAATACTTTTAGATATGAAAATTAGCAATGAATCTATATAAGCATTTCCAAATAGTTTTAAACTTAAAAAATGTTTTTTAATTTTTTAAATTATTTTTTTTATTGAAGGATAATTGCTCTACAGAACTGTGTTGTTTCTGCTAAACATCAACATCAATCAGCCATAGGCATACATATGTCCCCTCCCCATAGAATCCCCCTCCCACCTTCTTCCCCATCCCACACCTCTAGTTTGTTACATAGCCCATGTTTGAGTTCCCTGAGTCGTATTGCAACCTCCCATTGGCTATCTATTTTACATACAGTAATGTAAGTTTCCATATTTCTCTCTCCATACATCCCACCCTCTATTTCCTCCCTCTTCGCTCCTCTTGTCCATAAGTCTGGTCTCTATTACTGTCTCACTCTATTTAATCATCCTCAGTTCAGTTCAGTTCAGTTGCTCAGTCGTGTCTGACTCTTTGCGACCCCGTGAATCGCAGCATGCCAGGCCTCCCTGTCCATCACCAACTTCCAGAGTTCACCCAGACTCACGTCCATCGAGTCAGTGATGCCATCCAGCTATCTCATCCTCTGTCATCCCCTTCTCCTCCTGCCACCAATCCCTCCCAGCATCAGTCTTTTCCAATGAGTCAACTCTTCTCATGAGGTGGTCAAAGTACTGGAGTTTCAGCTTTAGCATCATTCCTTCCAAAGAAATCCCAGGGCTGATCTCCTTCAGAATGGACTGGTTGGATCTCCTTGCAGTCCAAGGGACTCTCAAGAGTCCTCTCCAACACCACAGTTCAAAAGCATCAATTCTTCAGCTCTCAGCCTTCTTCACAGTCCAACTCTCACATCCATACATGACCACTGGAAAAAGCATAGCCTTGACTAGACAGACCTTTGTTGGCAAAGTAAAGTCTCTGCTTTTGAATATGCTATCTAGGTTGGTCATAGCTTTCCTTCCAAGGAGTAAGCGTCTTTTAATTTCATGGCTGCAGTCACCATCTGCAATGATTTTGGAGCCCCAAAAAATAAAGTCTGCCACTGTTTCCCCATCTATTCCCCATGAAGTGATGGGACCACATGCCATGATCTTAGTTTACCGAATGTTGAGCTTTAAGCCAATTTTTTCACTCTCCTCTTTCACTTTCCTCAAGAGGCTTTTTAGTTCTTCTTCACTTTCTGTCATAAGGGTGGTGTTATCTGCATATCTGAGGTTACTGATATTTCTCCAGGCAATCTTGATTCAAGCTTGTGCTTCTTCCAGACCAGCGTTTCTCATGATGTACTCTGCATATAAGTTAAATAAGCAGGGTGACAATATACAGCCTTGATGTACTCCTTTTCCTATTTGGAACCAGTCTGTTGTTCCATGTCCAGTTCTAACTGTTGTTTTGTGACCTGCATAGGAAGAGGCAGGTCAGGTAGTCTGGTATTCCCATCTCTTTCAGAATTTTCCACAGTTTATTGTGATCCACACAGTCAAAGGCTTTGGCATAGTCAATAAAGCAGAAATAGATGTTTTTCTGGAACTCGCTTGCTTTTTCCATGATCCAGTGGATGTTGGCAATTTGATCTCTGGTTCTTCTGCTTTTTCTAAAACCAGCTTGAACATCAGGAAGTTCATGGTTCACATATTGCTGAAGCCTGGCTTGGAGAATTTTGAGCATTACTTTAATAGCGTGTGAGATGAGTGCAGTTGTGCGGTAGTTTGAGCATTCTTTGGCATTGCCTTTCTTTGGGATTGGAAGGAAAACTGACCTTTTCCAGTCCTGTGGCCACTGCTGAGTTTTCCAAATTTGCTGGCATATTGAATGTAGCACTTTCACAGCATCATGTTTCAGGATTTGGAATAGCTCAACTGGAATTCTATCACCTCCACTAGCTTTGTTTGTAGTGATGCTTCCTAAGGCCCACTTGACTTCACATTCTAGGATGTCTGGCTCTAGTTGAGTGATCACACCATTGTGATTATCTGGGTCGTGAAGTTCTTTTTTGTACAGTTCTTCTGTATGTTCTTGCCACCTCTTCTTAAGATCTTCTGCTTAAGTCCATTCCATCTCTGTCCTTTATTGAGCCCATTTTGCATGAAATGTTCCCTTGGTAGCTCTAATTTTCTTGAAGAGATCTCTGGTCTTTCCCATTCTGTTGTCTTCCTCTATTTCTTTGCGTTGATCACTGAGGAAGGCCTTTTTTCTCTTCTTGGTATTCTTTGGAACTCCATTCAGATGCTTATATCTTTCCTTTTATTCTTTGTTTTTCACTTCTCTTCTTTTCACAGCTATTTGTAAGGCCTCCTGACACAGCCATTTTGCTTTTTTGCATTTCTTTTCCTTGGGGATGGTGTTGATCCCTGTCTCCTGTACAATGGCAGGAACCTCATTCCATAGTTCATCAGGCACTCTATCTATCAGCTCTAGGCCCTTAAATCTATTTCTCACTTCCACTGTATAATCATGAGGGATTTGATTTAGGTAGTACCTGAATGGTCTAATGGTTTTCCCTACTTTCTTCAGTTTAAGTCTGAATTTGGCAATAAGGAGTTCATGATCTGAGCCACAATCAGCTCCTGGTCTTGTTTTTGCTGACTGTATAGAGCTTCTCCATCTTTGGCTGCAAAGAATATAATCAATCTGATTTCAGTGTTGACCATCTGGTGATGTCCATGTGTAAAGCCTTCTCTTGTGTTGTTGGAAGAGGGTATTTCCTAGGACCAGTGCATTCTCTTGGCATAACTCTACTAGCCTTTGCCCTTCCTTATTCTGTACTCCAAGGCCAAATTTGCCTGTTACTCCAGGTATTGGCAAACCACTTCAGTATTCTTGCCTTGAGAACCCCCATGAACAGTATGAAAAGGCAAAATGATAGGATCCTGAATGAGGAACTCCACAGGTCAGTAGGTGCCCAATATGCTACTGGAGATCAGTGGAGAAATAACTCCAGAAAGAATGAAGGGATGGAGCCAAAGCAAAAACAATACCCAGTTGTGGATGTGACTGGTGATAGAAGCAAGGTCTGATGTGGTAAACAGCAATATTGCATAGGAACCTGGAATGTTAGGTCCATGAATCAAGGCAAAGTGGAAGTGGTCAAACAGGAGATGGCAAGAGTTAACATCAACATTCTAGGAATCCGTGAACTAAAATGGACTGGAGTGCATGAATTTAACTCAGATGACTATTATATCTACTCCTGTGGGCAGGAATCCCTTAGAAGAAATGGAGTAGCCATCATGGTCAACAAAAGAGTCTGAAATGCAGTACTTGGATGCAATCTCAGAAACAACAAAATGCACTCTGTTCATTTCCAAGGCAAACCATTCAATATCACAGTAATCCAAGTCTATGCCCCAACCGGTAACACTGAAGAAGCTGAAGTTGAACAGTTCTATGAAGAATTACAAGACCTTTCAGAACTAACACCCAAAATAGATATCCTTTTCATTCTAGGGGACTGGAATGCAAAAGTAGGAAGTCAAGAAACACCTGGAGTAACAGGCAAATTTGGCCTTGGAATACGGAATGAAGCAGGGCAAAGACTATTAGAGTTTGCCAAAAAAATGCACTGGTCATGGCAAACATCCTCTTCCAACAACACAAGTGAAGACTCTACACATGGACATCACCAGATGATCAACCCTGACATCAGATTGATTATACCCTTTGCTTTAAACTCAACATTCAGAAAATGAAGATCATGGCATCTAGTCCCATCACTTCAAGGGAAATAGATGGGGAAACAGTGGAAACAGTGTCAGACTTTATTTTATTTTTTTATTTTTTTGGCTCCAAAATCACTGCAGATGGTGACTGCAGCCATGAAATTAAAAGACACTTACTCCTTGGAAGAAAAGTTATGACCAACCTAGATAGCATATTGAAAAGCAGAGACATTACTTTGCCAACAAAGGTCTGTCTAGTCAAGGCAATGGTTTTTCCAGTGGTCATGTATGGATGTGAGAGTTGGACTGTGAAGAAAGCTGAGTACCAAAGAATTGATGCTTTTGAACTGTGGTGTTGGAGAAGACTCTTGAGAGTCCCTTGGACTGCAAGGAGATCCAATCAGTCCATTCTGAAAGAGATCAGCCCTGGGATTTCTTAGGAAGGAATGATGCTAAAGCTGAAACTCCAGTACTTTGACCACCTCATGCAAAGGGTTGGCTCACTGGAAAAGACTCTGATGCTGGGAGGGATTGGGGGCAGGAGGAGAAGGGGATGACAGAGGATGAGATGGCTGGATGGCATCACTGACTCGATGGATGTGAGTTTGAGTGAACTTCAGGAGTTGGTGATAGACAGGGAGGCCTGGCGTGCTGCGATTTATGGGGTCACAAAGAGTCGGACACGACTGAGCAACTGAACTGAACTGAGAAGGGAAATTAACTTGAAGGAGACCCTACAGATATTAACTTAGGAAAAAATAATTACACTGCTTAATCTGATTTGAATTTTAGAAGTCAAAATAGATTTGTTGTGGTTTAGTTGCTAAGCTTTGTCTGACTCTTTTGTCATGCCATGGACTGTACCCTGCCAGGCTCCTCTGTCCATGTGGTTTTCCAGGCAAGAATACTGGCATGAGTTGCCATTTCCTTCTTCAGGGTATCATCGTGATCCGGGAATCAAACCCACATCTCCTGCAGTGGCAGGCAGATTCTCTACCACAGATCTTTCTGGAAAGTCCCCACCATAGATTGATCCTAACAAAAAAGCACAGATCAGTTGTTTATTCACCATCATAAACTAATGGGATGTAGCCAAATGAAAGACATTTATAATTCACTATTATAATAATCCTCATACTTGAATCTCCTCAGCATTTGTTGAATAAAAAAAATTAATAGTACTGAAATGAGTATTTATGCCTTCCAGAAAGAACTCCTCATTCTTGGATTGCACCCATGCTTTAGTTTAGTCATCTCAAAAAATAGTTCATAGAAGTTTTGAATTTAATTAATACTTTTCATTAAAATTCATTTTAAGTAATGAATTTTAAAATAAATACTTTTAATGCTCATTAATTATTCATATAAAATAAGAATTAACTATTAAAGCGAATTTTAAAATTGAATCAAATGTACATACTGAGATTATATTGGGGAAAAAAACCTTTAGGTTATCTTTATTAAAACAAATTTTATCCTCAAGTATTTATTGAGCATAGGTTTCAAATCCAGTCTGTTTCAGCTACTTGAAAATTGATTTAAAAAAAAAGTCAGATATTGCAGGTCTCATGGGAGACAAAAATATATGGAATTAACATTTGTAAAGTCAATAAACATATTTGATGGTTACAAGTTAGAGTTTCCAGATAAAATACAGGACTATCAAAATCATAAAAGTAAATGTGTTTTTAAGATAAATTAGAAATAACTTTTTGGTATATGTATGTCCTTTATTGCATGTTTTGTGGGACATACATACACTAAAAACATATTTGCTGTTAATTGAAATTAAATTTAATGAGGCACACCATATTTTTATTTGCTAAATTTAGCAACCTTATGATAGATGTTGTAGGAAAAAAGAAGTGTAAGAATGAAAGAGGGGTGCAGGGATTGCTGGGAGTATGTGGGGGAGGGAGTGTGGAAGTAAAGTAAAAATTGATACAAATTTGAAGGAGATGACTTCCTCAGCCAAAGGGTTATTTGGGAAAAAAGTGTTCTAACCAGATGGATTGCTAGAAATAAATTACCAAGGCAAAACTGTGTCTGACTTGATACAGAAATAGTTTAATCATGGCTTCAATTGAAAGATTACTAATAACTTAATGGATGTGTACCCCCTCAACAGAGTTAAAGAAATTTCTCAAAATGATTGTTGTACATGGTCACTATTACAATCCAGGTATGGGCTGTCTCTATAAAATTACATTTCTTAATGACAAGTACCTACAATTCCTTATTTAAACAAACAAAAAAAAAAAAATGTTGATCCTAATGCTTCTGGGGGCGGGGTGGGAAAGTGTTTGTTTGTTTGTTTTTTTCTCTTTCAGAGGTAAATTCATTTTCCAACCACAAGTAAAATATTTATACCAGTTATGTGGTATATGGTCTTAGAATTAATATATCTCTAGAACAAAGTAGCTAGTTGTCTTTCAGTAGATTCCAAGTTAACGTAGTTTTGTTTCAAATGAGCGTTCTCTTTAAAGAAGCCTTTGGGAATCGTCCTACACTGTTGATGGGAATGCAAATTGGTATAGTCACACGGAAAATAGTGAGGAGGTTCCTTTAAAAACTAAAAATAGAGCTACCATATGACCCAGCAACCCCTCTCCTAGGCATAGACCCAGAGAAAACCATAATTTGAAAAGATACATGCATCCCAATGTTTAATTGCAACACTGTTTACAATAGCCAGGGTATGGAAGCAACCTAAATGTCCATTAACACAGCAATAGACAGAGATGTGGTACACATATATAATGGAATATTACTCAGCCATCAAAAGAACAAAATAATGTCAATTGTAGCACTCAGTGGGTAAAGATTCTGCCTGCAATGTAGGAAATGCAGGTCAATCCCTGGTTCAGGAAGATCCCCTGGAGGAGGGCAGGACAACCCACTCCAGTATTCTTACCTGGAGAATCCCATGGACAGAGGAGCCTGATGGACTACAGTCCATAGGGTCGCAAAGAGTTGGGCGTGACTGAAGTGAGTGTACACACACATTTGCAGCAACATGGATGGGCCTAGAGACCATCATATTGAGTGGAGTAAGTGAGACACAGAAAAGCAAATATATCATATCACTTATATGTGGAATCGATAAAAATTGTACAAAAGAAATTATTGATGAAACAGAAATAGAGTCACAGATGTGGAAAACAAACATATAGTTACCAGGGGATAAAGTAGGCAAGGGGTAAATTGGGAGACTGAGATTGACATACACACACTACTATATATAAAATAGACAACTAATAAAGATCTACTGCATAGCACAAGCAATTCTACTCAATACTCTGTAATGGTCTATTGCAAAATAATCTGAAAGAAGAGTAGATATATGTATACGTATAACTTATTCACTTTGCTGTACATCTGAAACTAGCATAACATTGTAAATCAACTATATTCCAATAATTTTTTAAAAGAAACTTTAAAATAGCTCTAAAAAAAAATAGTTCTAGTTGGACCAATGGTAAGCAATGATTCAATTAACTAAAATTTAGATAAGTTGAATGATACTCCTATGAGTACAAAATACCTTAAATTTTAATTATGAAATGATAATAATCCTTGGATATAAAAATGACTGCCTTAGTTTAAAATAATATAAATTTCTAAATGATATAAAAATAATTCAAATAACAGCAGCTTCCCACTTGTTATATAACAGAAATATATATCTACATTTGCAAAATTGAGTGTTAAATTGGAAAATAATACAAAAATATATTTTCCTTATGTATGCATGTCAGAAGAGTTCTTTGTCTGACTTTTCTGGTAAATGCCCCCTTCCCAGTCTTTTATCTTCTGTATTTAATCACAGCTTCACTGCTATTAATGCCTTTCCAGATAATACTGCTTTTTTTATTATTATATTTTTGCTTGAAAATAGGATGAATGACATGATGTAGTAATAGTTAAACAACAACCAGGACTTCATGAACCATACATGGAAGACAGTGAGTGACTATAAAACTGATTTAGCTAGTTGAAAAAATCTACAAGTAATCATGCCCTTGGAGAACAAGATGGATTCTTGCCATATTTAATTTCCTCATGTAATAGAAGCAAGAGTGTTACCTGCTGAAATTATTAAGCATATAATAATTAAAATGTATTATATTATGGCATGAAAACACAATAATAAATATACATCTTTCTCTAATAACCAATCTAAGTATAAATAATTATTCAACATATATTAATTTTTGCATGTATACGCATTATTCTTTCTAAATTAATTAAGTTTAATTGGAAGATAATGACTTTACAATATTGTGATGGTTTTCCATACATCATCATGAAAAGGGCACAGACATACATCAGTATTAATATACATTCATTTTTGAAAGACCACAGCAGTCCCAATCATTTTGGCACCAGGGACTCATTTCATAGAAGATAATTTTTCCTAAGACTGGGGTAGGGGACGATTTCAGGATGATTCAAGCACATCACACTTATGGTGCACTTTATTTCTAATCTGATGTTGCTGTTGTTCTCACAGGAGGTACTGGTCTGTGGCCTGCTGTTGCTGCTGCTGCTAAGTCGTTTCAGTCGTGTCCGACTCTGTGCGACCCCATAGACGGTAGCCCGCCAGGCTCCCCCGTCCCTGGGATTCTCCAGGCAACAACACGAGTGTGGCCTGGAGGATGGCAAACCCTGAGCTATAGCAAGTATTAAAAAGTAAAAAGTATTGGGAAAAAAACCTAAAACTATGGAATTTGTTTCTCTTACAGAAGAGATCTACATTTGTATAGGTTTCCATTAGGTTGTATTTAGTATCTTAAGAGTTGGGTGCTAACTGGAAGACTTTTTTTTTTTAAGGGAGAAAACTGCTGTTGCAAGAGACTATACTCTGAAAGTCACCACTGACTGGTTCTATACCCTGCCTAAACACCTACAACTGGCTGATAAAAGTTTTATCACAGCGAACTGTAATTATCTACTCATGTGTTTGTATTACTTATTATATTAATTCAAAAGTTCATGATGTATTATAATTTATGCAAAACCTTAGGGATTTCTCCTTCATAGAGAAAGAAGAGCTTAACTATTAAAAGCATTCTAACCTAGAGTTTTGCTAAATATGAATTTCACCACTTTTGTGTTAGGTAAACATTGCCAAATCATTTCATGTCTCTTTCAGTATTGCTTTCCTTACCAATGGAGGGATTAATGAGTTTTTGCCTTACATGGTAGTTTTTGGATTGGATACTTTATTGCAAATAAAATGTTTTGATGTGTTCTTGACTAAATAGGTATTCAACTAATGTTAGATATTATTATTAGCTATTTTATTTATATCATAATATAATGTGTATCACAAAGTAAGTGGTTAATTAATATTTTGGAATTAATAACTGGATGGATTAAAACAATCTGAAAGAGTACTACTATTTATTGAAGTTCAAATATTTTTCCAAGAAAGGTTGCTCATTTCATCAATAAATATCTTATATTGAAGATTACCAGATACATTTCAAGAAGTTGTTGTTTAGTTGCTGTGTTCAACTCTTTTGCAACTCCATCAACTGTAGCCCACCTCTCTCCTTTGTCCATGTGATTTCTGTGTACAACTAATTCTGATCAGATGCCAGGATCTTAGTTTTATGAATGTTGCAAGTTTTAAGCCAACTTAAAACTTCTTTCACTTCTTTCTTTCACTTCTCTTCTTTCACTTTCATCAAGAGGCTTTTTAGTTCTTCTTCGCTTCCGTACTAACGGTGGTACATTATCTGAGGTTATTGATATTTCTTCCAGCAACCTTTATGCCAGCTTGTTCTTCATCCAGTCCAGCATTTCTCATGATGTACTCTGCATAGAAGTTAAATAAGCAGGGTGACAACATACAGCCTTGTATATACTCTTCCGATATGGAATCAGTCTGTTTTCCCATATCCAGTTCTAACTGCTGCTTCTTGACCTGCATACAGATTTCTGAGGAGGCAGGTCAGGTAGTCTAATATTTCTATCTCTTGAAGAATTTTCCACAGTTTGTTGTGATCCACCCAGTAAAAGGCTTTGGCATAGTCAATAAAGCAGAAGTAGATTTTTTTCCGGAACTCTCTTGCTTTTTCTAAAATCATGGCATCTGGACCCATCACTTCATGGCAAATAGATGTGGAAACAGTGGCAGAATTTATTTTTGGGGCTCCAAAATAACTGGAGATGGTGACTGCAGCCATGAAATTAAAAGACACTTGTTCCTTGGAAGAGAAGTTATGACGAACCTAGACAGCACATTAAAAAGCAGAGATGTTACTTTACCATCAAATGCCCGCCTTGTCAAAGCATTGGTTTTTCCAGTAGTCATGAAGGGGTATGAGAATTGGACTATAAGAAAGCTGAGCACTGAAGAATTGATGTTTTTGAACTGTGGTGTTGGAGAAGACTCTTGAGAGTCCCTTGGACTGCAAGGAGATCCAACCAGTCCATCTTAAAAGAAACCAGTCTTGAATTTTCATTGGAAGGACTGATGCTGAAGCTGAAACTCCAACTCCAAATCTTTGGGCACCTGATGCGAAGAACTGACTCATTTGAAAAGATCCTGATGCTGGGAAAGATTGAAGGTGGGAGAAGCGGCCGACAGATGATGAGATGGTTGGATGGCACCACCAACTCAATGAACATGAGTTTGAGTAAGCTCTGGAAGTTGGTGATGGACAGAGAAGCCTGGTGTGCTGCAGTCCATGGGGATGCAAAGAGTCAGACATGACTGAGGACTGAATGGAACAAAATTCTGATCAATTATATAAACCTCATTTTATTAGTAGGTTACAATAAATACTTCAAGTAAAGTCCCAGAAATATTTCATATCAAAGGTAAATCATTTGAAAACTAACACCATGGCTTAACAGGAATAAATATTAAAAATATATAGCAACCACTATCAAAATATTTAATCATTATTAAAATAAGACTAATTAGACACAGAACTCAATGTTTTGGGCCTATTTGAATATATACTAGAAATCTCTTTAAAAAGCTTAGCTTCTTATTATATTCAGATGGTTTCCTCTATTCTTCTTTGCTTTAATGACTATTTCACACATGATATTTAGGCTATATTTAGGAATGTGCTTGAAATATTTTTGACCCTGTCCTTTATGGCAAAGCTTTTGCAATACTATTCAGATAGTACAATACTCTGGAATGAAGCACTTAAATACATTGGTAAAATAGGATTTGGTTATATATAATTCATCTTTGTTATAGAATGAGGCTGTCTCAAATTCCATTCATTTAAAGAGGTCACCCTGTAATTCCAATGAACCTTTTAGAAATTGTTTAACCATATTGTACACAAGATAATGCCAAGGCTAATGACTGTATTTTAATTAAATGCATGATCACAAACTAAGTTGTGCACTGAATAAGAATCTAACATCATGATGGTACAGCTCATCTATGTTCTATAAAACTTTTGTTTGAGGGACAAAAAATAATCTACAGATTAAAAACCTATGCCATCTCGATAATACAATGGAAAAATATTTTCTTTATAGCTGACCACTCTTTTTATACCTAATAAATTAGAAGTATCACAGAGAGAATTTGAAGACAGCCTACAGCAGATATTATTCTCCAATTTAAACAAGAGTTTAACAAGAAGACAAGGTATATTACATCAAGCAGCATGCTACTGCACTGAGCTTTCCCAGGATTTAGTTCAGCTCAGTTGCTCAGTTGTGTCTAACTCTTTTGAGACCCCGTGGACTGCAGCACACCAAGCTTCCCTGTTCATCACCAACTCCCGGAGTTTATTCAAACTCATGTTTATTGAGTCAGTGTTGCCATCCAACCATCTCATCCTCTATTGACCCCTTCTCCTCCCGCATTCTATCTTTCCCAGAATCGAGGTCTTCTCCAATGAGTCAGTTCTTCACATGAAGTGGCCAAAGTATTGGAGTTTCAGCCTCAGCATCAGTCCTTCCAATGAATATTTAGGACTGATTTCCTTTAGGATGGACTGGTTGGATCTCCTTGCATTCCAAGGGACTCTCATGAGTCTTCTCCAACACCACAGTTCAAAAGCATCAATTCTTTGTCACTCAGCTTTCTTTGCAGTCCAACTCGCACATCCATACATGACTACTGGAAAAACCATAACTCTGACTAGACGGACCTTTGTTGGCAAAGTAATGTCTCTACTTTTTAATATGCTGTCTAGGTTGATCATAAGTTTCTTTCCAAGGAGCAAGCATTGTTTAATTTCATGGCTTCAGTCACCATCTGCAGTGATTTTGGAACCCAAAAGAATAAAGTCTTTCACTGTTTCTGTTATTTCCCCATCCATTGGGCATGAAGTGATGGGATTGGATGCCATGACCTTAGTTTTCTGAATGTTGAGTTTTAAACCAACTTTTTCATTCTCCTCTTTCACTTTCATCAAGAGTCTTGTTAGTTCGTTTTGCTTTCTGTCGTAAGGGTGATGTCATCTGCATCTGAGCTTATTGACATTTCTCCTGACAATCTTGATTCCAGCGTGTGCTTCATCCAGCCTGGCATTTTGCATGATGTAGTCTGCATGTAAGGTAAATAAGCAGGGTGACAGTATGCAGCCTTGATGCACTCCCTTCCTGATTTGGAATGAGTCTGTTGTTCCATGTCCAGTTCTAACTGTCCAGTTTTTGACCTGCAGTTGGAGGCAGAAAATTTCCAAATCCTTTTAACCACTGGCCTCCTTTCTGAGGCAGTCAGTCTGGGTGGCTAGGCCACAGGCAACATTGTATGCTCTTCACCTCATTTACTCAGCAAATGCTTTATTCGGGGAACAATAACACTAGCCAACAGGGATGACAATTTAAACCTACCAATACAAATGGGAATCCTAAGGACTTTACTCATTCCTTCATCACAGATTGCTTTAGATCCTATTTAGACACATTCTTTCCTTCCCATTCCCTTAGCAGCAATGAAAACGAACCAGGAAGAAAAGCTGATAGTAACCATAACATTTTGACCTCACCCTTTTAATTCACTAGGGTTATAGGTTAGGAGACTGAAAATTCTCTTTTCCCCTGCTCCTTACCTAATTCCTGGCTAGCTCTCACTCATGTCTCAGGTCCAGCTTTAAATTTCACTCAGCAAAGCATCATTTCCTGCTCACCAATAGTTTATTTCTTCCAACTTCAATTCGCTTTTAAGGTTCTAAGCCCTTCCATTTCTGCTACTATTAAAACTGAAATTAAATAACCGTATTTGTAATTAATCATTGAACTACTATCTCTCTTACCAACCTACAAGCCCCATGAAACAGTGACAGTTTCTGTTGTGTCATTGATAGTAACCCAGCACCTAATAACAGTGATATGTGTATGGTAGGTGTTCAATGAACATTTTTCAGATAAATGAGTGAATGAGCAAACTTATTTATGTCAAATTTAAAAGCAGTATTGATTTTATCTACCAAATTACAATATACATGATAAAAACATAGAAGAAAAACTCCTGAAACCTCTTTGTCTTAGAACAATTTTTTTCCAGCGTCATCATTTTAGATTTTACTGGAGAAAAGTCTCATTGTGTTACATTGTTATAAAGTTAAATAAAGATGTACCTTAACAATAATGAATATGGAATTTCTAGAATTTATTTATCTTGCCCTACAACTAGTTGGCATTCTCAACATCTTGAACTTTTCTCTTCTCAAGAACTTAAAAAAATTAAAACCTAAAAATAGCATTTTTCTTAACTAGAAAAATGTTACTTATAAATTATATAGTACACTGCATACTTAGAAAATAAATTTTTTATATATTTCTTTGAAATTCTGTGAATGAGACTGCTTTTGATGATATGTTACCCAAGGTTCTAGGTAACTGAACAAGACAAGAAAAAGAGGCATAAACACGAAGCTGAAAGAGGTATTACTGTTTTATCCTTTTGTTCTGTTTCACTTTTGCAAATTATATGATCACTTATATAGAAAACATAAAGGAATATATTTTTAAAACTATTAGCATTAATAAGAATTCAACAAGCTTGTGAGATTATAAAATAAAATCACAAAAAAATGAAGTTTCACCAGCTAACTAAAAGGATTTCATTTACTGTAACAACATAATATAGAATATCTAAGAATTAATCTAACAATAAATGCACAAGGTCATCACAAATAAATTCTTAAATAGTGCTGAATAAGTGGAGAGATATACGTATTCATGTATGATATGACGACTGTGAAAACAAATTCTCATCAAAGCAATTTATGAGACCAATTCAACTTCATTCAAAATACCAGCAGTGTTTTGAAACTTAACAATTGATTTAACCAAAATAAAATTATGGAAGCAAATAAGTCAAGAGAAGGCTAAAACCAATTTGCAAAGTGAAACAAATTGCTGATTTTTTTCCTATCAAATATTATATAACTCATATGGTGAAGAATCTGCCTGCAATGCAGGAGACCCTGGTTAGATTCCTGGGTCGGAAAGATCCCCTGAAGAAGGGATAGGATACCCACTCCAGTATTCTTGGGCTTCCCTGGTGGCTCAGCTGATAAAGAATCTTCCTGCAATGCAGGAGACCTGGGTTTGATCCCTGGGTTGGCAAGATCCCATAGAGGAGGTCATGACAACCCACTTTAGTATTCTTGCCTGGAGAATCCCCATGGACAGAGGAGCTTGGTGGGCTACAATCTATGGGGTCGTAAAGAGTCAAACATGACAATGATTAAGTACATAAAGTATTATATTTAAAAGAGGTAGGATAGCTTTAAAAAATCATATAATGCAATGGAACTGAATAGAAAGCTCTGAAACAGACTTGTATGCATAAGGCAACTTGATACAATTAAAAATGTGAATGGGTTATTTTGTAAATGTTACGTTAATTAAAGATATTGGGTAAAAAAAATGACTGTAACTCACTACATGGAAGAAATTATCTAACGACATGTACAAGAAGCTTCAGTCCTACCTCATGTGAAGGTAATGAAGTTCAAAATATGAGAATGCCTTTGTGACTCTCAGGAGATATAACTGATATATCTGAGCACAATTACAGATTTTAATGTGATGATACCATGGACAAAATGTGAAAGTTATTTACACCATTTAATTTATTTATGAATAATTTTTATTGGTGTATAAGTTGCTTTACAATGTTGTGTTAGTTTCTCCTGCAAAGCAAAGTGAATCAGCTATATATGCATATGTGTATGAAAGTGTGTTAGTAGCTCAGTCGTGTCTGACTCTTTGCAGTCCCAAGCTAGCCCACCAGGCTCCATGGGATTTCCCAGGCAAGAATACTAGAGTGGGCTGCCATTCCCTTCCCCAGGAGATCTTTCCAACCCAGGGATCGAACCATGGTTTCCTGCATTGCAAGCAGATCCTTTACCACTGAGCCCTAGGGACCAGTACATATATGTGTGTGTGTGTGTGTGTGTGTGTGTATATATTCTCATTTTCCTTCCCATTTAGGTCACCACAGAGCACTGAGTAGAGTTTCTTGTGTTATTCCATAGGTTGTCATTAGTCATGTATTTTACATACAGTCGTACATATATGTCAATCCAATCTCTCAATTTATTTTACCCTGCTATCCCCCCAATATCCATACATCTGTTCTCTATGTCTGTACCTCTATTTCAGCTTTGTAAATAATCTCATCTGTAACATTTTTCTAGATTCCACATATAAGTGATATTATATGATATTAGTTTCCTTCCTTCTAACTTCACTCTGTATGACAGTCTCGAGGTCCACCCACATCTCTGCAAAGTGCATAATTTACAGCATTTAAAATCAAACAAAAATGAATTATATAATAAAATAATCTTTCAAATTAAAAAACAAAGATTTTATGTCAATATGGAAGGATCAAAGTATATGAATAAGCAAACTATGAAAAGAGGGTCTAAAATGCATTTAAAGAATATAGAGACATAATCTACATCACTAGTAGGAAAATGTGTTACATAATATTGATTAAATATTTCTGACTATCAAAATGTAAATGACAAATAAATATCAATTGTGAGGATTGGGATAACATAACGTCAAGAAAAACTGGATGGACTATAGACTGGTAAAGCTATTCATTCTGAAGAATAAAAGTTTTGTATATATCTGATCACACTAGGACCACAGCCTTATCTAACTCAATGAAATTAAGCCATATCCATGGGGCAACATTGGATGGGCAGGTCATGGTGGAGAGATCTGACAGAATGTGGTCCACTGGAGAAGGGAATGGCAAACTACTTCAGTATTCTTGCCTTGAGAAACCCATGAACAGTATGAAAAGGCAAAATGATAGGATACTGAAAGAGAAACTCCCCAGGTCAGTAGGTGCCCAATATGCTACTGGAGATTATTGGAGAAATAACTCCAGAAAGAATGAAGGGATGGAGCCAAAGCAAAAAGAACACCCAGCCGTGGATGTGACTGGTGATAGAAGCAAGGTCCAATGCTATAAAGAGCAGTATTGCATAGGAACCTGGAATGTCAGGTCCATGAATCAAGGCAAAGTGGAAATGGTCAAACAAGAGATGGCAAGAGTGAATGTCAACTTTCTAGGGATCAGCAAACTAAAATGGACTGGAATGGGTGAATTTAACTCAGATGACCATTATATCTACTACTGCAGGCAGGAATCCCTCAGAAGAAATGGAGTAGCCATCATAATCAACAAAAGAGCCCGAAATGCAGTACTTGGATGCAATCTCAAAAACGACAGAATGATCTCTGTTCGTTTCCAAGGCAAACCATTCACTATCACAGTAATCCAAGTCTATGCCCCAACCAGTAACGTTGAAGAAGCTGAAGTTGAATGGTTCTATAAAGACCTACAAGACCTTTTAGAACTAACACCCAAAAAAGATGTCCTTTTCATTATAGGGGACTGGAATGCAAAAGTAGGAAGTCAAGAAACACCTGGAGTAACAAGCAAATTTGGCCTTGGAGTATGGAATGAAGCAGGGCAAAGACTAATAGAGTTTTGCCAAGAAAATGCACTGCTCATAACAAACACCCTCTTCCAACAACACAAGAGAAGACTCTACACATGGACATCACCAGATGGTCAACACTGAAATCAGATTGATTATATTCTTTTCAGCCAAAGATGGAGAAGCTCTATACAGTCAGCAAAAATAAGACCAGGAGCTGACTGTGGCTCAGACCAGGAACTCCTTATTGCTAAATTCAAACTTAAATTGAAGAAAGTAGGGAAAACCACTAGACCATTCAGGTCTGACCTAAATCAAATACCTTATGTCTATACAGTGGAAGTGAGAAATAGATTTAAGGGCCTAGATCTGATAGATAGAGTGCATGATGAACTATGGACGGAGGTTCGTGACCTTGTACAGGAGACAGGGATCAAGACCATCCCCATGGAAAAGAAATGCAAAAAAGCAAAATGGCTGTCTGGGGAGGCCTTACAAATAGCTATGAAAAGAAGAGAAGCAAAAAGCAAAGGAGAAAAGGAAAGATATAAACATCTGAATGCAGAGTTCCAAAGAATAGCAAGAAGAGATAAGAAAGCCTTCTTCAGCTATCAATGCAAAGAAATAGAGGAAAACAACAGAATGGGAAAGACTAGAGATCTCTTCAAGAAAATCAGAGATACCAAAGGAACATTTCATGCAAAGATGGGCTCGATAAAGGACAGAAATGGTATGGAACTAACAGAAGCAGAAGGTATTAAGAAGAGAGGGCAAGAATACAGAGAAGAACTGTACAAAAAAGACCTTCATGACCCAGATAATCACGATGGTGTGATCACTGACCTAGAGCCAAACATCCTGAAATGTGAAGTCAAGTGGGCCTTAGAAAGCATCACTACGAACAAAGCTAGTGGAGGTGATAGAATTCCAGTTGAGCTATTCCAAATCCTGAAAGATGATGCTGTGAAAGTGCTACACTCAATATGCCAGCAAATTTGGAAAACTCAGCAGTGGCCACAGGACTGGAAAAGGTCAGTTTTCATTCCAATCCCAAAGAAAGGCAATGCCAAAGAATGCTCAAACTACCACATAATTGCACTCATCTCACAAGCTAGTAAAGTAATGCTCAAAATTCTCCAAGCCAGGCTTCAGCAATATGTGAACCATGAACTTCCTGATGTTCAAGCTGGTTTTAGAAAAGGCAGAGGAACCAGAGATCAAATTGCCAACATCCACTGGATCATGGAAAAAGCAAGCGAGTTCCAGAAAAACATCTATTTCTGCTTTATTGACTATGCCAAAGCATTTGACTTGTGGATCACAATAAACTGTGGAAAATTATGAAAGAGATGGGAATACCAGACCACCTGATCTGCCTCTTGAGAAATTTGTATGCAGGTCAGGAAGCAACAGTTAGAACTGGACATGGAACAACAGACTGATTGCAGATAGGAAAAGGAATATGTCAAGGCTGTATATTGTCACCCTGTTTATTTAACTTCTATGCAGAGTACATCATGAGAAACGCTGGACTGGAAGAAACACAAGCTGGAATCAAGATTGCCGGGAGAAATATCAATAACCTCAGATATGCCGATAACACCACCCCTATGGCAGAAAAGCCTAAAAAAACTAAAAAGCCTCTTGATGAAAGTGAAAGTGGAGAAAAGTTGGCTTAAAGCTCAACATTCAGAAAACGAAGATCATGGCATGTGGTCCCATCACTTCATGGGAAATAGATGGGGAAACAGTGGAAACAGTGGCAGACTTTATTTTTGGGGGCTCCAAAATCACTGCAGATGGTGACTGCAGCCATGAAATTAAAAGACACTTACTCCTTGGAAGGAAAGTTATGACCAACCTAGATAGCATATTCAAAAGCAGAGACATTACTTTGCCAACAAAGTCCGTCTAGTAAAGGCTATGGTTTTTCCTGTGGTCATGTATGGATGTGAGAGTTGGACTGTGAAGAAGGCTGAGCACGGAAGAATTGATGCTTTTGAACTGTGGTGTTGGAGAAGACTCTTGAGAGTCCCTTGGACTGCAAGGAGATCCAACCAGTCCATTCTGAAGGAGATCAGACCTGGGATTTCTTTGGAAAAAATGATGCTAAAGCTGAAACTCCAGTACTTTGGCCACCTCATGTGAAGAGTTGACTCATTGGAAAAGACTCTGATGCTGGGAGGGATTGGGGGCAAGAGGAGATGGGGACAACAGAGGATGAGATGGCTGGATGGCATCACTGACTCGATGGACGTGAATCTGGGTGAACTCTGGGAGTTGGTGATGGACAGGCAGGCTTGGTGTGCTGCGATTCATGGGGTTGCAAAGAGTCGGACACGACTGAATGACTGATCTGATCTGATCTGATCTGATATAGTCAATATTAATCAATTCCAAAATTGAGTATACATCCCAGAGAAGTCTCTCATAGAGAGACATTGGAAGAGAGTAAAATGAGAAGATTAAATATTCTAGGACATAGACATAGACCAGATATGTCTTAGGCAAACCAAACAAACCATCTAGGCATATCATACACAGAAAGATTATTGTGATAACAGTATTTTCATTAGAATGTTCTTTTCAACTTAGATGTCTATCACTACAGGCACCTGTGGAAAATAATATGATATTTACATAGCCATACAATGGGATACTGAAGAAGGGCATGGCAACCCACTCCAGTATTATTGCCTGGAGAATCTCATGGACAGAGGTGCCTGGCAGGCTTCAATCCACAGGGTCACAAAGACTTGGACACTACTGAGTGACTAAGATACACACACAGTGGGGCATCATCCAGGAGAAATACAGCTGAATGCATGGATCTTAAAAATAAAATGTAGAATTAAAAACATGTAAGAAAGAGCATGAAATTTATAATGAACCAATTGGGTACATTAAAAATAAACATACCCATCAAAGCACTATGTGTAATTTCAAGAATATGCATACAAATATATTAACAGCTTGTGGGATGAAAAGATCCGCAGTACAGAAATTAGAATGGATACCCATGCTGGGAGGGTAAAGTGACTGAGATAGGAAAACAAAAGGAAAATATATAACACATTCAAACAACAGAAGGACTTTGCAGGAACAGATGGCAAAGTCTACACAGATATGGTATTTTGCTAATCTCTTTTACTGACTTCATTTAGATACTTATAGGAGTGCCTGGCACATAGTAGGTACTCAATAAGTGTAATTGCATGAAGATTATGATAAAATAAATTTTGTATAGCAAAGATCCTATGAAAAGATAATTAATTTAAAAAATTTTTTCATCATTTTACTTGTATTCAGTTTTAATTCATGGTAATGAAACTTTAACTCACTAAGTCATTATTTAGGGGGGGGGCGGTAATCTGATCTGAGTGTCCATTTTCTTGTTGATATCAATTATTTTAGTTATTCAGGCTTCCACAATTTGTATGCAATGCTTAGCTAAATTTTCTCATTAATTGTAAAAGTTTTTCAGTGGACTCTCTTGGGGTTTTTTGATGTATAATCACATTGTTTACAAATAATGAAAAATTTGTCTCAATCTATCATTTTGTGTTTCTTTAGTTTTTTGTTGTTTGCAAAGCATGTGTGGGATCTTAGTTTCCCGACCAAGGATTAAACCTGCACCCCCTGCATTAGAAGGTGAAGTCTTAACCACTGGACCACCACTCATGTCCCCTGAAATATGAATTATGATTGTAGGGATTTTTGGTTGTTCATGATCAAATTATTCACATTATCACCAGTTTTTTACATCTTAATTGTACTGTTTGCCTTGACTTAAAACAGATCTTAAAAACATGTCAAAGAAATATCCTATTCTCAAATTCTGAGGATTATTTCTTTAATTATAAACTAGTTCTGTTTTTTTTTTTTTTTTTTCAATTGCACCCTTATTGCCTCATAGTACCTTTTTAAGGAAATATGTGTTGATTGTCTAAAATATCTGATAATAATCAATATGGAACATGTTTATCACATGAAAAAAAGGGAATGAGGATTTTACATAGAAAAATAAATTTCCTGGACTAAACTTGTGGCTTATACTAACTATGATCTTTAAGCAATTCAAATGAAAGACATTAAACTAAGGAAAAGTCTAAACTAAGAATTCATAGCCACATCTAAAGTTTATAGTTAGACCTTAGTACTTCAAAATTCTATATGGGAAACACATACCGACCCTAAGACTTCACTTTAAATCTCTGAATCTAGAAATCACAGCTAAATGATGGCCAAGAACCTAACTGTTGATGAAGTAAAGCTGATATGAGTGAAGGCTTAACATGCTTTTTAGAAGAAAACATTTGCTAACATCTTCCCTGATGCTGAATCGGGAACAACATTTTTTTCAATAACAAAACCATCAACAGAATAACTAATTACTATATGCTTAGCTTCTGAGTTTACTTTATGCCAAACCTGGATGATTCATTCAATTTAGCTAAAAGGTCAGTCAAATTAGTTGACTGAATAATTTTTCACTATTAAACCAATGCTGTCTTTTGCAAAGATTAATTATCTGTCCAACTCCGCCTTGCCAGTAGAGGTCATTTTTTGCTTCTTTTCATGGTTCTTAGAAAAATAATTTAAAAAGCAAAACAAACTTATCAGATCCTGGTTGACTTAAAACCTGTCACAGAATACAGAACACATTCCAAAGTTCTTGTTTGGTCTTGCACTTTGTGACATGAGTAGTATTCTGGAGAGATTTTATTTTTAATAAAATAAATATAGAAATATCCATATAAATATAGAAATATCCATCATGTATAATATTAAACATTTTGGATTTTCCTCAATTTGGCTTTTTAACTAAAACTCTTATTTCATTTTTATCAATAATACATGATCAGTTTTCAGATAATACTGAAACATATAGTATCATATACTTTATATATGAAAGTGAAAGTGAAGTAGCTCAGTTGTGTCCGACTCTTTGCGACCCCATGGACAGTAGCCCATCAGGCTTCTCCGTCCATGGGATTTTCCAGGCAAGAGTACTGTAGAGGGCTGCCATTTCCTTCTCCAGGGGATCTTCCCACCCAGGGATTGAACCCAGGTCTCCTGCATTATAGACAGATGTTTTACCGTCTGAGCCACCAAGGAAGGGACTGGATATTACATTATATTACATGTGTATAACAATATATATACATATTTTATAATATTATATATTGCCTGGAGAATCCCAGGGACAGAGGAGCCTGGTGGGCTATGGTGCATGGGGACATAAAGTCAGACACAACTGAGTGACTAGTGCACACACACACATATATGCAACATAGACACACATACACATATGGATACGTGTGTGTTTTGCTCTACTACAAAATATTTTATCTGTAGATGTACAAAACTAGATCTCAAAATTCTCATTCCAGGAAGAATTTAATAAGTAGAGAAAAAATATGTTAACCAGAAAACCACTAAGAGGCATCCTTTGGCATATCTGTCTCTCTGATCCCCAAGCACTCACCCAGAGTAATAAGCATTTCCTGAAGCATGCTCAGTTATCATTATTTGACAAGTCTGGAATTTTTAATTTTTTTTTCTCCTTAAAAATCAAAAGAATTCTACAGATACTGACATTAAACATACTGATGGGAATTAGGATCATATGTCAGAAAAATATATAACTCCTTTGGGCTCTGTAAGAAGCTGACAGCATTCCCATAAAATATTAACTACTCACAATAAAATTTCTTCACAAAGAGTGAGAGGTTAGTGGAAAGAATCTGGAAGCCCTCAACAATGAATTTTGATTAACAAATTGACTTTAACTTCTTATTTCTAGCTTTTGTTAGGCTTCACAGAGGTGAATAAAACAGCATGAAAGTCACTAGCATATATTTATTTGTCAAATGTTGGGAAAGAGAAAAAATGTGAAAGCCTTCTTCTCAAATGAATATATGAATAAGTTGGTAATATTACATTTGGCAAGAGGTGAAGCAGTAACTGTTCCACTAACTCCTGGCAAAGTCAAGAGTTTGACCACCCTGATGATCACATTTCCTCTAGGTGTGTATAGAACACCTCCCACCCCTTTACGCAAACATAGTTTGTGGATCTTTCACAAATGCTATTTCCTATTCTGCTACATCCTTAAATGGGGTGGGCTCATGAATATGCTTATTCAGCTTTATTCTATAGTTTTTCCTCTAAATAAGAAATTTATAGAGCTGTGTGAAAATTTGCCAGTTTGAGAAATCAAAACACAGCTTGAAATGCAATGCATTAGCAATGCACAAATAAAATTAGATCTCCCAGGAAATGTGCATATCAAATAAAGCAGTGAAAACATCAAATGGATATATGAGTACCTAAGACATCTTGAAAGGCAGTAAATCAGTTCCTGATTGGATAGGAGTGTGTTATTGTTTTAGTTTTTCTAAGGAGTCCCAAAGAATAGCCATAAAGAATTTGTATTCATCTAAGAACTTTTCACCACATCTCAGTCAGTTCACCTACTGCCAGATAGACATGTGCCTGCTAAGTCACTCCAGTTGTGTTCAACTCTTCGTGAATCCACGGACTGTAGACTGCCAGGTTCCTCGGTCTATGGGGATTCTCCAGGCAAGAATACTAGGGTAGGTTGCCACGCCCTTCCCCTGGGGATTTTCCTGACCCAGGGATCGAATCCACGTCTCTTAATTCTCTTGCAATGGTAAGTGGGTTCTTTATCACTAGCACCACCTGTGAAGCCCAATATGGAAAAACACATGTTCCTGTAAATGAACTCTATAATATGCTAAATTTTCTTGATTAGCAATTTCCTTCAAGAGAGTGGAATTTTTATCTTGGGTAGATTTTTCTAAATTTGATAAATCATACAAACTTCCAGTTTTAAAGTTGCGGCCCTAAAATTCATTTTGTTCCCAAACCCGACATACTTGAAAGATTAGCTACAATTCTATCAAGTAAAGTTGCTGCTACTGCTAAATCGCTTCAGTCGTGTCCAACTCTGTGTGACCCCATAGACGGCAGCCCACCAGGCTCCCCTGTCCCTGGGATTCTCCAGGCAAGAACACTGGAGTAGGCTGCCATTTCCTTCTCCAAAGCATGAAAGTGAAAAGTGAAAGTGAAGTCGCTTAGTCGTATGTGACTCTTAGTGACCCCATGAACTGCAGCCTACCAGGCTCCTCTGTCCATGGGATTTTCCAAGCAAGAGTACTGGAGTGCGGTGCCATTGCCTTTTCCCAAGTAAAGTTGAAATCCCCTCAGTACTCCCATTTTACCTCCCTCCAACCAAACAAGAACCAATAAATGAATCTTTTAAAACAGGCTCCCCATGAAAAGTAGTTAAGATAAACAAAGAGACCAACAGTTCACTAAGATGAACTCATTTACCAGGCTCCTCTGCCCATGGAATTCAACAGGCAAGAGTACTGGAGTGGTTGCTACTCCCTTCTCCAAGGGATCTTCCTGACCAAGGGACTGAACCCAAGTCTCCTGCATTGCAGGCAGATTCTTTCCTGTCTAAGCAACCAGGAAAGCCCTCATTTAAACTGAATTCAAAGTGTAATAAAATAGAATAATTTTTATTAGATGGGTTCTTATCACAAAAAGTTTATATTTAATGATAAAATACCTATTATTACATTTTGAGGCTTGGGTAGTTATTGACTTGGTATTCTTTTAAATGAATTTTCTTTGAATGTATATTCAACATATATTTGGTAGTTAAGAGGACTTTTAAATTTATTTTTAATAATAAAAATATGTATATAATAAAATTTTTAAAAGGGTTGATAAAGGTCAAACAAGCAGTTAAGATAACTGTACAATACAAATAGAAATATAGTGCCTAACAGTATACATTATTAACATGAGATAATAATTATCATAAAATACTAGAAAGTAATAATTTTTTTAGTGAAAAAAGAGACATATAGGTCAATGGAAAAGAATAGAAGTGGGAAGAGGCTCAAATACATATATGGAAATTTAGTTTATAATACAGGGAATATTTTAGGTCATTTGAGAAAATAAAGATTATTCCATAGTGTACTGGTTCAGCTAGCTTAATTAAAAAAAAAAAAAAAAAGCTAAACTGTACAAAAAAGTTATACATGGGTCAAATATTTGAATAAAATATTAAAATTGAAAATAGTAATATAAAACTGAAACATATACATATATATTAATTTTATAGGTGAGTAGGGCATTTTAGGTATTATTTAGAAATTAAAAACTTGAGTACAGATTAAATGATAAATACATCATTGCCATAGAGTTGAAGCTCAAAATGTATTTAATAACTGGATAGATCTATTATTTTAATTCCAATTTAAGTACTATAGACATATTCTATATGGAATATATAAATAATGAAAATAATTAAAAAAACAATGCAGAAATGCATTAAAATACACTTTTTTATTATGTCAATGTTAATATATCTGGAGATTGGCAATACTTGTCTAAATAATTAACAGTATAAAAAATAAACTCATCGGCTTAATATATATATATATATATAATATATATTCTACCAAGCTTAAAATATATAGATTCTTCAATCATGGTATTAAGGATTTCACTTAATCTTGAGGGTGCAGCATTCCTTCCAATACTTGGGATGCCTGGATTATAAATATCTTAAACAGTATTTTCTTGAAATTTTGACTGCCATTATCTGACTGACTGACTAAGATATCAAAATATTATAATTATGAAGTATTACGCAATAGAATGTACCTTAATTTTTAATACTGAATTTCAGTTGTGCCTGTTCTGTTTATGCTACTGTTTTGTCAATTTGAACATATGAATGTTTTCTATATTTTCAATTACACTACGAAGTACTTCTTCCTTTGCTGTTAATCAAAAATGTAAAGTATAGATACATGTTACAGAGTTTCAGTATAGTTACAAAAGCCATATATATATGGCTTAATTATAGCCATATATATATCTTAAAGTTATACATCAACTCAAATTATATGTATTCACCATTAGTTGTGTGTTCATGGGCTTCAGGTTTAGACTGAAGTTTCTTCTCCTTATTTGAAAAATCAATGTACAATTATGCCCTTGTCAAATGAACTGATAAAAATTAATGAGGAAGCTAGTATAAAATGGCATCTCTATTTATGTAGGTACACAAATTTCATAGTGAACACAAGTAGAAGGAAACACTATCTAATAGATATAAAGTATGCTTTCTTGAGAAAACACTTTGAATACATGCATACACATACAAGTAAATGTATATGCATTATATCTGGTATGGCTTGAGGCAGGCATATATTCCAATTCTAAAAGGCACTGAGCCATAAATGTTTGCTAGAATTAAGACAGCTACTGTGATTATCCTAATTAAAAAAACTTCCAGGTTATTTATAGTATAATACAAGGAAATGAAATTCATTATCCTGAAAAGTATGCAACAAACCATTAAACATCACAGTAAAATCAGTTGGCACAAAAAAGAAATGCAATTATGTTATATTCATGTAAGCCCTTCCATGAACTAATTTCTAAATATCAATCATGACTGATATTTATCATATAAACATTGAAGAAGCACTTCTATTTTTTAAATGAATCAACAAGTTCCCTCTATCTCATAAAGACATAAGACATCATCATAATTGTGGTTGGTAATCTCTAATCATCTAAATCTCAGAGCTCAGTTGTGTATAACCAAAGAAAATAAAGAAAAAGCAATTGCCATTTCATCAGAAAAGGGTATTTTACCACCTCTTTAAAATGTGATGATTTATTCCTAATTAACAACTGATTAGGCAGCATTTAAAATTTTTCTAACACCAAACATGACTAACTCATAGGCAATCAAAGTATTAGATAAAAATTAAAAGCAGGCATATCATAAAGTGTTGATGATCTACACCTGCTTTACACATCTGCTGAAATTCAATTTGTGGGAAAGATAAGCTAACCCATTGTCAATCATTTTAGAACATTAAATGAAATGTTATATTTACCCTTTGTTTTAAAAATATGGATGCCACAGTATATAGTAGGAAAATTGAGAAAAAAGTCTCCAGAGTGGAAAAATATTAGAAAAAAAATGGACTGTATGTATGAATAAATAAAATGAATTATATAAACAATGTTAATAACATGGACTTATTTTCCACAATTTTAAATATATTATATATGCTCATTGTCTTCTCTCTACAGCATGTCTAAGTTTTTTGGTTTTGTTTTTTAAACTGATAGAGACAAAAATGAGCTAAAAAACTGGGGCCCATTGTTTGCAATTTCTGTAGAAGACAGACTCCTCAAGAAGGATATATATATATATATATATATATATATATATAAATTTATATAAATGTAAGTAATGTGATTATACAGCAGATTAAGAATAATTTCAAACTTTGTAGAAGAATAAGTTACCTAAACTTTTGTTTTCCTTATTGTACAGGCAAGAGTGGGTGACAGTCCTAGAGATAAAGTGGGAATTGAGCAAATCCTCCATCTCTTTGGCATGTTTTTGTGAAAATGGTCAATTTCTTCCAAGTATTAAGCACCTATTCAAAGCTTCCAATGGCCACTCAAGAGTAGATATCCATTAGGAATTTGAATTTTGATAAAAAGAGGTATAAGGTTTTCTTTTATTTCTACTGTTTGTAAACAAACTTGCTTTCTAAAAACAGTGAATCTTTATTGTCAAGCACCTTAATGGAACAAGATTTCCAAATTTTGAAATGAAATTCAAGATTGATGACCTGTTGGCATAACAGAATTGGGAGAGCTGAGCACACTGAAGTATAATCATGGGGTGGAATTCTTACACAGTCTAGAGGAAAAAAAAACAAGGGCACATAACAATGTGATTCAAAAAATGACCAATAAATGTCTTTTAAAGTCATGAATGATTTGTGTAAATGATGTTCAATGTTGAAAAAACTTAAAAGAGACTGACTTCCTATCAGAAAGCTTCTGATGTGCATCAGAAGCAGCATTACAAGAACAAACCTATGCCATCACTGCCATCCCCAACGTGGGACTGGGAGACATTGTTAAATGTTCTGGGATCCCTGGCCATAGAATAGAGAGGTTTAAGGTAAAAATAGTTTCAAGGTAAACTTGAATAGATAGAGTGCATAAAGAACTATGGACAAACACTCATGACACTGTACAGGAGGCAGTGATCAAAACCATCCCCAAGAAAAAGAATGCAAATAAGCAAACTGGTTGTCTGAGGCGGTTTTACCAATAGCTGAGAAATTAAGAGAAGCGAAGGCAAAGGAAAAAACAGGAAAGATATATCCATCTGAATGTAGAATTCCAAAGAATAGCAAGAAGAGATAAGAAAGCCTTCCTAAGTGATCAATACACAATAAAATGGGAAAGACGAGATCTCTTCAAGAAAATTAGAGATACCAAGGGAACACTTCATGCAAAAATGGGCACAATTAAGAGCAGGAACAGTGTGGACCTAACAGAAGCAGAAGATATTAAGAAGATGTGGCAAGAATACACAGAAGAACTATTTAAAAAAGATATTCATGACCCAGGTAACCATGATGGTGTTATCACTCACCTAGAGCCGGACATCCTGAAGTGTGAGGTCAAGTGGGCCTTAGGAAGCATCACTATGAACAAAGATATTGGAGGTGATGAATTCCAACTGAGCTATTTCAAATCCTAAAAGATGATGCTGTGAAAGTGCTACACTCAATAAGCCAGCAAATTTGGAAAACTTATCAATGGCCACAGGATTGGAAAAAGGTCAGTTTTCATTTAAATCCCAAAGAAAAACAATGCCAAAGAATATTCAAACTACCGCACAATTATACTCATCTCACACAATAGCAAAGTAATGCTCAAAATTCTCCAAGTGAGGCTTCAACAGTACGTGAATCAAGAACTTCTAGATGTTCAAGCTGGATTTACAAAAGGAACCAGAGATCAAATTTCCAACATCTGTTGGATCACAGAAAAAGCGAGAGAATTCAGAACATCTGCTGCTGCTGCTGCTAAATCGCTTCAGTCTGACTCTGTGTGACCCCATAGACGGCAGCCCACCAGGCTCTGCTGTCCTTGGGATTCTCCAGGCAAGAACACTAGAGTGGGTTGCCATTTCCTTCTCCAATGCATGAAAGTGAAAAGTGAAAGTGAAGTCGTTCAGTCGTGTCCGACTCCTAGAGACCCCATGGACTGCAGCCTTCCAGGCTCCTCCATCCATGGGATTTTCCAGGCAAGAGTACTGGAGTGGGGTGCCACTGCCTTCTCCATCAGAACATTTACTTCTGCTTTATTAACTATGCCAAAGCCCTTGCCTGTGTGTATCACAACAAACTGTGGAAAATTCTTAAAAGAGATGAGAATACCAGATCACCTTTTCTGCCTCCTGAGAAATCTGTATGCAGGTCAAGAAGCAAGAGTTAGAACTGGACCTGGAACAACGGGCTGCTTTCAAATTGGGAAAGGAGTACATCAAGGCTGTATATTGCCAGCCTACTAATTTAACCTATATGCAGAGTACATTATGCGAAATTCCAGGCTGGATGAAGCACAAGCTGGAATTAGATTGCTGAGACAAATATCATAACCTCAGTTATGTAGATATGCAGATGACATCATGCTTATGGCAAAAAGAGAGCTGGAAGAGCTTCTTGATGAAAGTGAAAGAGGAGAGTGAAAAAGCTGGCTTGAAACTCAACATTCAGAAACTAAGATCATGGCATCCGGTCCCATCACTTCATGGCAAATAGATGGGGAAACAATGGAAACAGTGAGAGACTATTTTGGGGGCTCCAAATACACTGCAGATGGTGACTACCACCATGGAATTAAAAGATGCCTCCTCCTTGGAAGATAAGCTATGACCAACCTAGACAACATATTAAAAAGCAGAGACATTACTTGGCCAACAAAGTTCTGTCTAGTCAAAGCTATGTTTTTGCCAGTAGTCATGTAAGGATGTGTGAGTTGGTCCATAGAGAAAGCTGAGTGCAGAAGAACTGATGTTTTTGAACTGTGTTGTTGGTGAAGACTATTGAGTCCCTTGAGCTGCAAGGAGATCCAGTCCTGAATACTCATTGGAAGAACTGATGCTAAAGCTGAAACTCCAATCCTTTGGCTTCCTGATGTGAAGAACTGACTCACTGGAAAAGACCCTGATGCTGGCAACAATTGAAGGGAGGAGGAGAAAGGGATGACAGAGGATGAGATGGTTGGATGGCATCACCAACTCAATGGTCATGAGTTTAAGTAAGTTCCAGGAGTTGGTGATGGACAGGCAAGCCTGGCATGCCGTAGCCCACTGGGTCGCAAATAGTCAGACACAACTGAGTGAATGAACTGAACTGAAATGAATATAAAAATCACATAGAAAACAAGTAGACAATTCCTCCATTCCCTCTGCCCCCAAACAATTGATGTTGATTTTTAAAATATATTCATTTATAATATCAATTCTTGGCATAGAGTAAGTACTTCAGAAGTACTTGGTTGAGCTAATAAATAAATAAACCCAGAATTTCCATTCATAAGAACTGATAAGATAAAAGTTGATTTTGTTAGTAAATTTAAATTGAAAGTAAAAATTATTGCTAATAATTATACTTTATCACATAAATTAAAACAGTTTAAGCAAGACACCTACAGCAATAACTGAAATACCCAGGTATCTTAACTGAAGGTGCTGTATAAATGTAAAGACAATTACCTTAAGTGCCCTCCTTTCTCATCCAAAAAGAATTTATTTAAACTGTGTAAAAGCAAATACTATATATGAAAAATGTCTTCTAGTGATAAATGTTTTTCATTTTATGCAACCTTCTTGAATTACATTTTGGTATGTTTACAAATATGTACCAAAGTTTCTCAGATATTGGCAAAAGAAAAGCATACCCTGTCCAAAAACTTTCCATTTATATAAAATGCAAATCTTGCTGCTGAGAAATGAAATAATTGTAATCTAGCAATTTTATAAGCTAAGAGTTTCAAAGTATAGCTGTGAGGGACCTCAAAGGGATATATCATCCAGCACTGAGGCAAGAGTTAAATTATTCTAGTCAGTAGGAACCCTGTTTATTCTTGCATCTGTGTGCTTCCTCAGATATGGAGAACCCCTTCTTAACACAGTTCACCGAGCAACCATCAAAGTGCTTGAAAGCAATAAATAGATCACTCCCCCACCACAACTTCTTAAAGTCGAACACAAAAAAGTGAAAGTGAAAGCTGCTCAGTCGTGTCCGACTCTTTGTGACCCCATGGACTTTACAGTCCATGGAATTCTCCAAGCCAGAATACTGGTGTGGGTAGCCTTTCCCTTCTCCAGGGGATTTTCCCAACCCAGGGATTCCCGCCCCGCATTGCAGGCGGATACTTTACCAGCTGAGCCACAAGGGAAGCCCTGAACACAAAAACTTCAGCCCTTTTCTCACAGAACCAAGTTATGCAGTCTTTATTTTTGTTACAGTTCTCTGGAGAATTGACATTTTTCACAGTTTTTTTTTTTTAAGATGGACACCCAAAGTACAAAAACAAGGCAAAAAGGGCATGGTGATACACATTAGAATAGAGAGCACATATTATTACTAAATCAATTTCACTTCTTTCACGATAGCAAACAAAATGCAAAATTGGGCACATCTTGAGGTTCATAATGAAAATCAGATCTTGCTCCCCATTTCAAACACCCTTCTTAGTTCCTGTCAGGCCTGGCATTTTGTTCAAATTCATAATTATTTGTTTCTTTGATTATATTGTTTAAATTTACTTACTGTGGTATAATGTCAGAGGAATCTGAAGCCAGTGGCTGGGGTTTGAATCCCTGCTAGTTGTATGACCTGGACTTCAATTTCTGCAGTTATGAGTTGTGAAAATTATTCCTATATTTCTAGGTTATTTGTGGGGCTGTCTTCCAAGATATACATGAGTCACTTGCCACAGGGCCTGTTACCTAAGAGTCATTCAACCAGAGTCATTTTTCTGCTTTAAACTGCTTCTTCTAGCAATAGTTGCTGCTCGATCTCTTATTAGAAACAGAAAAGCCTATCTTCATTATTGCTTCTTTCTCAGCTTGCACTTCAGTTATTTTCTCTTTCATGCCCACAGTGTTATCGTAAGCCTTCACCATCACACAGTTGGAATATTACAGGTGACTACTTCCTAGATTCCTTTCCTCCATTCTCTTCTCTTCCCATTTTCGAAAATGCGTATCACTTCTGGGCTTTAAAATCAAACTACAACAAAACAACTTGAAAATAGGTCTTATTTTCTACCAAGTTAAGTTCAAGTTCCCTGATACATGTAAAGTCTTCGCAAACTTGCCAGCCCCTGCCCACTTCTTGAAACATTATTCCTGTCTGTAACCTTGCACTGAAGAATGCCCTTCACTTACTAAGATGTAGATTCAAAGTCTCCTTAACCCTATCCCCTGCCCCAGAGGAAAATAAACCACTTCCCAATTTTGTATTATCTGTACTATTACATGTAAAACTAGATTATTATCTGTACATAGATCTTCCATATTATATTTAAGATCCTTGAATAGCACAATATCTGGTCCACAGAAATAATTGGAAAAAAAATGGATATTGGTTGAATTTTAGGTCAAGGCATCATTTTTACACCTAATTTTGAAATATATTTAGAAATGACTTAAGTAGGCATCCTAATTCAAACCCTTTTTATAAGTTTGACTTGCCTTTATTATGTCACAGTATCTTGTATTTAGGATAATCAGGAAAAAACTGTGTGCTATATTTTGACTGTCAAGTTTTAGTAACTCAGATCATTTGAATAGGTTTTCCTAACTGCCCTTCACTCTCACTTTCATGTAGAATTGGTCATTTTATTTGTTTCAATTTTGGTATCTGTTCTTAATTTCTATTGATTTTCATCTTATAAACTTCCATAATTTATAGCATATAATTATTTATTTATATATTTCTTCATTGTATATTATAAATACCTTAATGTTACAAGCCATTTCTCAATTGCATCTTCAATATTTCGTACCTTGCTTGACACAAGTGATTAAATATGTGCTTTTGAATGAATGAATTCATGCTGATACCAATTCAGATACATAAAGATACATCCAAATATAGGTATGGAGTCAAATGCGAATATAGAAGCAGATACAGCCATGCACACAAATTTAAGGATAAATTATGAAACTCCTTTTCTTTCTCAGGGAACTTACTTGTTGGGAACATTGTTATTATTTTCAATTTAGGTGTTGGCTTGGTGCACTGTACAATAATAACACTAACAATAATAAATGCACACCAATTTCCCAACACATAATAAACCAGGTACCAGTAAATGTATCAGGTGTTCACTATGTGTTCTGTATACTGTTACCAATAGACTGTGCTAGATTTTGTCATCAACCTTTATGAATGAGGAATCTGGCACTCTAAGACATTAAGAAATTTCCTCGAGATGACATAACTTATAAGAAATGAATACAATTATTATTATCAAAACAAGACAGAAACAGAGAAGAAAGAACCAAACAGCCATGATCAGAGGCAGGCTGGAGAGTAGGCAGAAGAAGAGGAGGCAGAGGGAGAGAGAATATCAGAAATAGCACCCAAAATAATTTGTAGCAGAAGATTCAGTCATTCAAGATTACCTTCTTCTAGGGGGCTTCCCAGGTAGTGCTAGTGGTAAAGAACCTGCCTGCCAATGCAGGAAATATAATGAGATAGAGATTCCATCCCTGGGCTGGGAAGATCCCCTCATGAAGCACATGGCAACCCACTCCAGCATTCTTGCCTGGAGAATCCCCTAGGACAGAGGAGCCTGGTGAGCTGCGGTACATAGGGTCGCTAGAGTTGGATACTACTGAGCGACTTCACTTTATTTGTTCACTTTCATGCATTGGAGAAGGAAGTGGCAACCCACTCCAGTGTTCTTGCCTGGAGAATCCCAGGGACGGTGGAGCCTGGTGGGCTGCCATCTATGGGGTCGCACAGAGTTGGACACGACTGAAGCGACTTAGCAGCAGCAGCAGGGAAGCCTGGCGTGCTGCAGTCGAAGGGGTCACAAAGAGTTGGACATGACAGCTGAACTGAACTGAAGTTATTTAGGACACACACAGGGGTTACTCAATCCATCTTTCTGTGAAGTCAGCCTTCCTTTTTCTGTTTTTCAAACTTTTCTATTACTTTGAGCTAACTCCAAAAAGACACACACACACACACACACACAAATACTAATAAAATCTCCCTGAAATATTTTTTCCTCCAATAATTGTTCTCCCTTTAAATATTCCTAATGTCTATCATGCTACATTTTCTTTCTTTCTTTTTTTTTTGTCACTCTGATCCTTGAGATATGTTGCACTATTTCCTGAGGTCAGATGTGAAATGGTAACCTCAGTATCACTCTTTCTTCTCATATCTCTATCTCCTGAAAACATTCTAGGAGCTGTTTGAAGATACTGTGTTCATCTCAGCAACCTTAGGTCATGAAAAGTCAATACATTCATATTTAAGACAAATCACAAGAAACAATTATTTTCTGGTTTCTTCTTAAATATGACAGATATTAATAACTTAGGAATGGAAATACAAATTTTCTTCCTCAATTTGTTCACCAAGTTAGTGCATAAACTGTGTATGGTGAAGGGAGCAGTAGCATAAGATTTTATGAGTATTTTCAGTATGGGTATTACTGTAAAACATGACAGTTGAAAAGGAAGTTGGCAGGTGTTTTAGTGTGAGAATCTTTTTTCCTACATTTCTCTCACAATGTGCAGTACTTAAGCATCCTTTTCATTTTAGCATAAGAACATAATGCTTAAAAATGTTAGACTTTATAACTAAGTACCAAGTAAGCCTGTGTTTCTTATTTATATGTTTGTTTTCTTTAAAACAAACAAAAACTCTTTCATTCATATATCACACATGTTTTAAAATCAACACTCTTGACTGCAATAATGTTGTCTTCCCATCTTTTAGTTCATCATTCCATTGATCCAATGTATTGATGCCTGCTAAACCTTAAAAACAAATTTAGATGATCTCTCAAAAATAAGAGACCTGCTCTTGTGGGACTTCCCTGGTGGTCCAGTGGTTAAGAATTCACTTTCCACTGCAGGGGACTGGGTTTGATCCCTGGCTTAGGAGCTAAAATCCCACATGCCTCACAGACAAAAAAACAAAATGTAAACAGAAAGGATATTGTAAAAAATTCAATAAAATACTTAAAATAAATGATCTGTATCAAAAAAAAAACTTAAAAAAAAAAGATACATGTTCTAATAATTGTGTGCCACTGTCCCAAAAGTTAGCTATTTCTCCAAAAAGGCTATATTCACTGTATTTGATGTTTTGTATTCAATACATGTCAAATTCTTATATAATCCTACCATATTGGTGGAATTATTCATCTTGGTTGTAAAACTCTTTGTGACTAAATTACTTAATTCTTTAAGCTTCCTAAATAGTTTGAATTTTTTTTTTTTAAGATGGCAAGGAGAAGCAATTTACCTTTACTTTTCTTCCTCCTACCACTTACAAATCATTTATATTTCAAACCTGAGCCATTTTTCTAGTTAATGAAGTTAATGGCTTCATCATGCTGTGTAATTCACAATGTGCAATCTATATAATAAGAGCAGAAGATGATATAGAATATTCTTGATGTGCATGAATATTAAATATTGAAAAACAATTAGATGGTAAAAATAGAAATATAAATAAAAGTAATAAAACACTAAGGAAAATGTTTGCAAGGCAGTATATCAATTTTAAGAAGGTTGCTCGGGGAAAATTCTACCAAATATTTCTACAGTAATGTATTTTGTCCAGAGCATTTTGATATGTATCATCACATGTGATCTTCACAGCAAACTGACAAGATAAATATTATTTACATTCAACAGGAAAAAGTCTTCATAGTAAAAGCTGACCTACAATCAGGGTATCTGGTACCTAGGTCCTTGATAAAGTCTCTGTTTCTCTTTATCTTACATTCATCCCTTCCCATTTCAAATGCCACTTCCCATCCCACACATGTTGGCTCCTCACTTTCCTCTCAGTAAACAGATTTCACATTGTACTCTGTTAAAATAACATTGTATACGTTAACTTTCAAAATAAAATGTAAAAATTCCTAAAGTGGATAAAAATTCTGAATAAGAAGTGTCTGGTAGTTTATTTTAGCTTTTTCTCATTCACATCCCTGAATGCAGTTTTCATCATAGGAACTGGTAAGCTCAGTATCACTTTTTGACAAGTTCATCTACTGTCATGAGCTCAACTATCTTTTCTTCACAAATGTCCCTTGAAGCCTCTCTTCTTAAATCCTAATTGTTCTTTCTTGAATCTTAGTTTTACTGGACTCTATCTGGAAATCTATTAGAGCCTCATCCTCAGCATGCATGGGCTTCCTTGGTGGCATGATGGTAAAGAATCCACCTTCCAAGGCAGGAGATGCCAGAGACACAGGTTCACTTCCTGTGTGGAGGCATAAACGGCTACCTGCTCCAATATTCCTACTAGGAAAGTTCAATGGACAGAGGAACCTGGCGGTGACAGTACATGGAGTCTCAAAGTGTTAGATACAACTGAGTATGCACAACCTCATTGTCAACACGCACCAAACAGAACTAATTAGTTTAACTCCCCCAACATAGTATTTCCATATTTTGGCAGGTGTCTAGACCATTTCCAAGCCCCCAGAGCTGGAAGCCACTCCAGGCTAATTGACAAAGGCTTCTCCATGTCTGGCTAATTCTTTCCCACGTTTCCTTTCCTATTGCCGCTAACAGTTTTCACCATCAACATGTAGATACTCAAAAATTAGAGGGCCAAAATAAAATTGTCTACTATTATTTCTCAAATGTACAAACATATTAAACTTTTCTAATGGAAAAACAAAACTATAGACTCTAAGTGTTGAAATAAATTATGTTTTCATATTGTAACTTAAACACATACCAATCTAGATATAAATGCCTGTGTTGGTAGCTATATAGTCACAATCCAAAACAAATTTGCAAATGAATATAAACTAAAGTGTAAAATAAAACATTTAAGATGATACTAAAATAATGCTAATATAAAACTTCTCATGGAGATGAGAATATGTATTAGCTATATCATGTACGTTCTCTGGTATTTGTAAGTCTACCTCAGCTCTAATTTCTCTATAGAAACTTGTTTGAAACTTCATTTGGCTAATACATATTATTGATACAGTAACCCCACTGCTATAGTTGCCTCATTGACTTAAAATATTAATTTACTAGAGTTTGATGATCATGTTATCGTAACTGCAAATAAAATTTCAACCACCAAAACCATGTGGAAATACTTGGTTATAATATGGCCACACCAATAACTTAGAATAAATTTTATGTTGATTTTGAGATTACAACAAAAATGAAAACACACCATTGACACATTCCCCTAGAGACTTGGTCAACTACTCCCTTCATAGTCTGCAGAGCAAAGATGGAGAAATACAAGCCTATCCTCCTGCAGCAGCACCCTGATGTAGCTCTGCATCACTATAATAAAACTCTAATAGATGATTAATACACTGATGGTTAAACTGCAACTATATCAACAGTTGTGCTTCCCTGGTGGCTCAGATGGTAAAGATTCTGCCTGCAATAAGGATTGATCCCTGGGTTGGGAAGATCCCCTGGAGGAACTCATGGCAACCCACTCCAGTATTCTTACCTAGAGAATTCCCATGGACAGAGAAGCCTGGCAGGCTACAGTCCATAGGGTCACAAAGAGTTGGACACAACTGATCAACTAAACACATATCAACCATGGAAACGTTAAGTTTGGGGTAAGCAATCAAGTGCAAGAAAAATGTGTCTGACCATTCCCAAGTATAAATGATGAGTCATGAAATTATTATGAATGATTAAAGAGTTTAGCAGGGCTATTTGTGCTAAAGAACCAAATTGCATTTTAATTCATTTAAAATAGGCTTTTGAGATTAAAACTGATAATTAAATCCCCAAGTTCATGAAGCAATAGAAACTACTTTTAATTTCCTAGGATTAGAAATGTATATCTTGTGCATTTGTTCTTCTACCCGATCTCATCTGTCCCATGTTAAAATCATGAGACCAAAAAAAAAAAAAAAACTTATCAAAGGGGAAGAATGTGGTGGTATACCATTAATACAGCATACACCAAAACAGAGTTTCTTTATTTCTCTCTATTTTCAGTATTTATAGGTCACCCTCTTTTTGCTAATGAAAATCTGGATCATTAAAATAATACAGGCATGTTTATTTTACCTGTGAAACATTACTGTTTCAACAGCCTAAAGCAGCCCTGGGAAAGAGTCATTATCTTTCTACATCAAGATCTTTTTGCCTCTTATTTTTTTTTTTTCCCCTTTCTCTGCTTTGTCATTTTTGTGTCCCCTTCTTCATTGCTCTCTTTTTGATTAATTACAAACAGAATTTTGTCTTCCAAGGAATTTATGAAAGGACTCATCAGGACTTACCAAGGTTGTACCATAAGTAGAAATTTAACCCAAAAAAGCAGGGAAGAGAGTGTTGGGGAACCACATTGCTGACAGCCTAGTAAGTGCTGTGCTAAGGGTTTTACAAATGAATTCCCCATTTAAACTCAAACTTAATCTTATGAGACAGATACTATTTTCATTTCTGTTGGTATCCTGACACTAAGAGAGGTTAAATGAGCTAATCGAAGTCCATACAAGAAAGATGGTAGAACTGGGATGTGAACTTAGATTTTCATTTTTCCTCTATACTAAGTGTCTTGCAATGAAATGTGTTGTGTTCTATAGATTAAACTAAACTCAAACCTTCTGGAACAGTGGATGTAAATTTTAAGCTTTCTTATTTTGGTGTCAGTATTTTCAAAATGAAAAATGATTCTTTATTTAATCCCATTAAACAGGGCTGAAGAACAGGGACAGGTACGCAGTCCTGTCCTTGAGGATTTTAGTGACCAACCTGGAGGTGGGCCCTGGGTCATATTTCTACCCATAGAGACAGCTCTGTCAGGGACTGCAAAATATGTTTATTTTGATGTAGGAATAGAAATTCCTTCTCTCAACAATTATGTAGAATGTTGTCCTTCATCCCTTAAGTCTCTGCAAAGAAAAGTCCAAAACTGAGAAAAGAAAAAAAAAGTCTTCCCCACCTCTTCATTGCTAGTGTACCCCCCAGAATCTATAAATTTCTGATTATTTTCCAATTATTATGTTTAGATAGAGAAAATAACATTTAATCTATTTGTGAAGAACAATAAACTATAGCAGTGAAAATAACTAACAAATTTCATAGATTCTAAAATACATCTGTTAAAAGCAATGTGAGGAGGTCACAGTCTTCATATGCATTTACATACAGTAAAACTGATATTTGGTTGGCCAGAAGGTTCGTTTGGTTTTCAAATGATGTTATGTAAAGCCTGAACAAACTTTCTGGCCAAGACAATATATATAAAAGAGATATCATGTATTCAATAAAGTTAAAAAACGACAAAGCAGTAATTTCAGTGCCTGAGATTTACAATATGAAAGGAACTTAAGTGTCCACTAATGGGTGAATAAATAAAGAAGATGTTTGCGTGGTATCACTGATATGTGGGATCTGAAAGAAAAGTCACAGAAACGAGGCTAGAAAAGTGATTGCCCGGGACTGGGAGGGTTGGAGAAAACCAGAAGTTTGTCAAAGGATACGAGATTTCAGCTATAAGATGCACATGATGTGAGAATCTAATATAAAACACAGTGACTATAGTTGATAAGACCATATTGTATAAGTGAAGTTCGCTAAAAGGATAGAATTTAAATGTTCTCATCAAACAAAAAAAGATAAATATGTGAGGTGGTGGATGTTATATTTAATTGGATGGGGTAATTCTCTCACAATGTATGCATGTATCAAATAACATGGTGTACCCTTTATGTACCTTATATGTCAACTGTAGTTTAGTAAAGTTGAAAAAATAAAATATAATAAAATAATTAACTGAATAAATTAATTAAAAATACAATAATATTAGTGCTACTTGACATACAGTCATTTTGCTGATAAAACATCTAGGAGACTGTCAGTTCCATAGGAATGGAGAACATGTTTTGACTTCCTCACATTTTAGGACCAAACACAATACTGTTTGGTATTTAACACATGGGAAAAAAGTAAATGAGAGGAAAATGAAAGGAGAGGAAATTATAAAGAAATAAAAAGAAAGGTGAGAGAAGAGGAGGGGAGAGGAGGGAAGCAAAGGGAGGGAGTGGGAAAGGATAAAGGAAGGACCTAAAGTCAGAGTTCTTGCCTCGGGTATCTGTGGAGGGGATGGATATGGAGGGGAGTAAGTTTTTCATGAATTTCCTAATTCCATTAGGTCTTCTAGGATCTCAAAGGTCAATATAAATAGCCACAACATATTGACTAGTCATTGAGAAGGAATGTTACATAATTCCTAAGGAAATGGAAGATTCTTATAAGAAATAATTTAAGAATGTTTCAGATACAGAAGAAACGAAATTTAATAGATTGCATTTGGCAAAAATAAAGTTTGGGGATCCAATCCTAATGATACTGATCTCTAATTTCATTAATAAATTGTATAATTCACTAAACTTCTTTGAATCTTGGCTTTCTGTTTTGAAATGATAGGTATATATAGGATGCTCTCCAAGGCTACTTTTAGTTTTAAAGAAATCTACCTTTGACTACATTGGTGCAAAATTAATTTTACAAAACATATCTTCTCCTATGGAAAAAAAACAGTATTCATAGAAATGACTACTTCTGCTACAGTGTATGTTTGTAAAGAAATAAATTATTAACTTATGTAAAGTTTAAGATTCCTTAATCTGGCAAAATCCATTACTTTTTGAGAGGAAACTAGAGGGAATTGCCATTGCCCAGTCATATACCATTCAGTTTTAAAGTGTCAGCATTTACACTTTTATAGGCATTATGCTTACAATGATATATAATGCTTATAATACCCAACTTCTAAGTCATTTTATCATATGACTGACATAACAGTATCATAATAGAAAACTAAGCCTCTATCTGGGTGCAGTACTCTTCTCACGATTCAGACAGGCATGAGCAGCACTGTGTGATACTCCATTAATTTCAATTCCAGAACATAACTTGTCTCTGTGTGTGTAAATTCAGTTAAATGATTTAAAGAGGAGAAAAACAAGTCTCACAAATTGAGGTTTAATTCTCTGTGAGAAGGATAAGAAAATATGGCTCATTTGTATATCCCAGGCTTTGCCAATAAAACAAATAGCAGCTAATTTGGGAAATAGTTGCAACATTAAGCCCTTATTAACAGATGTTTTCTTACCATCACCCCCAAGTAGGCAGTCATTTAACATGGTCCTTCTCAGTCTTGTGAACCATTTTCTGCCAACATCTACTCTATCAAATCCTTAAGGAGTACTATAAGCAAACTTTGGAGATATTTGATGGTTTGGTTATAGACTACAGTGATAAATGTGAATTTTGCAACAAAGTGAGTCACATTAATTTTTTGGTTTTAAGTGCATATGAAAGTTATGTTTGGAGAAGGTGATGGCACCCCACTCCAGTACTCTTGCCTGGAAAATCCCATGGATGGAGGGGCCTGGTGGGCTGCAGTCCATGGGGTCGTGAAGAGTTGGACACGACTGAGCGACTTCACTTTCACTTTTCACTCTTCATGCATTGGAGAAGGAAATGGCAACCCACTCCAATGTTCTTGCCTGGAGAATCCCAGGGACGGGGGAGCCTAGTGGGCTGCCGTCTATGGGGTCACACAGAGTCAGACACGACTGAAGCGACTTAGCAGCAGCAGCAGCAGCAAAAGTTATGTTTACACTGTATTGTACTCTATTAAGTGTGCAACAATATTGCATCTAAAAAGGTACATACCTTTATTAAAAATACTTCATTGCTTAAAAGCCCTAAATACTATATGAGCTTCAGCCAGTGATATTTCTTGCAATTACAATATAAAAAAATGATCACTGATCACAGATCCCCATAAAAAATAAACTGACAAAGTTTGAGATGTTGCAAGAATAACCAAAATATGGCCCAGAGATAGGACACTAGAAAATGATGTTAGAAAAATGGTGCCAGTAGATCTGCTCAACACAGGATTGCCACAGACTTTTAATTTGCAAAAGCATTGTAATAGCTGCAAAATTCACTCAATCAAAGTGTAATAAAATAAAATATGCCTATATAGAAATGTCTTTATTCAAATACTAGAAGTTAAATACCCATTTCCTTCTTTATTTTATGACTAGAAGAAGTTTTGGTAACTATGATGTAAGAGTTGCTCAGAAAATCTTTGAATATTATTAAATACTAAATCTCCAGTGCTACTCACTCTAGTATGTACTAAAGAGCTACTGAGGTTAGAAGCAGTCCAATCAACAATTTCACTTTTGTAATTTCAACCATCTGTACCTGTGACTTTTGATTTGAATTTCAAATTTGAAACTACTATTGTTTCCTCTGTTCAAAGCATCAAAATTCATACGGCATGACTCTTCAAGTTTAGTATTCATATGTGCCTCTTGTTCCTCCTCAGTTCCAGCTGTTCCAAATTTGGTAAAATCCACCCTGTCATTTTTG
Organism: Bos grunniens; assembly: GCF_055505025.1. NCBI lineage: Eukaryota > Metazoa > Chordata > Mammalia > Artiodactyla > Bovidae > Bos > Bos grunniens. Next base: position 81,924,123 of record NC_141166.1, read on the forward strand.
TACTATGCAAGAATAGACAACAAAACTTAATGATTTATTCACAATGCTGAGCACTAAGGATAAGGCTCTTGATATTGTTGATAAACAGACTAGCAGTGGGGAAGAAATACTGATCTGAGCTGTTTCTGTTATTGAATGAAAGACATGGGAAATATGATTTCAGTAAATTAAAACTGGATTGTCAAGTCAAGCAAACTAAGGACTTATACCATGTAATTTTTATCATTTCTTAAAGTAATCGGTGAGGATTATGATAATGCTAAAGGGCTAAATGTATAAAAATTGGTGAAATTAGCAGCCACATTTAAGTAAGTATAAGGAGCAAAATTTTTGTTGTTTAGTCGCTAAGTACTCTCTGACTCTTTTGCGACCCCATAGACTGTAGCCCTCCAGGCTCCAAGAATTTTCAGATGTACAAGTTGGGTTTTGAAGAGGCAGAGGAACCAGAGATCAAAATTGCCAACATTTGTTGGATCACAGAGAAAGCATGGAATTCTGGAAAAACAGCTACTTCTTCTTCATTGACTACCCTAAAGCCTTCGACTGTGTGGATCACAACAAACTGTGGAAATTTTTAAGGGATGGAAGTATCAAACCACCTTAACTGCCTCCTGAGAAACCTGTATGCAGGTCAAGAAGCAACAGTTAGAACCTTACATGGAACAGCTAACTGGGAAAGGAGTATTAAAAGGCTGTATTTTGTCACCCTGCTTATTTAAGCTATATACAGAATACATCATGTGAAATGACAGGTCAGTTGAATCACAAGCTGCAATCAATACTGCAGGGAGAAATATCAACAACCTTGGCTATGAAGATGATACCACTCTAACAGAAGAAAGTGAAAAGGTACTTAAGAACCTTTTGATGAGGGTGGAAGAAGAGAGTGAAAAAGCTGGCTTAAAGCTCAACATACAAAAAAAAAAAAAAAAAAAAAAAACAGAGACCATGGCATCCAGTTCTATCACTTCATGACAAATAGAAGAGGAAAAAGTGAAAGCGGTGACAGGTTTGTATTTTCTTGTGCTTCAAAATCTCTGAGGATGGTAACTGCAGCCATAAAATTAAAAGATGCTTGCTTCTTGTAAGGAAAGCTATGACAAACCTAGACAGCATAGTTAAAAAACAGAGACATCACTTTGCTGACAAAGGTCCATACAGTCAAAGCTATGTTTTGTTCAGTAGTCATACACGGATGTGAGAGTTGGACCATAAAGAAGGCTGAGACCCAAGAATTGATGCTTTCAAATTGTGGTGCTGAAGAAGATTCTTGAGAATCCTTTGTACTTCAAGGAGATCAAATCAGTCGATACTAAAGGAAATCAATCCTGAATATTCATTGGAAGGTCTGTTGCCTAAGCTGAAGCTCCAATACTTTAGCCACCTGATGCTAAGAGCTGATTCATTCAAAAAGGCTGTAATGTTGGGAAAGTTTGAAGGGAAAAAGAGAACAGTACAGCAGAGGATGAGGTGCTTGGATAGCATCACTGACTCAATGGATGTGAATCTGAGCAAACTCTGGGAGATATGGAGGACAGAGGAGCCTACCCTGCTATACACCATGGAGTCAAAGAGTCGGACAGGACTCAGTGATTGAACAACAACAATGACAAAGAAGCAAAATATCAACAGTGGTAACATCTTTTGCTAGCTAATAGCATGAGGTCCATCTTTCAAAGTAATTATTGATGGATAGAAACCCTTTATGTAGAAATTTCAACAACTCTCTAAAAGCTTTAAATGAGAAAGCTACATAGTAAGCATACAATGAAAGCCTAATTAATAGGAAACATCAATTAGATTTTGTTATACTCCTCTTCAAGGATGCAAGAAAATAAGAAATTAAGTCTGATTGTAGATTTTATCAAATATTAATGAAACAAAAATCATTCAGTGTCTGGAACACAACTGGTATTCATCCTATAGTAGCACTGCTCAATAGAACTTTTTGCAATAATGGAAATGGTCTATACCTACACTGTTGTCTACAGCAGGCACTGGTCATGTATAGCTATTGAGCAGCCAAATATGGCTAGTAAAACTGAGAAATTTTATTTTTCCCCAGGCTTACTGAGATACAATTGACAAATAATACTTTCTATATGATTTAGTCTGATTGTTGCACCCCTCTATTGAATTTTTGAACTCAGTGTATTATTCTGCTGTATGATGTCTGTTGGGTACTTTCAAATCTTTTCTATCTCTGTTGTGAATTGTCTTTGTTTTTATGCTGTCCTTGTGATCTTGTGGGCACCTTTATGACCACTATCTTGAATTCTCTGTTTGGTAAACTGCCTGTCACCATTTCATTGTGTTGGCTTGTGGAGTTCTGTTTTGTTTGCCACGTATTCTCCTGGTTATTCATTTTACTTGAGTTTTTGTGTTGGTTTCTATGAATTAGATAAAAGAGCCAATCTCTCAGCTTTAACAGAATGGCCTTATATAGCAGATTAACCTTGCTAACCAGCGTAGCCCAAGATTCTAGGTACCACTCAAACTTCTGTCTTTTTCAAACAGTTGTCTTTGTTCTTGCTCCTTTTGCACCACTAACTGCCTGTCCTGTCAGTTCTAACAGCAGACTAATTGAAAGCTCAAACTTTGGACAGTGGATGAAAAAGTCAACATATGATATATGCATCCTATCCTTTATCAGGTAGTAATGGGAGATGGATCATGGCTTCTGGTCCCATCACTTCATGGCAAATAGATGGGGAAACAGTGGAAACAGTGGCAGACTTTATTTTTGGGGGATCCAAAATCACTGCAGATGGTGATTGCAGCCATGAAATTAAAAGACACTTACTCCTTGGAAGAAAAGTTATGACCATATTCAAAAGCAGAGAAATTACTTTGCCAACAAAGGTCTGTCTAGTCAAGGCTATGGTTTTTCCCGTGGTCATGTGTGGATGTGAGAGTTGGACTCTGAAGAAAGCTTAGAGCTAAAGAATTGATGCTTTTGAACTGTGGTGTTGGAGAAGACTCTTGGGACTCCCTTGGATTGCAAGGAGATCTAACCAGTCCATTCTAAAGGAGATCAGCCCTGGGTGTTCTTTGGAAGGAATGATGATAAAGCTGAAACTCCAGTACTTTGGCCACCTCATGTGAAGAGTTGACTCATTGGAAAAGACTCTAATGCTGGGAGGAATTGAGGGCAGGAGGAAAAGGAGACAACAGAGGATGAGATGGCTGGATGGCATCACCGACTCGATGGACGTGAATTTGAGAGAACTCCGGGAGATGGTGATGGACAGGAAGGCCTGGTGTGCTGCAATTCATGAGGTCACAAAGAGTCGGACACGACTGAGCGACTGAACTGAACTGAATGGGAGATGGGTGTTTTTGCCTACATACTCTTTGCTGAGCCAGAGTAAAGGGCTACTGGAAGCACCTGTGTCCCAGAGGAATTGCAAAAGCTGAGTAGCCAGCACCCTGAGCTAAGTTTTTAAGTAGCTAACCTCTTGAGTGGTAACCACAGAAGTTGGGGCACTAGATGTGTGGACAAACTCCTTTCAGTGAGAAGTTAGAGACTTGGTTTTATCATTTAGGCAGCCTAGGAAAAGAAGGCACAGGACATCCGGCATGCTCACTCAAACACCTAAGGACAAAAAATGATGTGGTCTGATAGTGACCAGACACAGGCTGATTAGAAGTCTGACCTTGGGCAGTAGTTGGAAAAGTACGCAGTTCAGCTCCTCCAGAAAGAGACATGGAGCCTTACTATTTGGCCTGTCTCCTCTGAGCTGAGCTCAGTGAGAAAGCTGTAGGAAGGGTCCACACACACATTTCAAAATCACTTTCTTGTTTAATGCGGTTCTGTAGGACTGACAAATGTTGAGTCCTCTTGGCTTTCTAAGCTGGCCTCTCAGGCAGTAGCCATAAAACAAAGGGTTCTAGACACATGGACAAGCTTTTCCAGAAAGAAGCTGGAAACTTGGTTTTATCATTGGAACAAGCTGGGAAGAAGAGGCTGAGGAAATTTCCACAAGCCTTTTCAGGCTCCTGAGAGGATGCAGTCAGCTCCCACAGGCAGGCAGGGTAGAAGTCTGCTCCTCAGGAAGTTACTGTGAAATTATGCAATTTCCTTCCAGGGAGAAACTGGGAGCTTTGAGTGTCTGCCTATTCCTTCTGTGCTGAGCTGAGTTAGAGGAACAGTCTTACAAAGTGCTCATGCACCTGTTTAAAAAATTCCTCTGTGTTGACTGTGGTTGTGGTGGACTCATGAATGCCCAGCCCCACTGGCTTTCTGAGTTAGGTCACTTAGGAGCCAGTCACTTAGGCAGCAGTCATAAAAGTTAGGTATAAGACATGTGGTGAAAACTGTTCACTCCTCAGGGAGAGACTGGAAGTTAGGGGTTCCCTCATGATTGTAAGCCACTATAATGGAGGGAGGGCTTTGTGGCACAAGTATGTATCAGCTTTTCCTATCCATTTTGATGTGGGTTATTTCCTCAGTTGTGTGAGGTATAGGAGTCATTCAACTAGTTTCTGTATTTTTATCACGGAGAATTGATCCCTGTGAAGCTATATGTATATGTGTGTGTATGTATGTGTTTGAGTATGTATATATGTATATGAAGTGAAGTGAAGTGAAGTCACTCAGTCGTGTCCGACTCTTTGCAACCCCATGAACTGTAGCCTACCAGGCTTTCTCTGTCCCTGGGATTCTCCAGGCAGGAATACTGGAGTGGGTTGCCATTTCCTTCTCCAGGAGATTTTCCCAACTCAGGGATCGAACCTGGGTCTCCTGATTGCAGGCAGATGCTTTACCTTCTGAGCCACCAGGGAAGTCCATATATGTGTATATATATATATATACATATGTACACACATATAGGCTTCCCTGTTGACTCAGACAGTAAAAAATCCTCCCTGAAATGCAGGAGACCTGGGCTCGATCTCTGGGTTGGGAAGATCCCCCAGAGGAGAGCATGGCAAACCACTTGAGTATTCTTGCCTGAAGAATCTTCAAGGACAGAGGAGCCTGGCAGGCTACAGTCCATGGGGTCGCAAAGAGCCGGACACAACTGAGTGACTAAGCACTCACACACGTACACACACATATACACATATACATATGTATGTATGTATACATGTGTGTGTGTGTGTGTGTATAAATTTCCACCTTCATGGGGGGAGGAAAAAGTCAGGAACCTCCTACTGTGATCATCTTGATCTTGCTATCTAAAATACTGAATTTTTAATTCTAATTATTTTAAATTTAAATAATGACATGTAGCTGATGGCTACCATACTGGACAGTGACGTTCTTTACCATCTATACCTGGTGCTATATACAATACCCAACCAAGTTCAGAAGGATTCTAATATATTCTAAAATTTCAAAGGAAAAAGTATATTTAAATAAAATTATATTAACAATCCAATATCCATAAGTCTGAACAGATTTAGACATTTTAAAAATATTTTCAAATGTAGAGATTCAAACAAGGAAAGGTGTCAAGGTGACTTACAGTATGTGCCTTACTGTAAAACCTAGTTTACTAGAAAGTATATGGACCTGTAGGATCAGTTCTGTGTTGTGATCCTTACCTACACTCTAACTATGTGCCTTCAAGCAAGCTGCCCATTACACTAGGGTTTACTTTCATTTGGAAATAGTTGAAATAATTTCAATATTAAAACAATGCTATCAGAGTTATATGAAAAAATGTGGGCACACAAAATATCTGGCAGAATGCCGAACACCAAATAGGTATTAAATTTCTCAATTCTCAAATTCCTGAAGTAAATTGGTTATATGAGTTTCTGTCACATGCACAAAAATTTCCTCTTTTCCTCCCCTAAAAAGAAAGTTCAAATGTATTCTAATCAAAGAGATGAACTGAAGTCTAGTACAATATCCTTTGTTTTCTTTTATTAACAGTAACCATAGAAATTATAGTTGATAACAACTGTAAATTATTAAATGAGAAAGCAAAGACTTTTTCTGATTCGTTAGTCATAAAATTCTAGTGCTTACAACAGTGACTACTATATACTATTCGATAACATTTCTTGAATAAAGAAGGCATTTATGCAATCATACAACTTAAATGCTTTCAGTTCAGTTCAGTTCAATTCAGTCACTCAGTCGCATTCGACTCTGCAACCCCATGATTCACAGCACGCCAGGCCGCCCTGTCCATCACCAACTCCTGGACTCTACCCATACCAACGTCCATTGAGTCGGTGACGTCATCCAGCCATCTCATGCTTCGTCGACCCCTTCTCCTCCTGCCGCCAATCCTTCCCAGCATTAGGTTCTTTTCCAAAGAATCAACTCTTCGCATGAAGTGGCCAAAGTATTGGAGTTTCAGCTTCAACATCAGTCCTTCCAATGAACACCCAGGACTGATCTTCTTTAGGATGGACTGGTTGGATCTTCTTGCAGTCCAAGGGAGTCTCAAGAGTCTTCTCCAACACCACAGTTCAAAAGCATCAATTCTTTGGCACTCAGCTTTCTTCACCGTCCAACTCTCACATCCATACATGACTACTGGAAAAACCATAGCCTTGACTAGACGGACCTTTGTTAACCAAGTAATATCTCTGCTTTTCAATATGCTATCTAGGTTGGTCATAACTTTCCTTCCAAGGAGTAGTGTCTTTTAATTTCATGGCTGCAATTACCATCTGCAGTGAATTTGGAGCCCCCCCCCAAAAAAAGTCTGACACTGTTTCCACTGTTTCCCCATCTATTTCCCATGAAGTGATGGGACCGGATGCCATGATCTTTATTTTCTGAATGTTGAGCTTTAAGCCAAGTTTTTCACTCTCCTCTTTCACTTTCATCAAGAGGCTTTTGAGTTCCTCTTCACTTTCTGCCATAAGGGTAGTGTCATCTGCATATCTGAGGTTATTGATATTTTTCCTGGCAATCTTGATTCCAGCTTGTGCTTCTTCCAGTCCAGCATTTCTCATGATGTACTCTGCATATAAGTTAAATAAGCAGGGTGACAATATACAGCCTCGACATAACTCCTTTTCTTCTTTGGAACCAGTCTGTTGTTCCATGTCCAGTTCTAACTGTTGCTTCCTGACCTGCATACAGGTTTCTCAAGAGACAGGTCAGATGGTCTGGTATTCCCATCTCTTCCAGCATTTTCCACAGTTTCTTGTGATCCACACAGTCAAAGGCTTTGGCATAGTCAATAAAGCAGAAATAGGTATTTTTCTGGAACTCTCTTGCTTTTTTGATGTTGTCAATTTGATCTCTGGTTCCTCTGCGTTTTTAGATTTTGTAATTTCAAAGTCATAATAATAATTTGGAGTTCAGAATACAGCTCTAAATTATTCTTTCCCCTTGTTCATTTTCAGTCTCCCTTTTTGTCTATTTTCTTTCAAAATGTCTTTCACTTTCATTCTTCCTCTCCACTATTAATGCTGTTTCTCTATAGTGATTACTCATTTTGAATGAACATATTAACATCTAGCTGCCATTCTCAATTCTCAAGTTTCACAATTGACACTAGTCTCTACATCAACAAACTGCACTCTGGGGGTTGCCATAAGTTCAACAGAAAAGAGTTGCTAATCATCATTAATAGTAAAGGGGACCAATGTGTTTAAGTATTTTTAAAACAAACCCACATACACATATAATTGTGAAAATTATTTGTTTCTGAAGGCAAGTATCTTTACTCTTTTAAATATATAGTTTTATAACTAGAGTAGAAACATCACTCTTGCCTGCCTGCATTCACACTTTCTCTCAAGACAAGAAGAAACAGGAAACAATATGCAGCCAGAATAGCAGGAATTAAGCACAAATCCAATCTTTCTTATCTCTGCTCTAGAAGATGTAGGTGGGGATGTGTCTCCTCTGGAAAAATACTGTCATGTATGTCATGGTGAAAAAAGTATTAGAGAGTTGCTGCTGTAAAATACTTTCAGTCTTCTTCTTAATGTTCTGCTTTCATCATAGCATTCTCCAGACTAAAAGCTAAATCTTTTCTATTTTTTACTGTATTAACTTTATCTTGTTTTTGTCATCGAAATTGTCAGTTCTGCTCTGACCTTGGCTGTTTTACTTTGTAACATCTTCACAAAACTCATCATTCTTTCTAGGAAAACCTATCCCTCAATGACTAACAACCACTAATTATTTGGGATTTTGAAACTTGAAAAAAATAGTTGTAATCATCTAACTTTTATTCTTGTAATGAACAGAAAGCCTACCAAAAAAAGTCCTACTACTACCACAAAAATCAACTGAATCTTGATGCTCTCCTTCCACTTGACCTCTGAAGTTCACTGAACACTCAGAATCTTTCACTATTAACTCCTGTTTCATATGTTTCCATTTTGCCACACATTAAAGTAGAGGATGTTTGACTTCCAGAGCCTTAAATTGTATTTTTCCCGAACTGTTCCTTTTCTCTTAGGTTTTCACACTGTGAAGTGAAGTGTCCAACTCTTTGGGACCCCATGGTCTGTCCATGGAATTCTCCAGGCCAGAATACCAGAGTGGGTAGCCTTTCTCTTCTCCAGGGGATCTTCCCAACCCAGGGATCAAACCCAGGTCTCCCTCATTGCAGGCGGATTCTTTACCAGCTGAGCCACAAGGGAAGCCCAAGAACACTGGAGTTGGTAGCCTATCCCTTCTTCAGTGGATCTTCCCAACCCAGGGATCGGGAGACCCAGGGTCTTCCGCATTGCAGACAGATTCTTTACCAACTGAGCTATCAAGGAAGCCCTGTATCAGTTTATAAAAAGACTATTTTTGAATCCAGTTCTTGCATTTTTCATTTACTAAGTGAACATTACTTAGTTCCTATTTTTTCTTAAATCTAATAGTCAAAAACTGTTTTCCTAATAGCAGTTATTGTGGGAATGGATAAAATTATTTCAAAACACTTTAGAAACATAATAAATAGTCTACCAACAAATGAGAATAATAACTCTTATGCTTCAGTTCCAAGCTAAAAAATTATATCCATCAAAAAAGTTTAGAATTCTAGTAAAATGAAACAATCTATGTGTTTGGCATGTAATACGTTTTCAGTATAAGTTCACTGAATGTTAAATCATACACGATTTTATATAATAGAACATGACATGCATGCAAAAATATCATAACTGAAAATAGATGAACATAATTTTAACTTCCTTGAAAAGTGTTTAGTCTATATAAGATTGTAGAGGTCATGTAGATCTGAATTGCTCTACTCACCATAAAGACATATACATCAAAAAGAGAAAATAAAACCACCCTTAACCGGCAGTTGCATATGTGCGTGCAAGCTAAGTCACTTCAGTTGCATCCAACTCTTTGCAACCCTATGGACTGTAGCCTGCCAGGCTTCTCTGTCCATGGAATTCCCCAGGCAAGAAGACTGGAGTGGAAGATCCCCTGGATCTTCCTGAGCCAAAGATCAAACCTATGTCTCTTATGTCCCCTGCATTGGCAGGCAGGTTCTTTACCCCTAGCACCATCTGGGAAGCCCACAATTTCCATGGAGCTTACTTAAACACTTCAGTAAGTCACATAGAGAAAGACAAATATCATATGATATCACTCATATGTGTAATCTAATTAAAAATGACTTACTTACAAAATAGAAACACACTCAGAGATCTCAAAAACAAATCTACAATAACCACAGGGGAAAGGTGATGGTGAGGGATATATTAGGAACTTGGGATTAATATACACAAACTACTATATATAAAATAGATGATGAACAAGGACCTAGGGTATAACATAGGGAACTCTACTCAATATTCTGTAATAATCTATATGAGTAAGAGTCTGAAAGAGAATTAATATTTGTGTATGTATAACTGAATCACTTTGTTCTACACCTAAAACTAACACCACATTGTAAATCAACTCTAATAAAATTTAAAAAAATACTAAAAACTTCAAATGATGTGAAAGTAGGGAGGAAATATCCTAATGAATATGGTTCAAGTCAAGTACGTGATAAAATAAAGTATGTGGGGAAAAAGGATAGGAAACAGAGCCTAGCAGTTGGAACACAGAATCATTCTGAGAAAGTACCTATAAGAACATGTTGGAAACCTGATGGATGAGCGCACCAGTTACTCTCGAACTGAAAGACAGGGCTCAAAAGAACACAGGACCAGAAGTGCTCCAGGCATATCAGGCTTGACTTCTAGGGATAATAAACACAGATAGAGAAACAAAAGCCTTCCTGATAGTCTGAAAAGTAAAGAACAAATATTCTTATATGTATGTGTATGTGTGTTACCTTGAATCTGAAGTTCAAAACATCTGAAATAAAATGGATTAAAAAAAAAGAAGCCATCATATGAGTTGACTCAATTTAGGTAGGAAACTGAAAAAAAAAAAAATCTAAGGAACCAAGAAACTAATCAAGGTTCCCAAAGGAGAATAGATTTAACAAATTATAATAAAGAGCACTAAGTAACATAATAGAGATTAAAAAAAAAAAAGTAAATGCTACATAAAAAACCTCAGGATGATTAGAGAGAAAACGTTGGAAATAATAAATAGACCTAAATGATTATATATAATTAGTTTTTTGGAAGAAAACAAAAAAAATAGAGAAGCAATACTTAATAATCTAAGAAATCTTTCTTGAAATGTAAGAACCTCTAACATTTTTAACCTATATAATGGGGAAAATTGATCCAGAATGGCTAACTCTGAGACATATTCTAATAGAACAATTAGAATGTAAAAATAAAGGGAAAAGTATCTGAGCTATTGAATAAAAAAGTAAGTCAGTTACTTTTCTTCAAGAGATGAAAATCATGTTGGCATCATATTTCTCAACAGCAACTTTACAAAGCAGATAACACCGAATTAACACATTTTACAAAACTTAAGGAAAGAAGGAGCCAAGGCCTTATTTCCTGCCAATGTTTCCTTCAAGCATCAAGGCTACACAAAAACATTTTGAAACATTCAAGAATTTAGGGAATCCTGGAGTTCAGGTCCTTTCTGAGGAGTCTATTAGAAAACTTATTTCATCTATTTAAATGACAGTTTGGAAAAACTTGCCAAATTACTAAAGATAAATATTTATTGCATTAATTTCAGATTTATGATCAAAACAAAAGTAGGGGCAAGGTCCTGACAAAACAGAAACACCTTAAATAAATAACAGTATAGAAACTGGTAACTTAGAATGAACTCACTGATTATTGCTTTGAACTTTTCTCTGCAGACTTGTTTTGGGTAGTCACATTGGTGAAATAATCCTAAAACTATTTGGGGTATATTGTACACAAGATTTAATGAGGAAATAGCATTAATATTCTTGGATAGAGTTTTCACTGTGAGAAACGGAAATATAAATGAAATGGAAAAGGGGAGAAAACCTTATTACTGGATTTGAAGTAGAATTATCAGTATGACCAAATCATAAGAAGCAAGATCCAACAAAGTGTACATGTGCTCTATCTCTCTCTAAACATTAAAAGAATCTAAAAGTAATGACATTCTAATAGCAATTAGCATGCTTAGCGCCCTTATCTTGGCTTCTAAAAGATTCAGAACTCTCGGGAGAAATGCTGATTTCAGGCCAGAGCAGTAAAAAGCACAAGATGAGTATACTTGGAGGCCATAAAATGAAAGAACTTCTTAATGACTGATGGGAATATATAAAAAAATCAAATACGCTACCTCAATTGAATACTGCTGGGTCAAGTTTTTCTAACTTCCTTCTAATATATCATACCTCAATATAGAAGTGCCAATTTAGTAAGTGAATCACTTGACTTTTCATTATTAAAACATACTCTCTTAACCAGACTCAGATCAAGAAACAGAATATTATAAGAACATTTAAAGCTACACTCAGACCATCAAGAGTAACAACTTGCCTGACTCCAACAGCTGTTGTGCAACTTCATAAATGGAATTATATAGAAAATAGTCTTTTGTGTCAGATTCATTTTAATCAGTATTGTTTATGTGAGATTTATACCTTTTGTTTTATGTTGTAGGTCATTTGTTATAACTGGTATATACTATTCTACTATAAGTACATGTCACAATTTAAATTTTGCACAAATTGAGGGTAAAAATATAAAAAGATATACCATTTCTAAAAATCACTAAATTAATATTGATTTTCCAAAAAGGGTCGGATGGGAGGAAAAGCTTTATTTACATAATTATGGAAACAAATAAATAAAAAGAACAGAATTAGAAAATGACCATGCTGTAACCACCAGGGTAATAATTTATTCAAACAAGGATTATCATTGGATTTAAAATCTTTGGTTGGGGAGAAAGTTATTATACATAGTTTCAAAATATCAAGCCCTGTATCAGTCATTAGTAATAAAGGAAAAGTGGCAACCTTACAATGGGGAAATCTTACAAGCATCAAATCAGAAATAACAATGTTATGTCTCACAACTGAATGTAATATAATACCTGCAGAATCCATGCCAAAAGTTTCTAACCTGAGTCTAAATAATATAAAATAGTCAGACAAATCCAGATTGAGGGACATGAAGTAAAACAGCTGGCCGAGACATTAAAAAATTATCAGTGTCAGGGAAGAAAAATAAAATATGTTTGGGGCTGCTATTCCAGATTTAAAAAGACAAAACAACTAAGTGCAAAGTGTGATCCTTGATTGACTTGGAAAAGAAGTATGACATAAAAAGCTACAAAGGACAATATTTGGAAATCACAGATTTAAATCTGAAGTTTTGATTAGATAGGATTACTTGAACAACATTGAACTTCTTGGGTGTGACACTGATATTTTATTCATGTAGAGAATTCTTGAGTTTTAGACATTATTTAGAGGTAGAATTTCAGGATGTGTGCAACTTCCAAATGTTTCCGTGTATTCTCTGTACAATAATACAAATAGAGAAAGACACTAAAAGTGTCCATTGAAAATTAGTGAATTCAGATAAAGACATAGAGGTGTTGATTTGTACTCATCCTTCAAACTTTCTGTGGATTTGAAAAATGAGACCAAAAAGAATATATAAAATAAATTTATCTTAGAATATTCAAAGACTGGGTATTGTTTTAAAAATTTAATATAATAAATAAAAAATACAGTGAACTATGGATAAATTTTTCCTTTTCATGGCTTAAGTATATACATTTGAAATATTTTTATCTGATTTCTGCATCTTAATTCTGTTTTAATTGATTCATAAGTTGGTACATATTCATTGCAAAATCATATTTTGTAATATTTAAAATAATCTGACTTTTTAATAATTTTGTGTTTGTCATATATTCCTTCTCACATGTCACAAACTTAAAAGCCATTATTATTCATGAAAAATATGGTTCCTACATAGTTTTTATAACATTTTTTGGTTGAATTTTGATTGAATAACAAATCAAGTAAAACTGTAATAACTTTGAACTTATATTGCATTAGCTCTATTGAAATATTACTAATTATAATATTAGCTATTGCTTGCCAAGGAAATATAACTTGTTTTATTGAAAAAAAAAATCCCCTTTCCCAAATAAATCTTCAATATTGTTTTGAGAAAAACAAACAAATCTTTTAAGAACTGTTAACTGAATCATAGTTATAGCAAACTCACTTGAAAAAAAAATCACTTAGAAGTGTTATAAAACTTTAAAGAATAGAAACTACAATTCACAATTTTATGTGATTAGTAATAAACTATATCTAATATAGAAAGTATATACAAAAATAAACTGCAACAAATAATTCCTACTGCCTATTTCCCAAGATATTACAAAGGCTCTTTTCACTTGACATTCAGGAACCAAATTTTCAATGAATTATTTGTAATTCACGTGGAGAGATCGATAAAATCATAAATTCACCCACATTTTTAAAAAGTAGATGAAAGTTTTTATAAATCCTTAGGTACATATTATAATAACAGATATTGTTTATTTGCATCCCAGTGAAAACTGTATTATGACAAATTTAAGCAGCAAGAGTACAAAGAGATACCATCCTTTACATGGCATAAGAATTATTTTGAGCTACAAGCACTTTAAAAAGATCAGTAACAGGAAAGTTACTCCAACTTCCCCTTTTATTTCCTAAAGAGTTAGTCTATCATGTCCGACTGTTTGCAACCCCCAAAGCTATGGCCTGCCAGGCTCCTCTGTCCATGGGATTTCCCAGGCAAGAATACTGGAGTGGGTTGTATTTCCTTCTCCAGGGGATCCTCCCAACCCAGGGACTGAACCCTGGCCTCCTGCATTGCAGGCAGATACTTTACTGCCTGAGCCTCCAGGGAAGACGTCTTTCACATTTGCATCATTTTACTTCCTAAAAACAGATAAACTCTTATGTCCTCCCTACACCAAGAGGAAGGCAACATTCTTATCACCAGAGACAAGGGTTCCAGGCTAAGAGAATTCTGTACAGAGTTTGTAGAAATAATTTTTACCTTATTTTAGTCTCTCCACATATCCTTAGTTCAGTTCAGTTGCTCAGTCGTGTGAGACTCTTTGCAATCCCAAGGACTACAGCATGCCAGGCCTCCCTATTCATCACCAACTCCTGAAGTTTACTCAAACTCAGTGATGTCATCCAATCACCTCTTCCTCTGTCATCCCATTCTCCTCCTGCCTTCAACCTTTCCCAGGATCAGGGTCTTGTCAAATGAGTCAGTTCTTTGCAACAGGTGGCCAAAGTATTGGAGTTTCAGCTTCAGCATCAGTCCTTCCAATAATATTCAGGACTGATTTCCTTTAGGATGGACTGGTTTGATCTCCTTGCAGTCCAAGTGACTATCAAGAGTGTTCTCCAACACCACAATTCAAAAGCATCAATTCTTTGGCGCTCATCTTTCTTTATAGTCCAATTCTCACATCTATACATGATTACTGGGAAAAAAACAGCTTTGACTAGACAGATCTTTATTGGCAAAGTAATGCCTCTGCTTTTTAATATGCTGTCTAGGTTGGTCATAACTTTGCTTCTAAGGAGCAAGAGTCTTTTAATTTCATGGCTGAAGTCACCATCTGCAGTGATTTTTGAGCCCCCAAAAATAAAGTCTGTCACTATTTCCATTATTTCCCCATCTATTTGCCATGAAGTGATAGGACCAGATGCCATGATCTTAATATTCTGATTGTTGAGCTTTAAGCCAGCTTTTTCACTCTCCTCTTTCACTTTCATCAAGAGGTTCTTTAGTTCTTCTTTGTTTTCTGCCATAAAGGTGGTGTTATCTGCATATCTGAGGTTATTGATATTTCTCATGGCAATCTTGATTCCAGCCTTTGCTTCATCCAGCCTAGCATTTCTCATTTGTACTCTGCATATAAGTTAAATAAGCAGGGTGACAATATACAGGCATGATGTACTCCTTTCTTGATCTGGAACCAGTCTGTTCCATGTCCAGTTCTAAATGTTGCTTCTTGACCCGCATACAGATTTCTCAAGAGGCAGATCAGGTGGTCTGGTATTCCCATCTCTTGAAGAATTTTCTACAGTTTGTTGTGATCCACACATGTCAAAGGCTTTGGCATAGTCAATAAAGCAGAAATAGATGTGTTTTATTTATTTTTTTTTTCTGGAACTCTCTTGTTTTTCAATGATCCAACAGATGTTGGCAAGTTGATCTCTGTTTCCTCTGCCTTTTCTAAATCCAGCTTGAGCATCTAGAAGTTCACAGTTCGAATACTGTTGAAGCTTGACTTGAAGAATTTTGAGCATTACTTTGCTAGCGTGTGAGATGAGTGCAATTGTGTGGTAGTTTGAGCATTCTTTGGCATTGCCTTTCTTTGGGATTGGAATGAAAACTGACCTTTTTCAGTCCTGTGGCCACTGCTGAGTTTTCCAAATTTGCTGGCATATTGAGTGCAGCACTTTCACAACATCATCTTTTAGGATTTGAAATAGCTCAACTGGAATTCCATCACCTCCACTAGCTTTGTTCCTTGTGATGCTTCCTAAGGCCAACTTGACTTCACATTCCAGGATGTCTGGCTCTAAGTGAGTGATCACACCATCGTGATTATTCAACATTATGATATCCATATATTTTACTCTTCCAGAATTGCCTTGTTTTTTTAAAGTAGTATAAAATAATTCATAGTTTGTCACTTCTTTGGCTCTTTATTTCCCTATTAGTATTTCCACATCATGTAAATTTTATATTACCTAAATCTGTATGCTTTTCTCCTGTTAATCTTTCTTACATCAATTTAATTCTAAGGGCCTGAGACCCTAAGAAATTAAATGTTTACTTCCCCTACACATAATTACTACACATAATAGAGAAATCTTCATATTTAATATTTGTCAACAAAGGTCTGTCTAGTCAAACCTCTGGTTTTTCCAGTAATCATGTATGGATATGAGAGTTGGACTATAAAGAAAGCTGAGTGCCAAAGAATTGATGCGTTTGAACTGTGGGGTTGGAAAAGACTCGAGAGTCCATTGGACTGCAAGGAGATCAAACCAGCCAGTCCTAAAGGAAATTAGTCCTGAATAGTCATTGGAAGCTGAAACTGCAATATTTTGGCCACCTGATGCAAAGAACTGACACATTGGAAAAGGCCCTAATGCTGGGAAAGATTGAAGGCAGGAGGAGAAGGAGACAACAGAGGATGAGATGGTTGGATGGCAACACCGACTTTATGGACATGAGTTTGAGTAAGGAGTTGGTGATGGATAGGGAAGCCAGGTGTGCTGCAGTCCATGAGGTCGCAAAGAGTTGCACACGACTGACTGATGAACTGAACTGAATATTTGTCATATGTATTTTTCACAAAATTCATTTTTCCAAATTACATGTAGACTTGTAATCAATCTTGTAGTCAATCTTATAGTCAATTGTATAGGCACATACAATCTTCTATTTTTTAATGAATTATTTGAGAACATAGTTAATATTGATAATTATATATTTGTTTTCTATTATTAGGAGTTTATTCTGTATAATATGTATCTCATAGTATCTTTGAAAGTTAGGGGCAGGAAGAGAGCTCCTTTAGGCCTCAAGCAATACTTTCATTATATCAATTTATATTCTGAACATTATTCTAGTTAATAAAGTTATGATTAAATCCTCCTCATTGACATTTGCTCTCAGGGAATGAAAACAAGGTCTTACGAATTTAGAGTGAATCCTTAATTTGGTATAATATATATTTGAATTTTTAGAGAGACCTGGGCTACTTATTTTAGTCCTGAAAATTAAAAAGCATATATTTATGTGTTACTTCTTTTGGAAGAACATACAAATAAGATAAAGTCTAAAACATTTTTCTATTTTCTTAACCAAGAATAACTTATTTGCAGAGAATCGAATATGACAATTATCTAAAAGTCCCAAATCTGTAAATTCTGACCTAGGCAGATATTTGGGCTCCAAATAGAAATAATTGTCATTATTCTATGTCATTTCCAAAGATCCATATCATTTCCTTGACTCTAAAAATTAATTATTTATGTTTTTTTGCCTTGCAGCCATATAGGCAATTATCTTTATAGAGTAGCAGTGGTATTACAGTAAAATAGTAAATGAGACTGGTTAATTAGTCTTATGACTGGAAAAAGAGTGAACTCAAAGTAGCCACTGTTCAATTGAGAGACAAAATGCATTTAGTAATTGAGATAAATGAAATGTCCTTCATACCAAATTATTCCATTTCCATGAGGAGAAAGAATGTATGACAGATTTTGTAGCTACTCTCTACCTCTCTAAAAATTCACTTCATAGGATCTGGTGCAATTTCTATTAGATCTAGGCATTACTTTAATCTTCTGGTCTTCTGAGCTTGGAATATTATCACAATAGTTGACAACATGGTTTAATTAGAGCATGCTGAGTGTTGAGAGGAGATGATAAATTAAAAAAAAAAAACAAGGTTGCTTGCATGATATGTAAGTAACAATTTCTCACACTTGCTTTACATATGCATTTATCATTATGGGAGGGTAATTACAAAGGTGTGACAAGTATCCTCCCCTCCAAATTATAAATGTCTATACCTCAAAATATGACTTCAGAATTCAATTAAAGATCACAATTACTTCATAAAATTCCAGTTTTACCATAGAAATTAATACTGAATCAAGCTAAGTTAGTCCTTTATTCTATTAAAAAGTAAAATTTTTCCTTTAAAACGTTGTACAAATTATAAATTAAAATAAGAAAGTAGAAGCAAGAAATGTTTTCATCATTTAATGGAGACTTTTAAAATAAATTTAAATCTTTATACTATAATTCAAAGTTGCACTAGCATTATAGTTTCACAGTGACATAAAGCTTGCACATTATCTACTACATATTCAAAACTGAAATAAGTTAACATGAATCTTTCTGTAATATACTGTATACTGTGAAACACTTCCCTTTCCCTATGAAGTGAAGTGAAGTGAAGTCGCTCATTTGTGTCCAACTCTTTGCGACCCCATGGACTATAGCCCACCAGGCTTCTCCGTCCATGGGATTTTCCAGGCGTGAATACTGGAGTGGGTTGCATTTCCTTCTCCAGGGGATCTTCCCGACCCAGGGATCGAACCCGGGTCTCCCGCATTGTAGGCAGATGCTTTACCATCCAAGCTACCAGAGAAGCCATAAATAGATAAAAAGAACTTATTTTCATTCTGGAGTAGCAAGGACATTGACTGTTTACCAACTCTTTCTGTTTCCAGCCATTGGGTGAAATTTTTTCTGGGAAGCATACGTCCAAGAAGGAATTTCATAGTAGAAACCATACCTATATCTATGTAGTAACATTTGACTGGTTTTTACAACTGGGATATGAGAGAGATGAGTCAGTCATTTGTAGTTAGGTTAATTAAGAATCAAATATTCCTTCTCCACTGTTATTCTCTCATATTCTAGTTAGATGCAAGAAACTCTCAAGACAACAAGGAAGTAAATTCTACAAGAATGACAGTGCTTGGGTCAATGAAGCACTATGTGGAGTATTGCATTCCACTGACCAGAAACACTCAGGTTTTACTATCACAAACTTGTAAATTGTAAATCCCTTGAAATGGGAGGACTTATTTGTGATAGCTGTTGATGCTGCCCAAGCTAATATATACGATGTTCAACAAGGTGGAACTGTGGGATGTTGAAAGAGAAGGTTTTTTTTTTTTCTTTTTTAGGGTGAGGGGTGGAAACCTGGTATTCCCACTGAAAAGCGAATTTATAACTCGATCTACAATGTGAAGGTTGAGAATAAAGAAATGTGGAAAACGCTGTTCAGTAGTTACCTCTAAAATAGATATTTAAAACTGAAGTCATGTACCTGGGATTACAAAACAATTTACTTAGACGTCTTTTAACTAAGAAAAGAAGAGAGAAGAGACTCATGTCCTTGGCACATGTCAAAGTTTGTTTTGACATTCCTTGAAGTGTTTGCTTTCTTAAAAATAAACTTTCCAACAAACAGCTCAGTTTGGATCACTGGTACGGGCAAAAATAATGTAAGCTAAATCATTTTCTTAAAGGTCTTAGCAAATCTATTTAAAAAATCAAATAGGGATATTTTTTCTCACATCTTTTAAAATTTTCCTCTAAGCTAGACTCTAGAGCACCATGTAGCTACCAGCCAGACTCCTCACAAAGCAATTGAGTTAGTTAAGACACCAGAGAACTAAGATGGAAATGAGTTTAAACAGCAGGATATTTCTGGGTAAATATAAGTGCAGAGGAAATCCTTTTCTCTTAAATAGTGAGCAGACTCTAAGGTATTGGCAAAGAAACCCTGAAACAAATGATGCAATTTTTAAATAAAAAATAATTAGGCTAGAGTTTAAAAAGGCTAGACTAAATTAAATAGATCAATATATGATCTATTTCTATTTCTCGGGGCTTTCCTTGTAGCTCAGCTGGGAAAGAATCTGCCTTCAATGCAGGAGACGTGGGTTCGATTCCTGGGTCCGGAAGATCCCCTGGAGAAGGAAATGGCAACCTGCTCCAGTATTCTTGCTTGGAAAATCTCATGCACAGAGGAGCCTAGCAGGCTACAGTCCATGGGGTCACAAGAGTCAGACACAATTTAGTGACTAAACCACCACCACCAAATTAAATAGATCAATAGATGACAGTTATTTAGAGACATAAATGTAAGAAGAGATGAAATATAAGAAGAAATAGTGAAAGAAGACTTTACCTGTTTGACACATTTCAAAAGAAATAATGTCTTATTTGGAAAAAAAAAAATCTATTCCATTTCTTAGTCATTTGTTTTTTGTTATTGAATTGCATCTGCTCTTTTATATTTTTAAATAATGACCCCTTATCAGATATATGGCGTGCAAATATCTTCTTCCATACAGTAGGTTGTCTTTTCACATTGTTGATGATTTCCTTTGCTGTGAAGAAGTTGTTTGCCTATGCAGTTTTCACACATTTATTTTTGCTATTATTTCCATTGCCTGAGGAGAAACATACCCAGAAATATATTGCTAAGCCTGAGGTCAAAACCATACTTTCTATATTTCCTTCAAAGAGTTTTTGTTTTTTTCTTTCTAAGAGTTTTATGGTTCTGGGTATTTTACTCAAGAATTTAATCCATTTTGATTTGATTTTTATGTATAGTATGAGATAGTGTTTTTGTGTATTATTTTTGTTGTTTATTTTTCTTTTTGCTTTGTAATTTTTTTTTTGCATATGGCTATCTCATTTTCCCAACACCATTTATTGAATTTTCTTTATATGTTCTCTGCTCATTTGTTGTAACTAATTGTCCACATGTGAATGGGTCTGTTCCATTGATTTGTTTGTCTCTTTATCTGGGAATACCATTCTGTTTTGGTTATTATAGCTTTTTAACATAATTTGAAACCAAGGAGTGTAATATCTCCATCTCCATTCATTTTTCAAGATTGCTTTGGCTATTAGGGGTATTTTGTGATTGTATATAAATTTTAGAATTGTTTCTTCTATTTCTGTGAACAATGCCATTGGGATTTCAGTGGGGATTGCATTGAATCTGTAGATTGCTTCAGGTAGTATATACATTTCAACAATGTTAGTTTTCCAATCCTTGAGCACAGACTTTCCATTTTTTTATGTCTTCTTCAAAATCTTTCAACAATGTCTTATAGTTTATATTACATAGGTCTTTTACCTCCTTGATTAAATTCCTAGGATTTGTATTCTTTTTGCTGTGATTGTAAATGAGATTGTTTACTTAATTTCACTTTCTGTACTTTGTTGTTAGTCTGTAGAAACTTAACAGATTTTTGCGTATTGATTTTGTTCCCTTTAGTTTTAGGGTATTATTTGCTTATTATTTCTACTAGGTCTTAGTGGAGTCTTTAGGGGTTTATACAAATAATATTCTATCATCCACAAATACTGACAGTTTTAGTTTTGCTTTTCCAATGTGGCTGCATTTTATTTCTTTTTCTTTCTTAATAGCTTTGGATGGACATTTCTCCAAAAAGATATAAGAAGGTTAATAGACACATAAAAAGCTTTTCAACATCATTAGTTATTAGGAAAATATGAATAAAAACCACAATGAGATATTATAACATACCTGTTATAATGATTTTATTAAAAAAAAAAACCCCAAAATTAGCAAGTGTCAGTGAGAACGTGGAGAAGAAGGGAGACCTCATATACTTTGGTTAAAATGTAAATTGATATAGTCACTATCCAGGGCTAAACAGGGCTTCCCAGGTGGCTCAGTGGTAAAAAACTTGCCTGCCAAGCAGGAGACCTGGGTTCAATCCCTGGGTTGGGAAGATACCCTGGAGAAGGGACTGATTACCCACTCCAGTATTCTGGCCTGAAGAATTCCATGGACTGTATAGTCCATGGGGTTCCAAAGAGTTGGATACAACTGAGTGACTTTCACTTCACTATAGAAGACATTATGGAGACTTCTCAAAAAGTTTAGAATAGAACTACTATATGATGCAGCTATTCCTCTTCAGAGTATTTATCTGAAAATATAAAAACACTAATTTGAGAAGATATATGAACCCCCATGTTCACTGCAGCATTATTTATAACAGCCAAGATATGGAAACAACCTAAGCACTCATCTATGGGTGAAGAAATATACATACACACACTCGCACATACACACACACACTGTGTGCTTTCACTCATATGATGACAAGTAAATAAACAACAAACTCATAGATACAGAAAACAGAGTAGTGGTCATCAGAGGGGAAGGGGCAGTAGAGAGAGTATGAAATGGATAAAGGGGTTCTATTATGCAGTGACAAATGGAAACTAAGCCTTTGGCAGTGAGCATACTGTAGTATATGTAGTAGTTTAAATTTGATATTGTATACATGCAGTGTATATTATGGTACAAATCAATTTTTAAAAGAAAAAGAAAGCCAGTATATTTCCTATTTTGAGGCTTTGATAAAAGCTATACATTAGGAACCCTCCTACTCTGTTGATGGGAATGTAAATTGATATAGTCACTATGAACAATAGTACAGTGCTTTCTTAAAGAAAACTAAAAATAGAGCTACCATATGATCAAGCAATCCCACTTCTGGGCATATATCCAGAAAAAATGTATATAATTCAAAATATACATTTATAATTCAAAAAGATACATGCGCCTGTGTTCATAGCAGCACTTTTACAATAGACAAGACAGGAAAACAACCTAAATGTCCACTGAGAGATGAATGGATAAAGAAGACGGGGTATGTGTGTGTGTGTGCACTCAGTTGCTAAGTTGTGTACTACTCTTTGTGACCCCATGGACTATGGCCTGCCAGGCTCCTCTGTCCATGGGATTTTCCAGGAAAAAGTAGAAGTGGGTTGCCATTTCCTCCTCCAGGGAATCTTCCTGACCCAGAGATCAAACCTGTGTCTCCTGCATTTTCAGGCAGATTCTTTACCACTGAGTCACTTAAGAAGCCATACACAATGGAATATCACTCAGTCATAGAAAATTATGAATAAAAAAAATGAAAATTATTCATAGAGAAGTTCACCCATAGCAGCAATATGGATGAACCTAGAGATAAGTATTCTAACTGAAGTAAGCCAGACAAAGATAAATATCGCAACACTTATATATGGCATCTAAAAAAATGATACAGATGAAATTACTTATAAAAGAGAAATAGACTCACAGACATAGAAAGAAACTTACAGTTACTAAAGGGGAGAGGAGAAGTTAAAATTAGAAGTTTGGGATTAAAATATACTCACTTCTATATATAAAATAGATAACCAACAAGGACCTACTATTTAGCACAGGGAACTATATGCAATACATTATAATAACCTATAATGGAAGAGAATGTAAAAAAAAAAAAAAAGAATATACACTTACATACATGGACTGCACTCCTTGGATTGTAAAGAAATCCAGCCAGTCAATCCTAAAGGAAATCTACACTGAACATTCACTGGAAGGACTAATGCTGAAGCTGAAGCTCCAATACTTTGGCCACCTGATGTGAAGAGCTGCCTCATCTGAAAAGATCTTGATGCTGGGAAAGATTGAAAGTGGGAGTAGAATGGGATGACAGAGATGGTTGGATGGCATCACTGACTCAATGAACATGAGTTGAGCAAGCTTCGGGAGATGGTGAAGGACAGGGAGGCCTGGCGTGCTGCAGTCCATGGGTTGCAAAGAGTCAGACATAACTGAGCAACTGAACAACAACATATTATGTATAACTGAATCATTTTGCTATATATCTGAGGCTAACAACACATTGTAAATAAATTACATTTGAATACAAATTTATAAAAAGAGTAGGAAACACTATTTAGAGGATAAATTGTCTGGTTTTGTCATTTGCAATAAGAAAAGCAACAATTTATTCAAGAAAAGATAAACTAATATTCTGTTTTTAAACTTTCATAGCATTTTCTTCATCAATGTGTTACTTGAACAAAAATAGAATCAGTAATAAATTTTAAGTAATGGGCAGTCTAATAATAGCTAAACATATGAATATTACTGGACCTTAAAATCTTTTTGGAACTCATGTTTGAAGTTTAAGGACAGAAGATAAGTTACCACTCCCTGAAGAGTTACTTGTTCATTTCTCCTATCTCTGCCACACATAGGAGTTCTAGGGTGTACTGGGGTATTTGAAATAAAAAACAACCCTGCAAATCCACCATATCACGACCACCCTTTTTTTAGTCCTTTATGTTTGGGGATGCGAGTTTATATCAATGTATGAAATTAGGACATTTTTTTGTCTCAAAATTACTTCTAAAGTAAATTATAAGAAAGAAATTATAAACATGAATTCAGCTCTTTCAATATTATGATACATCAAAGGATATTTATTTACATATGTGATATAGAAATATTTATTTTTAGCAAGAAATATTACCTTGCAAGCATTCTTATATTAATTAGCAAGGACCTAGATATAGTATAGAAAACTTTAATTAAATATTAACTTATATAAATTTAAACTCAGGACAAGTATATGGTTCTGATATTAGAAAATTTACATATGTAAATAACAAAGTTTTCAGCTATATAAGAGTTGGTATATGAAAAGCTGGAATTTGATATAAATATAAAGTGGGTACACTAGCAAAATGTGAATTGAATACAGACAAAAATAAATATATTTTTCATAATGATCAAAAATCTTTTAATCAGCTTATTCACAAGTTCAAAATAAAATAAATATTTTAATTTGAAACTGCATAAAGCATAATAATCTAAATAATTTCTCTCTGTCTACCTAAGGTCTTCATCATAGAATATTTCCTTTGGTTTTATCAAAGCTAGTTAGAAGAAAAATGTATTTGGAATGACTACAGTCTTTTATTCCTATGCACAGGAAGGCTATGAGTACCAGGTATAGTTATTTAGCCTTCCTAGCAGTTAGAAAAAATAAAAACCACATGGGATAAAACAAAAACCCACCTACCTTGCCAATTGTCTTAGAGGGCCACGCTTTCACAATTCCAATAATGAATAATATTTTAATCATCATGGAAGCAACTTAAGATTGGTATTTAAAAAATTACTTTATGGCACTAAAAAACTTATAACCCTAGAACCATAAGACAAATCAAATTGGTGGAAATAAAATTTTAAAATAAGGTTTATTTTTTTACTATAAAGGCAACATATGAATACCAGGTACTGTATTTAAATATATATATATATATATATATATGAAATTAGAAAGTAAAAAGCATGGTCTAAGTCCGTCTCTGCCCCCTTCCACTTTCTCATTTCTAGATTAAAACTTTAAATAGCTTGATGCTGTGCATTCTTCATACATTTTTATATGTACTGACACACACATATGTACGAATCTAAATATTTCTTTGAAATCACATTTGTTAGCTTCTTCTGGATTCTTAAATATCCTATACTTCCCTTCCCTCAGTTGATAACTTCACTTAATGTGTCACTATAAAAGTAGAATTACACTAGAAACCCCATCATATTTCAACCATTAAAACTGCAAACATCATATTCTCTTCATTTCCACTTTGATGCAATGATGAAAACGTCTCTGTGCTCCTATCAAGGGTCAAGTCTTCCTCCGAGTTGTAGATTCTCACTTCCCTCAGATTATGTTAGTGACTTTTGTGTCCTTTTTGCCTCAGAGCTTTGGGCAAAGAGAATGCACACAATATAATTTGAAATTATAAATGTGAACAACACATGAACTAGTAAGTAAATGAAAACTCTTTACTTACCTAAATATAATTATGTCATATATTATCATACAGTCAATTTATAAGACAAAAGTGCCAGAATAATGTGAAAATATTTTCAATCAATAAAAATCATGGAAATTCAAATGAAACAATGGTGAGTTTTTGAGAGGTGCCCAGTCCATAGGGTTGCTAAGAGTCAGACACGACTGAAGCGACTTAGCAGCAGCAGCAGCAGCATTCAATATAGAAAAGTAAAGACATTTGGTAGACTTCAATATTGGTAAGGTTTTCAAGAAATAGTCATCCTTAAACACCACAGATTGAAGCCTGAATTGTGATGGCACTATGGTTGGAAATTTGGCAAATTATCAATAAATGAAAATGTTCACATAGTAAGACCTGATAGCTCAGTTGGTAAAAAGCCACCTGCAATGCAGGAGACCCCGGTTCAATCCTCGGTAGGGAAAATCTGCTGGAGAAGGGATAGGCTACCCATTCCAGTATTCTTGGGCTTCCCTTGTGGCTCAGCAGGTAAAGAATCTGCCTGCAACACAGGAGACCTGGGTTTGATTCCTGGGTTGGGAAGATCCCCTGGAGAAGGGAAAGGATACCTACTCTGGTATTCTGGCCTAGAGAATTTAACGGACTATACATTTTGTAGAAGAGGGGGAAATGGAGTAAAAGAGCTAAATTTTCATATTTTAGATAAGGATACAACCTGGGGATAAATTTGAATAGGAACATAATTCAAAGCTATGATATTGCCTGACAGAAAAATTAAAATACTAAATGATTGTCAGTGTTTGCCTCAGGGTATTGGGCTTGGCAGTTGAGAAGGAAACTATTGCTTTTCTCTATAAATCTGAGGTATTCACATTTTAAAAAATCATGTACAGATATTCTTTGATTAAAACAAGGGCTGACATATAACTACCCTTAATGACATGCAAAAATTTTAAAACATATTATTAACTGAAAAAAACACAGGTTTAAAAAATGATAACTACCTTTGTAATACTTAATTAAACTTTCTTGTGCTGTGTATGCTAATTTGTTTCAGTTGTATCTGATTCTTTGAGACTCTATGGACTATAACCCACCAGGCTTTTCTGTCCATGGGGATTCTCCAGGCAAGGATACTCGAGTGGGTTGCCATGCCCTCCTCCAGGGGATCTTCCTGACCCAGGGATTGAACAGAACCCTTGTCAGTCACATCACCTTCATTAGCAAGTGGCTTCTTTACCATTAGTGCCACCTGGGAAGTCCAAACTTTCTTGTAGGTTCTATTAAAATAATATTCCAAATATGCAATTAATTATAAAATTAATTAATTGTGAATTACTAAAAAGTCAAATCACCTAGGAATCAGCCTACCAAGTTGAAAAATGAATACTAAACAATGTTAATTTAAATAATAATGCAATATTTAAGGGAAACTCTAGGAAAATATTGGGCATGATCATATCAAGTGCTTTCTTTTTACTTATTCAGGCTTCATTACAAAAATCAAACAACATAAGTCACAGATATCTTAAGCTACATAATTTCCAGGACAAAGGAATAAAATAAAGGATGTGGGAACTCAGTTGGGAGGAGAAAGTCAATTTCCTCTCCCACTACCATTCTATTTCATCCCATGTAGAGAGTTGACCCCTAAGGAACTGCAACTGATATGCTTGGTACAGGGGCGAGTAAGAAGTTCCCAGTGAGTCATCTATGACATGTGCCATTTGCTGCCAGCTCAGGACAGGGGTGATGACTGCTTTGCTCTGCCCAAAAATCTGCAGGGTAGATACTCTAACCTTCTCTGTATCCTCACTGAGGCATGCACCCATGCCTCCACTGAGGATGCAGAATGACAGCAGAATGTAGGTCTCTTCCCAACCACATCAGTAGACAGGTAGGCTAGGGCAGGAAGTGGAGGGCAGGCAGCCAAGGATCCAATGGGACCTGGCAGTTTGCTTGTGAAATGAAGTGCATATTCTATAATCTCGGGCTTCCCACGTGGCACAGTGGTAAAGAATCTGCCTGGCAATGCAGGAGTCTCAAGAGATGCAGATTCAATATCTAGGTCTGGAAGATTCCCTGGAGTAGAAAATGGCAACCTGCTCCAGTATTCTCCTCTCCTGTGGATAGAGGAGCCTGGGGGCTACAGTCCATGTGTTCACAAGTGTTCAGCCTGAGCAAGCAGGCACACACGCATACACTCTATAATCTCACCAGACTTCAGCTGCAAAATACAAATTCATAGATAAAGATATTAAGCTTTTAAGAATGTGACAACATAAGATCAAACCCCAAGTATGAGATCCATCCATACACAGGGTCCCATGTGTCTGTATTGTTTATAAATTCCATGAAGCCTACTCTCCTCATAGATTGTTTGCAGTCCTAAGATGGCAAGGTATGACCAGAACTGTAGTGTTTCTGGTTTTGTAGTACCAGAAACACAGAACTATGTTCACAGAAAAATATTGTAATCTAAGTTCTGTAATTCCAAAACAACTTACAATTGTACTAAGCACACAAAGATCATCAAATCCCATTGGCTGCCAGAGAATGAGTTCATTGAGCAAACACTTGTGAAATGGGCCCTAAACTTTCTCTGAAGGAGTTTAATAATACCTCAGATTAGGCTTTGCTTCAGATGAAGCATAGAAAATCCAGACCATCATGTTCTGTTTTCTTCAGTTCAGTTCAGTTCAGTCGCTCAGTCGTGTCCGACTTTTTGTGACCCCATGGACTGCAACACGCCAGGCTTCCCTGTCCATCACCAACTCCCAGAGTTTACTCAAACTCATGTCCATGGAGTCGATGATGCCACCCAACCATTTCGTCCTCTGTCATGCCCTTCTCCTCCTGCCTTCAATCTTTCCCAGCATCAGGGTCTTTTCCAGTGAGTCAGTTCTTCACATCAGATGGCCAAAGTACTGGAGTTTCAGCTTAGAATCAGTCCTTCCAATGCATATTCAGGACTGATTTCCTTTAGGGTTGACTGGTTTGATCTCCTTGCAGTCCAAGAGGCTTTAAAGAGTCATCTCCAACCCCACAGTTCAAAAGCATCAGTTGTTCTGTGCCTCAAATCCCTTAGTACTCAGAGGAGATTATTGCCCTGAACCCCAGTTCCAGCCCCATGATCCATAAAGTATCTTAATTTTCAAGAGAAAGTAAATTATTTTTGAAGTCACACCAACTTGGTAAATATGCAATCAGCTGAAGAGTGATTCATCAGAAAATAATATTTAACTGAAAATAAATCTGTATTGATTGATTGGCATAGGGGAAGCAGTTGATAAATTTTACAAGGTCAATGTATTATGCAGCTGTAGATAACTCATTACCAACCCAGGTTAATATGAAGATTTCATATTAAATATTCAAATTGCTATATGATTATGAACTGACATGAAGGTTTCATATTAAATATTCAAATTATTATCTGTTTATGAAACATAATTTTATGAAGTATACAAAATATCATTTTTAAATAGACAATAAATAGCAGCCTGCTTCATTTTCGTTTTAGTAAAATTTCTAATAGAGTATGAATAGAGAGGAGATAATGGACATGACAAAGAAGAATCATAAAGAATGATGACAGGCATTTACTCTTACCAGAGATGGATTATCAGTGTTAAATTGCTACTGGTATGGCTAATAGATTGTGTGGAGCTAAAATTAAAATTTGTTTAAATAAGGGGAGTAGTATATACATGAAGACAGAGAATGTAAAGACAGAAAAAAATGGTGGAAGTTTCTTGCTTTCTGTCTGTAAGCTACTGATGGTATACTTTTTCAAAGAAAGTACTATGAAAGGAAGAGCCAATGGAGGGACCGGTCATTTGGTGATGTTTTAATAGTTTTGGTAGGATTATTTTCAATGAAGGATGACAAGTACCTATAGGAGTTCCCTCTCTGTGAATCATCAGGCATCATTGTAGCTAGGTGATAGATTTATGAAGAATTGAGTATATAGAGGCACAGTGGGTAACTTTTAATTTGAGATTAAATTTGAAAACCTAACAGGAGAAAATTATGATCATCTCTTTTATTTTCTCAAACCATTGGTGTTTATTTATTTTGAGTTGCACTGGATCTTCGTTGCTGCATGGGCTTTTTTCTAGTTGCAGGGAGCGGGGCTACTCTTTGTTGCAGTGCACAGGCTTCTCCTTGTGGTGGCTTCCCCGTTGCAGACCACAGGCTCTAGGTGAGGGGGCTTCAGTAGTTTTGGCTCATAAGTGCTAGAGCACAGTCTCAAGTTTTGGAGCAGTGGCCTTAACTGCTCCATGGCATGTGAAGTCTTCCCAGATCAGGGATCAAACGCATGTCCTCTGCATTGGCAGGCGGATTCCTATCCACTGCACCACCAGGGAAGTTTGGTATTTTTATCTAGATGAAATTTAGGACCAATCTATGTCAAGGGAAGAATTGAAAGCTCATGATAAAGCAAAGATATGACCATTTGTTCTATGGTATCTAATGAAGAAGGGTATCAGTTGGAAGAAATCATTGTTGATAAAGATATGTCATTCAGGTTAATGGATTTCTGTTAACCAGCACTACATTTCTGTAGGTTAGTAAACAAGGGATAAGTTAATGTAACAGAAGAAAATAGATTGGGGACTTTATCCTAAATAAAGATGTGAAGAAAGTCTCAACAAGTTCTCTCAATAATTTACATAGGGTCAGCAGGCCATATATTTATAAGGTTACTGAGAAATTGAGCTGGCAGTCACAATTGCCTAAGCAGAGGATATTGTCTTAAAGTTCATATTTTCATGATTGTTAGTCGCTCAGTTGTGTTTGACTCTTTGCGACCCCATGAACTGCCAGACTCTTCTGTCCATGGGATTTCCCAGGCAAGAATACTAGAGTGGGTTGCCATTCCCTTCTCCCGAGGATCTCATGACCCATGGATTGAACCTGGGTCTCCTGCACTGCAGGCAGATTCTTTACCATCTGAGCCACAAGGGAAACCCTTTCCTGACTAAAATGACAACTAAATCATTAGAGACAGCTTTGTTAAAATGTTATTAATATTTTCCTTTTAGGCAGAGAATTTCCCTCATATTTTCCTTTAAAAAAATAAGAAATATTAATAACATATAGAATAAGTATTTATTATAAGAATTAAATTTATGACATGATTTTTTATTGGAGTATAATTGCTTGAGAATGTTGTGTTAGTTTCTGCTGTACAATGAAGTGAGTCATTTACATATATACTTATATCCCCTCTTCCTGGACCTTCCTCCCATCCCTACTCCCCCCAGTACCACCTCACTAGGTCATCACGAAGCAGTGAATTTAGCTCCTTGTGCTATACAGTAGGTTCCCACTAGCTGTCTATTTTACACATGGTAGTGTATAAAATGTCAATCCTAAACTCCAAGTTCATCCCACCCTTCCCTTCCCTCCCTATGTCCATCTGTCTGTTCTCTATGTCTGCGTTTCTATCCCTGCCCAAGAAATAGGTTCATCTGTACCATTTTTCTAGATTTCACACACACCTACCCGTGTTCATTGCAGCACTATTTACAATAGCCAGGACATGGAAACAACTTAAATGTCCAATAACAGATGAATGGATACAAAGGTACTTTATACATATATATGTACAATGGAATATTACTTAGCCATAAAAAGGAACAGAATTAGATCATTTGTAGAGATATGAATGGACCTAGAATCTGTCATATAGAGTGAAGTAAGTCAGAAAGAGAAAAACAAATATCATATGACATGCTTTTTTGAGATTTTATGCTGAAGATGGATGAAATTGCTTTTAACCTGAATAAAAAAAAAATGTTTCCTCTATTAGTATGTAATAATTAACAGTAATTTCCCTCAAATTTTCAACTTCTTAAATAACTTAAATCTGATAAAAATTCATTCCATAGACTTTGTAGGCTGAGTACATTACTGTAAAGGCACTTTGGGGCTACAAATCTCCCAGTATCTAAATAAAAAGTCTTTGTAAATCGGGCCCAGCATGAAAAACCTCTATTATATCTATCACACACAAGTATCTGACTGCAGTGAAAGAATGATTTTAAAATAAGTCAAATTATATTTAAAATTCCATCATTTAACAATCATAGCTTAAAATATTCATCCACGTGTTTTTGTTTCCCCTCCAACTTCTATGTGTATTGTACTTTTGTTTTCTATACTTTCTACCTTCATATCTTCAAATCGTTCAACTCACTAATGTCAGTATCGGTCGATAAATCTACGGTTCCTTTCCTTTCCCTCCTCCACCCTAGCTTGGTTGATATCACTGAATCACTTTTTATTATTTATTGTGTGAGAGGGAGAAGGTGGGTTCTTATCTGCATAAAATTACACCTTTGTTCTGAATAAATAGTAATAACATTAAGCAGCTATTCACGTTTGAGAATGCCCTAATTAGCATTATCCCTTTGCTTATCAGGTGCTACTCCTAGGCTTCTGGATTTTGCCAGGAATATCGTGCTGTCTCTGCCTTTTACTGTCTTCAGGATATTATGACTAAATTTATTATTTTAAAAGATGGGTCTAAGTAAGGAGTCAAAATTGTCACCTATTTTACTCTCCTGAAGTCCACAGGTACAGAGCTTCCTCAGGAAGAACAATCGCTTATAACAAAAAGA
This sequence comes from Bos grunniens, assembly GCF_055505025.1. Classification (NCBI taxonomy): domain Eukaryota; kingdom Metazoa; phylum Chordata; class Mammalia; order Artiodactyla; family Bovidae; genus Bos; species Bos grunniens. Next base: position 81,956,264 of record NC_141166.1, read on the forward strand.
ATAATATTCTTACTTCCAAACTGTACACTTAACATTCTTCTATATATTCCCTCCAAACACTGTGCCAGCTTCTGATTCAATATGGTGGCTTGAGAAACTGATCTGTTTTGTCTCTGAGCAAAGGCTGAAGAGGCCAGTACAGGTTGATAGAAAACATTGAGGTTTTACAGTCTGTACGAAGCCTGGCCCAATTTAGCAGTATATAAGCAGAAAGGCTTGAACAGTGATTTTTTTAGCCCATATGTCTTGCTGGTTTGGGGGCAGGGGTAAAGGTGGGGAAATTAAATTTTTTACTGGGTTAAATCCTTTTTCTATAGCTCTGTTATTGAGATAGTCTTATTTTGAAATGAGAATGGGGGGCGAAATATATAGGTTTATAAAAGGCAGGAATGCAGGTGAAACACAAACAAGAAAACGTCACAAAATTAAGGAATACAGAAAAGAGATTAAAGAATATAGAGAGATGCCTGAGTGGAGAATTGTGATCCAAGTCTATGGAGAGGACTAGGGCAGAGGAGGGAGCTTTCTGACCACTCCCCACCCCAAACACTGACATTTTAGATCAGGAAACAGGAAGTAGGATGGCGGACAGGAGAGAAAGTGAGGGTGAAAACAGGATAATGATTTGAAGGCTGAATATTTCACCCCATTACTACTCTTTGTATATTTATGCAGAGCTATTGACTGTCAGTCAGAGTTTCCTCAGGGAAAAACAAAAAATTTAAACCTTTAACTGTAAGGAAATTAAGAAATATATACTAATTGAATGATCTATGAAGAACTAGGAAAAAACTATGGAGTGGTAAAGAATCTGAGTGCCAGTTGAGGAGACCTAAGAGACATGGGTTCAATCCCAGGTTCAGGAAGATCCTCAGGAGAAGGAAATGGCAACTCACTCCAGTATTTCTTGCCTGGAAAATTTCACTGATAGAGGAGCCTAGTGGGCTACATTCCAACAGTCCATGGAGTCACAAAGAGTTGGACATTACTTAAGCAACTTAGCACAGGGTACACCGGAAGACAGAGGGCTCTGCAAGTGTGGAATTTCTGGACTGCAGCATAGTCCTCAATGCCTGCCAAAGCTTTCCAATCTACACACTGTGCTCATAAGCATCACAACTCCCCTGCAGGTTACTTCCCAACACTTTTAATACTGTAAAAGCAAGCATCACCAAACATTTGAAAACACCTGTAGCATGAAAGAGAAGGAGAAAGAAAGACCCATAAGAAAACTTACCTCAGAGTAACATCTCTGAGAAGTCACTGTATTACAGTAAGAAGAATTCTATTGAAATGCAGTTCTATAATTATGATAATTAATTCCATTCAAATTCTTTGTCACTTCCTCATATTTCTACTTCTGAGTTTGTTTTTCTAGAGAACAATAATGAAAGAATGGAAAATTTTGAAAAAGTAAACATGAGACTCAGGAGTGAGAATAGGGACACAGTTCCTCTAACAATGTATACTTATAATGTTTGGGAATGTTTGTGAGTGGTAAAGTCTAATTAGACATTTGCATGTAAATGAGAAGTTACTTAAGAGTATAGCCCATGTCTATTATCTTTATATCTCTAGGACTCAGCCAGTGACTACCATATATAATCGTTAATATTCCCATGAACATTAATTATTTGTCCTTATAAAAATGGCAAGATAAACAAAATATTCTAGTCTAATAATAAAAATGTAAACAATCCCTAAATTATAACAGATTGAAGCACAACACTGTGCTAGTCCCTGCAAAAGTAAAGAAACAAAGCAGAATTTTAAAAAATTGATCTTTTGATTAGAAATCTGCTCATTTCTATAGCAAAATTTGTTTTACCTCATTAGTCTGACATGAGGTCCTGAGTTAGTGGCTCACCTCCATCACCAAATAAGACAGCATATGCTGCTTCAATCTTTAATGTCATGTAAAAATGCCCTTATCTTTCCTTCCTACTGATATTTACACAAGCTGCCTGTACTGGGCACATTATCTTTTCCAGTCTCCCATTCCTCATCCATCTGTCTAGCCAGTTTCTATTCCCATAGCCTGGTTAACTGTTAGTTATCATTGATACCTAACTTTAGATGTGAACTTACTTTGAAATTTTTCTAGTGTCTAGATGTTCACACAAAATGGATAGCATTTATACCATTTCAATAGCTTTTTACTGACAAAATTACTCCACTACTCTATAAGCACTCAGAAGTCAGTGGCCACTGTGCTCTGAATATTTGGCACAGTGGTTGACATAAAGTAAGTGCTCAAAAATATACTATGCTGAATTAAAATTAAATGTTTTCATTAGATTTTACACATTAATAAAAAAGTTCTTATCAATCATGTGCCTAAAATTATATAACAACAAAAGTTGGCAAATAACAGAAATTGTGGTGTTTTTATTCAGAACCCTATTGCATGCACCATGGGACTGCCAATTAAACTGTGACTGTTTCCATGAATACACACAAAAGAATACCAGCAAAGAGATGGTCAATAATTTCTGTGGTTCTATCAATACAATATGCTAAAAACATAATATAGTAATAAGCATAAATAAGACAAACTATTTTGAACACACTAGCAACTGATTCTACTATACTCTTATATTTTGCTTGTATTTTATAGGATGTTTATGAAATCTATGGGAATCCATCCATGGAATACTGCATCAAGTTTTCCATGAACTCAGTCAGGATTTACTTAGTAAATAAAAATCACTGATACACACCATTAAAGAATGATGGCCATGGGATTTCCTTCAAGCAGCCACACAAACTTGTACTTATTCTTAGAATCAGCTTTACATCAAGTTGAAAAACCAGGGTCTGAGCAGCCATTTTAAAGTAATAATTCCCTACATTTTATCTGAGCATTTCAAGACAAAGATTACTTTTCCTGAGCTCTAACTTTCTACACTTTACACCAAGTCATTGGATGAAATATTTACAGAAACCTTCTCTCTTTCTTTTTTCTTCATTTTCTTTTCTTTGAAACAAAATTTGTGAGATGAAAAAACAGAAGGCATAATCACTAAGGAGTGTTGGGTTGAAAGAGATTGGAAAAATAAAGGAAAGAAAAGAGTCAAGCTTCCATAAGAGAACTTCATATGATAAACTATTTCATTGCAAACATTTCAGTCAGCTGGTTGTATAAGAAAAATGTGCATTAGGCAAAGGGTGCATGTGAGGGAAAAGATGTTTTTCATGTAATGATTTATGAATGCAGATTCTGGACATCATAGCCCTTAAACCAACTTAATGTGCATCACTCATGAATGCCTCCATTTCCCACACATGCTTGTATCTTAACCTGTGATGTAAGCAAGGGTGACATGTACAATCCTCCCCAAAAATCCAACAAAAGACTTCTTTTGGAATAGTAAAATAAAAAAAACAAAAACAAAAACACCATTATCTGTACTTTTTGCCAATAAATCTACAAAGATTTACTAGTTCAGAATGTTTTATTATAAAGTGTAATAGGTAGAATAAAGTCATGTTAATTGCACTTAGTGGAAGACCCAAAGCATTCTATAACTCTAAAATATCGATATTTTGTAAAACATTTCTTCATGTTGCTGTAGATAAACAAACACATGTGTTACTCTCTTATATCTATAAACATTAGGGTGAAAAGCCTTAAATGAGAAATAGAAAATTTCAGTTTCTTACTACTCTTCATTTTCCAAATGCTTCCTTGATATTTTGCCTGTGCTATCATATGACACATCATTCAGTTCAGTTAGGTCGCTCAGTCGTGTCTGACCCTTTGCCACCCCATGAATCGCAGCACGCCAGGCCTTCCTGTCCATCTCAAACTCAGAAAGCTCTCTCAGACTCAAGTCCATCGAGTCAGTGATGCCATCCAGCCATCTCATGCTCTATTGTCCCCTTCTCCTCCTGACCCCAATCCCTCCCAGCATCAGAGTCTTTTCCAATGAGTCAGCTCTTCACATGAGGTGGCCAAAGTACTGGAGTTTCAGCTTCAGCATCATTCCCTCCAAAGAAATCCCAGGGCTGATCTCTTTCAGAATGGACTGGTTGGATCTCCTTGCAGTCCAAGGGACTCTCAAGAGTCTTCTCCAACACCACAGTTCAAAAGCATCAATTCTTCCGCACTCAGCCTTCTTCACAGTCCAACTCTCACATCCATACATGACCACAGGAAAAAGCATAGCCTTGACTAGACAGACCTTTGTTGGCAAAGTAATGTCTCTGCTTTTGAATATGCTATCTAGGTTGGTCATAACTTTCCTTCCAAGGAGTAAGCATCTTTTAATTTCATGGCTGCAGTCACCATCTGCAGTGATTTTGGAGCCCCAAAAAATAAAGTCTGACACTATTTCCCCATCTATCTCCCATGAAGTGATGGGACCGGATGCCATGATCTTAGTTTTCTGAATGTTGAGCTTTAAGTCAACTGTTTCACTCTCTACTTACACTTTCATCAAAAGGCTTTTGAGTTCCTCTTCACTTTCTGCCATAAAGGTGGTGTCACCTGCATATCTGAGGTTATTGATATTTCTCCCGGCAATCTTGATTCCAGCTTGTGTTTCTTCCAGTCCAGCGTTTCTCATGATGTACTCTGCATATAAGTTAAATAAACAGGGTGACAATATACAGCCTTGACGTACTCCTTTTCCCTATTTGGAACCAGTCTGTTGTTCCATGTCCAGTTCTAACTGTTGCTTCCTGACCTGCATATACATTTCTCAAGAGGCAGATCAGGTGGTCTGATATTCCCATCTTTTTCAGAATTTTCCACAGTGTATTGTGATCCACACAGTCAAAGGCTTTGGCATAGTCAATAAAGCAGAAATAGATGTTTTTCTGGAACTCTCTTGCTTTTTCCATGATCCAGTGGATGTTGGCAATTTGATCTCTGGTTCCTCTGCCTTTTCTAAAACCAGCTTGAACATCAGGAAGTGCACAGTTCACATATTGCTGAAGCCTGGCTTGGAGAATTCTGAGTATTACTTTACTAGCATGTGAGATGAGTGCAATTGTGCGGTAGTTTGAGCATTCTTTGGCATTGCCTTTCTTTGGGACTGGAATGAAAACTGACTTTTTCCAGTCCTGTGGCCACTGCTGAGTTTTCCAAATTTGCTGGCATATTGAGTGCAGCACTTTCACAGCATCATCTTTCAGGATTTGAAATAGCTCAACTGGAATTCTATCACCTCCACTAGCTTTGTTCGTAGTGATGCTTTCTAAGGCCCACTGGACTTCACATTCCAGGATGTCTGGCTCTAGGTCAGTGACCATACCATTGTGATTATCTGGGTAGTGAAGATCTTTTTTGTACAGTTCTTCTGTGTATTCTTGCCACCTCTTCTTAATATCTTCTGCTTCTGTTAGGTCCATACCATTTCTGTCCTTTATCGAGCCCATCTTTGCATGAAATGTCCCCTTAGTATCTCTAATTTTCTTGAGAGATCTCTAGTCTTTCCCATTCTGTTGTTTTCCTCTATTTCTTTGCTTTGATAGCTGAAGAAGGCTTTCTTATCTCTCCTTGCTATTCTTTGGAACTCTGCATTCAGATGCTTATATCTTTCCTTTTCTCCTTTGCTTTTCTCTTCTCTTCTTTTCACAGCTATTTGTAAGGCCTCCCCAGACAGCCGTTTTGCTTTTTTGCATTTCTTTTCCATGGGGATGGTCCTGATCCCTGTCTCCTGCACAATGTCACGAACCTCATTCCATAGTTCATCAGGCACTCTATCTATCAGATCTAGGCCCTTAAATCTATTTCTCACATCATTGGATGGTTATAATTTATGTCTCCAAAAACAAAGGCATAAAGTCTATCACAGAAGAATACTTGGTGGCATATCTGAATATAATTGCAAGTAAAGAAAAGCAGAATCACACAATCTTCATCACAGATCCATTAACTCTGAAGACAAAGAATCTTGTAAGTAAAAATACTAGCTTTCCAGTAGAGATTTAAAAGAAAAGTGGAACTTAGATAATAGGAGGGCATTTCAGGCAAAAATTGTGTGAACATATGTAGTAAATTACAAATTAAATGTTGTGAAAACACAGACCATAAAACTGAGGTGAGAAATTTATAGCAGGTGATAGTAGGTGGTGACTTAGATATCAGATTGGAGAAATAAATTATCAAAAGTTTTTGCAAAATTTGTTTTCTGTTAGTTACTATTATTGCTTTCTAGTCCACAATTTGTTTTAGCATTTTCAATGGGACCTTAGGAGCAGTGTGTTTTGCATAAGACTGTCTCTTTAAAACATAAAACAAAATCCACATATCTCCACCAAATGTATCATTCTAAAAATTGAATAGTTAACATGTATAAAAGAAAACTGCTGATCTGGAAAATCTACTTATTAAGCTTAGTTATCTAGGAAATATCATCAAACTAAATGTTTAGGAAAAGTGAAAGTGTTGGTCAGTCCTGTCCAACTCTTTGCAACTCCATGAACTATAGCCTGCGGGGATCCTCTGTCCATGGACTTCTCCAGGCAAGAATAGTGTTATTCTCTAACTAAACTTAACAAAGAATCAAGAATTAAATGTAAAACAGAATGGAAGAAGACAAGAAAAATATGCATATACCAAGAAAGATTTTGATAATAAAAATAAAATATGACATTAAAAATTATACTACATGTATGCTTAGGTTCTAACATTTTTATCCAAGAAATCAAAATGATGATTTAAGGTGATTGATTATAAAATTGAAATAAGACAACAATAAAATTGGACAGGGTATTTCTTCACATTGTATTTAAAACAAAAATTTCACTATGAAAATTTTAAACAATAAAATTAATTATATAACTCAAGAATTCAACATAAGTAAATGAAATCTATATTAAGAAAGTTATGTGATTATATGATACTTTGATCTCCTAGTTACAGAAATACAAAATAATTAATTGAGGCTCTAGGCCCAATACCCCCAGATTAAGTATTAAAAGGACAATTTACCAGTAATAATAATATAATAAAATTTCCTACTTGTTTATACATCTTACAATTTGCATCTTTACATTCACTGAAAGTGAAAGTCACTCAATTGTGCCCTACATTTTGTGATCTCATGGACCATACAGTCCATGGAATTCTCCAGGCCAGGATACTGGAGTGGGTAGCCTTTGCCTTCCCCAGGGGATCTTCCCAACCCAGGGATCAAACCCAGGTCTTCCACATTGCAGGAGGATTCTTTACCACCTAAGATACAAGGGAAGCCCAAGAATAATGAAGTGGGCAGCCTATCCCTTCTCCAGTGGATCTTCCCGTTCCAGGAATTGAACCGGGGTCTCCTACAATTCTTTACCAACTGAGCAATAGGGAAGCCCTACATTCATTAACTATTACTACTATTACTATACTAATTTTGCAGATGAGTAAACAATTTGAGAAATTTAAAAAAATGACATGGAAAAGATTACCAAGAAACATACATACAGTATAAAAATAATGAGGAGTCTTTATCTTGACTCCATATTTAACATTCTCAATTTCCCAGTAGCTAAAAAAACTCAATAACACTGAGAAATTTATAGCTGTTAAAAAGGAAGCCACAGACCCAAAATGGAGACACTTATGTAAGTCACACCACCAATCCCTGGCTTGCTACCCAACATAACTAAAGCTTCAACTCCCAAAGAAATGCAGCTTTAATCACTTAGTCAGCAATTTCCTGGTCAGCACCAGTGAGGTAATCTGTCACATGAGTGTTCTCAGTCCCCAAGAAGAAGATGAGGTAACCACATAATGAGACTTCTTTTCCCCAAAAAGGAAAATGAATGCATGAATGAATGAAAGTCACTCAGTCATGTCTGACTCTTTGTGACCCCATGGACTACAAAGTCCATGGAAATCTCCAGACCAGAATACTGGAGTGGGTAACCTTTCCCTTCTTCAGGGAATCTTCCCAACCCAGGAATTGAACCCAGTTCTTCTGCATTTCAGACAGATGCTGAGTCACAAAAGTAGCCCGATTGCAGGTGGATTCTTTACCAACTGAGCTATGAGGGAATCAAAAAAGGGAGATGAACTAATCTGAATTAACACTTTCCTCTATGACTGTCTTGTCCTGCCTTAAAAACCTTCCCTTTTCTATAGCCCTTTGGAGCTCTCCTTTATTTGCTAAATGGAATGCTTCCTGATACATAAATTAGTCAATAAACCCAAGTTGTTGCTGTTGTTGTTCAGTTGCAAAGTCGTGTCCAACTCTTTGCAATCCCATGGACTGCAGCATGCTACGATCTTGTCCTCCACTATCTCTGGAGTTATCTCTGGAGTTTGCTCAAATTCATGTCCCTGGAGTCAGTGATGCTATATGACCTTCTCACCTTCTGTTGCCCCCTCTCCTTTGCCTTCACTCTTTCCCAGCATCAGGATCCAAGTAGATCTATAAAATTTACTCAGTTGTATTTTTTTTTTAACCTAGCTATGTGAAATTTTGAGAAATTTACATATAAACAAGGAATTTACCAACACTTTGGGTCTGACAATCTAAGCCTCCACTGCATCGGATAAATTGAGCTGAATTTTTCTGATCCAATTGCCTTAATAACTGGAACATGTTAATCTTAACTCATGTTTCTGTCATAAATTTATTTTTGAAAATATCCTCCTGAACCGAAATCTCATATGTATCCTTTGATTTCATTTTCCATCTAGGTTTATTTGAACCTGCTGATTCATTTTCAGTCATTTTTAAATAGAAAAATACTTAAAACATTTTTTAGTTCAAACTGTGTTATCTACTAGACTTCCAACTCACTAGGACATCAGTTTGGAAAAATGATTTTGACATGTTTATAATTCTTTAATTTGTAAACAACTTTATTTACAAAAGTCACATTTTTGAGAAATAGAAAAGACTTATGCTAAGAAATGATTCTTACTGTGAATTGGATGAAGTGGTAGAAGCCAGGAATAGTATTAGATATGAAATATTTGCTAGTAGGTTTGCCACCACTGGACAAAATACTTTTGAGATGGTTGGCCCTATAACCACTTTTACCATATATGTGGATTTCCAAAAACATGCAGCCATTTAAGTCTATTTGGTATTCTTTGTTTACTTGGAATAAACTAAGAACTAGCAGTGAAAATAAATAATGACTTACATCCTCTTGGCAGACTGTAAAGCGTCTGCCTGCAATGCAGGAAACCTCGGTTTGATCCCTGGGCTGGGAAGCTCCCCTGGAGAGGGAAGTGGCAACCCACTCCACTACTCTTGCCTGGAAAATTCCATGGAATGAGAAGCCTGGTAGGCTACAGTCCATGGGGTCACAAGAGTTGGACAGGACTGAGCGACTTCACTTTAACTTTCACTTTACTGTGCTCAGAGCCAAAATAGCTTGGCCATCTGTATAATAAACAAAGCGGGGGAAATGGCTTATTTCCTTCTTCCTTTTTTTTTTAATTTTCATGGGACTTCTTAAGAATCGCTAAGTGAGTGGATGCTTGAGTTCTCTGCCAATTCTTTAACAGATGTAATTATACCTTTATGAAAACCTGTGCACTGAAATTTGAATAACTTGTATCATTGTCTTTGCAAATTATATTGGCAGCAACTCGGAAATAAAATGCATCATGATTAAGAAGCACATGCACTTTAACAGAAAGATGGCATTTGTGAAAGCAGTTTATTAACAAATGTAGGATTTGTGATTTTATTTTATTGCCCAAGTTCATTATAGAAAAAATATTTTTTAAATTAGTCAATCTTAAATACTCCCTAAATTATGAAAAATAGACTCCTATCTTCCCTTCCTTCTTGAAAGTAAGTTGGCATATTTTAAGAGAGCTGCTACTAGGACTTGTAACAAGTAACAATGAATTAACTATAATAAACACCTGTTATACCACAGATAGCAAGTGATGTCCTCACTATAAAAAATCCCCTTATATCCCTTGGACCATTTGGTGAACTCCCAAGATCTATTTGGTAGATATCTGCATCTCTGTGTCCAAGGGCTGTTTTCTGGAACCAAAGAGAGCTACCCTGTCCACTCAAGAAATCTGTAAGTTCCAAAAAATCAACACCTTCCCCTAATAGCCTCAACTAATGACTGACAGAAGTTTGTGCACTAAAGCCTAACCCCCCAACTCTAGTTTAATTCAGAAGCACGTATTATAATGCCTTCCCAGTTTGCTCTTGATAGTAAGTTACAAGCACCCACTGTGACAGCAGGCTTTGCAACATGTACTCCATTGATCACTTTACTGTCCCAATATTTCCATTTGGATGCTGCTAAGTTGCTTCAGTCGTGTCCGACTCTGTGCGACCCCATAGACGGCAACCCACCAGGCTCCCCCGTCCCTGGGATTCTCCAGCAAGAATTCTGGAGTGGGTTGCATTTCCTTCTCCAATGCATGAAAGTGAAAAGTGAAAGTGAAATTGCTCAGTCCTGTCCGAACCCTCAGTGACTCCATGGACTGCAGCCTACCAGGCTCCTCCATCCATGGGACTTTCCAGGCAAGAGTACTGGAATGGGGTGCCATTGCCTTCTCCATCCATTTGGCTAGCCCAGCTCAACTCTCAAACTGCTTGCACTTGAATCTTTGTGTCACAATGTGCTTTGGGGAGACTCCATACTAAGACATCTTACCAAAGCTTTTCAAATAAAATCATATTATTAGTTGTCACAAACCAGCTGTGAGTTCAATTTTATCAAGACCACTTCATAGGAGTGTGCTTATAGTTATACAGGTTTAACATTTAGGAAATGGTAAAACCATGAGTGAAACTTCTACTGGTAACCATGAGAAAACATAAATCAACAACAGAATATTGTAAATAGAGCTGATAAACATCTAATGAGCTGACCTATATCTAGATAGTCAAGAATGTATCCATATAAAAAGTCTAACATGTATGTAATATTTTGATTCATCTAATTTGAGGAAACACAGATAAAATTAATTAAAAATAAAGCAAAATCAACAAAAATTATTTTTAGCAGAAAGTGCAAACTTTAACACTGTACTTGGTAATATTTTTGAAGCATTCTGATTGCATAGGAGTTAAAGAAGTTAGTGTGAGGTGTGGATGGGGGCTGAGTCCTGATCTACTTGGACTAGTAGGAAGGAAATACTCTATTAATGCCACGATTTTATAGCCAAAGACATTAAAACCTGCCCATAATTGAAAATGTACGATCAACTTGGGAGAGAAAGACAATTAACATGCAAACAAGTAGCTTAAAGAAGTACTTGTATCTTTTCTTTAGTTTAATTGCTAGTTTCTTTTTTAATATTTGGAAATATGGGTCAAATTTGCCATGGAGCCCTGGACAGTAGACCAACTTTAGGACTGAAGGCAAGGAAATTGGTATTTAAATGGCATCCCACTCCAGTATTTAAATGAGGAGCTTTCCAGTGCAAATGGTTTCTCCATTATATTTCCATAATCCATTGTATAGTATCACACTGAGCAAGGAGATCCAACTAGTCCATTCTAAAGGAGATCAGTCCTGAGTGTTCTTTGGAAGGAATGATGCTGAAGCTGAAACTCCAGTACTTTGGCCACCTCATGCGAAGAGTTGACTCATTGGAAAAGACCCTGATGCTGGGAGGGATTGGGGTCAAGAGGAGAAGGGGACGACAGAGGATGAGATGGCTGGATGGCATCACTGACTCCATGGACATGAGTTTGAGTGAACTCTGGGAGTTGGTGATGGACAGGGAGGCCTGGCATGCTGCAATTCATGGGGTCGCAAAGAGTCGGACACGACTGAGAGATTGAACTGAGTTGAACTAAACTTGGTAGATTTTACATCATGAGTCAGTTTATACCTCTGAATATATGAATAAGGAAGTCTTTTTTTTTTTTCCTGTCTACCTTGTCCTTAGTCTGTCCCACCTGAGCTCTTTCTTTAGGGATTTTTAAAATTAGCACGTCTCTCTGTGACAGACACCGCCTCTTTTTTAAGTTGTTTTTCATTAAGTATTTTACACTGGGTAAAATCAAACAGATATACTCATTGTATTTTCATTAGGGTTAACACAGAAGTTTAAACACTACTTTCCTGCAGAAATAGTGTTCCAAATGGTGTTTAGAGCATTGGCCTAACCCTTAAATGCCTACTTATGCCTATTTTTCCAAAATATAGTTTAATTATCTTACTTTGTGAGTATCATTTATAATAAAGTTCCTCAAACTTCAGTAATACATGAATAGTTTTAGAGAAAACTTCAATCTCCCTGGACTGACATAAAATATTTTTTATCACATTTTACTTAACCACACAAATAAGTTTAAAACTAAGTACAATCTCAATATAGAATAGTTCTCATAAAATTTAAAGTTACAAATTAAATAAAAACAGAATAACCACAACAAAATCCAAACTATCTCAAGTTTAAAACAACAAATGATGCCTTCTGATTCAAATGGCTATTTTATTGGCCCAAATATCTCACATTGTGTGCAATTTCAAATTAACTCAATAAAAATATACAGTCGATACAGGCAATTGGGGTTAAGCTTCTAGCTTGATCTGTTTCATTTTTCCGTTTCATTTCCATATGACACATGTCCGATTTCTTCCCTTTGGAGGTCTTTTGATCAAACTCTGACTTTTGTCTGTATCAAACGAATTCTTGATATGCTGTCCACACCCTCCAACGCCTCCGGCATTTCTCCGTGCTGCCACCCTCAGAGATTGACAGGAAGTGATGGAGCCAGGTCTTAGGCATAGTTTCCTCCTTTGGGAGGATGCCCAACTCTACAAGAAGCTTGTTTGTTGGTAAAAACAGATCACAGGGTAACTTGAATACCATGAAAATATTTCTGTGTCCATTGAGATTTGCTAAAACTCATCAAAGTCAAGCCTGTGAGTCATGAGCTTGAAAATTACACTTAATGTTGTTTTAAGGTGGTAAATTCTCCTGATTAAAAGCCGATGATTGACCTGACACATTGTTAATTGCAGAAGATTAATTATACCAGGAAGAAGAAAATGAGAATGAAACCAATCCAAGTTCACATATGATTGATGATGTATTCTTCACGTGAAAAGTGCTTCACAGGATATATTATCTTCGTCCACCTGTCAGACCTTACATGAATGTCTCCTGCGTCTAAGGGCAATGAGCAAATCGGCAGGCAACATCATATAAAAAATGCCAGCAGGAATTACATTTGTTGTGGCAGCAAGTGTTACATCCTTATTAGCAGGAGATATTACCTGAATGTCATCACTATAAAGCTCTTTCCATTTGCCATAATTTGTTACAGAATAGAAGAGTTTGTGATAAAAACCAGGTGAGACACAGCATGGAAGATGTGCGACTCTGTCATTCCAAAATGAAAATAATTTATTGTCTTAGAGTAGTCTATTCAAATAATAGCTGAAGCCCACTGTCCATCCACATTATTATCAGGCTGCAGCCTTCCACACAGAAACACGTTAGCCAAATTGTTCCCCACCACTAAAATGTGTGTTTATGGTTTATGTGAGCTGAATAAATTACTGTTAAAGAATCACCTTCTCAAACCTATCGATGCTAAGTTGAAACTGAAATTATTTCATGCTAATATGAGTGAGGGTGGTTGTAGAGAGATACTATTCCTTGAAATCTAAAGGGACAAGCTAATAAAACACTTTCATCTACCTTTAATTGAGACTGCTTGTCTGCTGACAAAACCTGTTAAAGTACAGATTTAATGAAGATTTAGCTCCTAAGTCTGTCTTTCCCCCACACCTAAACAATTTCTAAGACATCAAAAGTGTCCTGTCATGTGGCGTATGCTCAGGTAAATTCTTTTTATTACATTCAACAGAAAAATAGACTATTTTAATAAACTCCAGGCAATTGGAATCATACACCTGCCTTGTTGACTTCTTTTCTGTTAGAAGAAATTGCCAAGTTTATAAATGAGAGCCTAGCGTGCAGCACTCTCTGTAAACACTATGTGCCTCTGGGATTCAGGTGAGAGCTAGTTTTGGAAACAGTTCCAATTGCAACACTCCTTTATACATATAAACTGGATTTGTCTTTGTACATCTGGAAAATACAGGCAAATAATCTACTTTGTAGGCTCAAGCTCAATAAGCTTGTTTCCTTTACCCTTTCTTCTTGGCACATTGTTTTTGTTTTTGGAAACTTACAAGTAAACAGAACAGGAGGGAAGGGCTCTTTCTTCATCATAAAAATAGAAAATAATATCAAATATGACACTGCACCTCAGAGGTGGATTTCATTTCCAAGAACAGTTCAGCTTTGCTCTGATACACGGTGGGTATCTGACCACCCCCTGAGTTTTCATTGACAACTCCCTGCATTTTAAGTGAAATTCCTACCCCCTGCTTGTACAGTACTGCACTGACTGTGCAGTCAAATTCCTTACTGGGCTGAGACATACAAAGTACAACCTGGGCTGCCTCCATGATAGTATCTGAGAACATGAACGTGCTCCCTGAAATCATATGGGGCAATCTGTGTGACATGTAGTTTGCTGTCTCACATGCCAAAATACATTTTGAGAGACTTTATATCAGTGATTGACTGATTTAGTTCAACCTCAATTGATCTGGAGAACTATATGCACTCACAGACTGATGACTCAAATTCTTGTCAAGAAAAAATAGCCAGTTTGTTGCATGTATTATCCACATATCAGGCAAAAGGAGTTAATCTAGAACAAAGAATATTTATTATTCCATAAAAATAATGAAAAGAGTCCTTGAAAAAGTCCTATCCAAACATAATCTAACTTTCAAAAAAATGTTTATGACTCATTTTTGTAAATGAAAAGTAGCAATCTTGTTATTCTTCTAGTTACAAAATGTGTATTCCTCCAAATTGTGTGCGGACCAATATTTTTCTTTAAAAACCATTATATTTAAAGTAATAGTAAAAATCTGCCACATAATCATCTTCACCTTGAATATAAACCATTACAGTTTCAAAGAAATTCATAAACAGATTACCTCATTAACTTATCATGTTAAACCTTGGAGGTTGAGAAATAATCATTTATATTTTTCTAAAGGAACCCACTGCTAAATCATTTCCTGAAATCAAAATCACTTGGCAAATTAAAGATTCTTGATTTCATATATTCTATATACAAAATATTAAATATATAAATTAAAATTATTATAGCCTTTTGAGTTTAAATATAACCAACATCCATTTGGATTGTTACATTAAACCTTTACATTTTAAAATAATCCCTATGTCAGTAGTCCCTTTCACAAATAGTCTTCAAATTATCTGCACTTGAGTGCTCCATCTGTTTCTTGCTGGGAACCTCCCAAGTCTAAAAACTAATCAAATTTTTCCTTGAGGTACATGGAGATAGGGAAGAAGAAGTGAGTGGAATTACACAGGCATGCTTTTGGCAGCTTTCTCTTTCTTGAGGTATTCATCCTATACATAACTTGATAAAGTGTACAGTGCTCAGGAAAAGAGTGAACAAGGAGATTAATACAACTGACCTTGAAAGGTATTATGCAGGCCGTGTTCATTCATCCAGTTCAGATACCTAGTGAGCTACCTCTACACAACTTGGTCACAGTGCAAATGCACTGAGTTTTTTCTCTCTTTCTCCCCTTATTAAACAGGATGCATAATAGACTTTTCCAATACATTGACACAAGCCGAAACAAAGAATTAGGGAGTCAACTCTTTCCCCCATTGATGAGCAGAGATAAAACTAACCATTTGAGAAAAGACTGTTGTTGTTTTTTCCTTTTCTCTCTACTAGATTAGAATGAGGGAAAACAAATAAAGTTTTACAATATGTTGCAAAATCAAATGTTCACATAAATAAGCAAATAGCAAATAGCTGGCAATATCCCTTAAAGAATAAATTTTAGATGACAATATAGAAGATATGTCAATTTATCATAGATAATTTCTAGTATCTAAGGTAATTATTTTATTGTTCTTATTGTTTGTTGTTTATAATATTTATTCTAAAATGACATTTTGATCAGCACTTCTTTGTACTTATTGCAAATCTTTCTATAGGCATGCAAATTCCAGAACCTAAAACTGATCAGATCAGACCAAGCCATAGGTTCAAATACTTCAGGAGATTTGTCATTTAGTAGAAAACTTATGTAAGTTAAAAAAAAAAGAAGAAGAAAAAGTAACTTAGAATATGATAAATGAATGAAATCATTGTTTGGATGTTTAAAATTAATATTCATTAAAGTTAAAAGATGAAAGAAAAAAAGGGATCTAGACTTTGCTTTTATACATAGGTATTTATTCTCAGGGCTTCCCTGGTGGCTCAGAGGTTAAAGCATCTGCCTCCAATGTGGGAGACTGGGGTTCGATCCCTGGGTCAGGAAGATCCCCTGGAGAAAGAAATGGCACCCAACTCCAGTATTCTTGCCTGGAGAATCCCATGGACAGATAAGCCTGGTAGGGGTTGCAAAGAGTTGGACACGATTGAGCAACTTCATTTTCACTTTCATTTATTCTCAATTTACTGCAAGTGTAAGGTATTGATTAATAATAATGATTTGAAGTCAAATGATTTTTTTCCTCTGGACTTATAAACTAAAATTTGGCCATTAGCAAGAAAACAAATGTGTATGGATTTGGTAAAACTGCAAAGAAAGAGTAACATTCAGATCAGATCAGTTGCTCAGTCGTGTCCGACTCTTTGCGACCCCATGAATCGCAACATGCCAAGCCTCCCTGTCCATCACCAACTCCCGGAGTTCACTCAGACTCACGTCCATCGAGTCAGTGATGCCATCCAGCCATCTCATCCTCTGTCATCCCCTTCTCCTCTTGCCCTGAGTCCCTCCCAGCATCAGGGTCTTTTCCAATGAGTCAACTCTTCACATGAGGTGGCCAAAGTTTCAGCCTTTGGCCTGGAGTTTCAGCTGTAGCATCATTCCTTCCAAAGAAATCCCAGGGCTGATCTCCTTCAGAATGGACTGGTTGGATCTCCTTGCAGTCCAAGGGACTCTCAAGAGTCTTCTCTAACACCACAGTTCAAAAGCATCAATTCTTCAGCGCTCAGCCTTCTTCACAGTCCAACTCTTACATCCATACCTGACCACAGGAAAAATCATAGCCTTGACTAGACAAACCTTTGTTGGCGAAGTAATGTCTCTGCTTTTGAATATGCTATCTAGGTTGGTCATAACTTTCCTTCCAAGGAGTAAGCATCTTTTAATTTCATGGCTGCAGTCACCATCTGCAGTGATTTTGGAGCCCCAAAAAATAAAGTCTGACACTGTTTCCACTGTTTCCCCATCTATTTCCCATGAAGTGATGGGACCGGATGCCATGATCTTCGTTTTCTGAATGTTGAGCTTTAAGCCAACTTTTTCACTCTCCACTTTCACCATCAAGAGGCTTTTGAGTTCCTCTTCACTTTCTGCCATAAGGGTGGTGTCATCTGCATATCTGAGGTTATTGATATTTCTCCCGGCAATCTTGATTCCAGCTTGTGTTTCTTCCAGTCCAGCTTTTCTCATGATGTACTCTGCATATAAGTTAAATAAACAGGGTGACAATATACAGCCACATACTCCTTTTTCTATTTGGAACCAGTCTGTTGTTCCATGTCCAGTTCTAACTGTTGCTTCCTGACCTGCATACACATTTCTCAAGAGGCAGATCAGGTGGTCTGGTATTCCCATCTCTTTCAGAATTTTCCACAGTTTATTGTGATCCACACAGTCAAAGGCTTTGGCATAGTCAATAAAGCAGAAATAGATGTTTTTCTGGAACTCTCTTGCTTTTTTGATGATCCAGCAGATGTTGGCAATTTGATCTCTGGTTCCTCTGCCTTTTCTAAAACCAGCTTGAACATCAGGAAGTTCACGGTTCATGTATTGCTGAAGCCTGGCTTGGAGAATTTTAAGCATTACTTTACTAGCGTGTGGGATGAGTGCAATTGTGTGGTAGTTTGAGCCTTCTTTGGCATTGCCTTTCTTTGGGATTGGAATGAAAACTGACCTTTTCGAGTCCTGTGGCCACTGCTGAGTTTTCCAAGTTTGCTGGCATATTGAGTGCAGCACTTTCACAGCATCATCTTTCAGGATTTGGAATAGCTCAACTGGAGTTCTGTCACCTCCACTAGCTTTGTTTGTAGTGATGCTTTCTAAGGCCCACTTGATTTCACATTCCAGGATGTCTGGCTCTAGATGAGTGATCACACCATCGTGATTATCTTGGTGGTGAAGATCTTTTTTCTACAGTTCTCCAGTGTATTCTTGCCATCTCTTTTTAATATCTTCTGCTTCTGTTAGGTCCATACCATTTCTGTCCTTTACCGAGCCCATTTTGCATGAAATGTTCCTTTGGTATCTCTGATTTTCTTGAAGAGATCTCTCGTCTTTCACATTCTGTTGTTTTCCTCTATTTCTCTGCATTGATCACTGAAGAAAGCTTTCTTATCTCTTCTTGCTATTCTTTGGAACTCTGCATTCAGATGTTTATATCTTTTCTTTTCCCTTTTGCTTTTTGCTTCTCTTCTTTTCACAGCTATTTGTAAGGCCTCCCCAGACAGCCATTTTGCTTTTTTGCATTTCTTTTCCTTGGGGATGGTCTTGATCCCTGTCTCCTGTACAATGGCAGGAACCTCATTCCATAGTGCATCAGGTACTCTATCTATCAGATCTAGGCCCTTAAATCTATTTCTCACTTCCACTGTATAATCATAAGGGATTTGATTTAGGTCAGACCTGAATGGTCTAGTGGTTTTCCCTACTTTCTTTAATTTAAGTCTAAATTTGGCAATAAGGAGTTCATGGTCTGAGCCATGGTCAGCTCCTGGTCTTGTTTTTGCTGACTGTATAGAGCTTCTCCATCTTTGGCTGCAAAGAATATAATCAATCTGATTTAACATTAAGTATGAATCTTTTGTGTTTGTCAGTAGCACAGTTAGATTATCAACTGTCTAAAGAGGTTCACATTTTATATCTTTTCTCTATATAAAATTTTTTTCTGTAATAATCATAAAATAAAACAAATAATGATGGCCAAAAAGACATATATTAAAAATATTCTTTTACTAAATTGTTTATAAAATAAAATTATCATTTTAAAAAAATTAAAGTACAAAAAAGTAATGACTAACATAATTTAATTAGATTGAGTTTTGAACAAGGATGCAGTATATAGTATTCCATTGTAGTAATTAATGATATCATTAGAGTTTTACTTCTCTAGCCTTAACTTCCACAATATTGGCAATAACTTTGCATATCCATGTCCAGTTGGCAGATAACTAGACTTGTCAATCTATGTTCATTCATACATTTTTACTAAATTTAACTACTAAGTTTCTTTCACCTGAAAGAACATATACATTTATAGCTAGAAACTATTTGTAAGAAAACTAATAGTTAGAAAAACTAATAAGAAAACAAAAATATAACTCTGACAGACATTAATAAAAATTCATTTTACTATAAATTACAGAAATTATAAATAACTGTCCTTTTTTTGTTTTGTTTTGTTTTGTTTTGTCTTCTTCCAATCTCTATTCTAGTGGCTTTGTCTTCACAGTTGAAAAATACAAAGCACAAAACCTTGAAGCATTCACAGAGAATAGAACTGGGGAAACAAATTATTTTCTTTTTACTGACAATTCCATAGTACTATTGCTTATTCCAATTTATTATTTAAATGCAGGAATATGTAACCCTGTGGAGTATATTCAAACTGCCCCTGAAGGGAGCTAGAATAATTCAAAGCCAATATGACTTGACTTTCAAAATGAATAGGTGTAACTGTGTCCTACTGAGTAATTAGGAGTTTTCCAAATTAACTTCCATTAGGATTATAACACTTATTAAAGTATTAGGTATAAAATATGCTAAAATTATGCAATAATGTCAGCAATTGTTTAAAGTTAGATCTTTTTTTCTGGGAAAAATATTCTATCACTGACATTATTTACAATTGCTGACACAAATTGATAGTTTAAAATTGGCTAACTTTTAGCCAGTTTTGTTATTATTTTAAAAAGTTTTCTGTAGACTGTGCTTTTCCTTATTGCCTGCACCTGGAGCTCACTGTTCCAACCTCTCCATTCTTGGTGAATCAATGGTATTTATTATTCTTCAATATTGACAGTGTAAACTAGCTGGTAAGTGATGAAAAATGTTCCTAATTATAGTAATGTGCAAATCATCTTTTACTAATTAAATGACACATTTTAAAATAAAATCAAAGAACCTTATAGACACTCTTTAATCCTCAAACATCACTTTCTGTGAGCTTGGAAACTGGATGATATTAAGTCTATATTATTGAGTAGAAAAGAAATAGTTATAGGAAGGCAAAGTAACTTCCTTCCTCATAAAACAAGCCATTGTTAAGTTTGTATTGGATTCTAGGCTACTGGTTCTGAGATCTACATGTAACTATATATAGCCTTCTGTCTTCCTCACGAAATTCTACTGTTTTAAAACACTGAATTTTGTCATGAAACTGGCACTCCATGAATAAAATATTCACAAAAGCAAATTATCAGAGCATGCTTTAATGTAAGGAAAATTAGATAAGTACCAACAAAGAAAGGCAATTAATATTTTATCTGGCAGTTTGTGAGTGACAACAGAATTTTTAATAAAAAATACCAGGAATAATTTATCTACTTTGTTCTAGTCAGTCAAGCAACTAAATTTATTGAACATTTAGTATGTGCTAGGCAGTATACCAGGTGCTTATTTAAAAACATAAAAATGATTGAATAAAAAATAGATTTCTTGTCTTCAATGAGTTTACAGATTTGGGGATCTAGGGACAATAGACACACATACAAATATAATAAACAAACAATTTTAATTACTAAATGATTTTATGGATCAAGCAAACAATGTGGTAGATGGACTAGCTATGTATTTGAGGGTAATCAGAAGACATTTGAGTTTTGTCATTAAGGATGAATGGGGATAACCATGTACACATCTGGGGGATAAACATTCCAAGGAAAATCAATGGCAGAAGCCTTAGGAATGAAAAAATAAGAAATGCAGAGAATAAAGAGGACAATGGAGGGATATGATTTTAGAGCCATAGATAAAATCAAGTAGAACCTGACATTACGTTTAGAGTTCATTTTAACTGAAATAAGCACAACTGGAAGATTTTAGGCAGAGAAATCAAATTATTTGTTTTATATTTTAGAAGAATCAGTTATGACTTGTAGGAGGTTCAGAGAAAAGGCAGAGAAACCAAGTAGGAGGTTGTGTATGTAGTCCAGACAAGATGATGGTTGCTTGATCAGCAACTGTTGCAGTGAAAATGTTAGAAGAGGTAAGATTGGGAATCTAGTTTAGATACAGCCAACAGCATTTACTGATAGCAAGGATGTATCTCTAAAATACATTCCTGATCTTACCTCTTCTAGTATTTCCTTATTACATTTGGAAGCATAATCTTCATACATGTGGAGACCTCAGTAAGGCAGTGGACATTGTGTATGACTCTAAGAGATAAGGTTCAAGCTCAGTATACCAATCTGAGAATCATCAGTGTATGACATACAGAGCTGTAAACTAAGCAATGGCTTACAGAAAGAATAAAGCATAAGAGAAGAGAACTGGAGGGGGAAAAGCCCAGGTTACCTGAAATTACAAAATCTCATCTAGAAAAGATTAGATAAACTAAAGAGAGAACTACCAGAAAGACAGGCAGAAAAACAGATTAGTGTCATGTCATGGAAGTTTAGAAAAGGGAAACTTTCAAGAAAGAGGAAAACGTCATGTTTTAATTACTACTGAGATGTATAGTAAGAC
Source organism: Bos grunniens (assembly GCF_055505025.1). Classification (NCBI taxonomy): domain Eukaryota; kingdom Metazoa; phylum Chordata; class Mammalia; order Artiodactyla; family Bovidae; genus Bos; species Bos grunniens. Next base: position 81,977,960 of record NC_141166.1, read on the forward strand.
AAGTTTAGAGAACGGACCACTGACTTGGTAAGACTTTGGGTTATTTTCTTTAAAAGACTTTTCACCTATGTTATGAGAGCTCTAGTCCAATTAGAGTGGACTAGAGTTAGAATGGAAAGTGAGAAAGGAAATCCATAGAGTATAGACTTATATATACAGCTAAGTGTAAGGGTAGAGAAATGGGAATCGTGAAGTAAAGATGCATTATTTTTCTCTAAGATGGATAATATCACAGTAGGTTTGTGTGCTAAAACAAAGAGTCATGCAGAGAGTTAGGGACTGATGCTTAGATGATAAATAAGACAACTGCTGGAACGAAACACTTAAGAGAGAAAAGAAAATAAGATTGAGTATCAGGGCTGCTATAATGGCAGCTTGCTTAAGTGTAATGATTCAGTTCAGTTCAGTCGCTCAGTCGTGTCGGACTCTGCAATCCCATGAATTGCAGCACGCCAGGCCTCCTGTCCGTCACCAACTCCCAGAGTTCACCCAAACTCATGTCCGTCGAGTCGGTGATGCCATCCAGCCATCTCATCCTCTGTCGTCCCCTTCTTCTCCTGCCCCCAATCCCTCCCAGCATGAGTTTTTTCCAATGAGTAAACTCTTCACATGACGTGGCCAAAGTATTGGAGTTTCAGCTTTAGCATCAGTCCTTCCAATGAACACCAGGCCTGATCTCCTTTAGAATGGACTGGTTGGATCTCCTTGCAGTCCAAGGGACTCTCAAGTCTTCTCCAACACCACACTTCAAAAGCATCAATTCTTTGGCACTCAGCTTTCTTCACAGTCCAACTCTCACATCCATACATGACCACTGGAAAAACCATAGCCTTGACTAGATGGACCTTTGTTGGCAAAGTAATGTCTCTGCTTTTGATTATGCTGTCTAGGTTGGTCATAACTTTCCTTCCAAGGAGTAAGCATCTTTTAATTTCATGGCTGCAATCACCATCTGCAGTGATTTTGGAGCCCCCCAAAATAAAGTTTTACACTGTTTCCACTGTTTCCCCATCTATTTCAGTCTGACTAGATGAGGTAGGATGGTAGGAAAGACATGATGCAGCTAAATTTGAAAGTACAAAAGCAAATTTATTAAAATAACATGGTAGGAGTACCTGGCAATACTGAGACCCTCATTTGTGATTTGTGGCCATAAATGCAAAATGAACCAATCCACAAGGTTGTGTGTATTTTTTCAAGTAACAGTTATCCTGGTGCATGCAAAACTTTAAACTTGTGAAGGATATAACAATGGGGCGATTAGAGAGATAGTTAAAGGCATTTGGAAGTGAACAAAGGTAGTGATCATTACCTTCAAAAAGGTAAAAGAAAATGGGATATGAGAGGAAAACAAGGTCAGCATGACAGTACATAAAATGTTTCCTGTATAAACAAAAGCAATTTCATTCATATAACCATCAAAGAGTTTGAAAAAAGGATCTGTCCTGGTGTGTTGTATATGTATGTGTTGCCTGTATGTATACATCACTAAAAGGACCAGAGAAAGGGGAGGGGAAAGGAAGTGAAAGAAGGAAGCAGGGAGGGAAGTTACAGGGGATGGATTTATTTAAAGGAGACTTCTAACCAATGGCCAAAATAAAACAGCAGTAATTAAACAGACCAAGCTTCCAACTAAACTACTACTTAATGTAAATTCGCAGGCAAAAGATAAACAATACGTAATTACAACTCTATTGAAAAATCTATTCATTCAATAAAATCTAGTAGTAAAACCCCACCAGATAATCAAATAGAATTCTGTTTAGATAAGAAAGTTATACGCAGTTTTCTTATCTACCATGAAGTGTTTTTCAAATATTTTTCCTAATATAAAGTTTAGATATATTAAAAGTGTTAATGATACGAATTTTAAACTTACATACATATGGAAGAGTATGGTTATTATATCTATTCATTTATGAATACATTCTCAAACAACCCTTATTACATATAACTATGTTGAATACAAAATTAAATAAAGCATAGAATAACTTCCAGCTTGAAAAGTTGGGAGATTGCAGCCCTTCAAAATTCCTTTCCGCTTTCCATCAAATTACCAATGAATATGGCAGTGGTGGTGATCGCACTTAATCTCAGGCCACAAATGTACAAATGAAGTCACACAGCTGACTCTAGATAAGATAAACGTGGCTTTGAATTTAACTCATATCCTATATAAGCTATTAGCTTAAAGTTCAGTTTCCTCATTGTAATCCCAGGATCATACTATTTCTATGCTTATAGTGTTGTGAGAGAACTATATAAGATGCTGCAAATAAAGCTCTGAACTAAACCACCAGAGCACCCTAAAACATCAATTAGCAGCAGCTTATTCCACTGCAGAGTCATGGCTTTAAAGGTAATCATAACTTTTAGTCTCTTCTTGATTACAAAAGGAGCACATCAAAAAATAATGAAAGAGTAAAGCAATTATCCTTCAATTAAAACATTTTAAAAAACTAAAAAAAATAATGAAATAAGAACAGGATATATAGCTCTAGAAGATTTTGAGGAAAAAATAAAAAGTGTAAATAAAATAACAGTCCCTTAAAATTAATTAATGGAATTATTAAAAAATGACATTGTGCTGTAAAGATTCAACTGGTAAAGATTTTTCTTAATTTTTCTTTTAACAAAGTTTGAGCATTTTCCATTTTTAAACTATTAAATAGTGAGAAAATGAATGCTTTATTCAATAAACAGTACCAGGTCAGTTGGTTACCTACTACAGAAAAAACGAAAAGTTTAACTAATGGTATTAAGAAAGTACATTTTAAAATGTACTTTCCATTAGAGTTTCCATTAGAGATCTGTGTTCTCAGAAAATTTTGAAGAAACTGTATTTTCTCCTTAGGGGAAGGCAATGGCAACCCACTCCAGTGCTCTCCCCTGGAAAGTCCCATTGATGAAGGAGCCTGGTAGGCTGCAGTCCATGGGGTAGAGAAGAGTCAGAGATGACTGAGCGACTTCACTTTCACTTTTCCTTTCATGCATTGGAGAAGGAAATGGCAACCCACTCCAGTGTTCTTGCCTGGAGAATCCCAGGGACAGAGGAGCCTAGTGGGCTGCCATCTATGGGGTCACACAGAGTCGGACAGGACTGAAGCAACTTAGCAGCAGCAGCATGTTCTCCTATATGACTATATTTACTAAAGTACCAAACCAGACAAAACTTATCTGGGCTGTTACATCAGGATAACAATTACAGTTTTGGGGGGAGTAGTGTCTGGAATAAGGAGGCTGCAGGGGTGTTAGTTACATTTTATTTCTTTACTGGGGTGATGTCACATGAGTGTGTTCAGTTTGTGATACAATACATTAGGCCTGTATTCTAAAACAAAAGATATTTTTAAGTCCTAAAAAAATATTGCAACTCTTGTTTTCACTAAAATAAAAAATAAGAACCAATGTACGGTATAAAAACCGAATCACAGAATGTCCATGATGAGAATATACTTCATTCTTCTCTCTTCATAAATGCAAGTCATTATATTGCATTATTATACAAGGAAGCAAAATAGTTTTCTCATGTCAGTTGTAGTTGAAATGCTGGCACTTATTTTTTCAAGAAAGTTTGAGTACCTATGTCAGTAGAGAAATCTAAATTAGCATGTGCGTGTGCATGCTAAGTTGCTTCAGTAATGTCTGACTCTTTGCAACCCTATGAATTATAGCCCACCAGGCTCCTCCTGTGGGATTCTTCAGGCAAGAATACTGGAATGGGTTGCTATGCCCTCCTGCAGGGGATCTTCCCAACCCACAGATTGAACCCATGTCTCTTAAGTTTCCTTCACTGGAAGGTGTTTTTTTTTTTGTTTTTGTTTTTTTTACCACTAGCACCACCTGGGAAGCCCAAATTAGCATGCAGTTAGACAAAGTCTTGTCTTATCTCAATTTTTACAAATTTTGAAACTGCAAAATTTAATAACTCTGAATAAGAGACTAATTAAAATTTATCTATCTTGAGAAGACACAGGTATAAATTTTACCAATCTTCTTGCTGATAGCATGTTACCTTATTAACGTCACATACAAAACAATGCTTTATACTAAAATAACTTTCTCCTTAAGCTTCATAAGTAAAGCAGACGATATGAAAGCTTCATTTTGTGTGTTTGTTCATGGGTATATGTACATGCATGTCTGTGTGTTTTAACTGTCTGCATTTATGGCTCCAAAGTAGATGAAGATTCAGAATACTTGTAATCTTGTAAAACTAGAGACAGTGTTTTAGACGTTTATCGTTAGAACATGCCCAGTGGCAGATGGTGGCATGCCATTTTAGAGCCACCTAGAGGCACAAAATTGTCCCATGTTTGTCATTTTGGCAGATGCACATGCCCCTTTGGCAAATTTTAGAAAATAACTAAAAGACTTACTCCTTCAAAACAGATTGTATTTATAGAGGGATGTGTGCAATTTAACAGGGGTGGTGCTATAGAGGAATTTCAGGATCAATACAATCAAATGTATAGTGCAGTTGGCGTGAAACTTTGGATACGACGTGAGCTCAACTGCTCTACTGTGCATCTGCTCCACTTAGAGTGTTTTAATGAATCCTGAAATTATTTTTGGAGCAATATTAAAATGAATTTTAACAAATTTATGCTTCCCAAAAACTTATTTTAAATATAAAGTTCAAATTTCATATACCACTCCATTCCTAGGGATGGCATTGCCTTTTAAGCACTTCTGTTTTAATTTGGCATACTGATACTGAGAGACTCTACTAGCCACTCAATTTTAAATCTGAATGTGAACATTATTTTTTAAAGTCAGTAGGGTCATGAGATTCTCACTTAACTTGCTAAATGTATACCTCTCCCTGATATGTTTTCAAAAGTGATACCTCCATATCAGCTATCCTATATTTTCTTTTAGTTCTATTATGCTTTATTAGAGTGAGGAAACATAAATATTTTTCTAACAGCAACACTTTCAGACTGTGGACTTGTCATAATCTTTAAAGTCATAAAGGGGAGGAGAGAGAAGTTGAATTTTGTTAAATAATATTATTCAATATGCTAAAAAAAAAAAAGAAAGAAAGAAAGAAAGAAAGAAACCCAGATGGCCTAGATGTGGGAGCATAAACTTCTTCTGTAAGGGGTCAGGGAGTAAATATTTTAGGGTCAGAGGCCACACAGTCTCAAGTTTGCCTCACTATAATGCAAATGCACCCACCCACAGTACATAAAGGAATGGGCATTGCTGAATACCAATACAACTGTATTTAAAAGCAGGAGGTGAGAACGGTCAAATCTGGCCCAGGGCTATTGTCTGCAGACATCTGGCCTACATTATTTTAAGAGTTTTGCTGATTTGAGGGATGAATTGCAAAGGTTAAATACATTAGATGTGTGAGTATGTGAACTGGGAGCTGGAGAAGTTTGTGAGGAAGGGTTATCTCAGTAAAGAAACAAATATATTGGGAAACTGCTAAGCAAAGTGATAACATTGAGAATGATGAAGAGGTGGAGTGTGTGTGTGTGTGTAGGAGTGGTGACTCCATAAAAATTGTCCCATTCAAACTGACCTGTACATGTACTGAATACTCACCATTTGCATTCAGGAGCCTCTGCAAAATAAATGGTAATCCCAGAGCATTGCTGGGGAGATGTATAATTAGATAAGTTTATATGTTCAATAACCTTATTTGATAAAATACATTCTTATCACTTAGTTGGCTTCCCAAGGGCTCAGTGGTAAATAATCTGCCTGCAGTGCAGAAGAAACAGAAAATGTGGATTCGATACCTGGGTCAGGAAAATCCCCTGGAGGAGGGCCTGGCAACCCACTCTAGTATTCTTGCCTGGAGAATCCCACTGACAGAGGAGACTGGCGAGCTGCAGTCCATGGAGTCACAAAGAGCTGGATACAACTGAAGTGGCTAAGCACAAGCACAAGCACATTCACTTAGTACTTTTCTTTCCTTTGTGCTACCACTCTGTGTAGCATACCTGCGCACACAGTCATACTTATTATCCCAACCTGTGATTTTTTGTTTGATTTTACTTGTCTGCAACAAATAGACCCTGAGCTTTTAGGGCAGGAACTTTCTCTTCTTTATCTTAGTCTCCCTGGGGTTTATGACAGTGTCATGTTCAGAGTCAGTGATCAATAAAAATTGAATCATATAATTGAATTATATTGAATTATACACTGTCATGATTTCAAATAACAACTGTAGGTGTAAAAAAATATATGTTGTCACACATTAGTTCTACTCACATCCTATTTCCACGTTACCTCCCAGAAAGGCAGTAGTTTCTTCTCTCCTTGCCTCTTGGATCAGTCAATGTCTTGGCTTTACTCAGATCTTCCACAATCCTGGCTTTCCCAGATAAGTGCTAGATTTTGCCAACCCCTAATTAAAACTCACTACTCCTTTGACTTCTTCCTTTGAAGCCTGTTAGGTACCTAACTGGCAAAACAGGTGAGTTTAGATGAGGAAAGAATAGAAATAAAGGATGAAGATTATAACTTGAATTTTAAACACTTTCTATTACAAAAGTAATAAAATGTATTGCAGCAAATCTACAAATTAAGGAAACATGTAAAGGGGAAACCATACTCTACCAGCATAACCATTGTTAAGATTTTTTAAATAATTGCAAAATAAAATTTCAAATTTCATACCGTGGTGGATGTTATTTAAACCTTAATGGTTTACCTGTCATTGCAGGGTCTTCTCCAGTTGCTAAGTACTTTTTTATGATTTCATTAAGTGTCTACATATTCATGCTTTATAAATAATTATTTCATTATTATAAATCTATTGACAGTTACAAATGAGTAATCTATTCTGAGTATTGAGGATACAGCAAGAAATAAGAAGGATACGATCCCTTTTCTCTTACCTTATAATTATGGAGATGGCAAAGAGAAAAACACATAAATAAGATAAACTTAGCTTATAAAATTCTATGCCCATAGTAAAACTTGCTAATATGACAATGACTAAAATATGTGCCATATGTATTATTTTACCTTTAGTTCCTTGTAATAAAAATGTTTATACAAAATGCAATAAACATCTAGTTTCTCACATAAAAATATACATGTACATTTCTAATCATATTCACCAAATAAATTCCTAATAAAGGATTGGTTGGGTCAAAGCATATACATATTTTTATGATAATATTTTTTATTTCCAAGTGTTAACAAACACTTTTAATAATATAGGCTTCTACCAACAACAGGTTATGAAATTGTTGTAATCATTATATGCAAAATAGCAGGCTATGTACTTCCAAATATGATAGGATATAAGTTTCAACAATCTGTTGAAGTTGGTACTATCATTTCCATTTCATCAATGAAAAACATAAAGCCATAGAGGTTTAGTAACATGTTCAAAGCAATGTGGCAGCTATCAAAGTCCCAGAGTATAGTAGTCTAAGTGCAGTCTAAGTGCATTCTCCTAATTTTCTTGTTTTTATATTTCTATAGACTATCAGATTATTATGGAGGCTTCACTAAACCAATGTGAGTGCTAGAGAAACCCCTGTTTAGGACTAGCATGCTGCTGCTGCTAAGTCGCTTCAGTCGTGTTCGACTCTCTGCGACCCCAGAGACAGCAGCCCACCACGCTCCACCGTCCCTGGGATTCTCCAGGCAAGACCGCTGGAGTGGGTTTGCCATTACCTTCTCCAAGGCATGAAAGTGAAAAGTGAAAGTGAAGTCGCTCAGTCGTGTCCGACTCTTCGCGACCCCATGGACTGCAGCCTACCAGGCTCCTTCGTCCATGGGATTTTCCAGGCAAGAGTACTGGAGTGGGTTGTCATTGCAATAAATAAATATTCCATTTATATATTGCTCAAAGTTTAGCCTAAACAATGAAATATACATGTAAGTAACAGCTCTACAGTAAGAGTAACTGTTGCTAAGACAGGTTTACAGGAAGAGAGGCTAAATTTAATACCTAAGAAAAAGTAATGAAAACTGTATTTACTTTTGGATGATGCTTAATGTTTAAATTCTTGATCATAATTTGCTCAGTCCCATCTGATGTGGGCTCTAACTGGCCTAAAAAACATGATAATTCCATTCCTTACACAGAGTAACTGGACTCCCTATTCCAGTTACTAGGACCCAACTGATTTAATCAGAGTAAGTTCCCAGGCTTGAGATCTACCTCTGGAGGAAGAACATTTCTGCTCTGTGTAAAATGGATGCATAGTTCCTGGTGCTGATGGCAGTTATTTTATTCCATCCAGTGGTACCATACTTAGGATAATGCTAAAGCATCACAATGTTGAATCAGGAAAAATAATTATAGTAACTGGATCATTAAAATAATATGTTACCTGGCAGAGCACATCAATTCTAAAGTTAAGTTTTCTGATGAATGCAACCTAAGAAATTCTAACTGGTAGACCCACTGTGTGTGTAGCAATATCACATACATTACAGACAATATTGTCATTTATCAGTTCAGTTCAGTTCAGTTGCTCAGTCATGTCTGACTTTTTGCAACCCCATGAACTGCAGCATGCCAGGCTTCCCTGTCCATCACCTATTCCCAGAGCTTGCTCAAACTCATGACCGACAAGTCAGTGATGCCATTCAACCACCTCATCCTCTTGTCATTTATAAATATACATATACATATACATATATATATATATATATATATTTCTTCCTATAATCAATGAATGACTAAGTACTAGTGCAGATAATTACAATAACTGATGTGAGGTTTTAAACTATACCTTTCCAGCTAGCAAGATATATTCTAGCTATATAGAGATCCAGGAATGAAGTGTAAGTAGCATTTCTTAAGACTAGTTTTTCTTTGGTAAGATTGGAATATATATAAACTAATATATACATATATATATTCATATACATATGAATTTATGTATTAAGTTAATATACATATATACACATATCTATTTCTTTTTCTCTTTATTGTCAAATTTTGCTTCAGTTGGCTTCTAAGTTAGATGCTCAATTTTCTTCTCTAGCTAGCACAGTTGGGAAATATATACTGGTGCAAAGTAAAACAAGGCGTTGCTGCTGCTGCTAAGTCGCTTCAGTCGTGTCCGACTCTGTGCGACCCCATAGACGGCAGCCCACCAGGCTCCGCCATCCCTGGGATTCTCCAGGCAAGAACACTGGAGTGGGTTGCCATTTCCTTCTCCAACGCATGAAAGCGAAAAGTTAAAGTGAAGTCACTCAGTCGCGTCTGACTCTTCACTAATACACTGCCAAATTGACAGCCATTAAGACCTTTCACTGTTACAGGATGTTTATGTCAAATCCATGGGTGAGACTGTGTCTTTTACAACAAAAGTGAGAATTGCTAAGATACGGATTTTGTTATTAGTAATATTTCAGAAATCTCAGATATATTTTTGTAATGTGCACACTGAAATGCAGTTTTCAGTATTATTACTATCTGACAGACTTTGGTCAGGTTTGACAGTACTGGCTACTCATGACACTGCATTAAAATGCTAGAAAACAAACACTGAAACTGCCTTGCAATGTAAGAAGTATTACTAAAACATAATCACATGTTTTATAATATATGTTCATATACATATATATTCTACCCTGAGGTCACTAAGTGAAAAAACAAAAAAACTCTAGGCATTCTATATAATTTTAATCATAAATGTACCTAAGTTGAGTGTGTGTGTGTGTGTGCACACACTCCTTGTGACCCTATGGACTGTAGCCCACCAGTCTCCTCTGTTCATGGAATTTTCCAGGCAAGATTACTGCCGTGGGTTACCATTTCCTACTCTAGGGGATCTTCTTGACTGAGGGATTAAACCCACATCTCTTGTGTCTCCTGCATTGGCAGGTGGATTCTTTACAACTGCACCACCCGGGAAGCACTTAAATAACTTAATAGGTCTATATGTTCCTTTTTATTTTGTTTTGAAAGGAAACATGGAGACTCAGGGTCTTTTTTATGTGAGGATCCCTAACATAAAATCTATAAAAAAGGGAAAAACACTGATGCATTTTATGTGTTAGGGAATTTTTTTAGCAAAAGCAGATGAAATTAAAACTTTAAGATTGTCACAACAAACTGGGTCAAAACAGTTAATATCATCAATTTGATGACATGAAGCTATCAACATACACAGGAATACAATTCTACCTCAATATTTACACAGAAATCTTTATACATGTCAGGAAGCAACAGTTAGAATTGTACATGGAACAACAGACTGGTTCCAAATAGGAAAAGGAGTACATAAAGGCTGTATATTATCACCCTGCTTATTTAACTTATATGCAGTGTACATCATGAGAAACACTGGACTGGAAGAAACACAAGCTGGAATCAAGATTGCGGGGAGAAATATCAATAACCTCAGATATGCAGATGATACCACTCTTATGGCAGAAAATGAAGAGGAACTAAAAAGCCTTCTGATGAAAGTGAAAGTGGAGAGTGAAAAAACTGGCTTAAAGCTCAACATTCAGAAAATGAAGATCATGGCATCTGGTCCCATCACCTCATGGGAAATAGATGGGGAAACAGTGGAAACAGTGCCAGACACTATTTTTTTGGGCTCCAAAATCACTGCAGATGGTGACTGCAGCCATGAAATTAAAAGACGCTTACTCCTTGGAAGGAAAGTTATGACCAACCCAGATAGCATATTCAAAAGCAAAGACATTACTTTGCCAACAAAGTCTGTCTGGTCAAGGCTATGGTTTTTCCAGTGGTCATGTATGGATGTGAGAGTTGGACTGTGAAGAAGGCTGAGCACGTAAGAATTGATGCTTTTGAACTGTGGTGTTGGAGAAGACTCTTTAGAGTCCCTTGGACTGCAAGGAGATCCAACCAGTCCATTCTGAAGGAGATAAGCCCTGGGATTTCTTTGGAGGGAATGATGCTACAGCTGAAACTCCAGTACTTTGGCCACCTCATGCGAAGAGTTGACTCATTGGAGAAGACTCTGATGCTGGGAGGGATTGGGGGCAGGAGGAGAAGGGGATGACAGAGGATGAGATGGCTGGATGTCATCACTGACTTGATGGATGTGAGTCTGAGTGAACTCCGGGAGTTGGTGATGGACAGGGAGGCCTGGCGTGCTGCGATTTACGTGGTCGCGAAGAGTCGGACATGAATAAGCGACTGAACTGAACTGAACCTAAGAATTGCTAAACTCCTAACTCGAAGTATAATGATAAGGGGATCCTCTGAGATAAAATTTTTTAGTGATGAAATTATGTTTATGTGTTCACATTTAAAATTTGTAATGATGCTGGGTTGAATGAATTACAAGGGGAATCAAGATTGCCAGGAGAAATATTAACATCCTCAAATATGCAGATGATATCAGTTTAATGGCAGAAAGTGAGGAAGAACTAAAGAGTCTCTTGAGGAAACTGAAAGTAGAAACTGAAAAAGCTGGTTTAAAACACAACATTCATAAGCTAATATTATGGCATCTGGTCCCATCATTTCATGGCAAATAAATGGGGAAAAATGGAAACAGTGACACACTATTTTCTTGAATTCCAAAATCACTGTGAATGGTGACTATAGACATGAAATTAAAAGATGCTTACTTCCTGGAAGAAAACCTATGACAAATCTAGACAGAAATATTAGAAAGTAGAAACATCACTTTGCTGACGAAGCCCTGTATAGTAAAAGCTATAGTTTTTCCAATAGTCATATATGGATATGAAAGTTGGACCATAAAGAAGACTGAGAGCTGAGGAATTGATGCATTTAAACTGTGGCACTGGAGAAGACTCTTGAGAGTCCCTGGGACATTTTAGAAAAGGCAGAGGAACCAGAGATCAAATTGCCAACATCTGCTGGATCATGAAAAAAGCAAGAGAGTTCCAGAAAAACATCTATTTCTGCTTTATTGACTATGCCAAAGCCTTTGACTGTGCGGATCACAATAAACTGTGGAAAATTCTTAAAGAGATGGGAATACCTGACCACCTGATCTACCTCTTGAGAAATTTGTATGCAGGTCAGGAAGCAACAGTTAGAACTGGACATGGAACAACAGACTGGTTCCAAATAGGAAAAGGAGTTCGTCAAGGCTGTATATTGTTTGTATGTATAAGATATGTAAACTTTGGTCTGAATGTAATTAAATACCCTTTAGGGAAAGAAGAAATTCTGTCTTTTAATCAACAACTGTAGTGTTCCTCGGTTCCCTTACTCTGCTGCTCTCTGCCTGGGTGCCACTTCCCAATAAAGTCTCTTGTTTTGTCAGCACGCGTATCTCCTTGGACAATTCATTTCTGAGTGTTAAACAAGAATCCACTCTTGGGCCCTGGAAGGGGTCCTCTTTTTCTACAACAGTTTCTTCAGCTGTGAATTATGACTAATAATAATATCTGCACCTTGTCTGTAAGAACTGAAGAAGAGAATGCATGTAAAGAATGTAAAACACAGTATGTGGCACATTTTTCCAATACTAAAGAGCAGTAATTATCTTTGCTTATGCCTATTATTTTACTTTTATTATTTATCTAGTTGAGTTCTCAAATTTTCAAAGTTAAGAAAATTTCTATTGTATTTTTCAAAAAACATTTATTTTTAATATCAGGAAGAGGAAAAGCCTGTAGAACAAAATTGCTAAAGCTTCCTAATGCCAGACTGCTAATACAAATTTCTAAGAGAATTGCTACTATTTGCCACTACATGTATACTACATGTATGTAAAATGTATGTATATATGCATATACACATATAAATATACATATATAAAATTTAATTTTTTTCTACCAATTTTTCAGTTGCCCTTTATGATAATTTAACCTTGAATATAGTGATTTAAGAGCATATATTCTATAAGGAGTAATTATATAAAAACTTTTTTATCAATTTCATAACCTTTATTCATGAGTTAATGTCTTTCCTGATGATAAAATATTTTTTTTCAAAACATCTAGAACTCCAGAACTAACCTGTGGTTAGTCATTTACACAAGCTAAGCAAAAATTACAAGTTAGGCCTTTTAGAGGTTAAACAGTCCTTTCTTTACTTTGACCTGATTTCTAGCATCAGCAATATAACTAACTTAGGAAAAGGAATGTTTTATCCACAAAGCAAATCTGAAAAATTAAGGAAAGTGAATTTGGGTATTGCTACCAAATATATTTCAGGTTGTAAGAGAGTTTGTGATTAGCAATTCATAGGAAAAGAATTCTGTGTGAGAATTCTATGACACCCTGTGTTAAGGAAGCTTCTCTTAATGATAAGAAGTGGAATTACAGGTTTTAATGTGCACCCCTATGAGATGGGTGGAAGGGAAGCAGGGGAATAGACAAATGACCTTAAAATAAGATTTAGTTTTCTCTTTTTTTGTTCAAAGAATGAGAGATATATTAATTGGTTGGTGGCTATTTCATACCCTTTAAAAATAGAGGATAATTCATCTTGATTCTGTAATTACCAGTTATACAAACAGCATGTGACAAGTCTGACAAGCAGGCTTTTTCAACATGGAATAGATATTACAATGGCAAATGTGTTAGATTAATAAATCAAGGTCATGCCATTTGATAAATTATTTCCTTTCTTAGTAGAATATATTATCTAAGTTCATATGCTAATTTTAAAATGTCTATGTTGTGTGTTACTGGATAGCAAATGTATCACTAAACTTGATTGACCTGTAAAAAAGTATTTTCCAAAATATTCTATAGAACCAATGGTATATGGTCTTCTGGATAAGAGGTAATAAGGTTCCTAGAATATAAAATTATATTCTCAATTATAATTATAAAATTATAATAAAAAGGTCAATAGATCACATGAAGCCCATGGTACTGCTCTATGACAACACTGTTCTAGATTCCACACTGTTTTGTTGAGTGTTGGGCTGAAAAGAATCTGTCTGACTTCCATAACACACTGACTAAGCTAAAGGAAAGGTATTCATAAACCCATTTGTGCCTTGCACACATGTCAAAGAAGATTGCTAGAATTTTGTATCTGATTCTCAATGTCCAGGCTAAACAATGTCCTGGAAATAACCCCAGTTGAAACCAGCAGGCAGCTATTATCATTCTCCACTTTTACCCTTTAGCCTTGGGTCAGGAGATCTGAGCGGCTCAATATTCCGATTACATTAATGGCACAATTATCACATGTAGATCAACTTCATGCTGCTAATATAGACATGCTTCTGGAAGCAATTTCTGGCTCTGCTGGGCAAGGTAATCTATTAGGTCAGCTGTAACCTCTGCAAAACCTAGGGAAGGAGTACAGGCTTTGGACTTCTTAAGAATAAATGTCGGCCTCCTGTTTGTAGAGTAACCTTGGCAAATGACTTAACATCTTTGTGTCTCAGATGGGGGATAATAACTTCTATCTGATAGGAATGTGGTTAAGATACATGAAAAACACAAAGGGAAATAAGCGATAACCATATCATACAGGGGAGGCATTAGGTAAGTGGAGAATATTACCATCATGTACAGTATTTTGTTCATTATATTTTAAGGACTGAGTCATCTTGATACAAAATATTTGTCATCTAAGTAATTTTTCTTCTCAGTTACATTTAATGCTATCTCAAAAGCACAGAATATAAACAAATGATGAGTGTTAATAAATGTAAATTGTTCTTAAAATTATGATCCTTGTGGTCAGACTAGGTAGCTATAGGTTCCAAGTGACAGAAGTAGATATAGAAGTGACTGGTTCATGTACAAATGTCTCCACAGCTTTAGGTTTTGGACTTGCTGAATGCATGTAGCAGTTGTTGTTTAGTGGCTAAGCTGTGTCCAACTCTTTGTGACCCCATGGACTGTAACCAGCCAATTCCTCTGTGCATGGGATTTCCCAGGCAAGAACACCAGAGTGGGTTGCCATTTCCTTCTGCTGACCCAGGGATTGAACCCAAGTCTCCTGCATTGGCAGGTGGATTCCTTACCACTGAGCCATCAGGGAAGCCTATGTATTGGTTACTATGTTCTATTTCCCTGGGGAAGCAGTTTTGACTTCTTTCTCTTCTATTGTATCCTTGAGTACAATTCTTAGAAACTGCCTAGCCAATGGAAACTATTTTTAGTATTCCAGAACTGAAAACTCTGAAGAAAACAACAAAACAAATAATCAAAACTAAAACCAGTTTCACCTCTTAATTGTCA
This sequence comes from Bos grunniens, assembly GCF_055505025.1. Taxonomy (NCBI): domain Eukaryota; kingdom Metazoa; phylum Chordata; class Mammalia; order Artiodactyla; family Bovidae; genus Bos; species Bos grunniens. Next base: position 81,993,056 of record NC_141166.1, read on the forward strand.
CCATTTTCCATCTATTCAGTGGTCCACACACCCGATCTTCTTACGTATACCTTATATAACCTTTAAGTATGTGTCTTAAGGCTTGATTTGATAACCCCCATTGGAACTCTACTTTGAAGCAACATTCATATACCGTTTTGTATTTTTATGGGCTTCCATGGTGGCCCAGGTGGTAAAGTGTCTGCCTGCAATGCAGGAGACCCAGGTTCAATACCTGGGTCAGGAAAGATCCCCTGGAGAAGGAAATAGCAACCCACTCCAGTACTCTTGCGTAAAAAATTCCATGGACAGAGGAGCCTGGTGGGCTACAATCCATGGGGTCACAAAGAGTTGAACACGACTGAGTGACTTCACATACTTGTATTTTATAGACAATTGTAAAATATGTAAGTGGTGGTAAAGCTGGCACTGGAATTAACATGTATTTGTATTGAATACATAATTTCATACACTAAATATTTTCTGGACAATGAGTTACATCAATAACTGTGTTCAAAACAATCTTCTAAGTTTAAGTAATGATGATCCTTACAAGAACTATTTTTTTTCTCTAAATTCCTTACCATAATGCTAACAAAATGCATGTATACATGATACAAAAAATCAAGTTTGGTATAATAGCCACGTTTTAACAACACTCCACTTAAAGCATAGATTAACTTGTTTTTGTTAGTTTGATTGTTATTTACTGATTTGGGGTCATAACTTTCGCCTCTTTGACTAATTCATAAACCCTGTGGGGGGTTCGGTTACACATGACACTTGAAGTATTAAGTAGTATATACTATGAATTTGGCACAATAAGTGGCTATTGATTGATTTTTGAAAGCCTTTAGATCACAATAAAATTATAAAGAAAATCATGAATCATTTCTACAGTCTGTCTGGATCACAGATCTGTTTAATAAGAAAATTATTGTAAAAAAGTCATATACTTCATGAACTATGGGCAAATGTCCTAAATTTGGGGAAAAACAATCTATTCAAGCAGTAATCTTCAGCACTATTTCCTCCATCTCTTAGTCTAAATTTAACAATACAGAAGTTTTGAATTTTTAAAAAGTAAACCACATTTAAAAAAATTTTGTCCACACATATTTCTTTTCATCTTTTAAGTGATCCTTTGCTTCCTTAGAGCAAACCCAGTCTAGATTTTGCTCATCAGATAATGTTTTCCTTAAGTTGCAGCAGACATTCATTGATTTTGGTATTCATGACTGGCAAGTGTTCAGAAGAGTTACCTTAATCAGTGACATCGTCTTTTGATTTTAATCTGCTTTTCCAAACTTCCAGTCAATTTTCTGAGCTATCTTTTCAATAAATTCCTTCTCTCCTTTAGTTAGCTAGTGTAATTCTCAGTTGTTACAACCAAAACCCAGACCGATACATATGGTAGTCTGCTAATTGTATTGATGAGGTTTTTCTACACTTATCTAAAGATACTAATGGGAAAATCATAAATCATTTCTGAGTTTTGCTTCGCTTTTTGCCCTCTGCTTTTCCTCATCTTTTTTTTTCCCCCTCAAACTATGGTTAGGAAAGAACTATGATGGTTCACATGTTTGCTCATTTATGGGAAGACAGTTGTTTCAGTCCCCATGAACTGTGATACTTTACAGTTTTAATTTTAATTGTCTTCTCTTTCTTATCATGGAAGAAAAATTTGAAATAAAAATTCTTAAATCTGTCATATTCTCATTTCTTTAAATCATTCCTTCTTAGAACATAAAGTAGGCACATACAGTGTAGTATAAACATATGGAAATGGCATTCATTTAATTTATTCCACAAATCTCACAGATTCTGCTTGAGCTGAGCACAAGATTGGCATCTGAGTTACAGAAATGAATAAAATAGTCTCTAAATTCTTGAAGTTCATTGTCAAGTCAGAGTGATCCAGAGATGAAAAAAGTAACTGTTATTACAATAAAAATAGCCTAGGGTAGGACAGCTTTCAAAATATTGCAAGAATCCACGATCCATAGAAGTAGCTGACTATGGAAAATGAGGGCTTTTAACTGTTTTGTCTACTTATTGCCTAAAAGATCTTTCTAAAGTGTCCATGTCATTTCCAGGAACACATGGCACAATCTGGCACATTCAAGCCACTGTATCTTTGATTTAAAATTATCTAGGAATGCAAAATTCTGAAACTCTGGCCTATGCTAGTGCCTTGAGACTTTAAAATATTAATCTAAATAATAGTTACAACCAGATTCTCCATAAAGATACTAATGATTTTAAGTACTTGAGCTGCATCATTATAATGATCATATTCCCCTTAGTTTAATTTGAACATTTTTAAAAACAAAACTTGACATTTTAAGTCAGCAAGGGAGACTCACTGCAACACAGGATACATATATCTGTCTTAAATGCCATAATTATTGGATAAGACTCTGCCAAGTAACTTACTCCTCGGGGACTTCAGAGGTACATCACCTTCCAAGACACACAGGGACTATTTAGTGAACTGTTTGACTGATTTTTTCAGTAGAACATTTGGTAATGATAGTCCAAATATCAGTCTTTTGAGAAAATTAACTATCCTCCAAAATGAATACCAATCATTGTGGTGGGCCAGCAGAAGGGATGGGTAGTTAACTTGTTCAACGAGTTCAACCAACTCATCCTGTTGGTTTGGGATTTAAACCAAATTGGCTACACTTTACAGAAAGGTATTCCTTTGTTCTTATGTAATGTGTTTAATCTCACAGCATTTTTAAAACAGAAGCAATTTGAAGAATTTTTAAGCCAACTCTCATTTTATGATAAGGAAACTGACTTACCAAATGTTATCAGACTCATTAAGATACACTCTCTTTTCACTTTCCCTCATATTTTTATGTTTTTACCAAATGGAGTTTCAAGCTGCTTCTCATTAACTTCAACTGGCTATCATTAAAATGAAAGCCATTATTTTTAGTTTCTTAGAGGCTACATACTCTTCCATATCTATGAGATGTTAAACACGCTGTTTTATTTTTTCTCCTTGGAGCTTACATGAGCAATATAGATACACACAAACATCTGCACACATATGCACTCTCATTTACATGAGAGTGGTAAAATACATAAACAGTATATTTATTCTTGAAAGTCCAGAGAAGTCTGATAATTGCTCTGGCCAATTTTAAGTATATTTTCCCATGTACCAAGTAGAAATGATTATCATAGACTCTACAATGGGCACTGCAGAACTAAGCACTTGGAAAGGTGTAAAGATGACTGAGAGGTTACAAGCTTCAGGATATGTTAGTTTAAAATCTAATGGTGTGCATGGGGGGAGGGATAGAGGGATTAGACAATTACCAGGGTATGCTCATTAAAAAGAACTTGGAACAATACAAAATGTTGTTATGTATTTTTTTAAAAGGTGGTGGAGATACCAAACCAAAAGATCAGGAAAGGTTTTTTGCCTTTTGTGTGTGTGTGTGTTGGGTGGAGAGGGGGGGAGTTGTTTGTTTTTTGAAGCTTTACTGGTGTTTGAGATTAATCACAAAAGGTAGATAGAGCTGTACTCAGGAAACAGAGGAAGAATACTGTTGAGATTGGCATGATCAATTCCATTTGGTCCTAAATAACAATTGGTGGTGATTTAGTCGCTCAGTCGTGTCTGACTCTTGTGACCCCATGGACTATAGCCTGCCAGGCTCTTCTGTCCATAGGATTCTCCAGGCAAGAATACTGAGTGGGTTGCCATTTCCTTCTCCAGGGGATCTTCCCGACCAAGGAATTGAACCCAGGTCTCCTGTATGTTAGACAGATTCTTTACCAACTGAGCTACAAGGGAAGGCTAGCAATTATCTAAAGGATTCTCTTTGGATTCTTAAAATTGATTCAAATGTTCAACCACTGAAAACATTCCATATTGATCCTATATAAAAAGAAAATATTTTAAAACATTATCTTATTCATAAAGTTCACTTCACAGGACTATTCATATGGCTAAATTATTTCATGAAAGAATTTTAATATAAATTTGATTTTAAGAATGAATAGATATATATTTTTAAAGAAAAGGTGTTCTATTGAAATGGGATTTTGAGATTAATAAAACAATTAGCAGAGGATATGTGATAGATAGGAATGTAAACAAAACAACAACAAATCTGGAGATAAAAGTTATATCATTTTCTAATCTAGAGCATTTTTTTTTTGTCTTTATGACTCAGCTGGTATTTGAAATGAAAAGTGATACCAGCTTTGTCCTTAGTAAGATAACAGGCAGCAAAAAGGAAGTAGGTGGACTAGTTTGGGAATGATGTAGTTAGGGGTAGAGAGAAAAGTTACATTCACATAATTTCTTTGAAAGTAAGCAAAAAGCCTCGTTTTCACCTAAAGTGCATTTTAATTTTAAAACCAAGATGCAGGTACTTCAAGAGTGCTTTATACTTATTGAGGTTATCAGATCATCAACTCCTTAAATAAAACTATTTCTTTTTAAGAGAGCAATAGCTGTGTTCTAACATTAAAAGAATTAAGGCATTTTAGCCTGAGAAAAGAGGACATTTTAAGAAATAACAAAGCACATCGTTCATTACTTTGGAAATGTAAAGCACTGTAATACAAGCAAAGAACATTCTCTTATTAACATGAGAAGCAAAGTGATGACTTGGGGCCTCTGAACATTTTGAGTCTCCCTTCTTAATCCATATAAGCCTTCAATTTTACATTTTCCCTCAGACCTATAAAATATACTCAGACTCATACATAAAAGATTTCTTAGCAAAGCCATGTAATGCTTATGTAAGTATGTTTCATAAAAAGAAAAGAAATTTCAAATTATATTCGAAGTACAGGTTGTTACAAAGCATTAACCACAGAACTCAAACGTGATGTAAATTCAGATAAACCTTGATACAGATTTTCAATGCATGATCATCTTGGAATATTTATATGACTCAAATGCTCCAATCATAAAATTTTAGCTACTTTTCTTCAGTTTCTTGAAGAGAATTAAGTTTTAAAAGAGAATTTACCAATCTTACCAAAACTAACAATTATAAGAAACTAATATTTCTTATGTGGTAAATCTACGTAAAATGAAAAATTGTTGTTTAGTTGCTAAGTTGTGTCTGATTCTTTTGTGACCCAGTGGACTGTAGCCCACCAGGCTCCTGTGTCCATGGGATTTCCTAGGCAAGAATACTAGAGTGGGCTGTCATTTCCTACTCCATAATACTAGAGTGGGCTGTCATTTCCTACTCCAGAATACTAGAGTGGGTTGTCATTTCCTTCTCCAGGGGATCTTCCTGACCCAGGGAATGAACCCGTGTCTCCTGCATTGACTGGTGAATTTTTTACTACTGAGCCACCAGGGAAGCCCAAAATGAAATATATGGCAAAAAATGATAATATTTTCTTAACATTTATTAATTACCATGGTCATGATGAAGTTGAAAGAGGAGAGAGAGTGAAACAATTGGCTTAAAACTCAACATTCAAAAATCTAAGATCATGGCAACTGGTCCCATCTCTTCATTGCAAACAGATGGGGAAACAAAGGAAATAGGGACTTATTTTTTTGGGCTTCAAAATAACTGCAGATGGTGACTCCAACCATGAAATTAAAAGATGCTTGCTTCTTGGAAGAAAATCTATAACAAACCTAGACAGTGTATTCAAAAGCAGAGACATTACTTTGCTGACAAAGATCCATCTAGTCAAAGCTATGGTTTTTCCACTAGTCATGTATGAATGTGAGAGTTTGGCCATAAAGAAGGCTGAGCACTGAAGAACTGATGCTTTTCAACTGTGGTGTTGGGGAAGACTCTTGAGAGTCCCTTGGAGTGCAAGGCGATCAAACTAGTCAGTCAACCCTGAATGTTCACTGGAAGGACTGATGCTGAAACTGAAACTCCATTACTTAGGTCACCTGATATGAAGAGCCGACTTATTAGAACAGACCTTAATTCTGGGAAAGATTGAAGGCAGCAGGAGAAGGGGATGACAGAGGATGAGATGGTTGGATGGCATCACCCACTCAATAGACATGAATCTGAGTAAACTCCGGGAGTTGATGATGGACAGGGAAGCCGGGTGTGGTGCAGTCCATGGAATTGCAAAGAGTTGGACACAACTGAGTGAGTGAACAACAAGAAAATCAATCATTTATTCATAAAATGCAGTATATTTTGTTATGATTTGTAATGCATGGTTATCAGACTTAACCTTTCATCACTGCTTATTTATGACTGCTAATTCACTATTATGTTTTCATTCTTCCACTGCAAGTAGAATTTTTAAAATGACATTGAATACAAAAATATTCTATCAGAATATTTAATGGGAATATATTTTATCAGTGTACCATTTTAAAATCAAAGTAATCTGCAGTCTACTTCAGGTATATTATCTATAATATCTTCCTAGGGATTATCAGGGAAGTATTTTATCATCTTATTACTTAGGTCAAAATTGTGTGTATGTACTCTGTAGCTTCAGTGTGTTGACTCTTCGTGATCACATGGACAGTAGCCCCATAGTCTCCTCTGTCAATGGGATTTTCATGGCAATAACACTGCAGTGGGTTGCCATGCCATCCTCCAGGGGATATTCCCAACCCAGAAATAAAACACATGTCTCCTGCATTACAGGTGGATTCTTTACCTACTGAGCCATCATTACATTACATCCAAATACCTATTTTTAAATTTTAGGATGAAAATTAAAAAGATGAGTAAAATTTTTATGTATAACATATTTTGGAAAATGTAGCTTTTTTGCTAATTTTTTAAATGATAAATTTAACATTGCAGCTTTGGAAGACATAAAAGAGCAACTAACATTTATAATTCAGCTTTCTGAAAAGTATAAATATTTAGAGCTGGTAAGATAGTAGGGGATACTCTGAGGTCAAAGACTAAGAAAATGAAGGAAATTAGAGAATTAAAGGGCATCTGACATCATTCATACATATTGTGGATATTTGCTGACTGTGGTGAAGAGAAGTAAAATATGCCACCCCAAATTATGCTACCTTGGTACACTGATGATCTTGAATTAAGTTACTTAAAAAATAGCAAGGACAATTTGATCCTCCTTTGTATCCCTGAAGCAAGATATAAATCCTTCATGTGAAATGTGCTCTCCCTGTTCCCAAAGATACAGAGAAATACTTATCACTAGAGATAGGGAATGTAGGATGAAAAAATCCATATAACAAACCTTGTTACTTCTCCACTAATTAGCCAAGCCCAAACCCTTTTGTTTTATTAATTCTTCACAAATTTATTGGGTCTTTGCCTAAAGGGTATAAAAGCAATCTACTTTGGTCACTTCTTTGAGTCTCATATTTTTATGAGTCCTCATATACACTAAGAAAGAAACTAAAATCATGGCATAAGGTCCCATCACTTCATGGCAAAAAGATGGTGGGGGGGTATGAAAACTGTGACAGGTTATTTTCTTGGGCTTCAAAATCACTGCAGAGAGTGACTGCAGCCATGAAATTTGAAGACACTTGCTCCCTGGAAGAAAAGCTATGATAAACCTAGACAGCATATTAAAAAACAAAGACATCATTTTGCTGGCAAAGGTCTGTACAGTCAAAGCTATGGTTTTCCAGTAGTCAAATATGGATGTGAGAGCTGGACTGCAAAGAAGGCTGAGTGCTAAAAAATTGATGCTTTTGAACTGTGGTGTTGGAGAAGACTCTTGAGAGTCCCTTGGACTGCAAGCAGATCAAACCAGTCCATCCTAAAGGAAATCAATTCTGAATGTTCATTGGAAGGACTGACGCTGAAGCTGAAGTTCTAATACTTTGGCCACCTGATGTGAAGAGCCAACTCACTGGAAAAGACCCTGATGCTGGGAAAGATTGAAGGCAGGAGGAGAAGGGGATGACAGAGCATGAGATGGTTGGATGGTACCACTGACTCAATGGACATGAGTTTGGACAAGCTCTGGGAGATGGTAAAGAACAGGGAAGCCTGGTGTGCTGCAGTTCATGGTGTTGCAAAGAGTCAGACACAGCTGAGTGACTGAATGGCAACAAAATACATAATAAATTAAATTTCTTATTCTCCTGTTAATCTGTTTTATGTCAACTTAATCATTAGATCAGCCAAAGAACCTAAAAGGGACAAAAGGAAAAGTTTCCTTCCCTACAACTGTCAAGGTGACTAACTACTTTAAAGGTCTTCTGGGAACAGGGATCAAAAGCAAAACAAAGACCCACATAAGGAGATCATTTTACTCCCTTGATATAATGACAACACCAAAAGGCTACATTATGAATGTAAAGGACAAAATAAAAAATAAATCCAACTGCAAGGAGATAGAGAAGAAAACTGCTGGTGAAAATTCACAAACATTATCCTGCTCTGACATAGATTCTTGGCCTTGTTTACTAAAGAGTGGTAGTCTTATATTTACTGAGAGTGACAAAAACAAAACAAGCTACAAAACAAACAAGTGGCAGTAAATAAACAACCACCGAAATCTCAAGCTAAGAATTTGAAATATTCCCACATTATAGTCACCTTGGTAGAAGTTTCTGAAAATCTTCTCTGGACTAATCTCTTCTATTTAATCCTAAAAGAATCTCCATAGATAAATTTTTAAGTAATAATAACTTATATGTAAAAATAAAAATTACTAAACTCACAATAAATCAAGCAACCATGAGTAAGAGTTTGGCAAAATAATAAATAGGATATGAAGACTTCACAAAAATAGATTTCAGGTAGTGAAATTATCTGATAAAATAATATATATCAAAATGAATAAAAGAAAATAAAAATCAGTAAAAAGCAATTGACTATAAAAGGAACAAGTACACTTGAAAAGTATATAGATATTTTAGAAATTTTAAAATATACTAATTAACATGTAAAACCTAATAGTGGATTAATGAACTGAATTATAGAATTATTTCCTACAGAATTATTGAATATTGAATTATTTCCTACAGAATTATTGAATATAGCCAAGAAAGAGATAAAAAATATGAAAGGACGTTAAGACCAATGAAGACAAGAGTTATGATGGAAAAGTTAACTGACTAATCAGAAAGAGAAGAAACAGAGAGAGAATGAAAAGGATTATTAGAAAAGATAATGAGTGAGAAATTTTCATATTTGATAAAATACATCAATACACAGAGCAGGAAGCACAAGAAAAGCAGGAGGAAATATATAAAGAAATTCAACCTTAGGCATGTTACACTGAAACTGTAGAAACAACCAACTAAAAAGATACTGGTTGTAGAAAGAACAAATCCAAAAAGATAATGTTCTTAACGAATTCAGAGAAATAGTATCTAGATTAGGCAAAAATATCACAATTATTTGTCCAAGCAATTTTGGGAATGAAAGAGTAAATATTATTATTCCATGATAACTGGCATACATGGATACTGTCCTAGGAAACTGGTAATCCCATTCACAAAGAAATGACAATGGAGACATGATTTCTTTATAACTAAGTAAAAACAAAAGAGTGGAACTTTATCTTCAGTGTATAGAGAAATATAAGTATAAATCTAAAAGATTTTATGAACCAAGAAATTATAGACAAGAAAGCTAAACATCAGCATATTCTCACTAAAGTGAAGTAATGGCCAATAAGCATTGGACATAATTCTATATATAAACAATAATATACTGCAAAATTATTAAAAATAAAATTAGAATAAATTATTTAACCAAATGGTGTAAAAGATAAATCAAAGTTGATGGTAGTTTGTATTTTGTTTTTGTTATTTAAAAAAATATAAGAATATAGATGGATATTTGACATTGGTAAATGAAATAGGCATTTAAAATTTCTAAGATGACTATTAAAGTTATAGATATTACAAGTTTTAATCTTATAGTAATAAATGGATAGAGAAAAGATACAGTTAGGATAAAATATAGCATATAAAAGATTAAAATGCAATATGCCTAAAATAAGATGAAAGGGTGAATCTAAGCTTCTCAATACTCAAATAACTACAAAAGAAGAAATGATCCAGTTAGATGACAAAGATGACCATAATGGATTAAAAAAAATCAAGCTATATTCTATCAATAGAAGATATGTCTAAAACATCAAAATGAAGTGATGTTGAAAGGTAAATGATGGAAAAGATATACCTGGCAGATAATATGAGTCCAAATGTTTTTCTATTAATCTTAGACAAAATGGACATAAAGTTTGAAAAGCATTATTATTAAACCTAGATGATGACTACAAAATGTTCAGGTTCATCAGAAAGATATGTTAAAATTTGCATGCATCAAAATAATAGTTTTCATACATAATGGAAAATTGCAAAAATAATGCAAAGGTGGAACTCTGCTATTACATTGGCATAATTTAACATATCACTCTCAATAATTAATAGAAGAAGCAGACAAAAAAATCAGTAAAGGTAGAGGATGATGTGAATACCATGATCTTAAACTTTATATTTACTTTGAATCTACTAACCATTGTATCAAACAACTGAAGAATACACACTATTTGAAAACAAAGAAACTTAAAGAGCAACTTAACTCATGAGTAGTGATGCACAAATCCTATATAAAATATTATTTGGTCAAAATATTAAATGTGTAAAATTATGACCAAGTTTGTTTATGTAGGGCTTCCCTGGTGGCTCAGAGGTTAAAGCGTCTCCCTGCAATGCGGGAGACCTGGGTTCAATCCCTGGGTCGGGAAGATCCCCTGGAGAAGGAAATGGCAACCCACTCCAGTATTCTTGCCTGGAGAATCCCATGGACGGAGGAGCTTAGTGGGCTACAGTCCACTGCGTCGCAAAGAATCGGACACGACTGAGCGACTTCACTTCACTTTGTTTATCTCAGGAATGCAAAGATTACTTGACTTTAAAAAATAAATTAATGTATTTATTACAGTAACATGGGCTTCCTGGGTGGCTCAGTGGTAAAGACTCTGCCTGCCAGGAGACCTGGGTTCCATCACTGGGTAGGGAAGATCCCTGGAAGAGGGCGTGGCTACCCACTCTAGTACTCTTGCCTGGAGAATCCCAAGGACAGAGGAGCCTGGAAGGCTATAGTCCACAGGGTCACACAGAGTCAGACACGACTGAAGTGACTGAGCAGCAGCAGCCCTAGCAGTAGCACATTAACATACCAAAGGAGGTAAGGCATGTTCATTTCAAATGATACAGAAAAAATTTTGACTGTATTTCAACATCTATCATTGATTTCAATAAAAGCAAAGAAGGAATAGAATGGAATAGAAAGGAATACAGAATTACCTGAAAGAAACTATAGTAATTATTGTTTTCAATGAGAAATCTTTAAAAAATGTTATCCTAAAATTAGAAACAAGATAGGATCATCCCTTCTACCAAATCCATTCAAGTTTTATTCAAAATAACTTATCCATTGCAATTAGGTGAGAAAGCTATTTAAGAATATGTTAACAGAAAGGAAGAAATAAGACTGTTATTATTTGCAAATAATACGATTATGCAGAAAATCTACAAAACTATGTGTGCTAAATCGCTTCAGTCATGTCCAACTCTCTTGACCCCGTGGACTGTGGCCCACCAGGCTCCACTGTCCACGGGATTCTCCAGGTAAGAATACTAAAGTGAGTTGTCATTTCCTTCTACAGGGTATCTTGCCAGCCCAGGGACCAAGGGCTCATCTCTTGAGTCTCCTGCATTGGCCAGCAGATTCTTTACCACTAGTGTCATCTGGGAAGCCCTGTAGTTTAATGATTAGAATTAAGTAAGATAGTTTACCAAGACTGCTGTGTTTAAAAAGTGTATACAAAGAATGTTTACTTTATATTTTACAAACAAGCGGCAAATACATTATAAGTATTACAAGTAATTTCTTAAGACACAGAAACACCAATCATAATGCAAATCTTTGATAAATTGCAATGCACTGAAGTTCAAAATTGTTCATTAATATCATAATGACAGTAAAAAGACAAGTCAGAGTGGGAGAAGATACAAAATCTACAAAATACATGACAGAAGATGGGGATCAAGGAAGGTCACAAAGGTGACTTTTTTTCCTAAAATATTTTGAATATTTATAACTCAACTAATCTCTGTGGAGCCTGCCTCTGTAGGTTCATGGTCGCTAAAGGGATTTGAAATATTTTCATGAGCCTATTCTACGTCACACTAACTAATGAATAGAGTGCTTAAACCCAAAGGACTCATAAACATCCACTAAACAGGAAGGGGGAACCAACTGTGCTGAAATGCTGATAACTATGCGTGTAACTCACAATGTACTCTTCACAAGTTAGAGAAGAGTTACTATGGCTTCTCAGTAAAATGTTACCATGGTTTAAAAATCGAAACCAGACAGTTGGGAAAAAGGTGCTGTAGGTAAATGTTGAATACACTTATCCTCACTTATATTTATGATTCAACCAAATTGGGTTGTCTTAGAAAGAGAGTTTGAAAAAATATTTTTTTTTTCTCTAAATCCTTTTACTCTGGTATAATAAAATGAAAGTGTGTATGTAGATTCATTTCATCACTGGGAATTGAAAATCTCTCATTTGCAAAGAGAGTAGGATGTGATGGCAGCAGTTTTCAGAGTTACAATTCCTTTGAGAAGAACTAAAAGACATAGAATTTAAGAATTGAAAAAGACCTTAGGGATCATCTCTTCCAATCCTTCATGTTACAGATGCAGAAATCTCATCTGCAAAGATGAAGTTACTTACCCAAGGTCACCCAAATAGCCAGTGACAAAATAATAGGCTTTAATATGAATTAATGTATTTCAGTATTACAGTTACAAAGAAATCAATTCAAGTTGAAATCTGATTTCCTGATGCACTTTTTTTTACACAGCCAATTTCTGTAAACATGTTTTAGAATGATAATATTATGGCTACAGTTTAGAAACAGATAACAGCAATAGTATGACAGAGTAGAGTTGCTATTTCAGTTAAGCCAGATAAAAGGATTCACCATTTCAGGACTATAAAATAATATAAAGAATTGTGTTTATTCTGCTGTACAATACTCTCTCTGATGAATTTCACCACACACACACACACACAAAGGAATTAAAAACTTCACTGGGTAAAGTTTGTAAAAAGCATTTAAAAACCCTAGTGGTAACTAGAACAATGTTTGTCATGAGTGGGTATGGACACTCTTGTTTGATGGTACCTTTGCCAATCCAAATGCAGACCTAGCCACGGACCTCAGGGAGCTCAGGTTACCGTGGACACAACAGTCAATCGGCTGTAAGAGATGCTTAGAGCAGAAGCTCCTGCGATAGGAAAGCTTGAATCTTGAACCTATTCACGTATTCCCTGGAAGAGTGAGGATAAGCTGAGTTCTAAAGAAGAACGTGCACTCACTGGGTTAGGGCACAGTAGGAAGAAGCATTCCAGGTCCAGGTATAAGGAAGTGTAACTAGAGCTCATGTAACTTGAGAGAAAATGGAATAATATGAAGCTGGTGCAAAAAACTAGGAGATAAACCATGAAGAGACTTTTGATAATGTTGGTTTTTATCTTAACAGCAAGAGGAAGACATTCATGTGTCTTACACAATGAGATTCTCTGTCAAATATATGTTTAAAATATTACTATTTCTGCAGACTTGAAAAAAGTTACTTGCATCTCTCTCTCTTTTTTAACCTATAAAAAAGTGACAATAAGTAGTATTCAAAGTAGAGAATAATGCCTAATGCTTACCCAATAAGTATTAATATCTTTCTGGAATATTATACAATTTTAATTTCTGAACAAGACTTATAAAGACAACTGAAGCACAGTATTTATTTACCTGCCCATCTTTACCTATCACCTGGCCCAGTAACCTGTTTCTGGTAAGCATTCCAAGGACATTGCTAATTGTCTATTAGGCAAATAACCAGTTCATCTGAGTTGTAACTCTTCAATCAATATATATAGGCAGGTGTGTTTTTGCCTTGCAGCACTACCCTCACATGCATCTTTCTTTTCTTTTTTCTTTTTAAACAGGATTGGCATGTTATTCAGGCAATGTTCTATTCAGTTAAGTAAATAGTGATATGAGCAATTCTTTGAAATGCATGTGAAGGACAGTAGCAGCTTGAACTCAAACTTTTTTGTTGGGAAAACTAGAATGCACGTAGCTTGAGAGGACATGGAATAATGTGAAGCTGGTAAAAAAAAAAAAAAAAAAAAAAACAACTAGGAGATAAACCATGAAGAGCCTGATCAATTTACTGCTGCTGCTGCTAAGTCGCTTCAGTCGTGTCCGACTCTGTGTGACCCCATAGACGGCAGCCCACCAGGCTTCCCCGTCCCTGGGATTCTCCAGGCAAGAACACTGGAGTGGGTTGCCATTTCCTTCTCCAATGCATGAAAGTGAAAAGTGAAAGTGAAGTCGCTCAGTCGTGTCCAACTCCTAGCGACCCAATGGACTGCAGCCTACCAGGCCTCTCCATCCACAGGATTTTCCAGTCAAGAGTACTGGAGTCCGGATCAATTTACTAGATCTCTCTAAAACTGGTGGTTTTTGATTGCTAATATTTTCCTTCCCTTTCCAGTACTTGGTACAGACTCAATTTCCCTGAAAACACAGTCTTCTGACAAGAGAAAGTAACTTTAGAAAGAGCCTATACTCCTGTGTATTCCTGTCTTTCTTTTTTTCACACCTCCTTATGAAAGAAATCTGAAACTCTAATTCTGTCAATTCCAATTCATTCAAGAGTTATGTCTACTAATAAATTTCCTGAACAAGTTTGCAGATTCTCAACACCTTCTGGAACAATCCTGTGCAGCAGTTTCTAACAGGGCTACTGCTTACTGTACTTACTGAATATGAGCTATTTAGGGGATTTAAAATTTTGCTGTGGACAAGACTGACTTTCCTGCAGACTAGGAGCTTTAAGCCCAATAGCAGAAACATTCCTGTTACAGGGCATCACTTTGCTTAAGGCCTGTAGGGGGATTAACAAGATGGTGTCAGCCAGGCTCTCTCGCCCCATGCTCTCATGCCCTCTCACCCCATGTTCTGTAAACAGTGACTTGCATGATTCTGCAACAGTTGACATCACATATAGCACTGCACAAGTGTATCACTAGGCTTGGTCACAGGCTACTGTGCTCAGTAAGCCTATATGAGCTTCACCATGAAAGTCCTGGCTGCTGCTGCATTGGAGCTACACTGGTGCAACATCATGGTTATGTTATAAGAGGTTATGTTGTTACTACATAATGGCTATATTATGGCTATCTTGTGGCTGCTGCTATGGCTGGTGCGTCAGCCAGGATACAGGGTGTGTTAAGGTTGTTGTGCCAGTCAGGAGCAAATAAATGTGTCTGCAATTCCTACAGCTCCTCTCATCTTCTTCCATCCTCTTGGCTCAAGCCTTTCCTACCCTGGGATTGACGAATGGTGCAGTGTGGACAGTGTGAACAGCAAGACAATTGGTGTTATGAATAGGATCAGCAATGCAATTGGTGTAGCTGGCAGGATGAGAAGTGATAACAGGCCTTTGCCTCTGAGTTTGGAAAGCCTTTCAAACAGTGACCACTAAGTTCAGGAATTTGGAGGGGCTTGGTACAGTTTTACTGAAGGTTATCTTAAAATTGCTTTCTTAATCAAGAATAAATTATTTTATATTTGAATTTAACAATCTAATTTTTCCCCTGAAGGTATTCAGAATTAGGTCCATAAACTAATAACATGTAATAAACCTGGATTCAATGTAATTTTGCATAAGCATTAGATTTTAAAAGTAAAAAGTTTTGTAGATTTATAATCCAAATATAATGAAAATAAGTAGCTAAGAGAGCTAAGAAGCTTACAACATTACGTTAAATTTGAATTTCATCTATTATCTTCATCTGTTTTGGAGGCATTTTAAAATAGACATTTTTTTCCCCAAGGTACATAGCCTCTAATTAACTTATATTTTTAAATGTCAATTTGAAGTACTTAGGTGTCCAAAATCTGTATATAAGGTAAAGTATTATTACAATGGGTGTTGGCTTCAATTTCATAAAATGGTTACAATTTGTATCTCACTTTCAGAATGTGTTTTAATGTTACATTTTTCCTTTCAACCTCCTGCTAAGTAAAATAAATGGATACACATTAGGGTTCTGACCTGTTTAAGAGTTTGCTTTCTGAAGCACTATTCTATCCATAGGTAATAATAGTTTTATATTTAAATTACCAAATAAAGACCATGATTTACCAGCAGTCAGGTGACACTCCCTGAATCTATTACTAGTTCACCCTCCATTAATTCCTTCATTAAAACTCTATAATATTGAAAATCACCAGGGGAAAATAATCTATTATAAGGTTTCTTGATCCATTTTTTCATTTACTATAATCATAGGTACAATTCTGTCACAACTGAAGTATTCATAGATCTCTCTAAGTAGAATAGAAAAGCCTTTAATAGACATCATCTTGGTCTTGCAACCCCAGCATCATAATATTTTTCTGTCTCACTTCAGGTAATATCATTAAAAGTGATAATGACAGACCAAAGAGGTTAGAGGTTGAAAGAGGTTTACCCCAACAAGTAGCAGTATTTACCGCAGGTACTCTTACAATTTCTCATAGATGATGATGATAAAATTTAGAGCATGTTTTAATTGGGTTTTATTATTGTAATTTAATATTCAACAGAAATTGCTCTCCTTTTGCATGCTACTAAAAAGATAATATTGGTTTATTAAACTCTAAAATGCTAAGTACCATACCTTGACACCAATATATATACTATCTTTCCTCCTGTAGCTGGCAGGATATCAAGATATCCACTTGATAAAAGTGGTTATCTATTGCATTTAGGGTGTGGGCATCATCTGGAAAAATTTTGCCTTCCTCCAGAAGCAAGACTGAAATGGCTAAGAGATGCTGTGAGTCTCTGCATCCCTGGCTCTATTTGGACAGTCTCAGTAAGTTACATGTGACTTAAACTTGGCAGCGCAGCACTGTTTATAATAGCCAGGACATGGAAGCAACCTAGATGTCCATCAGCAGATGAATGGATAAGAAAGCTGTGGTACATATACACAATGGAGTATTACTCAGCCATTAAAAAGAATACATTTGAATCAGTTCTAATGAGGTGGATGAAACTGGAGCCTATTATACAGAGTGAAGTAAGCCAGAAGGAAAAACATAAATACAGTATACTAACGCATATATATGGAATTTAGAAAGATGGTAACGTTAACCCTATATACGAGACAACAAAAGAGACACTGATGTATAGAACAGTCTTATGGACTCTGTGGGAGAGAGAGAGGGTGGGAAGATTTGGGAGAATGGCATTGAAACATGTGAAATGTCATGTATGAAACGAGATGCCAGTCCAGGTTCAGTGCACGATGCTGGATGCTTGGGGCTGGTGCACTGGGACGGCCCAGGGGGATGGTATGGGGAGGGGGGAGGGAGGAGGGTTCAGGATGGGGAGCATGTGTATACCTGAAATTTTTTTAATTAAAAAAAAATAATAATAAAATAAAATCATTAACATGTAAAAAAATAAAAATAAAAAAATAAAGTAGTCCCCCCTTATCCATGTGGGATACATTCCAAGACCCCCAGCAGATGCCTGAAACTTTAGATAGTGCCAAACCCTATATATATATTGTTTTTTTTTTCCTATAAATACCTGCCTATGATAAAACTCCTTATAAAATAAGTACAGTAAGAAAGTAACAACAATAAGTAATGATAAAATAGAATAATATAATCTAACACAAGCTATGTGAATGTGGTATTGCCCCCCCACCCCAAATACAAGCATATTTCAGAGATATCGGGGTTTGGTTCCAGATTACTGCAACAAAACAGGCATATCAATATGAGTGAGACACAAGATTTTTTCCATTTCTCAGTGCATTAAAAATGCTCACTTTACACTAGCACCATACAATAGCTCTATGCAGGGGTGCCACTAACCTTCAATTTATAAAAAATGCAGTATCTCCAAAGTGCAGTAAGAACAAGCGCAATAACACAAGGTATGCTAGTATCTTACCGTACACATTAATGCCTTTTCCATCTTAACGAGACACTTACCATGCCTTATGGCTATAACTTTTTCAAAATTTCACAGACAATTCATTCTTACCTTGGATCCTAGCAACTTTAGCAAAGGAGTTTTTTCTTGCCATATTAATAGTTTTCACCCTTCCACTTAGAGGAAGCCCCTTACATCATCTCTTTGGCATATTTGCATTACCACCAGTTCCACTCTGACATTCTGAGTTCAGTATTGAGTGAAATAATGGTGACTTGAACACAAGCACTGAGATTCAGTGAGTTGCTCCATTAAGCAAAAAGGCTACTAACCAGCTTATGGTGGATACACCAGATACTGGACAATTCATGACCTGGGGCAAGACAGCACAAGATTTCATCACTCAGAATGGCCCACAGTTTAAAACTTAAGAATTGTTTGTTTCTGTAATTTTTCCATTTAATAGCTTCAGGCTGCAGTTGACCATGGGCAAGACTGAAAGCTCAGAAAGTGAAACTGTTCCCCACCCCTACCAGACTTTGGAACTGGTACAGAGAAACAACCCATCAGAGAAATGACAAACTTCAGGGCTGGGGAGGCTCCATCTTCCAACCACAATGAGACCAGATAGTAGAGTAGAGTGACCTGGACTGCAAAATAATAAAGCAGGTGTTTAGAAACAAGTTAAAAAACAGAGGATTAGGGGGATCTTCTTGTGTGTGTGTGTGTGTGTGTGTGCGTGTATGTGTGTTTAAATTCAGTGAGATCTACTATGTCCATTTTCTGCCTCTCATACACACACACACACATACACATACTGAAAATGAGCATATACCATGTGTTTTTATTTAATGTCCTTTGTTTTCTTTAACTGGTTTCTGTGGCTTGCCAAATAATAAGTGTAAAACTTGAAAAGGGTGTTTTCATTATTTCTTAAAGGTGTGCATTTGATTGGCACCACTGGTAAAGAATCTGCCTGCCAATGCAAGAGACAAGAGCCAGTTGGATCCTTGGGTCAGACAGATCCCCTGGAGGAAGGCATGGCAACCCACTTCAGTTTTCTTGCCTGGAAAATTCCATGAACAGAAAAGTCTGGTGGGCTACAGTCCACAGCATTGCGAAGACTCAGACACAACTGAAGCTATTTACCACATACAGATTTTATGAAGCAGATTCCTTATTCCAGACTGGTTTTCATGTATTCTATGCAACAGTTATATTTTGTTGTCCTTAATCCCAAATTTTATTGGGTCAAGATGTAAGTCTCTTTTGGAACAGACAACTATTTCTCTGTATCTCATATGCATATTATTTTCTTTTGTGGTTACCACAGTCTTCATACTTTATTTCATGTCTTAAAGCTAACATCTCCATTTTCATAGTTCTCTATCATCCTTGCTTTCTACTATATTTTAATTAGTAAGATACTAATGTCTTCATGGATAATGCACTGTAGTAGCAGTTTGTCATACAGAATCCCAGAGGTCTCAGGAGATGTAGCTCCCCTGTAAATATATGTATACATAGAGAAAGGTTTATTAACCCATAAAATGTTAGCATTAACCTTTACCAGCCTCACTCTAACTTTACTTAAAGTTATAAATTAATTACAACTGAAATTATTTACAGAGAATTATCAACTCATCAAAATTCTAATGTTTTCAATTCAGTTTATATTACATATCATAGTTGGTTTAAATAATTAAAATTTACTGAAATAAATACACACAAAAAATTTTAAAATGTAGGTCTTTAGTTCATTTTAACTATTCTAAATAATAATGGCTACTCAATTTTATATGCTAAATCACTTCAGTCACATCTGAGTCTTTGCAACCCTATGGACTGTAGCCCACCAGGCTCCTCTGTCCATGGGATTTCCCAGGCAAGAGCACTGGAATGGGTTGCCATTGCCTTCTGACCCAGGGATCAAACAGGTGTCTCTTGCATTGGCAGGCAGGTTCTTTACCACTAGTGCCACCTGGGAAGCCAGTTTTGCTTATTACTAAAAGGTCATCTTAAATTCAATTATTAGGGTTTCCCCCCATGGTCTGTCTCCTCCATTCTAAAGTTGTATGGAAATCAATGAACTATATCTGTCTCATAAATTTTATTAACAGTAGATAAGAGGCCTTGGTCTAGAGTTGAGCCATAAAATATATTTAGGAGTGAATCAATTCCAAAATAATGTTTCAGTCTGTTTTCTTCCATTCCTTGTTAATTTGAATCATTGCTAAGAGAGGGTGTGGTGCTGGGAAACCAGATTTTTCATATAGTTGTTTTCAAAAGGTGTAGTACACAGGACATACCCCAGCCTTCAAGCAGTGGAGGAAACACGTGCCTGGCAGCTTCCACTCAATAAGTGATTACAATGTGCCAACCCACTGGCCTGGCTGAGGCTTTCTTAGAATTGCACGATTGTCGGATTCTTTTCCTACTCAGCACCCACCACTCACCCTTTAGGTACCCAGTCTTTTCACTGGTGTTATATGTGCACTATGATCTGAAGGCTCTGTCTGCTGCTGCTCTGTTCTCTTTATCCTTTTAGGTACTTCCTTTGGCATATCTAATTACTGTTTTGTATATCTAATCATCTCTCATCTGCTACTCAAGGCTCAAACTGACCAACTAAAGAAACACTTAAATACAATAATTTAGAGAAATGCTACGTGATAAAAGACGCAGTACATACAAAATGAAAATGTTCCTCTGGTCTGCAGTCCTCAAAGGAAATTCCAAAAAGTTCTGGATCTTTGGGTGGAGCTTTAACTAATATTGTCATTTGGTAAAAGAAAGCAGAAGGAAGAGGAAAGAACAAGTAGGAAAAAAGAGTGTCTAGGTAGTAGCAGCAACAGGAAAAAAAATAAGTGGAAAATAATAAGAAAAAAAAAAAAGAGAGAGAGACAGAGATGTCCAGTGCCCAGGACTCTGAGTACCAGCTAGAACAACTATAAAGTTTGAAAGTTTTATCAGATTGAGGGGCTCTCAAGTTAGAAAACTGGATTTCTTATAGTAGGTGAAAGAATAATTGTGGAGTTTATGACATACAACTATTGAAAATAAATCTTAAGTGATGATTTAGATAGTATGTGAAGAATTATCTTTTACCTTTAATTGTGTATTTTATTTTAGTTTGTATGTCATAGATATTAATCTTACACCTAAAGACAAGACTAAAATAGTTTTTAAAACAGAAATCAACTAAAGGAAACGTATATCAGTAGCATCATAACAACTATAAAGGTGGGAAGCGTATTCATCAAGATTGGGAAATATTTCTAAAAACCAGAAGAAATAAAAATTGTTTCTTAGGCTGATAACTAGCAGAGAAACACTGAAATTTAAAACTTTCTGCCCCAGATTTGTACAGCAGGATTGCAGTGTGAAGGGTGCAAAGTGAAGTTGAGAGTCTAAAAATGGTAGTGGAATTAGTGGGAAACAAATGAGAAAATCTATATGAGAATAATTTTTTAAAAAAGCAAAGGAGAACAAGCTGTGCCACAGTAATCAAATTTGTAATCTGTCCAGTTTAGTCACTCAGTCACGTCCAAATCTTTGCAACCCCATGGACTGTAGCACGCCAGGCTTCCCCGTCCACCACCAACTCCCAGAGCTTGCTCAAATTAATATCCATTGAGTTGGTAATACCATCCAACCATTTCATCCTCTGTCAGCCCCATCTCCTCCTGCCCACTATCTTTTCGAACATCAGGGTCTTTTCCAATGAGTCAGTTCTTTGCATCAGGTGTCCAAATTATTGGAGCTTCAACTTCAGCTATAACACAGAGAGAATACCATAGCAAAGGGTGCAAGGCCATTTGTATAACATAGAGAGAATACCATAGCAAAGGGTACAAGGCCATTTGAGAGAGACAAAGCAAGTTCCCTTCAGCATGTATATGTATATATGAGGCTACTGAATCCAATAAATGTACATACTTAGTTCCCTATAATTATTATAGTCCCTTCACATTCCAGGCAAAAATTCAATAAAAATAGAGCAACATGTAGAAATAATCTGGTAAAATACTGATTTATTAAAAACATTTAAAATATGTATTTCTTAAAATGGGCTTGCCAGGTGGCACAGTAGTAAAGAATCCACCTGGCAATGCAGGAGATGATGGAGATGCAGGTTCGATCCCTGGGTCAGGAAGATGTCCTGGAATAGAAAACAGCAACCCACTCCACTATTTTAGCTTGGAAAATTCACTGTACAGAGGAGTCCAACGGTCCATGGGGTTGCAAACTGTCAGACATGCCTGAGCACAGCACAGAAAACAGAAAATTTCTTAAAACACTATAAACACCTAGGTAGCAAAAAAAAAAAAAAAGTTAGTCAAAAGAAAAAGAACATTAAAAGGATGATTTCATTTTTCCTTGCCCCAAAACAGTGAAACTCACATCTATGGAGCTACCAGTTTGGAGAGGCAGAAACATTGGTGACTGGGAGATCCAACTCACTCATTTAGTTATGTGATACTTGTCAAGATATCTGAGCTCTCTAAACCTCAATTTTCTCACCTATAAAAAGTGATTATATTAAAGTTCCCCCGTTCTGTAGAATATCTAGAATGAAGTAGCTGAAAACATGATATGTCCTAATTCTGTGCCATTATAAGGCTAAATCTGCTTTTCAGAACTATGATAGAAAAGTAAAAGCAGAGAAAGGGATTCCTCCCCATTCTACACCCTCTGTTTTCTCTTTCAGAACCCATAATAAGGATATGATTCAACTTCTTTTTAATAGGGAATGAGGGATTTATCTTTAAACTCCATACAAAGAGATAATGTAATTATTAGTCCTATGAATTGATCACTAAATACGTTAATACTGGAACTCAACAAATTCCAGGTCTGTCAGCAAACTTAAACAAACTGATCATTAAAAGAAGAGCTAACAGACTCTGCTAACTACATAGTTAAAAGGCATACCTGTAAGTTTAAATCTAGCCAGCAATTTACTAAGTTTGAATAGTGACTATGTATTATTATAATCTTTTAATTTGTCTACGTTTAAAAAATAAAATAAAAATGACATTTCAAAATATTTGCTTATAATTCCTTAGAGTCAATGTGTTTTCTAAGTGGCCTTTAGTGTTAAATAATTTATTGTATTTTCAAATTAAACTTCTGAAAATATTTTAAAATATAATTCTTGCCCCATGTGGTATGTCCAAAAATTCCATCTAATTTTTAAACTGACATTTTTTGTAGATAGAGATTGATATTAAAGAGAGTTTTTACTTACTAACAATTCACTTGGAATTTTACCAAATACATGATTGTCGGGTAATGATACCTTCCATTGGATCTGAATAAAGTGAGTATTTTATGTTTATTAAGGAAGGCATGGATTACTTCTGTTGAAATAAAGAAAAAAATTAAACATATCTTCAATGATTTGAATTGTAGCTTTTGAGAATGAAGGCATTTCCTGTGCATTTTAATGAAAACTTCAGTAAGAGATGCTCAGACAGCAATGAGAAAGTAATCTTGATGAATATTCATAGCACTTGGTGTAATTTTGGATAAAAAAATAAATATTAACTATATGTTTCCCAGAAATGTCATCCTTGCATCTTAGTTTTGAACAACCATATCTTTTCCCCTTTATTTTCTTTCCCTCTCTTTTTGAATCTAAAAATACCTACTTAACTTTAGATAACTAGTATTTTTAAGAGAAGAAGAAAACTAAAATCTTATAAAGTAATGAACGAAATTATTGTTATTATAATCTTTTCATTTGTCTATGCTTATAAGATACAATTTTTGAAGTTTGCTTGTACAGAAATGCAGTGGATGCCTCATTCTCTGACAAGCAAAGATGTGTCCCTCCCTACAGCCATAACACTTGTCTGCTTGAAGTATTGAAGGATGAGCTGAGTAAGAGACAAATGGCAGTAAGGCACAAGAAGTCAGACTTGTGGATTCAAGACCTCGTTTCTGTACGGTAAAGTTTAAAACATGAATATTGCTAAGACAACATGTCATCATCTCTGGAAAAAGTTTGTTGTTGCCCCTTAAAAACCCTGCAAAAACAACACTGTATTTTTCTTATTTCTAAACATTTTTTCCCATAATTATTCCCTTGTATTACTTAACTCACTAACTTGTACACCAAATTAATATTAATTTCACATTATTAGAAAAACAATTAAATGAAAATGTAAAACCTAAAATAATACATTTGATTCTAGGTGGGTGTTTTCTTTGCTTGTTTGGTTAAGTAAAGCAAAGCATTTTGCTGTGTTTAGTTGCTCAGTCATGTCTCTATTTGCAACCCCATGGACTGTAGCCCACCAGGCTCCTCTGTCCATGGGGATTCTCCAGGCAAGAATACTGGAGTGGGTTGCCATGCCCCGCTCCAGCGGATCTTCCCAACCCAGGGGTTGAACCCAGGTCTCCTGCATTACAGGAGGGTTCTTTACCATCTGAGCCACCAGGGAAGCTTTAAGTAAAGCAAATAATTTTAGAATAAACCAAAGTGAAGATTCAAACCCCACTATGAAAAAAGTTGTTAAATAAATTGAATAGTTATCACTCTGTCTCAAGATAACAAAATAACAAAAAAAGCACATGTTAACTAAATTAGGATCAGTGCACATTATTTATAGACAATGGGATTTTTGTTAATTTTTTATTGTACAGAAAGTTAAGTATCTCTGAAACATGAGAGTTGGTATATACACCTAAAAATGAAATGAGTTTTCATTAGAAATAAATGATGTATTTACAGAATAAAACATGTTCATTAAACAAATATGGCACGTTTCTAAAGAGATACCCTGAGATAGAATTTATAGTTAATAGTTTTGCTATAATACATAATGAAACATGGTTTTATTGTATTCATCACTTAGAATTTTAAAGGTAAGAACTGCTTCTGAAAGCAGTGATGTGGAAATCATCTGGGATTGAAGATATCAGTTTCAAGAAAGGGGCTTTAGGAGAAATACTTTGAAATGACAGGTGATGAATGGATATTCTGGATGAACAGAACATGAAATCTTGAAATGCATTTCCTAAGACCAGTAGGGATACATACATAGTACTCTTAAATAGTATCACTATTAAAACAAACTATTGCTTATCTGTACACGAGCCTATAGCTAAGACACATTTTCTTTCAATTTGGTCAATATGTCTTACTACTGAAAAACTACATTTATTATGAGTGGTTTGTTTTAAGTTTCTCTGGATGTATCCATCCTATGAAGAAATACTCCTAAAGTACAACCTGTCCTCAGAGACTTAAGCTTTTTAAGTGGTGTGTGTGTGTGTGTGTGTGTGTATGTGTGTGTGTGTGTGTGTGTGCATGAGTGTGTGTGTTTTAACTCTGTGGTCTGATGAGCCTATTCACTTGGAAACATTTAAATGATACAAATTCACTAACTCTATAGGTTGACAATTTCATGGAAAGAAGTTCAGTTTTTTTGAATGTACTAGGGAAATTCAGTGGAAAATTTTGGTGGTAACATTTTTGTTTTACACTCTGTTGAGGATGACTGGGAGTTTGTGTCTGTGTACAAATTATTAGATTGTTCTTCATGAATAAGTCTTTTAAGTGTGTGAAAAACACTTGAATGAGAATAGGATTGGTAACAGTGTAGAAAGAAATATGTGTTATCAATCATTCTAAAATATATACTTCACCATAATGCTGTCTGAGAACAGACTCACAAATGATAATTCATTTTCTCTCCCTATTCATATAATTACATTTTTATTGAGTGAATTCAAATTCAACACATTGATCTGAAACGAATACCAATTGCCTACAGGTCCAAATGTATTTAAAACTCAACTAAAGCAATGCTACCAAACTATGGAAAAAGTGGGCCATCTCCATCCTTCTACAGCAGGGATCACACTGGTTAACAAACCCCACTGCTACAGATGATTATCAGAGTCCAAAGCTGTATCTTTTAATTATCTGCTTCTGGATGGGAGTTTTACTTTGTGGGCACTCAAGAAATACATATTGCTTTTCACATCTCATAATGACAACATCACAAAGAACTCCAGGAGTCATTTAGTATAAGAATCACAGACAGGATGCTAACGAAGCAAGAAAGTCACAGCTGGGAAGTCTTCTGAATCTTCCATAGAGTTCTTGTATCATAACCTCTTCTAAATCCCCAAATAACATGTGGGCTTGATCATTAGTTTGGATTATACATACCACTCATTCCTTAATTTATTCATTCAAAATGCAATTATTGATTACCTGTCATGTGTGAATTTGAGTGTCTGTCACATGTAAGACCCTCTGGTATGTGTGGAAGCAAGACAACAATGAATTAAGAGCACAGTAAATAAAACCTCGGTGACCAATGTATGGTAACATACTTGTCAGCTGAAATTCATATCACTTTCATATTAATCTTCAGGTAGCATAGATCTGATTATTTCATCCCCTTTTCACAGGCTTCCAGTGGTCAGTGCTATAATCTTCCCACAAGCAATTACTGAGAGAACAAAATACCTTACCATTAGTATTCTCTAAATTAAACAACTTACTAGGTTCATTGGTTCTAGAGTCTCACAGGACTGATTTAAAATACCATTTCTGCTATTATATAGCCAGTGGTTCTTGGGAAAGCTACTTGATTTCATCTTATAAATTTGGATGGTACCTAACTCATTAGATTGTTGCCAGAATCAAATAAGAAAACATACAAAGCACTTGACATAGAATTGTTATCACAGTGCTTATGCACGGTATATCTTAAAGTTAGAGACAGTATTTATTATGGGTAAATGTGTAGCTGTAAGTGTGCATTGAATCCACACAATTGGGGCTCACACTTTGCCTCTGCCACTTACTAGATACGTGGAGCTGCATAAATTTCCTAGAATCTTTGAATCTCATTTTTAAAGTGGGAAAATTATGGTACTTACACGGAAGGATTTTTGAGACTGTTAAGTGAAACATAACAAAAATCAAAATGTTGTCTGGCACAGTAACACCCAAGAAATGCTATTGAAAATATTTATATTGTCCATTATTTTAATCATCGTTATTATAATTACTGTTTTTTATTATACTCAGTGTACATTGTGCAGTCATGCCTTCACAACTTTTTTTTTTCATATAGTTCCTTTGGCAAGAATACACTGACCTTTTCTCTGTCTTATTCATACCTCAAGATTTTGAGCCTCAGTATGTGAGCCCCTCCACTGGATATGAGTTATTTCTCCTACATCCTAAAGCACTTTATTCAGAAGACCTTTCTTATGACATGTTTCAGTTCTTATTCTGTTCCATAGATATTTTCAATATTGCTTATGGGATATTTCAGACACAGAAAGCTATAAAGAATAACAAAATGAACACCTGCATTCCCATTGCCCAACAAAACAAATATTACTTCTGTCCATCAAGACACACTACAACAACAGAGAACACTGGAAAAGACAAGTCACAGGCTGGGAAAAGATATTCACAACGCATCTAATCATCTGAAGCTGTTATATATCCCTACCTGACTAAGGTTGCCATATACAATACAGGATACCCAGTTAAATTTGAATTTCAGTAACATAATACTGATTGTACATATATACCAAATACTGCATCTTTCCCTTCCTCAGAGGTAACCTCTCTTATAAATGTCATTCATTCCATCTCTGAATTTTTTTATACTTTTACTATGTGTACTTTATCACCACATAATATTTTTACATGTCTTAGATGATAAACGGTAACATACTATTTGCATTTATTTTCTGCATCTTTATTCTTTCTCAGAACATTATGTGAGATTTTTTGCTGTTGTTATTTATTTGCTAAGTCACGTCCAACTCTTTGAGACCCCGTGGACTGCAGCATGCCTACATATTTACGGTTATTTAGGTTATTTCAACAGTCCTAACATGGACATTCTGTGAATGTGTGCATTAGTGAGGATTTCAACTGAGATTAGATTTAATTCTTCCATTGGCCCCCTCCAGGTCTCCACTCTGTTTTGTGCTTTGGCAGTCTGACACTTATGGATTCCACCACGGGGCTCACTTGACCTGACTTCTGGTTGGTTAGACCAGGATATCAGAGGAAAACAGGAGAATGAGTCTGAGTATTAAATCTCGGGCTTCATAGGTGGCTCAGTGGTTAAAAATCCACCTGCAATGAAGGATATGCAGCTTCCATCTCTGGGTTGGGAAGATAGCCTGGAGAAGGAAATGGCAACCCACTCCAGTATTCTTACCTGGGAAATCCTACGGACAGAGGAGCCTGGTGGGCTACAGTCTATGGGGTTGCAAAAGAGTTGGTGAATAAACAACAAATTTAAACCTCAGGCACCTCATTTCCTATGTGACCTCACTTGGCTGCGTTATCTCATGAAGAACCACCCCGCCTGTTTAGTAATCTTCTCTTAAAGCCCCATACTTCCTGCGGCCCCACTAACCCCTCTGCACTTTCCAGCCCAGAGCTGGTTGACTCCTTACTGATGTTAGTCCTGGGATATTGCTATCCTTTGCTGATTCATCTTCAGTTCAGTTCAGTCGCTCAGTCATGTCCAACTCTGCAACCCCATGAGCATGCCAAGCCTCCCTGTCCATCACCAACTCCCGGAGTTCACTCAGACTCACGTCCATCGAGTTAGTGATGCCATCCAGCCATCTCATCCTCTGTCGCCCCCTTCTCCTCCTGACCCCAATCCCTTCCAGCATCAGAGTCTTTTCCAATGAGTCAACTCTTTGCATGAGGTGGCCAAAGTACTGGAGTTTCAGTTTTAGCATCATTTCTTCCAAAGAAATCCCAGGGCTGATCTCCTTCAGAATGGACTGGTTGGATCTCCTGGAAGTCCAAGGGACTCTCAAGAGTCATCTCCAACACCACAGTTCAAAAGCATCAATTCTTTGGCACTCGGCTTTCTTCACAGTCCAACTCTCACATCCATACATGACCACTGGAAAAACCAAAGCCTTGACTAGACAGACCTTTGTTGGCAAAGTAATGTCTCTGTTTTTCGATATGCTATCTAGGTTGGTCATAACTTTTCTTCCAAGAAGTAAGCATCTTTTAATTTCATGGCTACAGTCACCATCTGCAGTGATTTTGGAGCCCCAAAAAATAAAGTCTGACATTGTTTCCACTGTTTCCCCATCTATTTACCATGCAGTGATGGGACCAGATGCCATGATCTTAGTTTTCTGAATGCTGAGTTTTAAGCCAACTTTTTCACTCTCATCTTTCACTTTCATCAAGAGGCTTTTTAGTTCCTCTTAACTTTCTGCCATAAGGTGGTGTCATCTGCATATCTGAAGTTATTGATATTTCTCCTGCCAATCTTGATTCCAGCTTGTGCTTCTTCCAGCCCAGTGTTTCTCATGATGTACTCTGCATATAAGTTAAATAAACAAGGTGACAATATACAGCCTTGACGTACTCCTTTTCCTATTTGGAACCAGTCTGTTGTTCCATGTCCAGCTCTAACTGTTGCTTCCTGACCTGCATACAGATTTCTCAAGAGGCAGGTCAGGTGGTCTGGTATTACCATCTCTTTCAGAATTTCCCACAGTTTACTGTGATCCACACAGTCAAAGGCTTTGGCATAGTCAATAAAGCAGAAATAGATGTTTTTCTGGAACTCTCTTGCTTTGTTGATGATGCAGCAGATGTTGGCAATTTGGTCTCTGGTTCCTCTGCCTTTTCTAAAACCAGCTTGAATATCTGGAAGTTCACGGTTCACGTATTGCTGAAGCCTGACTTGGAGAATTTTGAGCATTACTTTACTAGCGTGTGAGATGAGTGCAATTGTGTGGTAGTTTGAGCATTCTTTGACATTGCCTTTCTTTGGGATTGGAATGAAAACTGACCTTTTCCAGTCCTGTGGCCACTGCTGAGTTTTCCAAATTTGCTGGCATATTGAGTGCAGCACTTTCACAGCATCATCTTGTAATCATCTTAAGCCTGCCCAAAACTTTGTCAGTAGTTCCTTTAGGACATTTTAATTATTTAATTTCCAGCTAGAATACCTATTTCTGGCTAGACAACCAATATAGACATAAGCCTAGGAATGATATTTTGTTTTTAGAATATCCCTCAAATGGGCTTCCCTGCTAGCTCAGCTCATAAAGAATCTGCCTGCAATGTAAGGGACACCAGTTCAATCTCTAGGCTGGAAAGTTCCCCTGGAGAAGGGATAGATTACCCATTCCAGTATTCTTGAGCTTCTCTGGTGATTCAGATGGCAAAGAATCTCCCTGCAATGAGGGAGACCTGGGTTCAATCCTCGGGTTGGAAGATTCCCCTGGAGGAGGGCATGGCAACCCACACCAGTATTCTTGCCTGGAGAGTCCCCTTAGACAGGGGAGCCTGGTGGGCTGCAGCCCATGGGGTAGCAAAGAGTTGGACACAACTGAGCACAGCACAACACGGCACAGCATGACCTCAACTCGATTTTGCCAGACTGCTCTCCACAGATACTGCACTTTTTTACATTTCCAACAGAAGCATATATGAATTCCTACATTCTAGTACTGGTTTTAACAGTACTTCTGGAAAATTGATACAATTGTTGTATCTTATGGTTTTAATTTATATTTCCCTGATGTTTACTGAGTTACAGTAACTTTTCATATTTTATTGGCAATTCCATTTTCATTCATTACCTGATCATATTTTTACCTAGTTTTCTAATGTGTAGTTGATTTTCTTATTAATTTTTGACAGTTCTTTACACATTCTAGATTTTATTCCTATGTCAGTTATATTCAATGACAATATTTTCTCAAATTCTGTGACTTACATTTTAACTCTAATAAAATGATACATTTTGATGCCCAGAATTTTAAAATATCAGTGTAGTCAAATTGATCAGTCTTATGTTTTTTTGTTGTATTATAGATCCTTACGTATATGACTTATCTCCCCCGAAAGACTTCAAATTTTGTGCGGGCAAAATAAATACATAAATTTCCTGATTTAACTTTGTGTCTCTTAAAGCATTTGACTTCCTCCTGTGCATACAGGGGACAGGATGCACATAAATACTGTCTAAGAGTGAGCGAAGGAAGTTTGTTCTACAGCATCTCCCCAGGTCTTCGTAAGAGATTAAAACCAGAATTCTATTTAGCATAGAATGATTTCTCAAAATGAAGAAAGTTTTTTTTAGTATCACAAAATACCCTGAAAATAATGAAGAATCAAAGGAAAGAATACATTAAGATATAATATTTCTTCCTCTCATCTATTTTTGATGGGAAGAAAAAATATATACAATAATATTTAGTGTAGCTGAAGTGCAGATTGTTTTATGTATATATATTTATTTTTCTTTACCTTGAAAAGTAAGTTTAGTCCTACAGGTTCAGAAAATCTGGACCAATGAGACAGCTCATGGGTTTTTGCAGATAAACCACAGTTCTATGCCACAGGCTGGGGATTCCCCTAATCTGGCTGACTATCAGAATCATTCAAATATTTTTATAAATGAGGCCTAATCCCCAAATCACGAGCTCAGAAAATAGTTAGCATGGTTCCCTGGTGTGTGTGTGTGTCCGTGGGTGTGTGTGTGTGAAGTTCCTCAACTTCTTCTCACTGATAGCCATGCCAAGAAACAGCTTTACTGTGTTCAAATATTTGCCTAGTCAAGAGATCTTAGTCATAGCTGAGAGATAGTCACTGGCCTGGGAAATAATATCCTCAGCTGAATGCTTTGTCTTCTCTGTACTTGACAGACAAATTCCATGTTCTCTTCCTGTGGTTCCTAAGCTAAGGATCTCTGAGGACATCAGGAATGACAGCTTCCAGCTCTCACCCTTCACAGGTTATCTGCCTCTTAATCGTAACTTTGGAATTAACCATATGGTATTGATCTGCAGGAGGGGGATACACCAGTGAGAATATTTTGAAGAAAACACTTGTGAAAGTGTGGTGTGACAGTAGTAATAACCTATTAAGATTTCATCAATGCAGATCATTCTTCATACACAACTGCAAAATAACCATGATGGTGACTTTCATTTTAACAAGTTTTCAAGAGCAGAACAACTTTAAATAGATTGATGACGATAGCCTGTGAACTCTGCAATTCAATACCGGACACATTCTCCCTGAGTACTTCAATCTCAAGTCTGACTCACTGAAAAGCTTGAAAGTTTTTCCACTCATGAGGTGGAGGGTTATAGTTCCTTCAGAGAGGCCAGTCATTAATTTGACACTTCAGGGGCAAATTAGCAATTGAGCTAAGTAGCTTTTTAATTGTGGGCAGAATATCTTCTTTTAACATTCCCTGTTCGACTAAACCACTTGCACACAAGTCTAACATTGGCACGCTCACTTTGTTCAGAAAGCAGGCCTGGTGAGTTAGAGAAGGCAGCTGGGGGGCACAGTAAATGTGTCATTTGCTATTTCACGTCTCTGTGACCTGGATTTAAATTCGCGATGGCACAAAATGCAACCTCAGTTCTCTCAAAAGGCTATTAAGCCCTTTGCAGTAAGCCCTGTTGAGATTCTAAAACACTAAAGGGTTCTTTGCATCCCAACACCCACTCTTGTTAGCAAAGATGCCAGAGTAGTTTATTTCTCTTAAAGGGACTGTTCAAAGGGAAAAGGATGGGCTTGACTAATCAGCTGATATGAATACATATTGTTTATATATATATATATATATGTTTAAAATCTATCTACTGTACTTCAACCAGGATCTTAGAAAGAGTATAACTGTCCTGTGGGCGATTTTTAATCAAGCCGCTTTTCAAGAACGTAAGTTTTGTGTTTTTCATCTGTAGGGAAAAATCAGAATAAAATGAAAAGCTTGAAAATAGATGTTTCTTTCCTTAAAAGCTTCATTACCTACATTCTGCTGTATATCATTGTCCTTTCCGTTATATCTGGATGTCAGAATGCATCGCAGCTGTACCTTTATGCATTCAGACTAGTGCAAAACCCTGCTTTTCATTAAATTAATTCTAAATGTATTTTCATTTAAATATATTGTTTTATTATTTTCTCCATACAGGGGGAAAAAAACAGCATCATGACTTTTCTTGAATCAAAAATTTACTGTCTCCTTTATTCTTATTCTTTGCTTTTCCAAGAATCCATTCAAATCTGTTCAATTTACATCAAAAATGGATCAATAAGTAAATTAATCAGGCTTACTCACCACCTAACTTTGACAGCCAAGTCTTCAGCTCAATTTTAATAGTTCTACCTTCTTCTGCTTGTTATTTTACTAGGATACCAGCCTCTCGTGTTAAAATGGTAAGAAACACCATTTACTGAAAAGAGCTCCTGTTTACTATAGCAGACAAGGTTCTAATTGTTTCTAATAACCTCAGATAAGTTTATTATTCATTAACTGTGCCATTCAGAATGGTGGACATCTCTTCTTTTTGCCTGACTAGTATGTCAAGCCAGAACAGCCCAATGCCTGAACTTTCATTCATTGATAGAATTAATTCACACACTAAGGAGATGATGAGCTATCCCAACCACACCACCATCATTTGCTGTCTACTATGTGTAGTTAAGGTAGCAACCTGGTCATTTTCAAATTTTGTATACATTGGCATCACCCAAGGGCCTTTTTAAGAAAATATGGATTGCTGTACTGCACAGAGTTCTATGGAATAAAAGTCTCTAAACAAGTGCTTTCTAACAGAAATGCAATGTGAAACATGTAGGTACTTTTAAATTTCATGAAAGCCATACTAAGAAAGGAAAAAAATATGAGTAAACTTAATTTTTAAAATATTTTAATTAATGTGATATTTTAAAAACATTATCATTGCAACACAAAAGCAATATTTAAATATTATTAATAAGAAAAGTCACTTTTTTTGTATTAAATAGACCTAGTCTTTACCATGTGAGCCACTAGGGAAGCCAAGCTTACCTACAAATTACCTTAAGTAGGAATAGGTGTATGTCAAGTGCTCCATAGATACATGTGGCTAGGAAGATGTTTTGTGTGATTTCATAGAAGAAAGAGAGACAGAACTTTAGCTATGGGAATAAAATAATGTTAATGGGGGAGATAACTTGTAATTTGTATATGAGAAAACTAATGGAATTCAAAGGTGTTAATTGATTTTTCTAAAGTCCTACAGCTAATTGGTAGCAAAATTGAGTCTCTGCAAGTTCTTCTGAAACTTCCTGATACCAGCCATCAATCTAGAAACCAACTGATAATCAGATCTCAAGATAAGATACAGGCTCTCATTCCATTGTACTTCCTCTTAGCGATTCCTATTTATTTCATTTCCCAACTCAAATACATTTTAACTCTCAGGAAGATTATTTTCAAAATAATATATTATCAACAATTTACAAAATTTAGTTATTGGTGTTCCTCATTATTACTTTAGTACAGAGTTTTTCTTCAAAGTTTCTTTTTTTCCCCAAACTGTCCATCTCTGGCATCTTTGACAATGCTTCCAAATGCTTCTTAAATTTTAGACACAAGAAATGTTTAATACTTTCTCTCTTCCTATTTATTTGGTAAAATGGTAACACTATTAGGTGAAATTATAATATTATCATTATATATCATCATTAAGGATTACAGCTTTCCATTTAATTTGTTAAATCTACATTAATACTATGTGCTACTGCTGCTAAGTCACTTCAGTCATGT
Organism: Bos grunniens; assembly: GCF_055505025.1. Lineage (NCBI taxonomy): Eukaryota > Metazoa > Chordata > Mammalia > Artiodactyla > Bovidae > Bos > Bos grunniens. The sequence goes on from NC_141166.1 coordinate 82,027,569, forward strand.
CCGACTCTGTGCGACCCCATAGATGGCAGCCCACCAGGGTCCCCCGTCCCTGGGATTCTCCAGGCAAGAACACTGGAGTGGGTTGCCATCTCCTTCTCCAGTGCATGAAAGTGAAAAGTGAAAGTGCAGTCGCTCAGTCATGTCCGACCCTCAGTGACCCCATGGACTGCAGCCTACCAGGCTCCTCTGCCCATGGGATTTTCCAGGGTACTGTAGTGGGGTGCCATTTCCTTCTAGAATCTTTAAAATAAAGTATTTCCACGTATTATGTAAAAAGGTGAAGAATCTTGACAATATCTAAATACCATAGATCACATAAAACACTTATTAAGGCTCAAATTTAATTAATAGTTAAATTGAAGAGATCTTTCAACAATAAGTTGAATGAGCTCAGTTTTATATTATTAAATTTAAGCTCAAATTCCCAATTAAAAGCTGTTCATGAAGTGAAAATATGATTAACTATAAATACTAAAGCAGCATAATTTAAATTCTTAATTTAGTTACTTCATGATGTATAGCAAAATGCAGCATTTGAAGTAATTATTTAAAAAATTACTTGGAGATAACTATGAGCCAACCAAGAGGTAATGTGGTCAAATTAAATTTAAATGAATTTTTAAAACTTGTAATCATTTTTTAACGGGTCATTAGAACAAAGAATTTCTGTGAAAATATACACTCTTAGCACATTGTATTGGATCCTATTCTTTGACACTTTATGTTTTCGATACAGAGAAAATAGTTCACAGCCTTCAACTTCTTTTCTTTTTCAATTTTGACTCTTACAAGAGAGAAGGGACAAAGGTTGCCTAATGGGTTCAAAACCTAAGCATACACAATAGTATTTTTCCTTTTAAAAGTATCTAATAAGGTGGTTTTGTTCTGTTTCAAGCAATCTTATCTTTTGTGTGTCTTACAGGCTTTTGATGTCTTTAAGTTACCTGGGTCAATGGCTCAATAAAATACAGTTTAAATTAAAGCTCTTAATTGTTTCTTATAATAGAAGGAAAATGAGATGCATGTTATCCTGTTTTTCCTGAGTTTTCCATTAACCTGAGAGTGACATCATCTATCCATTTATGGGGACTGTGGTGGAGAATAGTCAGGAGAAAAGAATGGAAAAAACTGGAAATTATCCAGCTCTTCTTAATTTATCTTCTTAATAAGATTTGAAATGGTATGATTTCTATAAATATGAAAATGCCAATATTTTCAAGGAACTGTAATATTTATTCTTTAAAATCTCAATATTTGATGCTTTCATCTGTCTTTTAAAAACAGTAATTTAGATCTCCCTTTAAAGTGAAAGTGAAAGTCGCTCAGTCATGTCCAACTCTTTCTGATTCCATGGACTATACAGTCCATGGAATTCTCTAGGCCAGAATACTGGAGTGGGTAGCCTATCCCTTTTCCAGGGGATCTTCACAACCCAGGAATCAAACCAGGGTCTCCTGCATTGCAGGTGGATTCTTTACCAGCTGAGCTGTCAGGGAAGCTGACATCATAAACGCCCCCTCAAGAGTCAATTAACGTGGCCAAGGTGATCATACGTTTTGTTATTTACTTGCTAGGGCTTCTTTGGTGGCTCAGATGGAAAAGAATCTGCCTGCAATGCAGGAAACCTGGGTTCTATCCCTGTGTCAAGAAGATCCCCTGGAGAAGCGAATGGCAACCCACTCCAGTATTCTCGCCTAGGGAATTCACTTTAGTGCCTGAGGCCTGTCTGACTCTTTGCGACCCCCAGGAATATAGCCCACCAGGCTCATCTGTCCTTGGGATTTCCCAGGCAAGAGTACTGGAGTGTGTTGCCATGCCCTTCTCCAGGGGATCTTCCTGACCCAGAGATACCCAAATCTGTATCTCTTGCATCTCTTGCTTTGCAGGTGGATTCTTTACCATTGTGCCACCTAGGAAGGTTAGCTTCCTTAGAAGCATGGAAAAAAAAATTCACTGATGCATATTAAATTGCTCATACACAACAACTTTTAACCATTAAAATCACAACTGTATGTGATTCACACTAATAGTTAACCATGTATAAAGGCACAGCTCACTTGTTAAGTAGCATTCATAGTTCACTCTGTAAAAATAAGAATAGCTACTTCCACATTTAACAACACTTGGCATAAATGATAACATTATATAATAATCATAGGGTCAAAACATTTTCAAAAAAGCACTCATGGGTGTAGAAATAAGACAAAGTTTCACTTAAACATGGGTATCTTACATTTGGAAGGTAAAAGCTGTTAATATACCCTCTCCCACCATAGTTTCATAATTAGCTAGAAAATACTTGATGTTGTCAATATAGACATATTCACATTACGCTGAAGATGTTTTAGGATTAGATTGTGCATCTTAGCCAACAATAGTGACCCTCTATAAAGGATTTAAAGACAATCCACAGGAAGTTGCTTAGAGTGAAGGTACCTATACTGTGATTTGCTGTGCTGTGCTTAGTTGTTCAGTCATGTCCAACTCTTTGCAACTCCATGGACTGCAGCCTGCCAGTCTCCTCTGTTCATGGGATTCTCCAGGCAAAAATACTGGAGTGGGTTGCCATGCCCTCCTCCAGGGGTCTTCCCGACCCAGGGATCAAACCCGTATCTCCTGTGGCTCTGGCATTGCAAGTAGATTCTCTACTACCACCACTACTATCAAAGGGCTTCACTACCAGGAAGCCCTTTGATAATACAGGAAAATTTTTCTATCTAAATATATAGACTAAAGGACTGGGATAACATTTTCACATTGGTCCAATGATTGATTGCTAAATATTTTCCAAGCAGTATGCCTATAGAATGTAAGTTTGGATAGATTCTTTGCTTCTATTTGAATCCTATCTTATCATGGATAATAGAGATGTAGGTAATATATTTTCCTCTTCCTACTCTTTATGTAGATGTGAAGGACCTAAGTACATTAATTTCAAGTGGATATTTTAATATTTCCTGAAAATAATTAAATGATACTTTGTTACTGCTATTTTGACCCACTCAGAGTAAGGTAAGATGTCAAAATAAGAAAATGTTGTTATATTTTATTTTAATACAAAGCTTTGGTCAAATTACAGGAGGCATTATTCTAATTATTGAGACAAAATTGTTATAATTATTGGAATATTAAGAAGTTAAAACTATTGCATATAGATAATAGGATGGGAAATACTAGAGATCTCTTCAAGAACATTAGAGATACCAAGGGAACATTTCATGCAAAGATGGGTACAATAAAGGACAGAAATGGTATGGACCTAACAGAAGTAGAAGATATTAAGAAGAAGTGGCAAGAATACACAGAAGAACTACAGAAAAAATATCTTCATGACCCAGGTAATTGATGATGGTGTAATTACTCACCTAGAGACAGACATCCTGGAATGGGAGAAAAAGTGGGCCTTAGGAAGCATCACTATGAACAAAGCTAGTGGAGGTAATGGAATTCCAGTTGAGCTATTTCAAATCCTAAAAGATGATTCTGTGAAAGTGTTGCACTCAATATGTCAGCAAATTTTGAAAACTCAGTAATGGCCACAGGACTGGAAAAGGTCAGTTTTCATTCCAAATCCAAAGAAAGGCAAGGCCAAAGAATGTTCAAACTACCACACATTTGCACTAATTTCACACTAGCAAAGTAATGCTCAAAATTCTCTACGCCAGGCTTCAACAGTACATGAATCATGAAATTCCAGATGTTCAATCTGGATTTAGAAAGGGCTGAGGAAACAGAGATCAAATTACCAACATCTGTTGGATCATTGGAAAAGAAAGAGAATACCAGAAAACATCTACTTCTGCTTTACTGATTATGGCAATGCCTTTGACTGTGTCAGTTCAGTTTAGTTGCTCAGTGGCATCCAACTCCTGGCGACCCAATGGACTACAGCACACCAGGCTTCCCTGTCCATCACCAATTCCCAGAGCTTACTCAAACTCATGTCTATTGGGTTGGTGATGCCATCCAACCATATCATCCCCTTCGCCTCCTGCCTTCAATCTGTCCCAGCATCAGGGTCTTTTCCAATGAGTTCTTATCAGGTGGCCAAAGTATTAGAGTTTCAGCTTCAGCATCAGTCTTTCCAATGAATATTCAGGACTGATTTACTTTAGGATGGGCTGGTTGGATCTCCTTGCGGTCCAAGAGACTCTCAAGACTCTTTTCCAACCCACCACAGTTCAAAAGCATCAATTCTTCAGTGCTTAGCTTTCTTTATAGTCCAACTCTCACATCCATACATGACTACTGGAAAAACCATAGCTTTGACTAGACAGACCTTTGTTGGCAAAGTAATGTCTCTGCTTTTTAATATGCTGTTTAGGTTGGTCATAAGTTTTCTTCCAAGGAGCAAGCCTCTTTTACTTTCATGGCTGCTGTCACCATCGGCAGTAATTCTGGAGCCCAAAAAGCAAAGTCTGTCACTGTTTCCATTGTTTCCTTGTGTATTTGCCATGAAGTGATGGGACTGAATGCCATGATCTTAGTTTTCTGAATGTTGAGTTTTAAGCCAACTTTTTCACCCTCCTCTATTAAGACTGTGCGCTGCTGCTGCTAAGTCGCTTCAGTTGTGTCCGACTCTGTGAGACCCCATAGACGGCAGCCCACCAGGCTCCCACATCCGTGGGATTCTCCAGGCAAGAACACTGGAGTGGGTTGCCATTTCCTTCTCCAATGAAGAAAAGTGAAAAGTGAAAGTGAAGTCACTCAGTCGTGTCCGACTCTTAGCAACCCATGGACTGCAGTCTACCAGGCTCCTCCGTCCATGGGATTTTCCAGGCAAGAGTACTGGAGTGGGGTGCCATTGCCTTCTCTGATTAAGACTGTGTAGATCACAACAAATTGTGGAAAATTCTTCAAGAGATGGGAATACCAGATCACCTTACCTGCCTCCTAAGAAATCTGTATGCAGGTCAAGAAGCAACAGTTAGAACTGGACATGGAACAACAGATTGCTTACTAGTTGGGAAAGGAGTACATGGAGGCAGTATATTGCCACACTGCTTATTTAACTTATATGCAGAATACATCATGCAAAATGCCAGGCTGGAGGAAGCACAAGTTAGAATCAAGACTGCCAGGAGAAATATCAATAGCCTCAGATACACAGATGACACCACCCTTATGGCAGAAAGCAAAAAAGAGCTTAAGAGCCTCTTGATGAACGTGAAAGAGGGGAGTGAAAAAGCTGGCTCAAAAATCAATATTCAGAAAACTAAGATCATGGCAACACTTTGGCCACCTGATGCAAAGAACTGACTCCTTGGAAAAGACCCTGATGCTGGGAAAGATCGAAGGCAGGAGAGAAGGGGACGAGAGAGGATAAAATGGTTGGATGGCATCACCTACTCAGTAGACATGAGTTTGAGCATGCTCTGGGAGTTGATGATGGACAGGAAAGCCTGGCATGCTGCAGTCCATAGGGTCACAAGAGTCAGACATGACAGAGTGACTGAATTGAACTGAACTGAAAAGTGTTGCATAGAGAAGAATGAAATATTCCATAATTAATTTGCCTAATTCCATCAAGTAGTATCTTTACAGCCCAATGCTGATTTTAAATCAATACTTATAAACACAATTCTTATCTACTGAGCTAACTTTTTTTCAAATTAGTATACTTGAGATATTTTATTAAGGTAAAGAGTGAAAATAGGAAAGTGGAACAAGTCTTTCACTCATCATTTCAATATCTCATTCATAGATTTTTTAGCATCATAGTATAGACAGTAGCAAATAAAACATGACAAAATTAATTTTATTTTCATGAAACTTACACTCTACTAGAGGAAAATAAAGAGTAGCAAAGCAACACAAAATATGTTCAGGAATGTTAAATGCTGTGAAGAAACATAAGGAGGTTGAGTAATCAGAAGAGGGTTGCCCCCTACATTAGAAAGTGTTGCTGTCCTCTTTGGTAAATGATTAAATTGCATTTAAACAAACACCTGGAACAAAGGGTTAAAGTGACTGGAAAAGAAAGCTGGAGGGAGAGAATTGGTGAAAAAGACAAACAAAGAGCAGGGATCAGTCCAAATAGTATGTAGAAGATGAGCTGTACACTTCATTTTAATTCAAAGAGGTGAAACAGAAAATAATCAACAAAAGAATTTAATTTTACTGAGGACACATTATATCATGAGATTGTCTCTACAAGAACATGTACTCGTCTGCAAGCTTTCCTGCCTATTTTGCCCCTGCATGACCCAGGAATCTCTCTTCAGAGCTGCTAGTACCCTTGTTCTACTAGTGAAATTCTGAAATAGTCTTTTATGCAAATGATTGAAGGCCTTGGAGTCTTTCTGAACCCTGCATATTTCTGCACCATGATCAGAAAACAGTACCCCAAAGACTGTCCAGTGGAAGAGCCATTCTAACTAATTTCTACACAAGTCTCTTAGATACATTCAGTTTCTATGTCCCTCAGTTTCCTAGTATATAGGAGGGAAAAGGGAGAAATATATACTTTGTACTTCAGCTGGAGGGAAGGGAAGATATTAGCTTCCCATACATACTCTTGCTAACTCAGTTTCCCCAGGCAGGTCACTTCCACTTTCCTCCATAATGTCCCATGGACAATTGTTTCAATTCTACCAGCTACAACAGATTTGTACTACTCTTGGAAGATGACTGACATGTTCAGTTCCCACCCCATTTTAACTCTTGAAACTGCCTGAAATTGGCCCTACGTTGATCCATGTGGATTTCATTTTTTTTCCCTCATTATCTTTTTTTTTTTCTCATTATTTGATTTTGGGGTTCTTGCTTCTTTCCTTACTGCTTCCCATTTCCTCTCTATTCTGGGTGCTAATATTAGTCTATTGTACATAAAAATATATAGCGTAACTCTTGTGATAAGCAAATTCTCTAAGATCAAGCTGTTAGTTGTATTGGTCAACTCAGTATTTCTGAAATGCTTTATTAAAAGTGGAATATTTTGTAATGTCATAATGATAGGGATTAATGGAAGGAAATACTGAAATAATATCAATGGTAATGCAAAATGTCATCTCATTTATTTTAATCTACTCAAATATAAAGATAATAGTATTTTAATATATATTTTTGGCAAATATAATTTAAAAGATTATAGATATGATAGTAAAAGAATTCATGCTTTTCAATATTTCCATGGAAAAGGAGTAGTTAAACAATCTGTAGAAGACGAAAAACCCTATGAAGTGAAGTGAAGTCACTCAGTCCTGCCCGGCTCTTTGTGACCCCATGGACAGTAGCCTGCACCAAGCTCCTCTGTCCATGGGATTTTCTAGGCAAGAGTACTGGAGTGGTTTGCCGTTTCCTTCTCCAGAGAATCTTCCCGACCCAGGGATCGAACCCAGGTCTCCCGCATTGTAGACAGACGCTTTACTGTCTGAGCCACTGGGGAAGTCCTGAAAAACCTTATAAAGTAATGTAAATAGTAAATTTATCCTTATACAACAAGGCAATGTCATCTGGGGTTTTATACTGATTTACAACACCTCTTGCTAGAAAGAGCATGTCATTTTTTAAAAATATGAACTGACTTGCTACACATAGGAATGGTATTTATTATAAATCTTATTTAACTTACACAATTGAGTTTACATCCCTTTAATTATGATTGTCAATAAAAATAATTATACTAGGTCCCCAGCTTTCCTTGTGGTACAGTGGTTAAGAATTCACCTTGCAGTGCAGGGGACACTGGTTCGATGCCTGGTCTTGGATTTCACATGCCACAGAGCAACTGAGCACATATACCACAAATACTGAGCCAGGGCTCTGGAGCTTGCGAGTAGCAACTACTGAGCCCACACACTACAGCTACTGAAGCCCCAGCACCCAGAGCCTGTGCTCTCCAATAAGAAGCCACTGCAATGAGAAACCCTGCTCATCGCAACTAGAGAAAGCCTGAGTGCAGCAACAAAGCCTGAGTACAGCCAAAAAATAAAATAAAATTAAAAACTCTTAAAAAAATTACACTAGGTCCCATATCCAATATTTTACATCTCCATGATTTTTTAATGTAATAGATTTTACTATATTATGTATTTTTTAACAACTTTAGCCTAAAAGTTCAAAAGTATTAAAACAGAAGGACAAAAAAATGTATTTTACTGTCCAATTAACAAATTTAGTTTCTTATCCCATCAGTTAGTGAATTATGAAGCATCAGACATAAATCAATGAGGAACTACTTAAACTTGATCCTTGTAATCAGAGCTACAAATTTTGGCAGCAGGCCACATAATCCAGCTCTAACTGTGTAGCATTTTGATTCCAGTAACATATTAACAAAATGTACAACTGTTTTGACTTGGTGGATGATCTAACAATATCCCTGCAAAAAGCCTTTGTCCATTTTTTACACAAATGTCTTTTCCTTGATGATAAATGTGTTTTGCAATTTTCATGGTGAATCAGTGGAAGAAATTAACTGTGCCCTTCAAGTGCTTTATAACTTTTAAAATCATGGCTTTGGAAATGCAGGCCTAATTCAACACAAAGTTAGATCTTTGCATATATTGTGCCTGAATTTCTTTATTATTTTTGCTTGTAATCCCCAATTCTGGCTAATTGCCATTCTAGGGCCCATCAGCCTTATGGCACCTAAAAACATGTAAAATAGGATATTTACCTAAAATGTGATTTTATGACTACTTTGGATGACTCATTTATCCTGGCATGTATTTCTATTCTAGGTGCAGAGTACATGTGAATAAAAATTGAGTTCCCAAAATATAGAAATATTTTAAGTGAAAAATAAATGATAGAGTCCCACAGAATTCAGACTGTATTTAAACCAAGACTACTTTGAAGCAAATGCTTTTACCTTTTCTATTTTCTGTAAATGCTCTGCCTAGGTCACTGGATATGTGCTGTCTCACTCTCATTTGATGTTATGCTGCACAAATTCAGCCTAATTGTTCACTATATTATTTTTAACACCACTACTGCTACTGCTAAGTCACTTCAGTTGTGTCCGACTCTGTGTGACCCCATAGATGGCAGCCCACCAGGCTCCCCTGTCCCTGGGATTCTCCAGGAAAGAGTACTGGAGTAGGTTGCCATTTCTTTCTCCAATGCATGAAAGTGAAAGTGAAAGTGAAGTCGCTCAGTCATGTCCGACCCTCAGCGACCCCATGGACTGCAACCCACCAGGCTCCTCAATCCATGGGATTTTCCAGGCAAGAATACTGGAGTGGGGTGCCATTTAACACCACTACTTGAACATTTTCCAAAGCTGCTTAATCTCTGCTACATTATTAATTGACTTTCAAAAATGGGACCTCATTGTTTCAATCAATCTTGATTCCATACCCTTCTAGAATTATCACTGTCAGTTTACTTTTTTTAGTTCCTCTCTCTGACCCACAGGTATGGAGGCTCCATACCTTCATCTTATTCCTTCTAAAATGTGTGTAAATTATAGTCTACCATCACAATCTCTATTTAGCGACATACAAATTAATGCTAAACCTTTTCTACTTTTTGTGTTCATTCAGATCCCAAGAGGCCATGAAGGTCTTTTTTTTTTTTTTTTTTTTTAGTTTTTAATGAGATGATCTCTATTTCAAAATAATTGTTATGGGATCACAATCTTTCTTGATCATGACACCTTTACCAACAGACTAAATTTTGTTTATATATTCACTAAAACAGTTTTTTATCGACTTTTTACCTTTGAAAATGACTTCACAACTGACACAAACCAAGTCTTCCAACTATAGAATAGTATTCAGCTTCTCTTGTCTTTGACCAAAAGTAACAAGTCTCCCAGGTCTGGCTACAGTGGCTCGTGTAATCCAGTCCTCTGATCTATTATAACAGCCACTCCAACTTCCTATGTCATCTCTACTTCAACCCAGGCATCTCTCCTCCACCGTAGCCTCTTACAGGTTCTGATTCAGCCTGCTGATTCACTGTTCCCTGGTCCCGGTCCATGGTCCTTTCAGCATGTTTGTTTCCCTCTTTCACTGCAGTCTTTTCCTCCTATGACAATTCTCTCTCACTCTGCCTTTTGAGCTCTTGTACTCATTCAAATCATTTCATTTTTACTTTTCTCAGCTCAAATGTTTATTTGATTATTGTGTAGATACTCTTTGTTTTCCTTCCTCAGGACACTGAAAGATTTCTTAAAGCCTTTGTCTCAGTTATCCTTTCTATACTTACGATCCCTGGGTTGGGAAGATCCCTTGGAGAAGGCAGTGGGGCACCCCACTCCATTGCTCTTGCCTGGAAAATCCCATGGACTGTGAAGCCTGGTAGGCTACAGTCCATGGGGTCGCAAAGAGTCGGACACGACTGAGCGACTTCACTCTCACTTTCACTTTCCTCATAATCAGATTATAAACTCATTAAGGATAGTGAAGATAACTTGTTCAGGTTTTCTGCCTTCACAGACCTGGTAGGAGGTTTAAAATATATGCTTGACAAAGGTGGGTTCATCTCAATCACAGATATTTCATGCATATTTTCTTCTGATATATGACCCCTTTTTCTCCTGTGTCTTTTCAAATATTAACTATGTCAAGTGAATTTGAGTTTCATCCTAAAATAGCTTTCTCCTGTTACTCTTCCTGGATTTATTGATCTTACTCTTAATTCAGTGTACCAATTGTCTGGTACATATGTCTGTATCATTCAGTTAGTTACCCATTGTATATTGTTGTTATATTGTGTTATTCTCTATTTCATGGGTTTTAATTTCATGACCCAAGATTGTTAAATGCTTAACAACAGGAAATATTTCTATCACTATGCTTTGAACTTGCAGAGTAAAACCTGCTTCTTTCAGATTAATTCAAGGGAAATATTTTACAAATAAATGTAAAATTTAATTACATTGACTAATATATCCATCATTTTACTATCAAAAATATATTAAGTAATCTAGAGGTATCAATTTGTACATTTTGGGAAACAATAAACAATAATCAAAGATGTAGGACAACTACATTGTTATCCCTCATAGACACCATGTTACCTGTTATGGGTGAACCCTGTGATGATTATTCTGTTCTAGAGAGATTTCACAATTCTAAGTTATAAGCACAATACAATTATTAAGTAAAAAATAAAGGTTGATATTAGAGACTTTCAGATCCATAATAATAAAGTTATTTATTCTGAAGAAATTTCACTAATTAATGCATCTACAGCTGTAACTCCTTTAATATATTGCAAGCTCAAAGTAACAAGGAGGTCGATAAAATTTCACCAAAAATACTGTAAATACTATTGTTCATTCTATATTTGCAAGGTCTTCTTCTTCATGATCTTTAGACTTTTCCATGCAATTTTGTCAGTAATATAGTTCATATCTCCAAAAGGTATAAAGAAAGAAGAGAAAGTGTCCTCACTTTAAGTCAAAGAGCCCTCAGTCAACAAAGCAATCAGCCTCTTATAGTAACTGCAAATTACTCTGTTTACCTGGTGGCAACATTCTCTGTTCCTAAAGATCTAGCTCCAGATTTGGATGATGTTTACAAATAAATAAAGAAAAAGGAAATCAGGAAATCTAGTTAATCATATTGTAATTTTTTCAGCTTACAAAAACTCACGTGTGTGGGTGTGGGTGTGGGTGTGGGTGTGTGCATGTGCACTCAGCTGTGTCCAACTCTGTGATCTCAAGGATTGTAGCCTGCCAGTCTCCTCTGTCCATGGAACGTTCCAGGCAAGAATACTGGAGTGGGTAGCCATTTCCTACTCCAGGGGATTTTCCTGATCCAGGGATCGATCCAGAATCTCTTGTGTCTCCTACATTGGCAGGCAGCATTTTTTACTCAGAAGAGACAAAAATGTCTTATTAGTATTTGTGCTAGAACCACAGAAGCTAATAGGAAATGCAAGTTTCTGAGGATCTGAACTAACACTGAAAAGCTACCAATTATGACAAAATTAGACAAAATTTTAAAAAAGAAAAAATCTTTCTCTGTGATACAGTTATATGAAGAATTGAATCTAGTGTCTGGGTAGACAGTGCATTATAAATAACAAGGGAGAAGGACTTTATCTTGAGTAAGACAATTCAGAAAATTTAGAGTGCAAAATCTTTTTGAACTTGAACCATTATAAAGCAAGGGTCTAGGAGAATCCACAAGTGTCCAATAAACTTGGACATGGTACAACATCTCAAATATCAACTTTGCTGCTCTTACTAATATTTCATGCATGTGTAAATTAGAAGGATATACTCACTGGTGAGTTTAAAATGAATAAAATAGCCTTGAAAATAGTACTCCTTTAAGGTTACACAGATTAAAAAAAATGTTTCTTATATTATGGAAGTTCCCTCTCTCCTCAATAAAGGAAAGCTTGTCCTGAGGACATCCTTGTCTTCATATACCCTTTGTTTTAGGCCATCTGTTCCTAGTTTGATAATGGCTTGGTTTGTTCAATATCAGGGCCTTTTCTAATGTGTAGGTGACCTGCTTTTATTTAATTTTGAATTTAACTTCTATTCATTTTATGATTGTACTCTATTTTGGTAATTATGTACAGGCACCTAGAGGGATTTTGTCGATGGTAACATTAAAAATTAATAAGCGAATGAATTGGTATGATGATTTATATTACAAAGAGAACCCATAGGCATCAGTAAAAGATGGTTTTCGGACCTAGCATCAGGTTTCCAGTAAAATTGGTATAACATACAGCCATAGTTATTATTTCAAGTATAAATTTTGACTTTTCCCCCTATTTGTTCTCTAGCCTCTCCTTCCTTTCCTTTCAGAATTCTTTCTTATATTTATTGCACCTTATGCAGTCCTCCTTTTGGAACTGACAATCTGTCTACTGCCATTCATTTTCCAGGCTAGAAATGGTAAGTGCCAATCACTCTTCACCATCCCCTTTTATCATCTATCACCATTGCTATGCTTTCTTTTTTAAAACTTAGATGATCACTTTTCTTTGCCTCTTCTTCCACACCGTCAGCATAATTGAGCCAGGTTTATTAAAATGCGAAATTATGCTGGTGGAAATATTTTCCTTCTGTTTTAGTGCCTAGATTCAATCATTTAGTGTGGATAGCCTGATAATTGCAATTATCTAAGCAAATGAATGTGAATCAGTCTCCAAATATAAACCATTCTTGATTGAGTGTAGTTTTTATTTAGAATGCATGTGATAATCAAGAATCTAGTGATATGGTTGCTTTGTGAATTCTGTTTTTTGAGATTTTTTATAAAAGTATGTGTTCATCCATTCAGATTGAGGAACTAAATGTTTGGACTGAGTGACGTCTTATGTAAGTGTTCTAATACTACATAGACATATTTACTGAGTAATTCTTTTCAAATTAGCAGGACTATTTTCAAAACTGATTCTTTATACTATTTACCCTACTTACTCCCCCCTTTTAAAAGTGTAACATCTAGTACTAAACTTTTTAAGCAGTTGCTGAGGGCACTATCTTTCTCTTATTTATCACTTATCTATGTCAAATGAAGTAGAAATTTCCAGGTGTCATTTTCAAGTTCTGTATTCTCAGAGTTAGGCACCAATGACTAATTAAATCCACAAGCAGGTGATTGCAGGTGCAGAAAATTGTACCTGCAATTAATCACACCTGTGAATATTTAGACTATGATACAAAAGCTAGGCTTTTTAGATGTTGGTTCTGAGTTTTCTATCTTGAAGCCAAATGTTTCTAGATTCATCTTTTTAAAATTTTCATATTTCAAAAGAATATTTCATCCTTTTTGTTTCAAATTTAATATTATACTTTATGAGGAATTTAGGTCTTAGATCTAACTTGAATCCATTAAAGTACCAAAATTTAAATCTGATTTTAAAAAGTGGGCCTTTCATAATTTTAATAAACTCTTTTCTATATCTCCATGCAGATGACACCTCACAGGCTAAAAATTTAATTGAATTTGAATCAAACAAATATTTAAATGATTACTTCTATAACTTACAAATTGCAGATGTATTATTATGCTAAAGATATTTCTTATCTTTGTATTTATGTGTATTTCTTTAAAATTCATATTGTGGAGAAGAAAATTGTAACCCACTCTGTTCTTGCCTGGGAAATTCCATGGACAGAAGAGCCCGGTGAGCTACAGTCCATGCAGTCACAAAGAGTTTCATGCAACTGAGGGACTGAGCACAGGCAAACTTCACATTATATCTATTACATCACTACATATTGTAGTGATCTATCAATGTATGTCATTGGCTTGCAAATTCCTGTAATAAACAACAAATTCATTTCTAAATATAATGGGAATCTACATATGAAAATAACAATTTTAATAAAATTTAATACTGTGCTTATTTAGCATCTTTTTTTTTTCTTTCAAGTCCTACTTAAAGTCCTTTTTAAGTCAATATCAATGCCAAATGAAAACAAGGAAATTTTAGCCTCAAGAAACTGGAGGCTACTTTGTATATTTAGCTACTTTGTATTGATTTATAATTGAGTGATATGAACTCAATAACAGTAATTTTAAGAATAACATGTAGGACTTGACTTTTGTCCAGATGTATATAATAAGGTATATAATAAATATGTAAAACAAATAGGAGATTTGCATTCTTACATATAAGATTAGAAGTAAAATAAAGCAGTTTTTATTATTCATTTCTTTAGTTACATATTTTGCATTTATTCACATTTAGCCTGTGATTATTAATACTCTACAATGTTCCGGGCACTGTCACAGGCCTTGGAGATGCAAAGATGATCAAGTAATTTATGCTCCCTTCAAGGAGTTCATATTTTGTTTAGACTCTTGTTACCAGAAAGTGACAAAATTGTTGAATCATATAGTATGTGAATGTGCAAAATGATATAAAATCCCAGATTAGGGAGATGATAATGCTTTTATAAAGTTTTTAGATAACTACTGTCATATAGTCTTCAGTTATTTAAACATTACAAACAAATTATACACAGATACTCTAATAAATCACTCAATATATTTATTCTAAGCATGTACATAACTTCTACTACAATTTTAAGAATATCATGTTGTCCTTTATAAAACTGTGTTTGTTGAGTTGGCCAAAAGTTTGTTTCGAGTTTTCCCATAACATCCTATGTAAAAGCCTGAACAAACGTTTTGGCCAACCTAATATGTCAGTCAAAACTTCTTACCTTGTCATTCTAGTCTCTCAGAAATGTGATCTAATTTGCATTTCCATTCTTTCTTTGTGCTGTGCTAAGTTGCTTTAGTCATGTCCAACTCGTTGCAACCCTATGGAATATAACCTGCCAGGCTCCTCTGTCCATGGGATTCTGCAGGCAAGAAGACTGGAGTGGGTTGCAGTGCCATCCTCCAGGGGATCTTCCTGACCCAGGGATTAAACCCATGTCTCCTACGTCTCCTGCATTGGCAGGCATGTTCTTTACCACTAGCACCACCTGGGAAACCCCCATTCTTTCTCTAAAATATACCAAATGCCTTGACTGAGAGACATGGATTGATTACACCAAATGACTACTTATAAGCGGCTGCCCAGTAAACGCTCAACACTTATCACTGAACAAAATCTCTGGAAGAAGCTACTCTACCCTTTATATTCAGGAACTTTCTTCTGAATTTTGACAGAGCTGATTGACCAACTCTACAGCCAGAACAAGTTTAAGTGCTATGCTCCTTTCTTAACTCGCATGTTGTAGTTCTGAGACCCTCCACTAGCTGACACCCAAAATTCTATCTCAGACTGAAGGGACATGACAAGGAGATAGAGAATACTAATGGGTTAATTCTTCTCTCTGGGCCTGGTATTGTTTGCAACTAGGGTTGGAGACCAAAAACAGTCTACGAATTTGATTCATGAGGATTTAGTGTGTCTAATGAATAATTTCAAAGACAGTAATGCATAATAAGCCTCCAACCTTTTGAGTTTTCAGAGAGCCCATCATAAATTAAACATTACAGCATTTGATTGCTAAGAACATGTGTATTGTAGTAAGAAGGAGAAAGTAGGCTGAGGTCAAAGAACAAATGTCAACACATTAAGATAATATATTTAAATATAAACATGTGTTATGTGGAAAAATACAGTAAGAATATAATTTTAAAATATCCTACTTCAAAAACTAGCCTCCTGCATTATTTGGTGGTTCTGTGAATAAATAAATCTGAACCAATATCAATCATTTTCAAAGGAGAAAGAATGACATCTAGCCTGACAACTAGTGCTCCAATTTTACAACCGATGCAATTTGAAATGGCAGCAATATTAAGCCCTGACTATTAATGATGGCAGCTCTGCTGAGTGTTACTAGAGTGGAGATTTGATCTGTAAATAAATTCAAATTACTTGCTTTCACAGTTTTCCTAGACTTCCCATAATTTGTTTCTCCCCCTGTATGCATACTTAGTATCAAAAGTTAAATTGCATATCCAATTTTTCATTTTATTTTGATATGATGTACCATATTTCGTCACATCTCATTACAATGTGATTCAAGCTAAAGTCTCATGATGCTGTATCTTGTGCTCTGCAGCTTCTCCACTTATCAGAATTAAATTAGAGAAGTTTGACATATCATCTAGTCATATTTCTAATTACTAATTGAATTTAACTATTACAACTGCTATATCTGATACTGGTCACTTGATGTGGAATTTTTGACCAAAATGATATTTTATCCTCATAAAATTTAATTATCTTTCTAAAGGAAACAGTTTTAAGTGTATGTCCTTTCATATTTTTGTTTGCTTATATGGATTTGGTTAAATGTTCTAAAGGTTCCCTGTCTGCTTGTTGGTAACGTAACCCTTACTTTCTCCATGAAAAGAGGACAAACATTATCTTTTAGAACTGCACAGCTGGTCTCAATTTTCAGCAGGTCCCAACTCAGGCAAAACAACAGAACACAGCATATAAATGTATTAAAGGAAGAGAACCATAGGGTAGCATGCTCTAATTCTTTTTATTCCTTTCTCTCCTTTAAGTCTTAGGGACACTGCAGCTGTAATGCACTAACATAGGTCGTTGACCCATTTTCAAAGCTTTGGAGTAGGTGGCTATTTTGTCTTTTTCTCTGCATGTACATCAGTTTCGCTTGATTCCTGAGGGACCAGGCTTTAAACTATGGTGAGTCAGAATTATCCTAAGAATTTTCAGCAATGAAGCCATATCTGTTCAGCCTCCTAAAGGTATTAGACAATCCCTGAAGAATTCAACTGTCAAGATGTAAGTTCAAGAAAGCTGTAAAGTTTCTGTAGGTCAATGTTTTTAAAGCATATTTATTTTCTTTCATTGGGGTCAGGATAAAATGCAGTCAATATTCCATGTAAAATCCACTCATCATTCTGTGGGATATTTATGCAGTGCTTTTAAATGCTGAAATATTTACTATATTAATTTTTGAGAAGTGCTAAAAATTAAAATAGTGGCCTAAAAAGTTAAAAGATGTTTTATAAGTTTTAATTTACTTTTATTTTTAGTCACTAGAATGTCTCATTTATTACATTAGAAATAAAATATTACTTATTTTACTTTTGCTCAATAATTTTTATTTCTCCTGTATCTGCCTTGGTTCAGATAAAAGAAAAATACTGAACTATATAGAGAGATATTTTTTGACTGTCAACTTTATCACTTAAGGCAACTCTAACAAAACTTTGTAAACATTTTTGTTTAGAAATATAAAACCATATATAAATTTTTGTAAGATGTTACAAGGTATCAAAAAAAAAGTCAAATGTTTGGTTGAAAGGTTTAGAAGATGCTAAATTAAATAAATTTCTTTATTTTAAAGTTTTTTGTTTCCTGTTTTATAGTGAGTGTATATTAATTTTATCAATACCCTTTCATTCATTTACTCAGTCTTCACATCCCACACTTCTGCAAACCCAAGGAATCTGGTAGGCCAAATGAGAAGTCACTTGCAAGGAGCTTTCTGTTTTAGTGGGACTCATAACCCTATGAATCTGGACAGGACAATGAAGTTAACCTTAGCAGAACCAACAATTCCTTTCAACACACAGAGTATATATATTGTACATGTATTATAAGTAAAAGAATGATTTGTATATTTTCACCACTAACTTCTGTATTCCAACTAGATCAGATAAAGAGCAAACATTCTTTGTTCAGGACTCCATTTTACAGATCCTAGGAATGAGTGGAAGAATTGAAAGCCATCAAGATGGGTTGAATTAATTTGTATTGAGAAGGGGAAATGGTTGATGATGGGAAGAGTGTGTGTGTGAAAAAAAACAGGAGGTGAAATTCAAGGACCTGCAGGGACTAGTTTAGTGGAAAACTTTTAAGGATTTATAAAATCAGAAGATAAAGATATTGTGATGATAGTTATGTTTTGAAAATACAGAATAGGACTAACATGAGACTAGACACTTTAAAGAAAGCAAACTACGCATTACAAATGAAATCCCCTAAGACAACATTACTTTTCAAAACAGTTTTGAATGTTGGAATATTTTGAATTGTTTTAATGTTGCATAATGTATAGATGGGGCAACCAAGAAGCTTGGTATTAAAAAGTTATACAAAGTTTCTGTTTTAATATTACCTTAATACAGCTAATTTAATATATTCAGAAATAAATTAACTTTAAGAATTAATTTTTAATCTCTATAGAATAATTAACTATAATTGAATATATTTAAGATCACATTTCTATCATAAAATTATTCAATAAGCTGTGATGTTTATGTCTCTCAAACTCTATAATTGATACTGCTAAACCATTATATTGTATTAAAAGTGGCTCCTACATATTATATATTAGGTTTCAAAATTATTTCTATTGTATATATCTTTGGATATTGTGTTGTTGACTGTTCTGGATGTTGGTTAAACAATCAGTATCAAATATCATTTTGTGTTTAATACCCAAAGGACAGGGGAGCCTTGTGTACTGCAGTCCATGGGATCACGAAGTGTCAGACATGACTAGGCGAGTGAACAACAGGTTTCAAAAAATAACTTTAACTGCACAATAACATGGAAGATCAAAATGCCGTCAGATCACAGAATCTTTTACAATATAAAATGCAAAAGGGTCCTTTTTCAATCTTAGTGTCATACCAGGATGCACTGTTTCTATTGTCTGTGGTTCCTACAGCCTATCTTAAAGTATTCATTATTCCAAATATTTTTATTGCAACATCTATCATAAACTATTTTATGTAAGAAAATTACATATGTACTATGCATTTTCCATATTGTAATATTTATAAAATTGCAATGTATATTTTATATACGAAAAACATCATTGAACATCTTTAATACAAAATAACATTTTAAAATGAGTATTGGTATATCATTATGCTGTGTTACTTAATTCTCACCTCAGCTGAATTTTTTCAGTATTAATGAGAAAGTTTTACAATTGTAATATGGATAGTGCTTAAATGAACTTATCTCCTTATCTCTCTCCTAAAATTACATTTCTGAAAAACACAACTTCTATGTTTAATTGGGTCATCAGGGACTGTTGCCAATTACTAAAAAAAATCCAATGTGATTTTGTTCATCAATTTTGAGCAAATTATTTTGGAATGCACAAGGAAAACCAAGTAATTTGTGAATTTCATTTGCATTAAAATAGCATTTGGGGGCAATTTCTGGACATAATTCTTGGGAAATCACATTTTTCTCAAAGTCTCAAATAAGGAAATATGGAAGAGATGAGTAATTTGAACAGTTTAACAATGTGTCTAAAAATGAACTTCCATTTCATCAAATTTTATCAAATTAAAAGGAGATTAAACTGGGAGGCATTCACTTTATAGATAATTTTAAAGTCTTTTTGTCTTCTAATATGATTTTAAATGCAAAATTTTATTCAAAGTATGAAAACACATGACAGGTTAATCATAGAGTTCATGGATGCCTGCAGAGCCATTGATAAAGGCAACCAATATAACATACATCTCAAAATACCAACGAGATGAAACTGTGTGAAATATAGAAATATAAAATGATTGTAAAACTTGTGTCTTGAGTCTGATAAAGGCTCATCATTGTTTTTCATCAATGCTAGTTTGTTTGCTTCAGAATTATGCATTCAGTTCAGTTCAGTTCAATTCAGTCGCTCAGTTGAGTCCGACTTCTTTGCGACCCCATGAATTACAGCACGCCAGGCCTCCCTGTCCATCACCAACTCCCGGAGTTCACTCAGACTCACGTCCATCGAGTCAGTGATGCCATCCAGCCATCTCATCCTCTGTCGTCCCCTTCTCCTCCTGCCCCCAATCTCTACCAGCATCAGGGTCTTTTCCAGTGAGTCAACTCTTCGCATGAGGTGGCCAAAGGACTGGATTATGTTATTGTTGCTTTAGATTTGTACTTTTGAGTATGTGGTGTGAGAGTGATGGATACACTTTTCACACGTGTGATTTTGTGTGTTTATTTTTCTTCTGACATTAGAGGAAACTAGGAAAATTTTTTTAAAAGAGTTGTTTTTCATAAAAGGCAAATTTTCTAAGTTGAAAGATGATTAAAGCAAGAGGAAACAGTCAAACGGATGGACTACACATTTTGATTCATCAAAAAGATGGAGAAAGGTCTAAGGTAGTTACATAAAGTTATAATTATATATAAAGTAGCTACTTTTTGGTCTACTTATAACATTAAGGATAGATTATACTTCAATGAATAAAATTAGGTATCAGTAATCAATTCCTCCATGCTATTTATATATCTTTTAGTTGTGCCCCAAATTGTCCATTGGCTCAAAATTTTGATTAATTATAGTATCTTTCAGTTAGAAGAAATCATAGACTTAGAAATTTGTAAGAAAAAATAATCAGACAAGAAATGAATACATTAAAATTTTCTAATAGGTGGAATTCAATCTCTGCCTAAGCAAAAACAGAATTAAAAAAAAATGTTTAGTAGGAAGATGGCACTACTAAGTATTTCACACTTACATTAATGCAAAATCTATCCATCCATTTGTAACGTTTTAGATTTTTGAAATGAGAAAGATAGAAAAATCACATTTTCTTGACAGACTCACAAACATGTTAAAAACGATTATTTTCCTTCTCAGATTTCTCTTATCCAGAATAAGCACTCTTGTTTTCTTTTAACTGTCTTCATATCTAATCTCCTTATCAATTCTTCTCACTATTTTGGGTATTCATCTTTGATTAGTCAATGTTCCCCTTTAACTACATATTAAGAAAAAATTTTCATTGGTATTTAAGTGACAAAGCAGATGATTCCATAACAATCATCTGACTTCCTTGGGCAAAGTCTAGCTATTTGGATAACAGTGCTACAGTACAAAAGCTGCCTCAGTTACGGCTTTATCAAATCCCCTCAGAGAATGGATACATGTATATGTATGCCTGAGTCCCTTTGCTGTTTACCTGAAACTACCACCTTAACTGGCTATACCTCAATACAAAATAAAAGTTTAAAGTCTGAAAAAAAAAAAAAAAAAAAACAGTTTTACCAAATTGAATCAGAAAAAAATGCATCTGAAGTGCAAGTCATGAATACATAAACTTGGAAAATTACATGCCCATTATCAGAATAATATTAATTTTGACATTATTTTCCTGTTCTTGTAATTGGGTTCTAGTCTGTCGTCTATATTCTTCCTTATGACCTCACTAATATATTTTTCACAAGAATAACAAACGGAACCTCCTTATATCTGAGGTCATCTTGCAATATTGAAACAATAGTCTAAATCACTGAATATCTGAAAATATTCCTTCTCTAGTATAAATGAGACAAATGAGAGTATTATCATTTACAGAGCTTGAGACAGAAGCTGGGTTGCTTATTCCTGAATTATAAGCAAGTGTCTGTAAGAGGTCAGAAATAATACTTATATCCTTGCAAACAGGTTATAACCTGGCATCCAGCACCTAGAAAAAAGGTAAAAAAGGAAACAGCATGGAGAATCATATTTCATAGTGGGGAAGCTTATTATGCAATTCCTCAATGTCACAAAACGTCCTAGGAATTTTTGCACAATCATGAGTTTAAAGTTCTTACAGTTCTATTTTTGTAAAACAGTGAGAAAATCACCAATTGTAATAAAAATAGAAAGTAAAAAGGAATTATGAGCACCATCTTTCATAGAGATTCACAGTGAACTGCAATTATGCCCCTCCCTGCCTCACCTCAGCTGCTTTGTTGAAAGCCTGTCTCTGACATTTAGAACAGAAAATGGAGCAATTATTCCAAGAATAACTTATTAGGAAGAAAAAGAGAATCATGGGATCCAAAATCAAGAAAAACAAATCTGATGAGAGCATTAGAAAGACAAGTTTATAGACCAACACTCTCAGTTGGAACTTTCTGGATGATTCAAATGTTCTGAGAATCAAATATGGTAGCCATTCAACACGTGTAGCTGTAGAGAACCAAGATTTCTCTAGTATGACTGAGGAATCAATTGTTTGTAATTTAAATTTAAATGCCCTCATATCTCATATAGCTAGAGACTACTATACTCAACACGTATCAAATAAACTATGTTAATTTTTACATTTCACTTGTCTGGGACATGGTATTTATTTAAAAGTTACATATTACTTATTATTTGCTAACAAATAGTAGGTTTCCTTCTCTCTGAAAAAGAAATACCAATTCATTCAAACGTATATAAGGTGATCATTATATCTTACATTCTCTAGTGTATTTTCTAAAATAAATGTTGAGAATATATAGTGCCTTCTGGGTCTCAGCTTTGCCATTGACAGCTAAATGAGTATATGGAAGTCAGTACTGGATCTGAGTCATACTTTCCTCATTATCAAAAGAGAAGCAACAACAGGCCATTCTAGCTTATAAAATATGTTCATTATAAGATGCCATGTACCATAGAACAGACAGGTGTTAGAGAGCACAATGCAAGGACATAGTACAGAGCAACAGGTTGTGAGGCTGCTTCTTTAGCTCAGGTGGTCAGGATGGATATTTCTGAGGATAGGACATTAGATCTGCAACCTGAATGAGAAGTCTTACTTGCATAAATTTGAAGGATGAGCAGTTAAGATGGAAGTTACAGTAAACGCATAACTTTTGAGATGAGCATGGGTCACAAAGAAATTAAATGTAGCTAAAATATATGAAACAAGGGAGAAAAACAGGGAGGATAGCAGAGTAAGATAGTTCAGTTCAGTTCAGTCCAGTCACTCAGTCGTGTCCGACTCTTTGCCACCCCATGAAGTGCAGCACGCCAGGCCTCCCCATCCATCAACAACTCCCGGAGTTCACCCAAACTCATGTGCATGGAGTCGGTGATGACATCCAGCCATCTCATCCTCTGTTGTCCCCTTCTCCTCCTGCCACCAATCTCTCCCAGCATCAGGGTCTTTTCCAATGAGTCAACTCTTCACATGAGGTGGCCAAAGTACTGGAGTTTCAGCTTTAGCATCAGTCCTTCCAATGAACACCCAGGACTGATCTCCTTTAGGATGGACTGGTTGGATCTCCTTGCAGTCCAAGGGACTCTCAAGAGTCTTCTCCAACACCACAGTTCAAAAGCATCAATTCTTTGGCGCTCAGCTTTCTTCACAGTTCAACTTTCACATCCATGCATGACCACTGGAAAAACCATAGCCTTGACTAGACGGACCTTTGTTGGCAAAGTAATGTCTCTGCTTTTCAATATGCTATCTAGGTTGGTCATAACTTTTCTTCCAAGGAGTAAGCATCTGTTAATTTCATGGCTGCAATCACCATCTGCAGTGATTTTGGAACCCCCCAAAATAAAGTCTGACACTGTTTCCACTGTTTCCCCATCTATTTCCCTTGAAGTGACGGGACCAGATGCCATGACCTTAGTTTTCTGAATGTTGAGCTTTAAGCCAACTTTTTGACTCTCCTCTTTCATATTCATCAAGAGGCTTTTTAGTTCCTCTTCACTTTCTGCCATAAGGGTTGTGTCATCTGCATATCTGAGGTTTTTGATATTTCTCCTGGCAATCTTGATTCCGGCTTGTGCTTCTTCCAGCCCAGCATTTCTCATGATGTACTCTGCATATAAGTTAAATAAGCAGGGTGACAATATACAGCTTGACGTACTCCTTTTCCTATTTGGAACCAGTCTGTTGTTCCATGTCCAGTTCTAATTTGCATACAGGTTTACTACTGTAAGCAGGAATCCCTTAGAAGAAATGGAGTAGCCATCATGGGCAACAAAAGCATCCAAAATGCAGTACTTGGATGCAATCTCAAAAATGACAGAATGATCTTTGTTCATTTCCAAGGCAAACCATTCAATATCACAGTAATCCAAGTCTATGCCCCAACCACTAACGCTGAAGAAGCTGAAGTTGAACGGTTCTGTGAAGACCTACAAGACCTTTTAGAACTAATACCCAAAAAAGATGTCCTTTTCATTATAGGGGACTGGAATGCAAAAGTAGGAAGTCAAGAAACACCTGGGAAAGCACATTGGCAAATTTGGCCTTGGAATACGGAATGAAGCAGGACAAAGGCTAATAGAGTTTTGCCAAGAAAATGCACTGGTCATAGCAAACACCCTCTTCCTACAACACAAGAGAAGACTCTACACATGGACATCACCAGATGGTCAACACCGAAATCAGATTGATTATATTCTTTGCAGCCAAAGATGAAGAAGCTCTATACAGTCAGCAAAAACAAGACCGGGAGCTAACTGTGGCTCAGATCATGAACTCCTTATTGCCAAATTCAGCCTTAATTTGAAGAAAGTAGGGAAAACCACTAGACCATTTAGGTACGACCTAAATCAAATTCCTTATTATTATACAGTGGAAGTGAGAAATAGATTTAAGGGCCTAGATCTGATAGAGTGCCTGATGAACTATGGATGGAGGTTCGTGGCATTGTACAGGAGACAGGGATCAAGACCATTCCCATGGAAAAGAAATGCACAAAAGCAAAATGGCTGTCTGGGGAGGCCTTACAAATAGCTGTGAAAAGAAGAGAAGCGAAAAGCAAAGGAGGAAAGGAAAGATATAAGCATCTGAATGCAGAGTTCCAAAGAATAGCAAGAAGAGATAAGAAAGCCTTCCTCAGTGATCAATGCAAAAATAGTTAAATAGGGCCAAGTAATCACTCCCTGATAGTTTTGGTAAGAGTTTGCACTTTCACATTCAAAGAAACTAGTAAGGATTGCAAGCAAAGAATTTAAATAAACTGAGTTGCATTTTTCAAGTAATACTCTAGTTGCTATGTGGTGAATGGACAGTAGGAAGTACAGGTATGGAAGCCTGGAGATCTTTTAATAAAGCTGTTGCAACATTTAATAATGTCTTCCTATATTATCTAGATGGGAAACTAGTATTGGCAGTATATTATTATTTTTTGTCAAAGGGATTGCATAGATTTATTCAATGGGCTTCCTTTGTGGCTCAGAGGGTAAAGAATACGCCTACAATGCAGGAGACCTGGGTTCGATCCCTGGGTTGGGAAGGTCCCCTAGAAAAGGGAAAGGCTACCTACTGAGGTATTCTGGCCTGGAGAATTCCATGGACTGTATAGTCCATGGGGTCACAAAAAGTTGGACACGACTGAGCGACTTTCACTTCATTCAGTTAAGGGACTATGACAAAAATGGTTAAGTGTCTATCAAAGATTTGTACTCTTCTTTCAGGGTAAGAATTAAAGGTGGAAATTGGTTGCCCAGCCAAAGACCGTACTTTGAAGTTTCCTTGGTATCTAAGTATTGGTATCTTGGTATCTAAATTAAAGGTGGAAAGTGGTTGTCCAGCCAAAGACTGTACTTTGAAGTTTCCTTGGTATCTAAGTATTGCCATATGAGTAGTTCTCATGAAGAAAATACAAACATGAGTGATGCCTGGTTCTTCTGGACCAAGGTGATTAAGAGCCAGGTGTGCCTTTACCCTCCTTCAGCCTGTTCTCTGTCTATTTGCTAGATGTCTTCTCTTCCTCAGGAAGATTCCAGAAATCATATCCATTTTCCTGGTTTCCTGAATGACTGCATGGAGCAGAGCCCTCTCACAACTCCAACAACTTATGTTTGATTATTACCAGGACAAGCAAATTTGTTTTGTATTACACTCCTCAAATATTGCCTTTTTTAAAGTAGAAGCTAGCTTTTCTTAATTAATAATAATTTTAAAAAAATCCATAGCATTGCCTGTATCATATGTTATATATTTTTTCAGTCAGTATAATTCTCCATATGTGTGCAAATGGAGATGACTCTTTAAGGCCATACCTGGATAAAGGCTGACTGAAATATAAAGCTGATTCAAATCCTTAGGGAATCTAGTTTAGAGGAAGACACTAAAGGAGATCACTTTTTTAGTTGTCAAAAAACAGAATTTGAAATACTTATCATATAGATTGGAGCCACAAAAACAGATAATACAGAACTTATCTACATTATGATAAAACCAAAGCACTAGAAACAAAATGTGCCTTTGTTTTTGTTTCCTTTGAGGAGAATGTCTTTATGCAATACTTCAGGTAACTCCAGACAACACGAATGAGCTCTGTAAGTGCAAATAGCACTGGCCATTGGAAATATTCACATCCTTAATTATATTTGAAGACTAAAATCATAGCTAATTTTTCTTTTTGATCTTTGAAACAACTCTTTTTATTATTTCAAAGAAAGTGTGTAGTAGGAAGTATCCAAGTATTATGTATTTTTAATACAAGGGAACAAGTACTAGCACTTTAACCCCAAATTTGCATTAAATTGTTTGAACAATCATCAGAACTTGCACTGTCTCTTACTCTCTTCCCCTGGTTGTTCATATAAGAGAATCCTGTTTGCCTGAAAGTAAAGTCAGTTCTATGGGTAAGACAGCATTAATTTCAAAACTTAGTTGGGGAAGATGTATGAACAACAATGTTTATATTTAGAACAATACAGTATTTGAAAAGGAGCATGCATTTTCTATTATGCTAAACAAGCTTTACATTTTATTTGTACCTCTGCCACATTTCAGAAAGATTCTATGTTCAGAGAGCCCATGTTATGACGAATTTCATTCACATACAATAATAAATGTAGCTAGTTTGAGAGGGGAAATAATGAAAACACTAAGTGGTTTTCTAGAATGGGGAATGGAAAAGACAATGACATTATACAGCAGTCTAAAATAGAAAATTTTGTAAATCAGAGAACTATGGGAGACATTCTGGTTGAGACAGTATTTGAGGCATGGTGCAGCTCAAGTAAGAGGCAGAGGTTGAAAGAAATATAACCCCAAGCAAAAGTAAGAAAATTTAGATTTCTTGTAGGTATAACTTTGCTATTTCCCTTTCACTTTCTCTGTTACACACACACACGCACATACCCTTCATGTTATTTTTTGGTTGCCCAGAGTTTTCCACTGAATTTTACTTTCTTCCTCTCCAGATTTCAATTCTCTGATATTTACACCATTCTCCCATTTCACTACTCATTTTTATTGCCAATACACAGTCTAATCTGATTATTCCATCAGAGCAGGTAACCATGCCTACCCTGTCTCTTCCATTTCAATGGCAGATGTCATGATTAACAACAATACTCTTGTTAAGCCCCTGCTGCTGCTGCTAAGTCACTTCAGTCATGTCTGACTCTGTGCAACCCCATGGACTGCAGCCTACCAGCCTTCACTGTCCATGGGATTCTCCAGGCAAGAACACTAGAGCGGGTTGCCATTTCCTTCTCCAATGCATGAAGGTGGAAAGTGAAAGTGAAGTCGCTCAATCGTGTCTGACTCTTTGCAACCCCATGGACTGCAGCCTACCAGGCTCCTCCATCCGTGGGATTTTCTAGGCAAGAGTACTGGAGTGGGGTGCCATTGCCTTCTCCCTGTTAAGCCCCAGGCACACTCAATCTATCATTACACCATACTCTAGGTGGCATTACCTGTTGTCTGAATTAGTATGAATACCTGAGTGTCCTATGACAGTAAAATGTTACTATAAAGAATGAATTAATGATATAAATAATCCTAACCTAGATAGTATATTGAAAAGCAGAGACATTACTTTGCCAACAAAGGTCCGTCTAGTCAAGGCTATGGTTTTTTCTGTGGTCATGTATGGATGTGAGAGTTGGACTGTGAAGAAAGCTGAGCGCCAAAGAATTGATGCTTTTGAATTGTGGTGTTGGAGAAGACTCTTGAGAGTCCCTTGGACTGCAAGGAGATCCAACCAGCCCATTCTGAAGGAGATCAGCCCTGGGATTTCTTTGGAAGGAATGATGCTAAAGCTGAAACTCCAGTACTTTGGCCACCTCACGCAAAGAGTTGACTCACTGGAAAAGACTCTGATGCTGGGAGGGATTGGGGGCAGGAGGAGAAGGGGATGACAGAGGATGAGATGGCTGGATGGCATCACTGACTCGATGGACATGAGTCTGAGTGAACTCCGGGAGTTGGTGATGGACAGGGAGGCCTGGCGTGCTGCGATTCATGGGGTCGCAAAGAGTCGGACACGACTGAGGACTGAACTGAACTGAACTGAATCCTCTAGAGGGACTTTAAAAAATAGTTTATTTAAACAAGTGAAAACTATAAAGTGTAAAACATGCTTGTTAGCATTTACTACCAGATCTGGAAGGAGCAAGTAGTGGGGAGAACAACCACTAAGTATATACATTGTGACTAAAAAGATTCATGCAGCCATTCTGCTCAGCCTGATGGACTGATGTTTGGGAGGTGGACAAAGAAAGGCTTGCAGACAGAGTACTATCTGAAAATGAGTTTTGAACTTTTACCCAGAGTTATCCAGACCAATAGTGACATAGAAAAAAAGTTGGGAGAAGGGGGGAAAAAAAAGTATATTTTGAGAGTACCAGGAACATGGTAAAGGGTAAACCTTGAGAGTTTTGCAGGAGTAAGGTTTTTTGAAAGTACCAACTCAAGAAAGAAAGGTTAATTATACTATGTTGGCAAATAAGCATTGTAGTGCTGGTTCAAAATAAATATGGGAAAATAATACATTCAAGAAAGAAAACCTTAACAACCACCACTACAGAAAAATGGCCTTTTAATTCTATCTTTCCTGAGCCACTGTGTCACTTTTAGGTCTTTAAAAGGCTGAATGCCCATTCATGTTATGCCTATTTGAGGAATTTTGCTATGGTGATATTTTATCTTAGTGCTTTTACCTAGGTTTTGTTATTGTAAAAACACAAGTTTAAAGCACAAGCTCAATACAATGTACTGTTTCAAGCATCTCCACATTTATCTGAAGTGGAGGCCTGAAATCACTGACTTTTATTGCAGATGGTACAAAAACTTCCTAAAATTGTTAGGGAATTGTTCCTAGACACATAGTCATGCTTTACTGAGGACTAGTGCCAGATTCTCTTTGGGAAAATACTTGAAAAATAGGATTTGTATGAATTATCACTTTAAAGGTGAATGAATATTTTAGCTTTGACTCATACATTAATAAAGAATCAGAACAAATATAAATCTACTCTGAGGCCTAGAATATGATTCAAATCTCAGAAAACGGAATAGGCAATGTCTGGTAGGAAATTGAGAGCCATAATGGGGGAATAAAATGTTTTTGATTTAGTTAAAAATACCAAGATGGCATATGGCTGAATGACTTTGAAATAGCTTTTCAGATTTAGACAGGTAGCAAATTAGGTTAATGGTTTGAATTTTGACAATATGAATATTGGCAAATAACCCCATTTCACTCCAAAGATGCAGAGAAGATTAAAACTTTGCAATTTATGTCAGGACATAACTATCAAAAATACCACAATTTTATATTCTAGTTAACAACAGTAATGTGATTTTAACACTTTTGCCTTCAAAATACTTTATAAAGAACAATTTCAAGAAACTCTAATGAAAATGTCAAATTCTTCTCAAAAGTGGAAGGAGACAGAGAATTTACATTTTCTTTTTTTGTTTGTGTAACATTTTTTTAAATATTCAAGTCAGTCAGTGATGTTAGGCATGAGAGAAATGAAATAAAAAGCAGAATTTTTCCATTAGTAGTATTCTTTAGACTTATTTTCTTTAGGATGAGTTAGCTCAAAGAGGAAAAATTTCAATTTACATAAGAATTTCAGGTTCTTATATATTGACATATTTACCTATATAATATGTTATCATTATCATTCAATTCATTAAATACTGCCAATATGTTTTAATTGTTCAAGTTTTTACTTGAACTACAGCAAATAGTTTGGGATTGTCTAAAATATAGAACATATGTTTTAAAAATCATAATATTTTAAGTAGCTTTCTTCTGTATTATGACTATAGTAAAAATGATAATTTCCTGTACACCGAAAATGTTTCATCTCAATGAATCCACCAAATGACTTGCAATTCTAACAAATTAAAATTGCTTCTTCTGAATAAATATGAATATAGCTTTGATATGAAGTTCCTGGAGCATTTCACAATTATGAAAATAGAAAAAAAAACCTTTCTAAATAGATACTTCATTTTTTGTTTGTAAAGGAGAAATGACTGCATAGTAGGTAAAACACAGGAAACAATGGAGATTACGTAGACATAAGTAAGTCAGATTTCTTCTTCCTTGAGGAAATGAAAATAAATACCTATATTTAAAATTTAAGCTAACTGCCCGAGGCCTTAAATTCTTAGGACATTCTTTCATCTTTGAAAGAAAATGTTGATGGCCAAAATCTGAAGATGGATAGAGATAACAGTTGCACAACGTGGATGCACTTAATACCACCGAATAGTCAGTTAAAAGCAATTTAAATAGTAAATTTTGTTATGGCTATTTTACCACAATAATTGTTAAAGCAGATGTTGGCTCCCTTACACTTATCGTCACATGTAAATAAGAAATATCTAATCATACAGGAAGGAGCACTGCAAATACAGTCACCTATTATTAATATTTTCTGATTATTTTCTAGAGAATTATTTCAAGAGTCAACACCTATCAGAGGTAAGACTAAATAACAGTATGGTCGGATGGATGATTTGTTCTTTAGGTTTTCCTCATTTTTCTAAAGTTTATAAATATCCTTATTAAATATTTCTCAGCAATTTAGTATATTAATGCTGTTACTTCAGTCATGTTCAATTCTGTGCAACCCTAATGGACTATAGTCTGCCAGGTTATGCTGTCCTTGGGATTCTCCAAGCAAGAATACTGGAGTGGGTTGCCATTTCCTTCTCCAGGGAGTATATTAATAAATCTGTTTATTTCTAACATATATTCCAATCCTTGGAGTTCAACTATAAATGGAGACACAAAAACTGAGTTGTTTGCTTTGCCTTGCAAGGGTTATGGGCATTTATATATAGGAATGCATACCAGTCCTTTTTAAAGCAACATAACTTTTAAATTACAAATATGCATATAAGGGTGGATTGGAAAAATGAGCTCCTTTCAAATACACTTCTCAAAAACTGTGCTGATCACTTTGGCCAAACCTGAAAAGTAGCAACAGTTCTTCGATTATAGCTGATCTTCCTGAAAACACAAGTCATCTCTTTCAATATTTGTTTTTGAGATGCATGAAAGAAAGTTGCTGTGACAGCATGGTATAATGGTTCAAAGCGCTAGTCAACCACTTATTACTTGTGAGCCTGGGTAATTATTTAACCCCTCTTTTTCTATTTTTCACTTGTAAAAATCAGGATAATAGTCTTAATTAGTTCATTAGTTTTGGAGGAGATTAAATGAGTTGCAGCTCCCTTAGAACAATGCCAGACTCATCATTAGCTATTATAAATGTTATTTTTCACCATTAGTCTTAGCTCCAGTGTGAGAAATTCTATTAGAGATGAATGATATTGTGTCTACGTTATGACTGTATTTATTAGGCTCAAAATGAATTCAGATGACTGAATTAAAGAATTTGACTGTTAAACTGATCAACTAAACAAAAGACTGGCCAAGTTTTCACTTGGCTAATTGATATGTATGCAATTACTGAGGAGGTAAAACAAATACAAAAAATATATATAAAAATATGAAAAAAATTGCATCTTGCTTCTCCTAAAATTGTGTTACCTTTTTGTATCCTTGGTACAGTGAGGTAGAGAGTAATTTCTGAAAGTTCAATTTCTGAAAGTTTTAAAAACACTTCTCTTTTCTTCTGTTCCTCCCTACTACATTATCTCTGACAAACCTTCTGTCTCTGACTGCAGCATGTTGCAATTAGCAACAATTAATTAACCTTACCAAAAACCAGTATGAAGCTGATTTAAGCTCCTTTTTTTCTCCTTTCCCTTTTTTTGTCTTTGTGTCTGTAAAGCTTACAGTTTGAGAAGTTCAGGCAATAGGGATTTCTTTTTCTTTAATTATGCCTACCATAAATACAATGGATGTTTGACATGAGATTATTTTTCCCTATAATTACATAAAGCTTTGGAAAAAGTTAGACTTATTTCTCTGTTTTCTGAATTGCATGCCTTACTTATATATTATATGACTATTATTTAACTGTTAGTGTGTGATTAGCAATACCATTATTTTCAGGCAAAGTAAATATAACACCTTTCTTTTAGAAAATGTATCACTTTTCCAATCTTAATAAACAGAAAAGTATGACTTGCATGTAAACCCATGATTTCATTGTTAATCAAATATGTATGTTATATAACTGGTCTCTGCATAGGAATTACTATTAGTTTCCATTCCTCAACTTTTTTATTGCTTTGTTGATCATCTGCCCCAGAGTAAATCATTTAAATATCACTGATCAATTATTCTGATATCTAAAACAAGCTTAAGGGATTAAAATCAATATCCCATTCTGGAAATCAAGTTATGCTGCACCTGAAATTTAACTATACAAAATAAAGACCTAATAGAAAATATTTGTTCTTCCAAACTCTAG
Source organism: Bos grunniens (assembly GCF_055505025.1). NCBI lineage: Eukaryota > Metazoa > Chordata > Mammalia > Artiodactyla > Bovidae > Bos > Bos grunniens. Next base: position 82,060,261 of record NC_141166.1, read on the forward strand.
TGTTATAAAGGAAGATAGATATTCAAATGTGACAAGAATTTATAAAAATAAAAACACACTAGACTATTTTTAACTAAGATGTGTTGCTCTGCCTATTAATGCATTATGGTTCCTTGTGTGCTTCACATATTCTCTTTATTAAACCACTGAGGACCCTGGTTGTGGAATAGATTAAAGCAATAATTGGCAACTTATATTTAGCAGAGACGTCTGGTTATAAAATGTTAAAATCTCTACATTATTAAAAATGAATTCTATTTAGTTTATGAGTCATATTTATTAAACATCCTTAAGCGCATTATCCTGTGGTAATATTCATTTGTCAAAATGGCCAAAGTAGTTCTTTAAATGTATGTAACTGATTTTTGGTTAGTGTTCCCATCTTCCCAAGATTTCTTATGTGCCCTGAAAAATCACTTTATCTCTTGGCATAAGAGTTCCTTTACTTCGAAACTGCCATCATTTATGTCCCAGGGAGACTCTGCTAATCTTATGTAGAGTTTCTGAGAGTGCCTGCAATGGACTTTGCTGTTCCTCAACTGGTGTTCACTGGTTACAGTTGCCCGCTGTCCCTTGACAATGAAATCATACATAATTACACCCAGCTATATTAAGAGATATATCTTCTTAAAATCATGCAATCATCAAAAGGCTCTCATAAATATTGAGACTCCTCTCATTTCCCTCTAGTTTGTTTTCCTACTTCAGGGCATTGTCTCATATCATTATTCATATAACAGGTTTATAATTATCCAGAATTAATAACTGCATACTGTATGCATATTTCTTACAGGGATATGTATAAAACCAATGTGATAAGAATTTTACCCATCAGCAGTCATTATGTTTTAATACCAATGTTAACTACTTTTCTTCAAAATGATATTTTCATAATGATTTACAAAACTTGTCTCTCTGCTGCATTATATCTAAGCATCTGTAACATCCCCCTTCTTTCTAAATCCTTCTGAACATTCTCTACATTAGTTTTAAAAATTACCTAGCTCTTTCATTTTATATCAGTTTTGTTCCCATCAGCTATGTAACAATTAATTTATGAATGCTAGTGATTTGCATCATATGTATTAGTTTAGTACATTTTTTTACTATAAAGGCAATAACTTTACTAATATTCTTACTTTAATGAGCTCCATGTTTTTTCTCCTTTGATGACTTCAAAAGTTGGAGTCGTGAAATAATTCAGTATTCAAAAAGAAGAAATTCAAGAATCACCATTCACAATAAAACAAAACAAAATCAAACACTGAAATCACTAAGGTACAGACTTCTGAGAAAAATGTGTTTGATGTATAAATATGGGCCAGTGTCTGTATTTCACATTCTTTTAAGTTATTTGATCTTAATCCAGTAATTATATTAATTTTAACAGATAGAGCTCAGTAATAATCAATCTATAGATCAGAAAGCATTTTATCTTTTTAGATTTATGAATGGAATTAAATCTATTGATTAGATACTTACAATTTCCCTTAAACACTGAAATTCTATCATTCTCTAAAAACTGTGACTATTCCATTTCTCCAACCAACAAAGATTTCAATTTCAACATATTTTTAATTTTTATCCTAAATAAAGATGTCAAACATTCTTTTATCCACTGAAGTGAAGCAAATTTACCCAACTACATTTCAGCAATAAAAAATATGCATAAACTTTGTAATCATGTAAATTAAATACATAATCTACTTATAAAGAAGTAATTCAAGACAATAAACTGACCAGAAATTAAAGTACTATGAAAATAGTGTATATTTTATATAAACTAAGTAATACCTAAGACTTTAATATATAAAACTATCAATCATACATGGGCTGTATACAGTCATACAATTACACATATTTCTACGCACTGAAGTTAATTCAGTTCCTTATGATTTTAAAATGTTTAAACCAAAGCAGTCAACTTCTCTCAAATTGAACATTAAATTTCACTTGCCAGATTCCTACTTACAATGATCCTCATTTTTGACACATAGAAATTGACCAGTTTTCTTTTATCAGGAAAACAGCTATTTTAGAGTTTAAACCCACTAAGCTGAACTTGACTTAGGGGCTATTGTACTTTCACACATCCTGAGCTGAAATAGCTCAAACAATGTACTAAAGGTTGCATGTTTATGGTTAAGACCAACCAATTAGGCCAACAAATTAAAAACCAATGCCTCTTAAAATGCATACATTTCAAAAATGAAGTATGATGTATATGTGATGTACACATAGTTTAATATTTTTAAGTAGTTTCCTGGCAATTGTACTAAATTGGCTATCATTCTGTTAGATTCATATAACAATTTACTAAAAAAAATCCATTTAATAGCAGCACATTAAAGAGCAAGATAGGCAGTGAAATCTATAATAATGGTAACTATTCTTAAATCTAAGTCAGTCAATATGACCTTTCAATGCTCCTTTCTAATGACACTTGCAGATGTAGTGGTCCTTTGGCTATTTGTCACATCAGTCCCTACTTATTGGGCTTCCCACGTGGTGGGTGCAGGAGACATAAGAGATGTGGGTTTGATCCCTGAATCTTATCCTTCATTTTGGCATTTTAGTTCTCAGGATGAAGGTTCTGTTTCATGACATCATTATGAAGTCTACAGATTATTTGTTCATTTGTGTTTGATTACTCTAGGGGAGTTAACTTCATATTCTATTTAACACTCAAGTTATATATGTAATCTTTTACATTGTGTTTAGAACTTTTGCTGATTTTCTGTAATACAACATTTTTCTCCAACCTTTCCCACAATTTAGAAAACCCCAAATTTGCCAGGTGTTTTAATGAAAACTCTCTAAGATCTTTTAATATCGATTTTGCCACTCACACTTATGGCCAGAATGTAGTCATCATCATTGCCACAGAAAAAGTAATGTCCAGTTAGTATCAATAACTGGCAAAAATCTTATTCCCTATGCCAATCCTTTTTGAAGAGATTGCAATTTCCTTAATGGAGGAAGATATATATATTTGAAGGTCAAAAATAGTTCAATATAAGCAAGTTCAAATATTTCAACCTAATACACCCACAAGCATACACATGCATTTAGATATATACCCACACACATATTATGCAACTATTATATTTAAAATAAATAATCACCCTGTTTATTGAGGTAGAGACACATGCTTAGCAGTCTGTAAATGTCAGCTTTAATTGTTTATAGAAATAAATATTCTGCTTCCCTTTAAGAGCTGAGGAAACAGACCTAGAATGCTAGCATTACTCAGGTAGGAAGATTCAAATTCAGACTGAGTGCAAAGCCTCTAGCCTTCAAATTCTGCATGCTTCTCTGTACCTACAAATCATTCCACAACTTCTGTCTGTTATTTGATTTTTCATACTGCTCACCCCAAACTTTAGGGATCATTTCTAGGGAAACTAAGAAATACTCTATTGCACATGCAATGGGAGAGTAACAATGTATATTTTTGCCATTATTTTAATAAGCTATACTGTGATCTGACGCTTTAGCTTGTTAAAGAGAAAAATATACAAAATAAACAATATGATTGTGAAATGTCTGAGATGCTCCACATTTGCATTTATAGCATTATGGTCTGGATCTTGTTCATTGAAAACTGTCTGATGTGGGGAATTAATGTTGTCTGTGGAATATTGACTTAATTGGGTTGAAGCTATTAATCTACTCTGTCACCTGCTAATGGTGCCAGAGGATTCTGGCATGATGCTTTACCTATGTCTACTTTTTACTCCAGGCCATATTATGAAATGATTAAAGCCCATGCTCAGGGCACTATAGTTCTCAGAAAACTATCAAAGTAGTTTCAATTGCTTAGGAGAGTTTTGCTGACGATTTCCTAAACCATTCTTTAAATTTCAGCAAATACTAATGCTGAGACTGAGTTTTACTTGGCTAGCATTGCTAGATGGCCAAAATTTCCAGATGCATTAAATATTTTTAATACTAATTTAATTTATATGTAATCATATTTTATTATAATAAATTTATATATACATATATATATATGATTTGGTGTGGGAGATGGTGAAGGATAGGGAAGGCTGGCGTGCTGCATGCAGTTCATGGGGTTGAAAACAGTCAGACATGACTGAGTGAACAGCAATGTATATATATGTATATATATATATATATATATATACACATATATACATATACATATACAGGTGTCCTCTCAGAAAAGCACAACTGAATAGAAATTTAAGCAGAAAGAATTTTCCTAGGGATTTGGTTAGAAACATGTTCAAAAGGCTTAAACAGTATAGAGACGAGTTGGAGGGGGATCAGGGTGGCAAGTGTGACAAGGATTGGTTACTTAAAAACTAGGAATCTGCTTCTGCTCTGAGCCAGTATTTGCTGTATTGCTAGAGTTATAGGAACTCCACTGCCTTGTAGCAGCAAGGAATGCATGGTATTCTCTGGATAGGAATCCAGAAGCCCACATTTCCTCCAAGTGTGCACAAACCACCTTGAAACTCCTTGAGGCCTTCAACCACTTCCCAAGGCTCTTCATTGTCTGCTGCTGCAGGAGGCTCCACCAGAAGTAGGAAAACATTTTTTTTTTTCTTCTCCCTTCCCTTTTCCAATCTCTCAGCAGTGGCTCTAACAGGCAGTGCCCTTTGGGAAGCCAGCAAAAGTAGCCTGGAGGATGTAGTAGTTGCCAGCTTCTAAGGGAAACATGGAGCTGAGAGGGAAAAGAATGGACTCAGCACAACTTATTTTGTTTTGTCTTATAATTCTATTTTATCCTTACCATTGATTCATTGAGATGATATCGTTAAAGTGCCTTTGGCAGGGTTTTGTCCATTACATAGACACACAAGAAATGTCAGTACCACAGGTGAAGGTCTTTCCGAAATCAATTTAAACCTCTTGCCTTCTGGAACAAAGGAGACAGAATATAATTTAACTTTTTCTTGGTGGCTCAAGGTTAACTTTGGAATACCAAGGTTTACCCTGGGACCATTGCCTTCAATGACTTGAGATGCAAAGCAATGTTTCCTCCAATACTGATGACTCCATACTGCTATAATTTTAGTCTATTTTCTGTTTTTCTTTTTCTTGCTTATAAGCAAACAATAATTTCATGCAGTTGTTAGTGTAGACCTATTTAGTAATATCCTTACTGCTCCTAATTTTTTATAATGATTTGTTGTAGGTCAGGAAACAAGATAACAATTTTCTAAAATCTGGTTTTACAAAGAGCAAATCTAAATGAAACTTTGAGTGGCTGCCTGTAAGGGTTTTTCTCATGAGCAAAGTATATGAGCGCATCTGCTCAGAAGACCATTTTTGTCTACTTTATATCTTCCTCTATTTTCCAGAGTTGTGATTATTTGCTAAGTACCCTCCAGGTAGCTGAGATGCTAATGTAATATTGGCCAGCTAGCAAAAAACAGGCTAATTTTGTGAATGGCCTGAGATGTATTCTGGATGATTCATCTCATAATAAAAATTATTGCATAATTGAGAGAAATAAATCCTTTCTCTTTATGATCAAAATCATGGCCTCTTTTGCAAATTTGCAAAAGTTTATTGTGTTTTGTGGATCATAAAAAACAGCTTATAGAATCAGGGAACTATACAAATACCATTATGCCTTGTGTCTAGATCTTAAATAAAATATATGTATATATGTATAAATGTGCATGCATGTATGTATACATGTTTAAAAGGTACATATAGATATATATGTATATGTATCATATGTTTTGTATGTTGGAAGAATAGGGAGCATAAGACACTAAGCAGAGAAATAGTTGGAAGAAAAAACTTTAATGGCCATAAATCTAATGATATCATCAAGAAAACCTTGACATGTCCCACTATTGCCCTATAGTAGGACATTATGACCTAGTAAATTTAATTATCCACAGATAAAAGTAACATATCACTTTTATCTCTTGCTTCTATAATTCTTTCAAATTTACATTTTGGATCTACTTACATTTATTCTCTTATTCTAGTACTTAAAATAATTAGCCCATGCATAATGACTGAGATTGAGATGACATCCCAAATTTGGTTTTATCATGCTCTCACCTCTGAGTGGTATGGAGCTGAAGGGCATTATTGTACACAAACAGCAATGAGGCAGTCACGTGGGCTGGTACTGGCAGACTTGGGACAAAACCCGAGTTTCTAGGAAACTATATGTTTGACAATCTTTGGAATTTTATAACTGGGAGAAGCATGCATGCTTGGTAAGTCACTTCAGTCATGTTCAACTCTTTGTTACCCTATGGATTATAGCCTACCAGGCCCCACTGTCCATGGGATTCTTAGTTTCAAAAGGGAGGGCATATATGTATACTTATAGCTGATTCATGTTGAGCTTTGATAGCAAACAGCAAAATTCTGTAAATAAATAGAAAATAAAAAAAGAATACTAGAGTGGGTTGCCATGCCCTCCTCCATGAAATCTTCCCAACTCAGGGATCCAACTCTCATCTCTTACATCTCCCGCACTGGTAGGCAGGTTCTTTACCACTAGGTATATCTGGGAAACCCAGGAGAAGCATAGGAGATAGTTATATAATAATTATATTTAATTAGTTTTCTATTGCTGCTATAAAAAATTGCCATGAACATAGAGGCTCAAAACAACACAAATATTTTCCCTTTTAGTTCCACAAGCCAGAAGTCTCATTTGGCCAAAATCAAGGTGCCTGCAGGGGTAGTTGCCCTGGAGGGTTTAGGGGAAAATCCACTTCCTTGGCTTTTTCAACTTGTACAGGCTGCCCACTTGTTCTCTCCTGACCACCATCTTCCATCTTTAAAGCCATGAAGAACTAGATGAGTCTCCACTTAATATCACTCTGACCTCATTAAATAGTCCCGTCTCCCCTGACTTTGACTTTCCTGTCTTTATTCTATTTTAGGGAATGATTACTTTGAGCCCACTTGGAAAATCTAGGGTAATCTCCCTCTTGTATGTAAAGTTAGCTGATTGGCAAACTGAATTCCATCTGCAATCTTAATGTCCCTTTATCTTTTAATTGGTGTATTCACAGGCTTTTGGGATTAGAACACAGACGTTTTGGGGAGGTCATTATTCTACCTGCCATAGTCCGAGAAAATAATAAACATATAAATTCTCCCCTAACTTTGTTTTCTTGTCATAAAATTACTATCTGGAAGGAAGTATTAGCTTCATTTTTGTAGGAGAGGAAATCATATCCTATGGGCTCTGAACTTTTATTGAAGGAAATTTTTAGAATTTATAAATATAGAGCCTTGAAATGTTTGATGCTCTTATTCTGTAGAAAATAACTGAAATTAAAAAGAAACTACTATTTTATTTGGGGACCCATAAAAAATGCTTAAAGCTTGGGTTTTTAAATAGGTTCAGTTTTCTGGAAAAGAGGAAAGAAAAAGGATACTAATGGTTTCAGATCCATTAAGATGTTGCAAATGAGTATTACTTTAAAACAGCTTTACTTTCTATCTCTAAAATCTGAATGTAGATACATGATATAGTCATGAATGAATGAGTCAACACTGGCACTTGTTTGTGGTCAGTTTATGTAGTAATCTCATACATAAACTGTCTTTCAAGGCATCCCCTAATATCACTTAACCTCTCCAAATCTATTTTCACATAAGTAAAATAAGTTAATATTGTTTGCTGCTGCTGCTGCTGCTACTAAATCTCTTCAGTCGTGTCCAACTCTGTGCGACCCCATAGACAGCAGCCCAACAGGCTTCCCCGTCCCTGGGATTCTCCAGGCAAAAATACTGGAGTGCGTTGCCATTTCCTTCTCCAATGTGTGAAATACCAATACCGTAAGCTAATATATGGGAGAACATAATTAAAATAGAGTCTGTATCTCAAAACGTCTCTGTGGCTCATTATGTTTACCTGTCACCAGGAACAGTTTCAACTTTTACATGAATTCATTTAATCATTTGAAAACCCACTTTACAGTAATTCTATTATTATTCCTATTTTATACTAAAAACATTGAAATACATATAGGTTAAGCAACTAGTCCAAGATGATCCAAAAATTAAGTGAGAAAATTAGAACTGGAGCTAAATTTGGTTTGGCTCCAAAGGCCAGACATTTAACTACATAACTTGTCTCTGGTAGATGCATTGGCCTAAACACAATTTGATATCCTCATTGTGCATTAGGATTGTTGTCTACTTGTTAGCACTTCTGTTCTTCAGCATAAAAGCAAAATGCAAAGTAGCAAATATTTACTGAGTATCAGCGTGTCAAATAGAGAGTTCTACGCGGTGTAGGGAGAAGGCCAGCACACTGCTTTGCTTCAGTCTCTGCTTAGTAATTATTTGTCAGTTGATTAGTGAGCAGGATACTCAATGAACTGACTGCAAAAACACCCTTGCAAATTCAAAGAAAAGTAAGGATACATTGCCATGCACGTTAAAATAGACAAAAATGGTGAAATAAGTTCCATTTTTTCCCCTTGAATTACAGCAAAGTTCACTGGACACATTTTGCTATGTTCACCAGTGCAGATGTATTAAACCTTGGCATTTTGAGGAACACTTCTAAAATATACATTGGTTTCATTAATACTGATGCATTCATAAGCATGTTATGTATGCTACCATTTACATTTCATACCAATGTTGGATGAAAGGGTATAAATGCATTATAAACATATTTTCAAATTAAGAATGTGAGCCCAGTGTTGTCAGGTTCTGACAGTTTAATATGTTGAGAATAGTGGGGTTCATTTTCAAAGCCACATGCTCTAATTTAGCCATGTGGCTTCATGTTTATTTTAATGGCAGTTGCAGAGTGAAATCACCACAAAACACCCTGAGCACTTACCCAACTGTTTCTACCAAAGGAAAGGGAACATTAATTGAACTAAAATTATACTTAACCTTAGCCAAAAGGATGTTCTCCAGCTTTGCTTAATTACTATGTTCTTATGCTTTAGTAAAATATCACAAATAGGAACAAACTTAAAAAAACTTTTTAAAATTAATTATATACTGCATGTGTCATGACTAAAAATGTAGTATATCTTAGGACATTAAGTAACAAATGCTGATCTATCAACATGGCAATTTTTTCTTTAACAATTAGACTTCAAATTCATCATAACCATATTAATTATATTATCAAAAATCCAGTGGCATAAAATTGGGAAAATTTTACCTCAACAGATAGCCTCTTTTCTCAGAACTATTAACTTCATATCACAGACAAAATACATTAATCTCACATTGGGTTTTAAAAATGGATAGGACCACATCTCTAAATTAATGATTCATAAAATCATTTGCAGCTATTAGCCTATAAGGATAAGTGCTGGTAGCTCTTTTTATTTCACTACTTTGTGTGATATCATCAATTCAAAGTCTATCTCATATGGGATAATTTATATATATCACATAATTCATTGAGACTTGTCAGGCTTTTAAAATTTGCATTACCATGTACAATTATAAGTGTCACAATATGAAATAATATTCAGGCAGTGATTCTCTGAAAATTCCTTTAATTACTTGAGCCCAATCATGAGTCCTATAAGCCATGAGCTGTAGAGCTTATAAGGCTAGAAAGAGTTCTGTTTTGCCTTATAGCCTTGGCAAAATCTAGCTCTTTCAAAGGATGTGCACTCATTGCAATGTTTGGACCAAGGAGAAAAAAAAGAGATGCCGTGGGCAGCAGGGAATAGATGTTCTTCCAGCCACTCTTTGTCAGGAAGCAGTGTAATCTCTCTGAATTTTATCTTGCCACTTAGAGAAATGAACATGTCTTTGTACTTCTGTTCACTCTAATGAATGTGATGTGTAAATGCTTAAAGATTTCAATTCACAAGTCCTTTCAACACCTTTCTTTTGAAAGAAAGTGATAAACATCGTTTAGTTAATAAAAATTCAGGTATCAAAGGCAATTCATGTATATTTATGATAATAAAATACAAATAAGCTTAAGCACTCTGTGTACAAACATCTAATTGGTCATTGAAGGTCACTAGGCCTTGGACACTGGTCAGTATGAATCAATGTGATTCTTTAAAAATTTACTAAAACTTACCTTATCCCAACTGCTCTAAAAAGTGTTAATATAAATTGTTTAATACAAATGCATAAAAGTGGTCAATATATCTTCTAACCCTGTAATCCTAGAAGCCAGAAAGAATATAAATGAGTGACACACACACTCATGCCAAAATCACATTATTTTGACGAAAAAAACCTGAAAAAATAAAAAAAACCTAAGCAGCATAGCGGTTCAATTGCTAAGTCATGTCCGACTCTTTGCGATCCCATGGACTGAAGCATACCAGGCTTTCCTGTGTCTGCTGGATTTGTTCAGATTCATGTCCACTGAGTTGTTATGCCATCCAACCATCTCATCCTCTGCTTCCCCCTTCTCCTTTTGTTTCCATCTTCCCCAGCATCAGAATCTTTTCCAATGAGTCAGTTCTTCACATTATGGTATGTTGCAAAAGAACAAGCTAACTGGTAGTGAGCATAATTAGAAAACCCCAGTCATGCCTCTAAATAAAAATAATAACTTGGGCAACAGTTTCTGGGTGTCAGTTTGCTAATATTCTGAACATATCGATATTACCATATTTTAAAGGTAATACTATGACTTACTGGGCTACCCAGGTGGTGCAAGTGGTAAAGAAGTGCCTTCCAATGCAAGAGACAGAAGAGATGTGGATTCAGTCCTGGGTCAGAAAGATCCCCTGGAGGAGGAAATGACAACCTGCTCCAGTATTCTTGCCTGAAGAATCCCATGGACAAAGGAGCCTGGTGGGCTATGGTCCATGGGGTCACAAAGAGTCAGACACAGACATGACATGACTGAGGAGGCAACAGAGCGTGAGTGCAAGCATAATAACTTACTACTTTACGACTTGGGGCAAGTTGCTCAGTTCCTCAAACTGAGATTCTCACATATGGAGGGAAATAGAGATAGTAATAATCGTCTCCGTATCACTAGATTACTGTGAGAACTGAGTTATTTTTTACAAAGACCTGATGCCTAGAGATCTACATGTAGCAAGTATGTTAATTATTGTCATAGTTATCTGTGTGCTCCAAGAAACACTAATTTTGTTGAAGTTGTTTGGCATATAAATAAATAGCTGAAGTAAATAAATAAATTTATTTATTTTTACAGATTTATTGAAGTATAATTAACAATTAAAATTGTAAGATATTTAAAGTATAAATTGTGATGATTTGATATACATATACATAATGAAAGTTTTGCCCCCATCTAGTTCCATAATCTCCCATATTTATCTTGTCCGTTTGTTTGTTTTGGTGAGAACATTTAAGTGTTACTCTCAGGATAAATTTATTTCTATAGCCAAATAAAATAAACAGCTCTACATTGAAAAAGTTTTGAACGTGACATGTTAATAGTCAATTATTTTTTCCTTCATAATGTACAACAACTTGTAATAAGATGCACTGTACATCTCTAAGAGGGAAATATTACCCTACATTATTGGACTGAAATCCTTATTTCAGAGAACAACTGGTAGGAAGAATTTTCTGCCAAAGCCATTCTGGAAAATATTTAAAATGATTATCTCTGAGCTAACTGGGGTTTATAATACCGATATCTCAGGTTACATGAAACACCTTTCAGAATCTTGCTTCCTTTGCTCCATTCTAGAATAAGTATCAATGAAATAGAAGCCGTGTGCTCAGGGCAGTTGTAAGGAAGAGGTAGCCTCCAGCTTTAATTTCCTTGTTTCAGTTCCTCAGGTGGCATTTTTGATTTAGGTGAGCAGGTTTTACAGGTTTGAATCTTCCTTTTCCAGAACTTAGATTCCTTGCTGAGATATTGAGACTTAAAATCCTTGTGGCTTTTGAGTGTTCAAGCTGAGGTCTGGAGTTGAGTTTATAGATCACATTACCAAGCAGTCTTTTGAGCCACCATGGCTCTGATCAATTATTGTCCTAATCAATAGTCATTATTTTCCCCTTGCCTTTTCTTAATTCCTTAAAATATATCCTAATGAAACACATACTTAGAATTACTTAGAGCTGATTATTTAATACTTCTAATACACAGTTGCAAGAATACAAATTACTTGTTTAAAGTCTTTGCTACAAAAGAAACCCTGTGAGTGCTTTAAACAGGCAATTCCTTAAGTTGGTTCAACTTTTTCCCAAATAATAATTTGAATTTGTAGCTTTATATTTACTTCACAAAATAAGTAATTAAGTAGACATTGAAATACAACCCCTCTCATGTGTAGATTTTATTTTCCTTTCTCATTTCATTATTTTATGCATACAATTAGTTTTCTAATTCTGGTCAGGAATAATTGTTCATATGTACAAGGCACTGTGTTCAGTGTATAACTATCCTATGATTAAGTATTGATATCTAACTGTTAAAAAATGAGGAAACTGAAGCTATTAAAAGTTGACCAAATTGATTAGAGGTTACTGTGTCTGAGGCTATTGGTGCTTAAATTCAAGTCTTTCCAATAATACTATGTGTTAGCTATTAATATAGTTGTTTATAGACAAATGATTAAAATATAAAAAGTATGCTACTTTTCCACATTCTCTTAGCTAACAAGTGCTGGGGTGAGGATTTGAACTTCTGGTAAAACAGAAACAAGTATGGGAACTAGGAGAAAGGATTAATCAGACAGTTCTATGATTTTAATTATAGAGTGACCTAGGATACAAAATGGTCATTGTTATGAGAAATATGACAATGTTGATGCAGAGAATAAAAAGGCTGACATAATGATGGAAGAAAAAATATATATATATATTTCTATACATATACTATACATTTAGTGCAGACTACTAGATTCAAGGATTTTTAATTAGCTGTAAAAATGATGCTGTAATAGGAATTAGCAAAATTTTGTTTTCAAATAATATGGAAAGTTCATAGAGAATACATACTCATGGAAAATTGACTATTTAACAGTTTTATAACATTTATAACACTCAGGGCATTTTCCAGAAGGAGAAAATTGGGTTATTAAATGGCAGATGGTTTTCTCTGAAGCCCTATGGATTGTGTATTATTAAAGGTTGATACTTTCAGTTATTCTGATTTTACTGGCAGTATACATAGTATATACATGAGGCATGAGGTACCCTGGTTTTCAAATGAACTGCTCCCCTGATATTACAATATTTAATGCAGGCCAGGATACTGGCCTGGTAGCTCAGACAGTAAAACATCTGCCTACAATGCAGGAGATCCGGGTTCGATCCCTGGGTCAGGAAAATCCCCTGGAGAAGGAAATGGCAACCCACTCTCGTACTCTTGCCTGGAAAATCCCATGGACCGAGGAGCCTGGTAGGCTACAGTCCATGGGGTCACAAGCCTCTTGATGAAAGTGAAAGAGGAGGGTGAAAAACTTGGCTTAAAGCTCAACATTCAGAAAATGAAGATCACAGCATCTGGTCCCATCACTTCACGGGAAATAGATGGGGAAACAGTGTCAGACTTTATTTTTGGGGGCTCCAAAATCACTGCAGATGGTGATTGCAGCCATGAAATTAAAAGACGCTTACTCCTTGGAAGGAAAGTTATGACCAACCTAGATACCATATTGAAAAGCAGAGACATTACTTTGCCAACAAAGGTCCGTCTAGTCAAGGCTATAGTTTTTTCAGTGGTCATGTATGGATGTGAGAGTTGGACTGTGAAGAAAGCCGAGTGCCGAAGAATTGATGCTTTTGAACTGTGGTGTTGGAGAAGACTCTTGAGAATCCCTTGGACTGCAAGGAGATCCAACCAGTCCATCCTAAAGAAGATCAGTCCTGAGTGTTCATTGGAAGGACTGATGCTAAAGCTGAAACTCCAGTACTTTGGCCACCTCATGAGAAGAGTTGACACATTGGAAAAGACTCTGATGCTGGGAGGGATTGGGGGCAGGAGGAGAAGGGGACGACAGAGGATGAGATGGCTGGATGGCATCACTGACTCGATGGACGTGAGTCTGGGTGAACTCCGGGAGTTGGTGATGGACAGGGAGGCCTGGCGTGCTGCGATTCATGGGGTCGCAAAGAGTCAGACACAACTGAGCGACTGAACTGAACTGAACTGAGTGACTTCACTTCACTTCATTTCAAGATACTCTGGGAAAAAAGTCACAAATAATTATTTTGTTCATGGAGCTGGAGCAGTGAATGAAAGAAAACTGAATAAATGTGAATCCTAGGATTATTGATTAATATGATTATAATGCTATAATTTATCTTAATGGAATTTATAAAAAATAATTTATACAGTTTGCAAACCCATTTTAATATGTGTAGCCTAATTTTTTTTCTATAGTTATCCACCTTTCTCAGTCTGGTGTTGGCACTTACTGGACAAAAATACATCCCCAATTCAAATCACTAAAGAAGAAAAGACAAGATTTGGAGAAGAACTATCTTCTATTATTTTTTGCCTTTCTTTTCCTCTCATGAAATGAATGACATATTTATAGTATTGCAATAGATAAGGGTTTGCTTGAATAAGTGAATAGATAAATACAAACAGAACAAATGCTTAAAAATATCAATGATAAAATTATCTTCTAAAATTGGGCAGAAATTTTCATTATAAAGAAAAAGAATGAATGAGAATATCAGTCAAGAATAAATTCCATTGATAGGGAAAAAAAATCATAAATTTAATCCTTGCATTTCATGAATTTCCAGTGGCATATAAAGCAAGACTACTTGCATTTTTGTTATGTCATTGTTAATCCACTAAGGTTTTTCAATTAACATTAATATTTACACTAATTACAAATGTGTAATAGAAGGGTTAATCAGAGCATTCTGGAAAACAACATCCAACCATTCAGTCTTTCAAAAAAGTTTGTAACTAGTAGTTTGTCATACTTTTGGCAAGCTAACTAAAGACTGGCTTCTTATATGTTAGGTTGTTATGAAGCTAACAGCACACTAAAAATCTTCTCACCTATACAAATTAAGTGCATTCATATGCAATTCACATGCACTACTTACTTCGCATTTTGGTGCTTTTAGAAGTTTATGTGGAGTTGATGCACCATCTCCTTTGATTTATTCACAGGATTATTGATTATCCATTCTAAAATTGAAATGAACAGGAA
The DNA here is from genome assembly GCF_055505025.1 of Bos grunniens. Lineage (NCBI taxonomy): Eukaryota > Metazoa > Chordata > Mammalia > Artiodactyla > Bovidae > Bos > Bos grunniens. The sequence goes on from NC_141166.1 coordinate 82,075,323, forward strand.
GGCTGGAAAGGCTGGAGAACCTGGTGGCCAGTTGCCATCAATGCACAGTGATTTGGCAGAAAGTTAAAATTCTTAGCTAAATCGTAGTTTCTATGATTGTTTGAAAGTGTTTTTAGAGGGTTAGTTTTTCTTCTTTTTTTTTTTTTCCCCTATTTAAAACCTAGAAAGACTAGGCCCTTTGTTGTATACTGACTGGTATACTTTCCAAGAAAAACTACTAGTCTTCCTACAATGCTGATGGCTGATGTTTTTGATTGGGTTTTAAATTTGGAAACATGGCACTCTAGACTAAATTTTTAATGTATTTTCGTAATTCAAATGGAGGTAGGAGATCTCTTTAAAGATTGCTGCCAAACTTTGTTTAAAAATACATTTATAAAAATATTCAGAACTGGAATCTAAAATTGAATTTTCTGTATATTTTTTCAGTAATTAACTCATCTTTGTATAAAAAAAATAAAATAAGAGAAAATGGGCTAGACTATGTCTACAAAAAGCACATTTGCCTCCAGATTAGACTTTTCTACCTCTAATAAAAATAGTAATATCTTGAGTCAAAAAAGCAAGCTCTAAATAATTTAGATCAGATCTTTTAAGCTCAGATGATTTTAAATTTAGGAGAAAAGTTACAGAATTTTCTTTCCTTTGGGTTTTAAAGCATCTAATGAGTTCTCTGTTCATTTTATAATTAGAAGCAAAATGTTATAACTCCCTCTTGTAGAAAAATTTCCCTTCCTAGAAATCAAATCCCAGGAATATAACTTTCAAGGATATTGTGCCTTTTGTTGTAACTCAGTGTCAAAGTTATAGATGTGTCCAATTGATGATAAAATAACAAGGATTCTATGCTAATGAGCATTTTTGTAGATATATTGATCTGGGTGGCAGAAAGTCATACTTATCTAGCCATTAATGTTTGCCAAGCAAAAGTAGAAACAGGGTCATTCAGCTACAGAATACAAACTTGTCCAAAGTGTACTTTACCTATCAAAACCTGACACCAACCAGAAGAATAAGATACAATTTATTTTCTGTACCTCTGACAGCTGACAGCTTAAATTTGGCTTGGTTACTTTCATGGAAGAAAGAGTCCTAGGTAGGGCCAGATCAAAATAAAACTGTCTTTAATTAACTCCTACTCTTTCTTTTCACAATCCATCCTGAAAACCAATGTTGGCACCCCACTCTTCAATAAACAGATGGTAGAATTTTGTTGTGACTCAGAATAATGTAGTAGCTTCACTATCAAATGGACAAGGGCATGATTCCCACCATTATTTACTGGCTCTGCAAATGTAAGTTATTTAACCTCACTAAGCTTGATTTCCTCATTAAATCTACCAGGATTATGATCCTACATCAGTGGGTTGTGAGGCAAATTAAATAAAATAAGGTTTATATAATCTATTGTTGCCTAAGCACTAGTATAGTTTACCCACAGTTCACTAGACCATTTTCCTTAAGGATCAATTGGTAGGACTTTGGCTCTCTTCCATTCTTGACTCCCTATTTGTGTGCTCAGTTGCTCAGTCATGTCTGAGTCTTTGCGACCCCATGGACTATAGCCCACCAGACTCCTCTTTCCATGCAATTTTCCAGGCAAGAAACTGGAGTGAGTTGCTATTTCCTCCTCCAGGGGATCTTCTGAACCCAGGGATCGAACCCATGTCCCTTGTGCCTCCTGCACTGGCAGGTGGATTCTTTACCACTGCCCTACCTGGGAAGCCCCTGAATCCCTATAAGAAGTTCTAAAAGGAAACAGAGTACTTTATACATGACTAGGGCCTTAATGCCACTGTTAACAGTTCTTATTAGGCTATCCAAGTGGTAGCATAGGACTTGGGTTCCTATTTCACTATTGAATGAAGATTCTTTGTTTTCTGCAGTTTATCTTCATGTGTTCCCCCAACAACTTTTATGGAAATGTAACTCAATTCTGGACAGAGAGCTCTCAGTAGTGATAACCAGAATTGTTGAAGAGGGGGGCCTTGTGACACAGTCTGTCAGCTTTGCTCATAGTCTGGACCTCTTTCCAGGAAACAGGATTATATGAGTGTAGATTCAAATGCAGGTTCAAACCAGATACTCCCCTGAGTTCTCTGAGTCAAGGAGCAGAGTCTAGCCCATTCTGCCAGATGCCATGTTTGGACACAGTGAACTTTTTAAACAGTATTTCAGGGGGCTTGTGTTTCTCCCTGGCATCTGGCTTTCATTACATCCATCTCCAAACTCCGATTATTAAAAGATTTGAATTGCTTTCAATGAACTCCTATTCTAAAGAAGAATCAGAACTTGTGGCTGGATACCTGGTTTGGACCAAGTATGTGACTGTCACTGTAAGAATTTATTTTTTCCACGATGCTCTGAAGAGGTGATAGGGAGAGGGAGGGAGGAGGGAATGTCTACCTGAATCTCAGTTTTTACCCAACATAGAGACCTCTGCATACATTATACATGTAAAGTTCCTGGTATAGAGTAGGCATTTGATTTAGTAGTTGATATATTTTTCTTTTCTTGTCCTCCACGCACCATTGGGTAGAGTGTCTTATAAGGGGATAGTAAGTGGTATAGTATTCCTTTATCCACTGCTAAAGAGACCACCTCAGGGATAAACACTAATCATCATGAAGATGTAGTCATCTTGCTCTCCGCTTCATGCGTTGTGCTATCTTAATTATGACTCCTTTCTTTGGACAATAAGGTTAAAAATATTAAGCACGTTCAACATAGAACATATTTTTCCTCCTTCTAGAGAGCCTTTAACAATTACTTGATTGAAGATCTGAGCTGTAGGTAGCTATAATTTTGCAGACTCGTTATATTATTTCTGGCTTATTTAAGTGTTGACTCATTTTGTACTGTCTGAGAGCTGAAAAGAAATCGTTAGGGAAAGGCTAAAAATATCTTTGAGTTTTCCTTCTATTGCTTCAATTTGATTTTTCTGGTGTATGCTAAAAATCATATTCTACACATTAGGGAATCTAGAAATCTTTCGAAAGGAGGAAAAACTCTTCCTCTTTTCTCCTAGTGCTTTGTGTCATTTGATAACATACACGAGTAGGTTTAATACTCAATCATTTCCCAAATCTAATTTGACTGTCGAATGGGGTTTAATTTACATGATGATGTAATTTCTCACATCAGAAAGCATAGTAACCCTTTTTCTTCTGAGGTTAATGGTGATCTAGCCTAAAGCCTCAAAGATAATTACAAGGAATGTGCTTCAGGTGACAAAGTAGTTTTGACAATCCCAGACTATTGATAGCTTTTTAATTATATTTCTCTCCACCATAGGAGACTATATGCTTTCTGCTTAATAGTTTAAAGGCCTGCTGTTGCATTTTGAAAATTAATTTCTATTGTAATCTATACTTTTAACCTATTGATACTCCAGATGCATGAAACTTCATGCTACTAGTCTACAACCCCTGAAATGAAACTAAATGAAATTCTGGGTTACTATTTGTGTGTGTGTGTTTACATGAAATTGAAAAGACTATCAACTAGAAAATATATAAATATTTATTGATTCTCTTGTCTTCTTACTTGATATTTTCTGATATATAACATTTTTTTTAATTTAAAGTATTTTTGTTTTGTTTTTAAGTGAGAGAGCATCACTGGAAAAGGGTATAATACAAGAAAAAGTGAACAACCTAGGTTTCAAAATTAGTTTGAGTTAATGGAAACAACAGCAAAAAGAAGAAGAAAATATATTTTATGCAGGATCACTTAGTCTTCTGCATGTACCTGGATATTTTGCTAAAACAAATATATTTTTATAAAGCTCAGTTCAGTTCACTCAGTCGCGTGTGTCTCTTTGTGACCCCATGGAATGCAGCACGCCAGGCCTCCCTGTCCATTACCAACTTCCAGAGTTTCCTCAAACTCATGTCCATTGAGTTGGTGATGCCATCCAACCATCTCATCCTCTGTCATCCCCTTCCCCTCCAGGCTTCAATCTTTCCCAGTATCAGGGTCTTTTCAAATGAGTCAGTTCTTTACATCAGGTGGCCAAAATATTGGAGTTTCAGCTTCAACATCCTCCCTTCTAATTAATATTCAGGACTGGTCTCCTTTAGGATGGACTGGTTGGATCTCCTTGCAGTCCAAGGGACTCTCAAGAGTCTTCTCCAACATCACAGTTCAAAAGCATCAATTATTTGGTACTCAGCTTTCTTTTTGGTCCAACTCTCACATCCATACATGACTACTGAAAAAACCATACCTTTGACTACACAGACCTTTGTTGGCAAAGTAATGTCTCTGCATTTTAATATGCTGTCTAGGTTGTTCATAATTTTTCTTCCAAGGAGCAAGCGTCTTTTAATTTCATGGCTGCAGTAACTATCTGCAGTGATTTTGGATCCCCCCAAAATAAAGTCTGTCACTGTTGCCACTGTTTCTCCATCTATTTTCCATGAAGTGATGGGACCAGATGCCATGATCTTAGTTTTCTGAATGTTAGTTTTAAGCCAACATTTTCACTCTCCTCTTTCACTTTCATCAAGAGGCTCTTTAGTTCTTCTTCACTTTCTGCCATAAGGGTGGTGTCATCTGCATATCTGAGGTTATTGATATTTCTCCCGGAAATCTTGATTCCAGCTTGTGCTTCATCCAGCCTGGCATTTCTCATGATGTATTCTGCATATAAGTTAAATAACTGCTACTGCTACAGCTAAGTCGCTTCAGCCGTGTCCGACTCTGTGCGACTCCATAGACGGCAGCCCATCAGGCTCCACCGTCCCTGGGATTTTCCAGGCAAGAACACTGGTGCGGGTTGCCATTTCCTTCTCCAATGCATGAAAGTGAAAAATGAAAGTGAAGTCACTCAGTCGTGTCTGACTCTTAGCGACCCCATGGACTGCAGCCTACCAGGCTCCTCCGTCCATGGGAATTTCCAGGCAAGAGTACTAGAGTGGGGTGCCATTGCCTTCTCCGAAGTTAAATAAGCAGGATGACTATATACAGCCTTGATGTACTCCTTTCCCTATTTGAAACCTGTTGTTGTTCCATGTCCAGTTCTAATGGTTGTTTCCTGACCTGCATACAGCTTTCTCAAGAAGCAGGTCAGGTGATCTGATATTCCCATCTCTTTAAGAATTTTCCAGAGTTTATAAAGTAGTAGAGAACTCTTTTTAAAAGCCAATATATTTATTATTTTCTTTATCTTTAAGGCTAAATCAATCAAAAATTTAAACTATTTTCTTTCAAGTTAGGTAAGTCTGAAGATTAATTTTGACCTGAATTTAGTTCCAACATTTAACTGATTTACAATATTTTATTAGTTTCAGGTATACAACAGTGTTTCAATATTTTATTTGATTATACTCCATTTAAAATTATTACATTATAATGGCTATATTTCCCTGTTTTGTAATGTATCTTTGATGCTTATTATTTTTATACATAGTAGTTTGTTCCATTTTTAAGTTGATGTTATTCACACAGTCAAACAGCCACATGAAAGCTGAAAATTTTAGTCACATATCCTTATGTTTGACTATATTAAATCAAATCAATTTATACTTCACATTCTCATTTTGTCAAGATTATATTCTTCACTTCATAAAAGTTATTCTTAGCACCTGATTCTTCACTCAGAGCCAAATTATGATCTGATTGGTCAGATACATATAATTTGTGGTTTATATAAAGAAATGGAATTGCAACCTATTCTCTGTCAGACTATTGTAATAACAATCATAATACATAGAGCTTAGCGATATTTATGATTACTTGCTTTAGTACCATCATTCAACGAAAAAAGAAAACTGATGCCCAAGACACAAAGCGGTATGCGCAAGACTATTTCAGTTATTTAGTAACAAAATGTAGTGAAGTCTGATCACCTGGATCAATTAGCATTCCACCACACCACTCATATTAATAAGGCTATTATTTGTTTAACTTTCTTGTGTGGCTTATAAACTTTACAATCCACTTTTAGAAATTAAATGATCAAAGTAGAATCTTTAGATTTTACAAAGACAGATAAACAGTAGTGTTTTTATAATACTGAATCCAAAATGTTATCTTCTCTAGGCTCCAAACTCTCATCAGCAAATGGAGTAAAGTTTGAGGAGGGTTTTATGATAGCACTTCTATAGAGAGGGAGGGATTAGAAAGAAGTGCAGAGGTTGGAAAACACAGGGCAGATGTAAATAGAAGAAAACGAAATGAATGCCTAATACGTGTCTTTTTATTAGATACCTACTATGTGCCAATCACTGTGCTTGTGCTGTGATAAGGATACTAAGGCTTTGGGTACTAAAATAACTTGTTCAGTTCATTTAATTTGTGTGTTTGAAAATAGAATTCAAAACCAGTTACTATGTTTTGCTTAAATAGACAAAACTGGGAATAAGACTGGAAAGTGGAAAAGGGGATGGAAAGGACATAGTTTGCCAGTCCTTAAAAGTAGCAATGGTAAATCACTAAAGATTTACAAGCAAAACAAAACAAACAAACAAAAAGAGCTCTTCTCATAGGACAATGATGGTGGAATATAGTACCTAATCTAAAAGAATATTAATTTACTGATTACAAAAGGAACTGTAATAGAATTTTACAATAGATCAGTCAAGAGAGTAATGGGACTAATAAGTTTTGATCAGTATGAACTTTGAAGGCTTTTAGCATACACAGATGGATAAAAAAATTATAGAAAATTTCTCAGACATGCAATATCACACTCCTCAAATAAATCACTTACCCTTAATAAAACGTATAGCTTGAAAGTGAAGGAAAAACTTTGTTGAGAATTTTTGAAGAAAGAAGACTTGGGGTCTGACTGAGAAGAAAGAATCAGTACAAACAAGTACTCTCACTAATGAGTACTTGTCATGTGAATGGGTGGTTAGAGAAGTGTTAGTTAAAATTAAACAAATAAGAGAGACTAGATGATATATTAGGTAAGAGGAAATTGAAAGAAAAGATGATGGAATATGTTTCTATTTTTGAAGACTTTAGTCTGGAATTCTAATTATCACCCATGTTTTTAATAATGAACTATTGAATCGTAAATAGAGGTAAGGGAAATTAGGGTGGAAATATGTTTTAGAGTCAATTTCAAGAGTTAGAGTTGAAACTGAAAATAAATAATCACTGAGGGAAGAAGCATGTCAAGTTAGAATTGTTATCAGAAATTCTAAATGCACAATTTTATGTGAAATGAAAGAATAGGAAAAAAAGAAAGAGAGAAATTGTCATGAAGCAGTAAAAGCTGGTTAGAGCTGTGTCACAAAAACCTTTTAAAGATGTCGATGGCTATCAAATATTGGAAGCACAGCCAGTGCAAGGAAAACTGACAGTTAATTGGAAATGACTACTGTGTGGTCATGGTTACAATTGTGAGCCCTGGAAAGGGGTGATGACACAAACTAAGGCCTGCAGAGAAGATAGGCGGTGAAGAATTAGAAAGGGCAAGAAGCAGACCAGCAGTTCCCAAAGCCTGAATCAGAGCCTTAATTAATTTGAGAAAGACATTTTCACTGATCGAAATGGGGGAGGAGAATGAAAACAAATCATAAGATTCTATAAATATTTATTTCCTACGTTGGGAGTTTAAGTCATTTTCTTAACACAATTATAGTAATGAGAGATAATTATGTTTAATCATTTTCTTATGGTAAAGCAAAACTGTTAGCAACTGTAAATTGATTCTAAATTTTATTTCATAGATATAATTCTTTTCTTTGGAGAAGATTCTTGAGTCCCTTGGACTGCAAGGAGGTCAAACCAGTCCATCCTAAAGGAAATCAGTTCTGAATATTCATTGGAAGGACTGATGCTAAAGCTGAAACTCCAATACTTTGGCCCCCTGATGCGAAGAACTGACTCACTAGAAAACGCCCCGATGCTGGGAAAGACTGAAGGCAGGAGGAGAAAGGGACAACATAGAATGAGATGGTTGGATGGCATCATCAACTCCAGGGACATGAGTTTGAGCAAACTCCATGAGTTGATGATGGAGAGAAAAGCCTGGTATGCTGCAGTCCATGACGTTTCAAAGAGTCAGACATGACTGAGTGACTGAACTGAACTGAACTGAACTGGTCAACAGGATTGTAAAGTTATGTGGACTCAAGGAGAATACTACCTTTAAGGAAGAATAATTGTGGATGAGAATATAAGAAGACAGTACCTAGACGAGGTGACTGGGCTACTCTAGAGGTTTATAAAATGGGGGTGAGGTGAAGGGTAGAGAAAAATACTGAATATTCAAAATAGGAGAGTTAGTTAATAGATTTTTTTAAGGTTAAGAAGGAATGATATAAATACAAAAACAGAAATATTAGCTCCAGAAAAATTGATACTTAACCCTTTGAGACAGGAGTTTGATGAAATTGATGCCATAATTTAGTGTATGCCCTTGTCTTTCCACAAGGTATTTTCCTTTTTACTTAATATCTATGCAGAAACAAAACACGAATTGTGAATAAAACTTAAAGTGAGAAATAAACCTTTTGTTATGAATATATATGTGTAATGAATATAATAAAAGATGTATTAATAATACATTATTCTCTCCCAGTAATACATATTGTATCCCAGATTTACCTGATTTTAAATGTGATAATTCATAGCTATGTTTGTCCTTGCTCAGTCTTTCAAGTTCCCACACCTTGCAACAGTCTTCACATGATAGGTACTAAATAAACATCGTGTTGAATTATAGACAAATATTTGCAAGTTGTTCAGGGTGGAGCAACAATTCTATTTGTGCTCATTTATTTCTTGCATGTCATAATATTGGTGGTTTTATCATTATTTTATTTTACCTTCAAAGCATGAATAATGATAGCAAGGTCTTGTATTTCAATGGTCTATCATTTGTAGTCTAAATAATTACTTGCTATGCAAAAAATTTTCTCTGCCTTGGTGTGAAAATTTTAAGGCCCTTTATGTGGCTGGAATGAGTTATCAACTAGTATTTATGAATTTTACAACAAATTGTCATTTTTCCTGATTAAATGTGCCTATAATATTATTATCTTGATCATTCTTCTTAAGTTACAGTTGATATTTAAATCATGTCTCCTTGTCTGGAAATGACCGTGCTATTTTTTAAATAAATATCACCTTTCAGGTGGAAATGAACACCCAAAAGTCAGCCATATTAGGATATAGACACTTGGACTCAACTTAATAACTTATGGTGGCAATGTGAATTGCAGTTAATCTATTTGCAGAAACATTCTTTACAGAATACAAAGTTATTCAAAATAATAAAAAATAATTTATTGTAGTAGAATTTTTCTGTAGTTCTTTGCATTTTATAACTTTATATTGTATATTTTATATTCTATATTTTTATCTTTAGATTGATTCTCAAAAAAACAAAAAACAAAAAAAAACCTCCAGTCCACATTTGATGCAGCTTTCTGGTTTTGTTTAGCTTCATCTAATTTAATATGAAAAAAACACACCAATACTGATACAAAATACTCATCTTTTTTAAGTTGCAAAGTCTGCATGAATTAGACTATCATCCATTTCAAAAATGTGTCCATGTCCATACAGATTAATTCAAATACAGAGTTGAATAATTGCTGAATTATTATTTATATTTGAAGCATTCAATATCATGATAAATGCCTGAATTCTTCATATCACATCACTTTCTAGATAGATATGTCTTATAGATGTATACTAGTTGTCTGCAAGATCTGGAATTTAATTAAAAGACACAGTAAAATTCAAACTAAGTTGTAGTTTTAAATTACATATTCCTGGGAACATTACAGCCTTCATATTGCTGGCTTTTCAGTGTTTCATAGAAAAGCTTTATTAAAAAGGCTTTAAAATGAGATTAATTTAAGTTTAAATTGTCACTTACAGAACTCTTCCAGCTTGCCTGAAGCAAAATTACATCCAATTCAAAATTAGAAGAAAAAAAAATTAGCACTTTCAAACCTTTTAAATGGTACTAACCCTTATTTCATTTTTAATTTCTTCAATCCACAGAGAAATTAACCATATTGTATAGACTATCAGTTAGTCTATATTATTGAAGAGGAATGCAAGTGTATGACCGTATGTGTAAGCACACATGTTAATGCAATAATTTAGAGATGGAAAGAAAAATAAGGTAAATTTGCTAATTATAATTCAAGATTACCTTGGGGTGTTCTTTGCTTACTCATTTTCAATTACCCCACAAATCCAATCTGTTAGAAAATTGCATTGCCTTATCTTCAGTTCCTATCTAGAAAGTGAGTACTTCTTATTACTTCCAATGCTATTACTCAACAAGTTACCATTGTCAATTCCCTGCTTACTACAATACACTCCAACTAGACTTCCATTTCTAACCTTTCCAACTGCAATCTACTTTCAACAGTATTCAGAATTATGCTTTAGAAACCTAACTCAGGGCTTGGTGCTCCTCTGCTCAAAACTCTCCAATAGCTTCCATTTTACTAGAGTAAAAGCAATCCTTGCCTTTATCAATACAGCCCTATAACATTTGACCCAAGATGGCTCCCTGACTCCAACTTTCTCCCTTCCTGAACACTCTGCTGCAGTCAAACTCCCATCTCAGGAGTCTCCCTGGCTACTCGTCTTTCCCCAAGCACTCCTCTCCAAATAGCTACAGCTCTTACAAATTCTTGCTCAAATATCACCTTTCCATTGAAACATTCCTTGAACATTGGATTTAAAATTGGAATCCTGCCCCACCAACTGCCAAAGTCTCTAATCCCTCCTTTATTTTTCCCATAATCATTATCTCTTTCTAAAACACATAAATTTGTGTGTGTGTGTGCACACACACATGCTCAATCACGTCTGATTGTTTGGAACCCCAAGGACTGTAGCCCGCCAGGTTCCTCTGTCCAAGGAGTTTTCCAGGGAAGAATACTGGAGCGGTTTGTCATTTACTACTACAAGGGATCTTTGCAACCCAGGGATTGAATCCATGTGCCCTACACTGGCAGGCAGATTCTTTACCACTTTGCCACCTGGGAAGCCCATAATTTATTAAATGTTATGTTTGCTGTCTGTCTCACCATCTGAGAATATAATTGCCAAGAGAGCAAATATTTTTGTTCTGCTTACTGAAGTGTACCCAGCATGGAGAAAAGTGTTTGGCATTTGGCTATCAAGGAACAAGGCAGGCACAATTAGAAGGCCATGGTGGTTCCCAGGAGAAAATGGGCATAATCAGTTCAAGAAACATGTCAGAAATCAGGAGACATTTGACATGGACCTTAAAGAATAATGGGAAAGTACAGAAATAGGGGAGACCGGAAGCATGCTTAGAAATGTCTAGTTCCCTCAGACCTTGGAGCACACAAAATGGAGAACAGGATGATGACAGAGACATACTGGGAACATATGGTGTAGGGACCTGAATGACAAGGATAAGGAGCCCATATAGCATATGTATTTTGTTTTATTTTCCCTGTCATAATCTATAAGATAGCATACTAATATCCACAGTCTACTAAGTTGGTAAAACTATTCAGAATGAACTGTGACTACAAAAGGATTTTCCATCTCTTTCTACCATATCCTGAATCATTATGTATTTTCTGCTTTCTGTCTCTTTGCTGACTCAACTTCTATTTTGTGCTTCTAAAATGATGTTCAGTGAGTAGTTCAGCTAATTGGAAATTATTTGAGCCTGAGCATGAAATAGAGTAACTAAAAAATAGTAGAAGAAAAAAAAAATAAGCCTTCCCAGTGTATGAATTCTTCGTTTATGCTGTAGGTTTAATTAGAATTGAATTAGAATCAAGATAAAGGGTGGTCATACATCTTCTAATTAATTTCAGAATTTAGCATTTGAACTCTTCTGCAAGTTCAGATCAGTTTTACATTCTCACTCTCATGATTCCTGCTAGAAAAGCAAAACAACTAGTAAATGTTTTTTCTTGACACTAATTGCAAAGTTGCAAAATCTACTGTGAGTGACAGAGTAAGTACATATGACCTCACAAAATACGGCCTTCTCATTGCATTCCTAGAAAAAATGGCTGAATATTATATCCTATTAATAATAATATGGCAGCAAATTTGGTAAACTCAGCAGTGGCCATGGGATTGGAAAAAATCAGTTTTCATTCCAATCCCAAAGAAAGGAAATGCCAAAGAATGTTCAAACCACTGCACAATTTCACCCATTTCACACTTTAGCAAAGTAATGATCAAAATTCTCCAAGCAAGGCTTCAACAGTACATGAACTGAGAACTTCCAGATGTTCAAGCTGGATTTAGAAAAGGCAAAGGAACCAGAGATCAAATTGCCAACATCCATTGGATCTTAGGAAACACAAGAGAGTTCCAGAAAAATATCTACTTCTGTTTTATTGACTACACTAAAGCCTTTGACCATGTGGATCACAACAAACAGTGGAAAATTCTGAAAGAGATGGGAAAACCAGACCACCTTATCTGCCTCCTGAGTAATCTGTATGCAGGTCAAGAAGCAACAGTTAGAACTGGACATGGAACAATGGACTGGTTCCAAATTGGGAAAGGAGTATGTCAAGGCTGAATATTGTCACCCTGCTTATTTAATTTCTATGCAGAGTACATCATGCAAAATGCCGGACTGGATGAAGCACAAGCTAGAATCAAGATTGCTGGGAGAGATATCAATAACCTCAGATATGCAGATGACACCACCCTTATGGCAGAAAGTGAAGAGGAACTAAAAAGCCTCTTGATGAAAGTGAAAGAGGAGAGTGAAAAAGCTGGCTTAAAACTCAAGATTCAAAAAACCAAGATCATGGCATCTGGTTCCATCATTTCATGGCAAATAGATGGCAAAACAGTGGAAACAATGACAGACTTCATTTTCATGGGCTTCAAAATCACTGCAGATGGTGTCTTCAGTCATGAAATTAAAAGGCACTTGTTCCTTGGAAGAAAAGCTATGACCAACCTACACAGCATGTTAAAAAGCAGAGACATTACTTTGCTGACAAAGATCTGTCTAATCAAAACTATGTGTGTGTGTGTGTTTTTTTCCATTAGCTATGTATGGATGTGAGAGTTGGACCAAAAAGAAAGCTGAGTACCAAATAATTGATGCTTTTGAACTGTGGTGTTGGAGAAGACTCTTGAGAGTCCCTTGGACTACAAGCAGATCCAGCCAGTCAATCCTAAAGGATTGAATACTGAATACTCATTGGAAGGACTGATGCTGAAGCTGAAGCTCCAATATCAGTTCCAAAGAACCGACTCATTAAAAAAGACCCTGATGCTGGGAAAGATAAAAGGCAGGGGAAGCAGGGGATGACAAAGGATGAGATGGTAGGATGGCATCACTGACTCAATGGACATGAGTTTGAGCAAGCTCTGGGAGATGGTGATGGACAGGGTAGCCTGGTGTGCTGCAGTCTATGGGGTCACAAAGAGTTGGACAAGACTGACTACTGAACTGAACTGATTAATAATAAACAGTAGCTTTGCATTAACTTAGTTAAAAAACAACAACACAAAGTTTTGACAACACAGAAAACACACATTCTCCTTTGCAAGTATCTAGTACTTGACACTGCTGCTGCTGCTGCTGCTAAGTCACTTCAGTCGTGTCTGACTCTGTGCGACCCCATAGAGGGCAGCCCACCAGGCTCCTCTGTCCCTGGGATTCTCCAGGCAAGAATACTAGAGTGGGTTGCCATTTCCTTCTCCAATGCATGAAAGTGAAAAGTGAAAGTGCAATCGCTCAGTAGTGCCTGACTCTTGGTGACCCCATGGACTGCAGCCCACCAGGCTCCTCCGTCCATGGGATTTTCCAGGCAAGAGTACTGGAGTGGGTTGCCATTGGCTTCTCACTGGCACCTCTTACAGGCACCTTTCACTCCAAAGATACAATGATTCACAATTAAAGACTACTACTAATGAAGCAAAGAATATTATTAGTGGTACTACCAAATACTCTGAAGTTTATTTACTTTATGTACATGAAGTCTTGAAAAGGTTTTCAGGACTTTTTTTTTTTTTTTAATTTGTGTGTGTGTGCCACACTGGGGACAAAACGGCCAAGAATAGCATTATTTGACTTTTTAAGCCCATGTTAAAATTAATAGAATAAATCAAGACTTCATTTATGAGAGGAACAGTACAAGAAAACACCAGGTTTGTCATATTTGTTTTAATCTTTTAAATATTGATACTCATAACCTATACTTTAGTTATTTTGTAAATATCACATCCTGATGCAAAGAGCTGACTCACTGGAAAACACCCTGACACTGGGAAAGATTGAGGACAAGAGGAGAAGGGGGCGACAGAGGATGAGGATTGCATGGCATCACTGACTCAATGGACATGAGTTTGAGCAAACTCCAGGAGATATTGAAGGACAGGGAAACCTGGCATGCTGCCATTCACAAGGTTTCAAAGAGTCAGACACGACTTAGTGACTGAACAACAACAACAAATATTACAATAACAAAATGGCCTCCATAAGTAAAACAGAATCAAGTTTAACCTCTTCCTCCAAGGAGAGTTTTATATATTTTAATTTGATGCTTATAATTTGGTGTTAGTCCTAATTGGAGTATAGCATCCTATAAAGAACCTCTAATGATATAGGATTGCTCATAGAACATTAGTAGTTCTATGGAATGTTGCAATGATATTTAACAATCAAAAGAGAGTACAATAAAAATTAACAAATTTCCTAAGTTTTACTTTGTTCAAGGTAGAAAAAATACATACTATCTATTTTCAAATAAGGATGAAGAACATTTAAATATTCTCAATCAGGTGACCTTTTGTTTCACTGCACGATATTTGTCCTTGTTAAGCCCTAGTGCCAAAAGATTATTGCATTTTAAAGCTATTTCGAGGCTAAAAATATTCAGAATTTCTACTTCATAAAAATGTAAATTTGCATAAAGTGATTTACACTCTTAGAACACAAGAAGCATGAAACTAGATTCTTTTTATTACATTAGGACTTGTGAATGTCAAATCAGAAGTGTATATTTTGATTACTATTTTTATAGGAATATAATGAAAACTCACTAGATAGTTCATACTCTTAAGAAAAGCAGGCCAATCCTAGACAATTAAACCATCTTTCTTTGTTTTTCAACATTAGCAGGAAAAAAATAATGAATAAAAAGGACTCTAAAATGAGCTCTTTAAAACACAAAGTTAAAACAACAACAATAAAGTACTTTTCAATTAATGGATAGCATAATCATAATCTCTTTAGTGTTTACAGTTAAAAACTTAATTATATAAATTTTAAACATGTACATTTTATTTATTTATTTTTTGCTTTGTTTTAAAAAAGGTGAGTAGTTTGTATAAGAGGTCATTTTTGCTGCTAATGGCACACACTCAAAGGAACTAAGTGAATTTAAGAGTGTGACATTCTAGGTACATACCACAGTTGGACTTTGATTTTGCAGGCTGTAGTTAATTCTATAGAATATTTTCTCATAAATCATGTTAAAAGTACTTAATAACAAGATTTCATAATTTTATTTTGCTGTGTGTAGGCAACCATACTAAAGATCTGTGGAAGTCAGTCGCTGATGGTGCAAAAAGACAGCATATCATGTGAGAAAGATTATATCTGCCCAACTGCAAACCCCTGTTCTAGACCTTTCTTTCAACAATCTCACTATCAACCCCAGTGTCAGACTTGAACTAGAATTTTCCATAGTTTCTGACTTGAGTGTTTATACTTACCCACATTTGATTATACAGAATGAATTGACCAAATAAATATAATTATCTCCTCCCCAACCCAAGGCCAGTATTGCACATTGGCCCATGTCTACTTTTTGCATAATTCCTCGTTTCTTGGTATTCAGCTTAATTCTTCATTGTATTGCCTTGTAGTGACTTTGTAACTCAGTTCACCAGCATGAATTGATTTGTTTAAGCTCACACATACTCGCTCTTTTTAAGAAGGTGATTTCAACTTTCTCTCTGGAGTGAAGATTCCAATAAAGCCATGTGCTTACCAAGAGCAAGTGCACTGTAGAACATGGCAGATCTGATTTTGATCCAGTCTGCAAAAACATTCTCTTGAGGTAAAGTCAGCTAACTCATGCCTGAGAGGGTGGGCCAATGATTGGGTATAAACGGAAGACTTCACCTCTTCTAAGATCATTCACCTTTTAACATGAGACAGCTAAAGGTACAATACCTTAAATCAGTGAATGGATCTCTTAAGAGTGAAATTTTAGGCATTATGGGAAGATGAAGAAAAGACAGTTTGAGGCTGAGATGTGGAGTTAGTAGATAATTTTCACATCTCATGTAAGTAACTATTTTGCTCCTTCTGTTGTGTGCCAGTCTAGCCCTGCCTCTCTACAGGATTTTACGTGCCTATCAAGTAGATATGTTGACCCTCTTCTTCTTCTAGAGTGGGAATCCATTTTATAATAGCTATTGCTTCTCTATAACAAGAATTTCATATAATATGCATTTTGTGATACACTTTCAATCATTTAACAAAACAGAATATGCCCAGATACGATGAGCTGAATATAAATTCCATTTTGGTCCATGCTGTCAGGCATCTGTGAAAAAACAGTACATGACTGCTTTTAGCATCACACTGCAGCTGTGAATGGAAGAGGTTTGTATACTAGGCTCTGCTGCAATATAGCTTAGCTCATGTCATGGTATGCTAGAAAGTAAGCATTTATAAGGAGAAGATAATCATTTGGTGTAACCATGAAATTGAAATTAGTTTCTGATTGTAATGGCATCAGAAAGAAGGTATAGTCAATTCTTTTATTCCCTATTTATTTCCTATTTGCCAGTTGTTTGACTCTTTGTGACCCCAGGGACTATAGACTGCCAGACTCCTCTGTCCTTGGGATTCTCCAGAATACTGGAGTGGGTTGCCATGCCCTCCTCCAGGGGATCTTCCCAACCCAGAAATAGAACACACATCTCTTACATCTAACCTGCACTGGCAGCCAGGTTCTTTGCCACTAATGACCCCATAGATAAATAGATAGATACACACTAATGACAACATTTGCAACCAATACATATTTACTGAAGTAACCAAAATATTACTCAAGTTATTACAATTGAGAATTGAGGGAAAAAATTATGTTTTCAAAGTACTAGACAAAGCATATATTGAGCCTAAGACAAACATACCTTTCTGATTTTATTTGGTACAAAGTTAGTGGGTCTTTGAAAACATTCACTTCATCTTTTCTGATTATTGAGCCAGAGTAGAAAGGCTCTCTTTCTGAGTTTCTCTGAACTCAGAAAGAGAGTGCCAGAATATTCTCACATCCCAAAGCCATCCAGCAGCTTAATCACAATCCCTAGACTTCATAGTCACTGCTACAACATCAGATGCTCCCTCTATGGGGTTTCTCAGAACATGGCAATGGTCCAGCAGACCTCTATTCTAGTGCTAGTTAAACTTCTGTCTCTGCCCATATAGGTCATTACAGAGTACTGAGCAGAGTTCAAGGGATATATGTATAACTGATTCACTTTGCTGAACAGCAGAAACTAGCACAGCATTGTAAATCAACTACACTCCAATAAATTTTTTTAAACTCCTTTCTCAGCTAAGCCTCACATTTGAAAAACTTCAACAATTTAGGACATTGGTTTTTAATTTCAGCCTATAGAAATATCTGGAAGATGTGTTAAACCAGAGATTGCTAGTCCTATCCCAGAGTTTCTCATTCAATAGATCAAGAAACCTAGTAGATAAGCCACCCTCAAAATGATGGGCTCCTAACACTCTTCAAGGGATTCTGATGCTGCTGGTCAAGGGATCAGATCTGAGGAATTTAAATTAAATTTAAATTTAAATTAAACTTAAAGACTAAGTTTCTTTAACTTCCTTCACCTTCCTTGTGTGCTTGTCAGGTCAAGTCAGCTGAACTCTTTTTTTCTCTTTCTCTAATTTGTTTTTTGTTCCCAAGCCAGAGAATTTTACAGAAACAAACAAGCAAAAAAAAAAAAAACCCTAAACCTTTATATGTTTTGTTGTTTGCGTGCTGTGATTCATGGGGTCGCAAAGAGTCAGACATAACTGAGCGACTGAACTGACTGACTGACTGAGTGACCCTCTACAAATTCATATTAATTGAATTCTCTAGGTTCTCACTGCTACTCTGTAATCTGTTTTTCCCTTTCTATTTGATAAGTTGTAATTCTTCTTCTGATTGTTTTTTTGTTCAGTCAGCCAGTTGTGTCTAACCCTTTGCAACCCCATGGATGGCAGGATGCCAGGCCTCCCTGTCCCTCATCATCTCCCAAAGTTTGCCCAAGTTCATATCTGTTGCATCAGTGATGCCATCCAGCCATCTCATCCTCTGATGCCCTCTTCTCCTTCTGCCCTCAGTCTTTTCCAGCATCGGGGACTTTTCCAGTGAGTCAGCTATTCACATCAGATGACCAAAATACTGGAGCTTCAGCTTCAGCATCGGTCCTTCCAAGGAGTATTCAGGGTTGAATACTTCTTCTGATACTCCTTTATAAAATCTACGCCTGCTTCCTGAATTCATATTTAGATGTTTCATTTTTTCACTCAGTTATTTAACAGCTATTTATAACTTACCTACTAAGCAGAGATAAATATAATACAAATAGTATTTCTACTATAAGAGGGTTTTTTTTTTTTTACATTTCAATTGAGAAGAGACGTAAAACCAAAAAAATAAGTTAAATATAATGCTAAGTAGTAATTTTCATGAGGAAGAAAAAGCAGGAAAATGGATGTTTCTTGATATGCTTCTAATCGTAAACATTTTTTCCTAAAATAAATTTCTTATTTCTATTACTGGGAACCATTATTATCCCGTCAGTCATGACCTATTCTCAAGCCTCCAATCCCAAACACATCCCCTACCCAGTTATTCAGCCAGCATATAATTTCTACTTCCACATAATTTTTTCTATCTGACTTTACTATAATCATTTTTGGTCAATTTTGTAATCTTTTTCAAGAAACTGTTTATTAGCTAACCTTTGCACCACAGTTTTCTGCAGGATGTACTTACCAAAACAATGCTTCAGGATCATGGTCCTACCCATCAGTATATCAACTCTATAAGGCAAGTACATACATCATTTCTAGTTAGAAATGAGGAAACACAATATTTAACTGAGCCATAGTACTTTGAATCCAGGTAGCATGATACTAGAACCTAAGCTTTGAACAATAGTATACGTGGTAATAAGTGATTAAAGAGTGCAGTACAAATGCTGTGACAGCAAGAAGAGCTGGGCATTAACTCCTCCCAGAGGACTTAGGGAGGTTTTACCAAACAGGGGTTACTACAGGTAGGTCATGTGTTACTTGGTAGCTTTACTGTGACTTAAGTTAAATTCCTTAAAGAAGACCAACACCCTCCTCTCAGAGGAATGACTTTCATATAGTGTGTGTAACAAATATAGTGATGAGTTGATTGGTTAATTAATTTCCAATAATATCTAAATAGAAAAAAACCATGATACTTTATACTATGATGAGAAACATGCTTCATTTTTTTGAGTGGATGGCTAAAGTAGATATAGAATAATATTCATAACACAAATAGATTCAATTTATTGCCTGGCATCTTTCATAAATTTTCACTATCCATTGCCTACATTTCTATGTAGAGTGAACCCAGTAAGCCCAGCTCTCACAAAGGTGAGAAGAGATGCAAAGGAGACATTAACTAGATCTGATAGTTATTTGGCCCATGGAACATATTAAAAGATAAAAAAGATCAACATTCCAAAACCCTGTTCAAAGATACCCTCATGCTTTATTTTTGCCTATTTCTTGGAACTGTCAAGCCACTGGCACCTTTAAAACATAGCGACAGCTGTGCAAACTTTGGTAGAAGTTGATTTACATTTTTACTTCCATTTTAAACTTAAATAACACATCTGTTAAGATATGAGTTTTATGCCTGCACTTCCATCAAGTTGTACCATTTTTCTCTCAGCTTATATGCAGAACCATATTGAGACACTGAAAAGAAAAACTCCATGTCACGTTCATTGTTTCAAAGGGTAGTTCCTGTGACCAGGCCTGCCAGGTGATGTCATGAAAGTTACATTACTGAGAGAATGAAGCTGTGTGATAAATAACACCCTGGGTATTTTCCAAATCATCATTTCTGATGAAATATGTTAGAATACAAATACACATACATAATTTTTCCATCCCAAAGAAACTCTAGTTAATAAGCTATGTTCAATTAGGTAAATTTTCTGAGAAACTAACTTACAACCCTTTTTCCCAGATGGTGAAGTAAATTGGCATTTATGTTATAGCTAAATGAATAAAAAGTCCTTCAGGCAGTAAAGACTACATTTTGGTAGGAATGCAGAGACTGCTACATTCTGAAGGGTATAGCCCAATCTTAGCTTCAACGACAATATTGCGGAGAAGATTAAAGCAAATAGCTTGGACATTTACGTAAAAATGTAAATATGCTTTTGTTTTCAAATATGTAGCTCCTGTAGCTGCTAGGGCCAGGAGTAGGTTATTTTTCACATTTCCTCATGGTACATCTTGTCCTCCTCAAAAGAAGAATTGCCTTTCTCCTATGACAGGGAAAGAGAAACATGAGCACAGAGCCAAAATTTCTCAAGTTGACAGCAAATATGACTTTTATGGGTGCTACAAGAATATGATCTATTCACTTGTAACAGCTAGAAAGATTTTGTAATTCATACCAGATTGTGAAAGGTCACCCTTGCCTGGATGAAACAGATGAGGGGAATTTGCATGTGCTTTGTGTGCAGAGTATGAGTAACATAGATCTGACCACGTGAACAATGCTTCCCACGGAGAATGGTCAGATTGCTGTATTCATCCACTGTTGATGCATATATCCGAATCCCAGAATTTAAAAGACCCCAAAGGATGTCCAGTCCAATCTTTTCATTTTAAAAATGGAGAAATTCAGATTTGTAAGGTTACTCCTTTTCCAAATGCTATGCTAGAAATACACGGAAAAGCAAATATGAGAATCCAGCATTCCTCATTTTTTTTGTATTTCCATTATACTTGCATGACATATATTGATGGCCTATAAATATGGAGATTGCATAGTAAATGTAAGAAGGAGGACATATTTCCACCTTTCTCTTGTCAAGAGAATGGGACAAAATACATGAATGGTTTGTCTGCCACACCATGAAACTGACTAATAGTAGCTGACCTTTATCCAGTGCTTGTTATGTGCCTGACCCTGTTCTAAATCTCTCATATGTATATATTCATTTATTCCTCCAATAACCTATAAAAACAAACAGTGTTATTTCCAGTTTTTAGATTAAAAAAAGGGAGGGACACACAGGCTACATAATGTCCTCAAGACACATAGCTTAGAAGTAGTGGACAGTTTGCATTGTTAATAGTTATGTAGCATTCTTCCTAGTACCTGTGAAATAAACAGCAAGAATTGCAACATGTCTTTCATTTGAAATCTGTACTTTTGCTCATTGACAGAGAATAGCTGTTTTATCAGAAGTCTAGGTTGGATTATGTAGATGGGTAAGTGTTTTAGTGTTTGATTCATTATTTCACTCTTGGTTGACACTGATTGAGTGGTTTATGCCTCATTGTATCACTCTTAAAACACACAACTTTAAAAAATAAAAATTCATATTAAACCTAGAAATCCATTTAATTGTTCCTTTGATCACTAATTACTGAGTCCCTATCATCTCAAAGGATCAGTCTTAGTCCATGAGCAAAAACAAAGAGTACTCTGGTCTGAAAGGAGAAGGGCAGAGGGGATATTTTGCCTGGTTCACTTTTTTAAAACTTCACACCCAGTAAAACTCTGTCTTTTTGGTGTACAGTTCTATGAAATTGCCAAACACCCAGTGTTGTGCTATGCAACCAGATTAAGTAACATAATCAGAATAAGTAACAAATCTATTATCTATATTTGTTTTGCCTCTTTGTAGTCAGCACTTCTGGTGCCCCAACTCCTAGCAAACAATGAATAGTTAAAATCATTATCAAAAAACAATGATGATATCAAATTCTGGTGAGGACTTTTAGAAACTTTTATGGAATTGTAAAGGTATAAGAGAATAAATTTCCAAGTCTTACTGATTTTATGCATCTTGGAAATTACTGATGACTTATTTTTAGAATGACACAATCATAGAATGACTGAGCTGGAAAAGATACAATACATTCACTGTCAGTTTATTTTCTTATACAAACTAACAAACAAACAGGTTCAGAGAGGTGAAGGAGAGACAAGTTAAAAAAAAACAAAAAACAAAAAAGCATTTGGTTAAAAAAATGCAGGGAGGCAAAAATGAAACACCTGTGCTTTAGTCCAGAATTGTTTATTACCCTGGAAATGTCTCTCATTTTCAAAGTCCTCAACTCCCAATATCTTTCTACCATATTTGAAGCTCTAGAAATTGTATATTATTTTTCTTTGATATTTTTAATTCCCCACAGCATCTTTTTTATAAACTCTAATCCATACTCCCTTAACTGTAGACTCCTGTTGGTTGTCCAATTTGCATTTTTCCCTTTTTTTCCAAAACTAGTTCATGTAATTAATTTATGTCATGAAAGGAAGATTAAAAAGGCTGAATGTATTAGAGCTTGATATAAAGACTTCTTCACTCAAATGACTAAACACTGACTTATTTAACTTTTTCCTTTCCTATCCATTTTTCACTCTCTTCCATTACCTTTGAAAATATTCATAATCAGTCCTTTATGGAAAAAAAATCTACATATTCTATTTGTACTTCAGTTTAATGTTTTAATTTCAAAGCATCTTTGTGGAGCATACATACTTCTATATGTGTGTATTTCTCATGTGGACAGTCCTTGAAAGTGATAACTGGGTAGAATATAGCTCCATAAGACATCTTGAATAAAACCAGTTGGAATTATGTTTCTCATCAATGTTATGAAGATACACAGAATAAGTCGTATTATAAAGCAGTCAATATTTACTTCTCATGTCCATTAAGGCAGAAAATGTGAATTGAAAAACCACTGCTAAACATATTAATGGTTGTAATTGAAGTAAATTTATGGGCTAGATTATTGGAAGGCTTATATATTTAGTAATGATTTTTGTCCTTTGCTCATTATATAAAATTTTAAATGATAAATGGCCTTGGGATAGTTTTACAATTAAGTTGATACTGAGAAAGCAATGAAAATGAGATAGCTGATATCTGGGGGCTACAATATTATGAAGGAATATCGTGGAAAGAAGCATAAGCATTAGAGGTATAAGGCAATTTAAATCCTGAATTACTGAATTTAACCTTCAGGAGCATGTATTAAAACCAGGGGCCCAACTAATAAAGGAATAGAATAGATTTGCATTGGGGATGGAGTGGGGTACTAGGAAAGGAGAGGAATGTTATTTGTGTAAGATTTTTGTTGAAAATGATATGCCTGGGACTCATGACCTAGAAAGAAATCACTCTTGATGCTGAGGGCAGGCATCGGTAATATTCATTATCTTGAAATGGGGGCTGGTTTTCTCTAAATATTTAGTACCAACCAGTGTCATTGAAGTAATTTAGCTTTTGCCAGCCACAATTTATTAGATATTTGAAATCCAAATGTTCCTCAGTCTCATTGAAACCTATTTTTATCTCAGATGACGTCACAATTTTGTTGTTATAGACTTGTCAAAGACAATTTTTTATGGTTGCAGCATAATTTTAAGTCTTTCATGTTCTTTCTTATCCCAACACATATTTTCAATATGAGTCATGTACTTTAACTGCTTGTCATATATGTGCTTTTAACAAGTTTGCACACCAGTCTTCTATTTATTCTGTGTTGACTTTACCCAAGTTGTGATATGACTTTCTTTTTGTGTGTGTTTAAAATGAAATACATGTGCACGTGGAAGATAGTCAGACACATACCATCAAGTCCCTGGAATATTTTGTATTCTCTTGTTATTGCTAAACTAAGAACATCTGGTAAAAGCAGATATATATATACACATATTCATTGATAGGATTCATCCAGTGTATTGGCTTTCTCAAGAAAAATGACATATTGTCAACTGTTCTTCCCATTCCCCACAATTACTTTTCCAAATTTTCTTTCTTTCATTATTCAGCATCTGTTGCAGGGTTTGTGCACAAATCCTTATGTTGAAACTCTAAACCCCAGTACTTCAGAAGGTGAACTTACTTTTAAATAGTTGTTGCTGATGTAATTGACTAAGTGTGATGTCATAGTGGAACACGGAGGACCCCTAATTAAATATAACAGTATCCTTCAAAAAAGAATGTCATGTGAAGAGACAGGCATGCCCACAGGAAGAATGCCTTGTGAAGATTGGAATTGCCCTACCACAAGCGAAGGAACTGCTAGACATCAGGAGGAAATTTGGAACAAGGAAACTTGCTAGAACTTTCCCTAGCACTGCTAGAAGGAGCATGAGCCTGCCAACACCTTGATCTTGGACTTCTAGCCAGAGCTATGAGAAGAAATTTCTGTTGTTTAAGCCACTCGGTGTATGGTATTTTGTTAACAGCATGCGTATCAAACTAACAGAGCATTTAACCAAGATGCTGACAGAACTCAATTGTTAGGAACCAATTCATCCATTTCCTTCCTGCCTGCCTATTGTATCAACTGTAGCTTCACCTGCTCTATTTTCTGTTTGGATACAGGTGTTAATCCTTCTATCCCAGGAAGTCTCACCACAACTACTCATTATCTCATCCTTTCCCATCAATTCCGGGGCTTCCCTGGTGGCTCAGTGGCAAAGAATCCACCTGCTAATTAATGCAAGAGATGAGAATTTGATTCCTAGGGCAGGAAAATACCCCGGAGGAGGGCATGGCAACCCACTCCAGTATTTTTGCCTAGAAAGTCCCATGAACAGAGGAGCCTGGCGGGCTACCGTCCATGGGATTGCAAAAGAGTCAGACATGACTTGGCAACTAAACAACAACAACAAATCCATCAATCCATTTATTCTTTCTGAATTATGTATCACCAGTCTCTGAATCTCAGCTAACTCCTGTCCCTCAGCCCAAAACTATGGTCAAGTGCTTGCCTATTTAACAGCTAGAGAGAGTGACCAAGTTTGCTGCTGCTTCTTTCTTAGCATTGTATGAAATACAGTCTTCAGCTTTCTTTGGAAATTATTACCCTAAATATCAGCAACCATGTGTAATTATTTAGCACAAAATAATTTTAACCACATTATTCTGTTTTCTGTATCTTTCATCCCAAAATATATCTTTAGGTGATTTTTTTCTTCCTTCCTTCTCTTTTTTATATTTTACAAAAATCACATCTACACATAAAGGGCTTTGAGCCTTATGTGCTGTGCTGAGCTAAGTCACTTCATTCATATCCGACTCTGTGTGGTCCTATGGACCGTAGCCTGCCAGGCTCCTCTGTCCATGGGATTCTCCAGCCAAGAACATTGGAGGCGCCATGCCCTCCTCCAGAGGATCTTCCCAACCCAGGGATTGAACCCATGTCTCTCAGGTCTCCTGCATTGCCAGGCAGGTGCTTTATCACTAGCACCATCTGGGAAGCCAAGACTCTCCTTTGTGGAGGACACTGAGGCTTCCTGGTGAAGAACCCATCCTGGGCCAACTCCCTTCAGCTCAATGTGGCTAAGATACAGGATGAAGACACAGGCAACAGAAGACTGGAGACAGCATGCCATGCTCTTTCTCTCCCATTGTCAGGTGCTGGCTAACTCATACTGAGCTTCTTCAATTCTGACACTATTCTGGGTATGGTTCTGTCTGCCATTCTTCTTTAAGGAATATTTTCTTATCTGCCTCCCATAATATTGATACTGTGTGCATTCATGCTCAGATGCATCTGACTTTGTGATCCCATGGACTATATAGCCCACAGGGCTCCTCTGTCCATGGAATTTCCCAGGCAGGAATACTGGAGTTGGTTGCCTTTTCCTATTCCAGGGGATCTTCCTGATCCAGGGATTGAACCCAAGTCTTTTGTGTCTCCAGCACTGGCAGGCAGATTCTTTACCACTGCTCCACTACTTGCCCAGAATTCTCTCCCCACTTTAAAATTTTTTTTCTGTCATTCCTCATTACATCAATGTTTCTCAATCTTAAGTGAATATAAAAATCTCTCAGTTCCCTCCAGCTATGAGATTCAGCCACTATCCTTGGCTTACTGAGAATCATTATCCCCAGATGCCAAGATGTTCCTGACTTAAAATTCCTATAATTTGTATGACATTTTTAAAATTTTGAAATATAACAGTTTACAATATTTAATAGGATCTTTTAAACTATACTGCTTCAGAAATTGTATATTTTCCTGATTTTCACACCCCACACTTCTATCTTAAAAATGTCAGTCCTTTTAGTATTATGTCTGAGCATCTTACTGTTCTTACATTACTTTTTCTATGGTCTGTTTCTTCTGTTTCCATACACATTATTCAGGATTTCATTATTCCATGCAACCATTATGGATAGATATCCATATATACCTATAGCTTTTTTTGAGTGCACTGTTTTCTCCTAGAATTCATTCCTTCCCACCTCCTTACCTCCACATATTTTCTCTTTGCTCTCAAAGTAGAGGTTGGTTATGATGTTAGCCTCATCCAAGCAATTAAATGGCCAGAAAAGGTTCACTTAATCCCAGCTCCTTAGGTGCAGTATAACTAAACCAATCTTGGTTGTTTCATTCTCTTTCTATAAACTTGTTTAGGTTGGAGCCTGTATCCCAGTCATGACAGTGAGATGAGATGTACTCTTTGAAGAAAGTGAAGAAGATTCCCACTGATAAAGTCAAGTGGCAAAGTGGGATTACAGGAAGTTCTGATAATGAATTGTCAGGTTCCCAACCTTAAAATGCGTTGTTCTATAATAATCACTCCTTTTATTGTTAAAATTATATTATCTGGTTAACTATCACTAGTAGCCAAAAGGATAGCACTCAGCCAGGATGCCTTCACCTAAGTTCTGCTGCTGCTGCTGCTAAGTCACTTCAGTCGTGTCCAACTCTGTCCGACCCCATAGACGGCATCCCACCAGGCTCCTCCATCCCTGGGATTCTCCAGGCAAGGACACTGGAGTGGGTTGCCATTTCCTTCTCCAATGCATGAAAGTGAAAGTGAAGTCGCTCAGTCGTGTCCGACTCCTAGCGACCCCATGGACTGCAGCCTACCAGGCTCCTCCATCCATGGGATTTGCCAGGCAAGAGTACTGGAGTGGGGTGCCATCGCCATATGAGTTCTAGACTCATATCAAATATTCCTTTTCTGGTTTGATCCAGATATATCACATGTATCTCAAATATACATACTGTTTAATAGGTGGCGCTAGTGGTAAACAACCTGCCTGCCATAGCAGGAGACACGAGAGATGCCAGTTTGATCCCTGGGTCAGGAAGAACCCCTAAGTTGGAAATGGCAACCTGCTCCAGTATTCTTGCCTGGAGAGTCCCATGGACAGAGGAGCATGGCAGACTCCAGGCCATGGGGTCACAAAGAATCAGACACAACTGAAGTGACTTAGCACAGTACAGCACATAACACATTGTTCAAAAGAGAACTCATTTGATTCCATCAACTCTGCCCGACTGTGGTTTGTGTGTTTGTCTTGAAATTATAGTCATTAATGTCCCCAAATCCACCGCATTCTATTGCATTTCCTAGGTGGCCACTGAGTCCTGATGATTCTACTTGCAAAATCTCTTGAATCAACTCTCCTTTTTTACAGTTTTACCTGGAATATTTGTGTTTTCTTGCCACCCAGTTTTTGCTTATCTAATCAGATCTGTGCACTGCTTTCACGGTTACACTTCTCAAACACTGATAGCTTTAAAAAGTCTTTACAAAAAGTATTATCTGAACTATTAATACTGTAATATCCAATTTGCTTATGAGCCTGCCGTCTTGCTCAATCTCTAAGTATATTCACATACACTCCAACTATAGCTGTTTACTAATCATCCCCTAAATATGTTGTGGGAACATATATAATTTTATTTTACTGCTCTCTCTGCACATAAATCCTTCTTTTTCTTTGAGCTGACAAAACCCATTTTCAGTGGTGCCTCCTGTGCAAACATTTTGGAACAGACTCCCTGGAAGTGAAATGAATAACTCTTTAGGGAAATATTATTTCATTCATTCTATAAGTGTATTATGTGTCATTTGTAGTTTTAAATCTTAAGTGACTAATCACTGTATTTTAAATGTTTTTGAGTTGAACAATTTTGTTGATAACACCTCAACAGATAGTAGGGTCTTTATTTTCCAAATATAAAATGGTTAAATTTTACATTCAAAGATTTAGGAGACCATATGTGAACTTTGTTGATGTTCAGTTGCTTAGTCATGCCCGATGTTTTGCAATCCATTGCACGAAAGCACACCAGGCTTCCTGCCCTTCACTATCTCCGGGAGCTTGCTCAAACTCATGCCCAGTGAGTCAGTGATGCCATCCAGTCATCTCATCCTCTGTCATCCCCTTTTCCTCCTGCCTTCAGTCTTTCCCAGTATCAGGGTCTTTTCTAATGAGTTGGCTCTTCCCAACAGGTGGCTAAAGTATTGGAGCTTCAGCTTCAGCATCAGTCCTTCTAATGAATATTTAGGATTGAATTTCTTTCGGATTGACTGATTTGATCTCCTTGCAGTCCAAGGGACTCTCAAGAGTCTTCTCCAGCACCACACCTCAAAAACATCATAATTCATAGAGCATAACATGGAAACTTATATTACCATATGTAAAATAGATAGCCAATGGGAATTTGCTCAATGACTCCAGAAACTCAAACAGTTCTTTGATAATTGATCATTATCAAAATATGCCACCTCTTCTTAATATCCTGTGCTTTTGTTAAGTCCTTACTGTTTCTGTCCTTTGTTGTGCCCAACTTTGTATGAAATGTTCCCTTGGTATCTCTAATCTTCTTGAAGAGATCTCTAGTGTTTCTCATTCTATTGTTTTCCTATATTTCTTTGCATTGTTCACTTAGGAAAGCTTTCTTATCTCTCCTTGCTATTCTTTGGAAATCTGTATTCGATGACTATATCTTTCCTTTTCTCCTTTGCTTTTCACTTCTCTTCTTTCTCAGCTATTTGTAAGGCCTCCTTAGATAGCCATTTTGCCTTTTTGCATTTCTTTTTCTTGGGGATCCTTTTGATCACCACTTCCTGTACAATGTTATCAACCTCTGTCCATAGTGCTTCAGATCTATGAAGATCTACTCTATCAGACTTAATCCCTTGAATCTATTTGTCATTTCCACTGTATGATCATGATCAAAAGAGAATTGTTTTAGGTCATACTTTAATGGCCTATTGGTTTTCCCTACTTTTTTCAATTTAAGCCTGAATTTTGCAATAAGGATTTCATGATCTAAGCCACAGTCAGCTCCTTGTCTTATTTTTGCTGACTGTATAAAGCTTCTCCATCTTTGACTGCAAAGAATATAATCAATCTTATTTCGGTATTGATCATCTGGTGAAGTCCATGTTTAGACTCGCCTCTTGTGTGAACTTGCTATAATATTAATCAACAATATTTATAATGCATAACCACACTATAGTAATAGTAGACTAGGGAATGTGTCATATAATTACAGTAACTATAAGCTTAGCAGTGTTTATCAAAGAGTAGCTTTTCAACAATTGTTTTTAATGAATTCCTTCAGATCTACATGTTAAATACACTGCATTTTGAAAAGCTCCAAATTATTAAGAAAATAATTTGTTGGTAGAATAAGAATATTTGATACAGAAACACAAAAAATCAAGGACGATTCAGGATGTCAAATTCATTTTATTCATTCAACAATCATTTAAATTGGGAAGTGTCTATGGTAATATTCCTTTTCAGTGATATGGCACAGTGGTAAAGAATCTGCCTGCCAATGCAGAAGACTCAGGAGACACCAGTTCGATCCCTGGCTGGAGAAGGAAATGGCAACTCACTCCAGTATTCCTGTCTGGAAATTTTAATGGAGAGAGGAACCTAGCAGGCTACAGTCCATGGGGTCCCAAAGAGGCAGACAAAACTGAGCAACTGAGCATGCACTCACAAAAACCAACAATAAGGAGGCAAATAATATTCAGCATTTTCTTCCATTTGATTTGTTTTCCAAAGAAAAATATGCCAGTTACATATTAGTCACAAGAACTTTGATGCTAAAGTGAATTAGCTTCTCCGTACAGCATGGCAGGACACCTATAATGGCTTCCTCTCCACTTTGGGTAATTTTGCAGGTGCTATATTGAGAACCACTGTGGCAATACTCCAGCCACTTCAAGGAATTTTTCTAGCCCAGGTGGTTCTTAAATTTGGCTGCTCATCAAAATCACCAGTGGAGCTTTAAAGAAATACAGGTGCAGGGGCCCCAATTATCAAGAGAAGTCGATTTCAGTGTTCCTGAGTAATAGAGCCCAATCATTTGTAGCGTTAAAACCTCCACAGATGCTTCAAATATGTAGCTTGCATTGAAAACCACTGTAACGTTTCACCTTGACATCCCAGACTTCCTTTTGAAGTATCCTTTCTTTATCATAATATGTGGTCAGAGTCACCCATTGCTTATAGGTTTTGTTTCTGTAACTCATAGTTAAGATTAAATTGTTTGGGTGACAGTTTCATCTGTGGATTTTGTCTTTCAAATGTCCTTTAATATTTTGCTCTGCAATCCACAATCCAATTGCATCTTTTTCCCAAATCAATTCCCGAATAACAAAATATCACCCAAGGAACACAGCCTTAGACCATCCCTTGATAATATTTCCTTTCTAGTCTGCCCTCATTAGAAGCAAATGTGGTGAGCTTTGAAAGTTAACAAACTTTCAAAATTTGTTATTCTCTGCTCAAGGACTATATAGTTGAACTGTCATCAGACAGGTAGAAGCCCAAGCATTTCAAGGCCAATTTAAGAATGAGAATTATGTGTCAACCATGACATTTTAAAACATAACTCTCAGTTAATAAAGATAGAGCTAGTCTAGAGGCTTGATTGTATAAAAAATATTTTTGAAAAACTACATTTATTTTCTGTTCCTCTATGGATACTTAATCTCTTACTACTACATTTATTAGTTTCTCTTTACCCCCTATTTAAAATATCTAAGTTCCTATTATTATTTATACTCAGTTGCAAAATGGTATGAAGTCTAAAGGGATTCTGAGGTGGTGCTAGTGGTAAAGAACCTGCCTGCCAATGGAGGAGAAGTAAGAGACATGAGTTTGATCCCTGGGTCGGGAAGATCCCCAAGAGGAGAGCACAGCAACCCACTCTAGTTTTCTTGCCTGGAAAAATCCTATGGATGAGGGAGGCTGGCAGGCTATAGTCCATGGGGTCACAAAGAGTCAGACACGACTGAAGTGACCTAGCACACACACACATGAAGTCTAAAAGATGCAAAAACGTATTTAGTATTACAATTCTCACTAACCCAAAAAATGTTGGAAGACTAACAGCTTCCTTATAATCTTCTTAAAAATTAAAATCAGTTTCTCAATTCACATATTAAATTTTCTTTTGCTAAAGTAATAGCAGTTATATTTAAAATGCATGCCACTCTTTTCATGGGTTAGTTGTGAAGTTTGTAAATTTTCACAGAAACAACATATACATAACAACGACCTTGGCAAAATCTTTGATGCATCTGTTTTAATCATGCATATTCAAAGTGCTGAATTCATTAAGTATTATGTGCAGTCATGTTTCCCTAATTAAAAAAAAAAAAAAGATTCCTAACCCATTGTGATACTTCTATTGTACGTTCTGCAATACAAATAGGCACAACTTAGGTGCGCAGTTTTTTTTTTAATACAAGGACATATTTATACTGATAAACTGTGTTTGCTAGCTTGGCACAGACGTTAGGTCACACAGGCTACTATACGTAACTATGACCCAGGTGGAAAAAAGAGACCCATTAACGCTGATAGGCATCAGAGTTTTCCTCTTATTCCTTTGTTCGTGTTCACAAGTGTCTGAAGTGGGGGGATGCTCAAACACAGCAACAAAAACCACAGGGCTATTTTGAATTCTGTATTCCTAGAGAAAAACAATTCACTTCCACATTGCTCTCTTTCAGAAAGCCTGGCTTTCCAAGTTCATCTAGCTTAGTGGTTTTGGCCACTCACATATCCTCCAGGCAATATTGGGGAATGAGTTACAAAGACCAAGCACCCTGCACATTGTGCTGTTTATAAGTCTGGTTGAGAACTAAATAAGGATGGGGCACAGCTGCAGACACACAGCAGGTAGAGAATCACTTAGATAATGAAAAGTAGCAGAATAACAAGCTTTGAAGGAGAGAAAAAGTTCAGAACTGAGATCCTGGAGTGACAACAAAAACTGGAAGAGGAAAAGAATCACAATACTTAAATTCTACTGTGAAATCCCCAATCTGGAACAAGCAAGATTTGTAGGATATAAATTATAATTAAAAGATAGTGAACTCTGGTGCAGGGGAAATGACACTACATTTGTGAGTGCAGGTATCTGAATTCTGGTTCCAGCCCAGTCACTGACTTACCTGTAACTTGAAGGAAATTATTTAGCCTCTTTTGGTCCTATCCTTAAAAATCTCTTTTGGTCCTATCCTTAAAATGACAGTGGCAGATTAGAAGTTTCAATTATATATTTTCTACACTTCTAAAAATTAAAAAAAAATTTTGTAAACATTTTTAAAGATCCCTACAGAGTATATAGGGCTGCACTGGTGGCTCAGTGGCAAAGAAACTGCCTGCTAATGCAAGAGATGCAGGTTTGATCCCTGGGTCAGGAAGGTCCTCTAGAGAAGGAAATGGCAACCACTCCCATATTCTTGTCTGGAAAATCCCATGGAGAGAGAAGCCTGGCAGGCTACAGTTCATGGGGTCTTTAAGAGTTAGACTCGACATAGCCACTAAACAACAATGACAAAAGAGCATATCATGTATTAGATAATATCCACAAGATTATAGCAGAAACTTGAACTGGCCACATAAATTTCCTGGGCAGCATCCCTGGATGTAGGTGTTAGCACTCTGATTGTTCAGCACCAGTGATTCTGCATCTGGTGGGATCTTAGGTTTAAGTGATATTCATCCAATCATTTTTACCCCTGGATCCAGTCCCATCCTCAAAATAATATAAAATAAGTAAATTTCCTCTTAAAGACTAAAAGCAGCATTTTTTTATCTCTATGTTTTATCTTCTTTAGGCTATGAACATTCTTGTTTCTATCAGCTGTTGCTCATTTACATGATGTCAAAACTTGAGAAGAAAAAAGAACTGCTGACTTTATAAACCAGTTCAAGTTGTCGGAATCTGTTTCAAATGGTGATACCCTGAATGCAATGAATGAGACAGACATCCCCAATTTTAAATAATTTCATGTGCTTAACATCAAGGATGGCACAAGAAATTTCAGCTTCTAAGTACAGCTGCTAGCAAATTCAGACAAAAGTATATGAAATTGAAATGACATTAATTGCTGATATTTGATGCAGCAAAGTCTCAAGAGTTAGCAGTGATTATCCCTCCAAAAAGGCACTAGCAAAACTCAATAGAGTCAGACACCGTACTGAGTCCTTTACATTTCTTGTCATTTAATGGAAACTGGCTATTTGATAAATTAGGTTATCCGCATGTGCCATAGAAGTGTGGCTCAGGGCAGCATGATCTGCAAAGTGAAAGTCACTCAATCATGTCCGACTCTTTGCAATGCCATGGACTGTGGCCATCAGGATCCTCTGTCCATGGAATTCTTCAGTTAAGAATACTGGAGGGGGTTGTCATTCCTTCTCTTCAAATCTGGAGTTAAATTTACATTTGACAGCATTTCTTCCTCTATTGTCTATAACTCTGGGCTTATCAAAACCATCTACCTTTGTGCTCTCCTCCATTAGATAAAACCACCAGTGATGTCCCATTTCTTCTTACCTGCACATATTTCCTCTCTCAGTCAGTTCAGTTCACTCAGTCATGTCTGACTCTTTGCAACCCCATGAACCGCAACATGCCAAGCCACCCTGTCCATCACCAACTCCTGGAGTCCACCCAAACCCATGTCTGTTGAGTCGGTGATGCCATCCAACCATCTCATCCTCTGTCATCCTCTTCTCCCCCTGCCCTCAATCTTTCCCAGCATCAGGGTCTTTTCCAATGAGTCAGCTCTTTGCATCAGGTGGCCAAAGTACTGGAGTTTGAGCTTCAGCATCAGTCCTTCCAATGAACACCTAGGACTGGTCTCCTTTAGGATGGACTGGTTGGATCTCCTTGCAGTCCAAGGGACTCAAAAGAGTCTTCTCCAGCACCACAGCTCAAAAGCATCAATTCTTTGGCACTCAGCTTTCTTTATAGTCCAGCTCTCACATCCACACATGACTACTGGAAAAACCATAGCTTTGAATAGATGGACCTTTGTTGACAAAGTAATGTCTCTGCTTTTTAACATGCTATCTAGGTTGGTCATAAGTTTCCTTCCAAGGAGTAAGCGTCTTTTAATTTCATGGCTGCAATCACTATCTGCTGTAATTTTGGAGACCCCAAAAATAAAGTCTGACACTGTTTCCACTGTTTCCGCATTCATTTCCCATGAAGTGGTGGGACCAGATGTGGTGATCTTAGCTTTCTGATGGTTGAGCTCTAAGTCAACCTTTTCACTCTCCTCCTTCACTTTCATCAAGAGGCTCTTTAGTTCTTCTTTGCTTTCTGCCATAAGGGTGGTGTCATCTGCATATCTGAGGTTATTGATATTTCTCCCAGCAACCTTGATTCCAGCTTGTGCTTCAACCAGACCAGCATTTCTCATGAATATAAATTTCTCTGCATATAAATTAAATAAGCAGGGTGACAACATACAGCCTTGACATACTCCTTTATCTATTTGGAAGCAGTCTGTTGTTCCATGTCCAGTTCTAACTGTTGCTTCCTGACCTGCATACAGGTTTCTCAAGAGGCAGGTCAGGTGATCTGGTTTCTCATCTCTTTCAGAATTTTCCACAGTTTATTATGATGCATACAGTCAAAGGCTTTGGCATAGTCAATAAAGCAAAGTTAATAAATTTCCTCTCTAACTTTCCCTTAAGTGAGATACAACATTTTTTTTTCAATGTTCGAATTCATCTCACATGAGACTTCCTAGGTGTCTCAGTGGTAAAGATTCAGCCTGCCAGTGCAGGAAGCACAGGAGATATGGGTTTGATCTCTCAATTTGGAAGATCTCCTGGAGAGGGAAATGGTAACTTGTTCCAGTATACTTTCCTGGAGAATCCCAGGGACACAGGAGCCTGGGAGGCTACAGATCATGGTGTCACAGAGTCAGACACAACTGAGCATGCACACACACACATATATATACATGCTAGACAGCAGAAAAGACTCAAATATAGCCTTAATACTAAAACAATAAAAAATAAAGTCTAATTCAATTGTTGTCTTTTCCTTGCTCATGTATATCAGTTTTATGTCAGAATATACCAAGAGCCCTCAAGAAGAGATGATTGTATCTCATGATTTCTATGTACCAACATTTCAGACACAGGTAGGCACTTTCTTCCCTCTCTAGGTACTACCTTTACAGATTATTGTGAAAAGTGGGTTTTTATCATGGCAGGATAAATTTTAACTAGAAATCATTTTAAAATATGCAATCTTTGGATGATTTTCTATGTTATATAATCTTGTTCAAAATATACCTCAGACAGCCAGGCTGCAGACAACTATAGATGGTTCCGGTACATTGTGAATCATCATTATAATGAAACCACCATTTACCTTAGATTGGGACTTGAACCCAGATCCTGGGACTTGAACCCAGCCTAAGCCCAGTTTGGGACCCTAACTCAGGCAAAAGTCTTCCAACTGAGATCATATGCCTGGTTTCAGGGCCTAATGAAGCTCAGGTTCTTGATGTCTCATTGCAGAAAGAATTCCGTGAGAGACACAGTGATAGGTAAGAAGCGGATTTATTCAGAGAGAAACACTCCACAGACAGAGTGTGGGCCATCACAGAGGGCTAGCACAGTGGTAAAATGTGGCAATTAGTTTTCATGACCTGGATAATTTCCTAAGCTAATGAATGGGAGGATTATCCCAACTATTTTGGGGAAGGGGTGGTGATTTCCAGGAATTGGGCCATCATCCACTCTTTGGTCTTTTGGTGGTGTCTTGAAACTGTCAAGGCACCTCTGGGTGTGTCATTTAGCTTGCTGATTAAGGATCAAGGTCTAGTTGAAGTTGATTTGTCTGCTATCTTGGACCCCTTTGATTGTAATTGGTTTATGTTGTGTCCTCAAGCTATGTCATTCTTTCAAAAGTTGTGCCCTGCCCCCTTCCTTCCTGTTTCAATAATACCAGTAAAATGCCTCCAAATCCTGTGATCTTGTAAACCACATCAATCTCTGTCATCTTTATATTTTCCTAGAACCTCATAGAAATACTGTGATGTGTGTGTGTGGGTGGGTGACATACCAGGGGTACTGGAGACAGCAGATAGGTTTTGATCATGAAAAAAAGAGGAAGAGTGTTAGGGTGTTAGGGAATGATGGCTGTCTGTTAATGCCCAGATTAAATAAAGGTAGTAAGCAAAATCCTTAACAAACACAGATAGAATTCCTGGGGCAGTGAGGATCTGGTGTGTATGTGTGGTGAAGCATGTCTTACTGCATATATCAGAATATCTGGATGAGGTGATGACTAAATGGGTCAGGAAGAAGTGGAGGTGATGATATGAAAATGTGCTTTTATAAATCTA
This sequence comes from Bos grunniens, assembly GCF_055505025.1. NCBI lineage: Eukaryota > Metazoa > Chordata > Mammalia > Artiodactyla > Bovidae > Bos > Bos grunniens. Next base: position 82,111,967 of record NC_141166.1, read on the forward strand.
AATTTAGCTATGTTACATTTGACTTTGCTTCCTTCTGTCACTTATCATATTCACTATTCCTCATTGCTTTATAATAATCTAGAAATGTCATTTTTCTTTTCTTTTAAGTCATCACTAAGATTTTTGAAAATGCTTGACTAAAGCAGAGGATACAGAAGGATCCTATAGATTTTCATCAATCAATTAAGCAGCACTTATCAAGAAACTTGCTATTCAACCAGTTATAAAATGCAGCTAATTTTATCTTTCATAATTTCCCCTTTTGGACTATTAAGATCCATTATATTAATTGCTGATATGAAAATAATAAAATTGATACACCATATCTTCACAACCATGATTCTTCTACCCAGATTAATAGTATAAAAAAAATAAAATGAGATTGGATTAGAATGTATTATTATTTATTTATACTTTGGTGAATGCAATTTGTTCTTCAATAATAGACTTTCTCTTATAATCCCACAACTATCTACTTAATGACTAAGAGGATTCTGAGCCACCAGGGGGCTTCCCTGGTGGCTCAGAAGGTAAAGCATCTGCCTGCAATGAGGGAGACCTGGGTTTGATTCCTGGGTCGGGAAGATCCCCTGGAGAAGGAAATGGCAATCCACTCCAGCACTCTTGCCTGGAAAATCCCACAGACGAAGAAGCCTGATAGGCTAAAGTCCATGGGGTTGCAAAGAGTCGGATACAACTGAGCAACTTCACTTTCACTTTCTACTTAATAGTCTATATGCTTGCCTAGCAATAATACTACATGTATATCATTTTTGATATTTTAACAATCAGAAAAATTTTACAATTTTACAAAAATTTTACAATTTTACAAAATACTTTACAAAAATTTCCAATCTTCTTCTTTATCTTCTGTTTGTTACCATTCTCCAAAGAATAAAGTGTTCTGAAATAACATTTGCATGTCCTGGGAGGTAAATGTTTTTTTCTGAAGAAGAGGCTTGAAATCATTTATAGGAACTCTCTGTTTTCATATAATTTCCTCATCTCTTTTTTACTTCAATTATCTCATGAGTGTTTGTTCTGTCTTACCATTTGAAAATTTATTCTCCTTGATATAGATGAAAACAAACTAGACAAAAAACAGTTATGCATTTTGCCATGGAAAGATGCTGGGAAAGATTGAAGGTTGGAAGAAAAGGGAATGACAGAGGATGAGATGGTTGGATGGCATCACCGACTCAGTGGACATGCGTGTGAGTAAACTCTGAAAGTTGGTGATGGACAGGGAGGCCTGGCATGCTGCAGTCCATGGGTTCGCAAAGAGTTGGACACGACTGAGCAGCTGAACTGACCTGATGCCATGGAATCAAAGGAAAATGTTTTAAAGTCTAGTCTAGAAAATGCACATAAAAAGCTCTGCTGAGGATTTTTAAAAAGTAACTTAACAAGTTTAGTTTGGTTTGAAACCAAGACCAAAAATTATCGAATAATATTTCTGTTAAATAGCATATGTCTATGAGTGATTCCTGTCTATTAAAATGCCAATCACATTTTCAAAGAAAATGAAAGACTAAGATATTTAGCTTGGCAGCCAAATATGTTAGGCCTATTTTTCTATTTCCCCCTCCTTTTCCCCCCTAAAATGGTTTGACTTACATTTTAGTTGAATGACAGTCAAGATGTATATGACAGAAGTAGAAAAAAATTTTATTTGTGCAATTGAAAAGACTTGAATCCAAAAATTTTAATGAGCAGCTACAATCTTATGTACCCTTGGTTACTCTCTTTGGCACCACCATCTATGTAGAGTATCATTGAGACACATTTAGAAACTTCAGTATTTTAACAATTAGATGAGCACTTCTACCAAGATACTACCTTAGCCTGTGGAAATATACTTGTAAATGCCAACTTTATTTATTTATTTTTTCTTACTGGACCCATACTTATTTTTTGTAGTTGAATTCTCATACTTTAAGTAAAGACTGCCTCTTTGAAAGGAAGAAAGAGATTTGCAATTTGCCTTTAATAGTAAGTCTCAAGGGCTTCCCAGGTGCTGTAGTGGTAAAGAATCTGACTGCCAATGCAGAAGACACAAGAGACGCAGGTTCAATCCCTGAGTTGGGAAGATTCCCCTGGAGAAGGAATGGCAACCCACTCCAGTATTCTTGTCTAGAGAAACCCATGGCAAGAGGAGCCTGGCAGGCTACAATCCATGGGTTCTCAAAGAGTCAGACATTATTGAGCATTCACACAGAACATCCTAGAGATCTTTCAGGGATAAGGAAGTTGTTATAGAAAGTTCACAGGAGTAAGTGGTCACTCCAAGGCAGAACCATAAGTGATTAACTTGTTAATGAACCAAAGGCTTTTGTATGTTTGTCTTAACTTTTCATTTGACTGCTTTTGAAACCCAAAGAAGTTATTTTTTAAATAAATATTTTGGCTCTTGATAGGGATAAATTCTATAGGAATTCACAAACTTCTAAGATCAGGATGAACTTTTGTTGAAGTAGCTTGTATTGTAGGTATTCTGATTTTCAGAATTATAGTTCACCAGCAAGTGGGGAAGACAAAACCTAAAATTCAGTACAGTTCAGTTCAGTCGCTCAGTCATGTCCGACTCTTTGCGACCCCATGAATCGCAGCACGCCAGGCCTCCCTGTCCATCACCAACTCCCAGAGTTCACTCAGACTCACGTCCATCGAGTCAGTGATGTCATCCAGCCATTTCATCCTCTGTTGTCCCCTTCTCCTCCTGCCCCCAATCCCTCCCAGCATCAGAGTCTTTTCCAAAGAGTCAACTCTTCACATGAGGTGGCCAAAGTACTGGAGTTTCAGCTTTAGCAGGAGGATATAAATTCTAAGATTTTACTTTTGTGAAGTTATTGTGTGAATTTTAAATTATACAGTCACCACATTTTTTCAGCACAATTTATAAATTTAAAATGTGCATATTACACATATTTTAAACATATGAAGATCATGAATTTACATTAAAATTAGTCTACACAATTATACTACTCCTCATTATAGGAGAAATGATGGTTACTTTTTTCATTATGGTAAAATAAACTGAAAAGTGTTAAATGTGGAGATGTAACTGCAAAGTAAATGCTAAAAAGAATACTTGTGCATTTTTTCTGTATTATTGTCAATATTCAGGTTTTCTTTTGTATTATGTGTTCTGTAAACTAGCCATATGAAATAAATGACTTTGCCCTTAACAGAATACTACTGTCTGTAGTACATCATAACCCCAGTAGGCTGATAACAAGCCTTACTTGGCAGTAATCTATATCTGGTGTCATTTGGAAAACTGCAATAATGATGATGAAATTAAAACTCCAGAATTTAAGTAGCATATAGGTCAGTGTACTGTAAAAATGTAGATAGGAGTAATAATGACCTCTAAAATGTTTGTGTTCATTGGCGAAGGCTGAGCTAATTAGGACAGAAAGTTTAAATAATTTCTTTCTGAATATTCTAAGTAGAATGACCTGAAATAAACATAAGTGAGTGCAGAAGTTATATTCTTTTAAAGTCGTAATATATCCAATGATTCTCTATTTATGTCTATATACCATTTGACCTTGACAGTCTTAAGTGGCTCTATATTATGCCTTTTTTGATATGAGTGTCTATTGACTAGCAAGAACAGAAATTGGGCAATGTTTCTTCAGTCCTGGCAAGGCTTACCTTATCTGTATATACTAGGTCCAGAAAAGTCCTTTTCAATCAATATGTAAAAAAAAGTCACCTAGTAAAAGCACTAAAATGTGTTGGTCTAACCACCTGAATCCTATCCTAACTCCCATGAGTTGGAATTAGTCATATGGAAATGAATCCAGGTAAGGAAAACTCAAGTTCCTTTTTCCTTTTCATCTAATCACAAAGAGTGATGTATCTTTTATTGCTGTTATTGAATGATGTATTAACCAAACTGAGTGCTTTCTTTTCAGAATTCCTCATTTATTTCTTTATGAAATGTGACGTTTCAAGGGGGAACTGACATAAATCAACACATGTACCGACTAGTTTCACCACCTTTCATTTTATTGTCTCTAGGAGAAGGAAATGGCACCCCACTCCAGTATTCTTGCCTGGAGAATCCCATGGACGGAGGAGCCTGGTAGGCTGCAGTCCATGGGATCGCTAAGAGTCGGACACGCCTGAGCAACTTCACATTCACTTTTCACTTTCATACATTGGAGAAGGAAATGGCAACCCCCTCTAGTGTTCTTGCCTGAAGAATCCCAGGGACGGAGGAGCCTGGTGGGTTGCCATCTTTGGGGTCGCACAGAGTTGGACACGACTGAAATGACTTAGCAGCAGCAGCAGTAGCAGGGCACTATTATTCCAGGGAACCAACTTTAGGAAACATTGTCCTAGTTATAATATGATTTTTGCTTATCTTTGCTTCATCTTAATCTGCTCAAGATCTCTTACCTTAAATATTACCAAATGCTCACTAATCTAGGTTAACTGGGCTTAACTGGAATGACAGCTTTTAGCTAAGCAATAGAACTGATTTGGGGTGGGGGGAGCCAAGAGCCAAACTTACATATATTGAAACACACACAATGTGATTTTTTTCATTGCTTTCAAATTCTTAATTCACAGGATAATTCCCACTTATTTTTAAAGTCCACCATTATTAAGACCAATTCCTTAGATTTCCTATTAGATAGGAGTGACCATAGATAGCCATTAATAATCTTTTAGATATAAATGACAATTTGAAGCTTTATTCAAAGCTGATATACAGTTTTACATAGACAACAACAAGAAAATCTTCCTTTTTTAAGATACCAGAACAGATCTGAAGAATTTAAATCAGAAAAACTAAGTAATTTTATATAGCATTTCAACTGGGCAGTTACTAAACATGAAGCAAAAATAAAAGAGAAAATCTATTATCAGTTTATTGGGCACAGATGACAACAAAAATTATTAACTGTTTTATTGATCAACTATATTTTCATTTACTCTAAAAATGAGATGTCAATCCATTTTTCAACAGATAAATGACTTTGAATCTTTTCTATAGAAGGTAAGAAATATCATACAGGTGCACAGCTATTCACTAGCTGAGGTGCCTTTGTTAAAGAATTAGCTTTTTCATTCATTTAAGTCTTCCCTAATACTGACAACCAAATGAAGACAAGAAGTAATTTTACCATTCAGCCATATGTAAAAAGAAAGAAAGCAGTTAAGACCAAAATGGCCTGGACCACAGATACTAAATAAATATTTTTTAATAAATCTAGACTTCTGCAATCAGGAAAAATGCGATTTAACCAACCCACTAGTAGCTTTAAAATACCCCACAAACATTCATGATTCTCTAAGCTATATTTTCAATCTTCAATATATTTATCTGGCATATTTTCTATATGTCTAACCCCACTGTGCTTTTTCACTATTAAAATAAAGAGTTGAATATGATTTTAATCATAATTTTATACTGCAACCAATTATTTAGAACTTTTTTTGCTGGTACAATTAGATGCAGTAACCCATTCTATTATATGCGTGTGAAAGGAAAATGGAGTCATATTCTTCCATCTGTGATGGCTGGATGGCATCACCGACTTGATGGACATGAGTTTGGGTGAACTCCGGCAGTTGGTGATGGACAGGGAGGCCTGGCGTGCTGCAGTTCACAGGGTCGCCGAGAGTCGGACACGACTGAGCGACTGAACTGAACTGATGAGTAAATTTCCACATGACTAACTCCAAATCATAGGTCAGGAACTGGGCAATATAATTAGTTCACTTAGCAAAGCAAAATGTGAGTTGGCCCATGTAGCATCATCCAGAGGTATAGTTGAGTTTAGGCCAGTCACTCAGTCGTGTCCAACTCTTGGCGACCCCATGGACTGCCGCATGCCAGTCTTCTGTGTCCATCACCAACTGCTGGAGATTACTCAAATTCATATCCATCAAGTTAGTGGTGATTTCATCCAACCATCTCACCCTCTATTGTCCCCTTCTCCTCCTGCCCTCAATCTTTCTCGGCATCAGGGCCTTTTCAAATGAGTCAGTTCTTCGCATCAGGTGGCCAAATATTGGGTGTTCAGCTTCCAGAAGTACACTGGCTACTAATTGTTTCTTTAGGAAGCTGATCCACCCATATAATTCAGTATAGCAATCTATGTCAGAGCTTGAACTGACCTTTGTATATTCTTCTGCCATGCACACAGTAGGCTCTGAGAAAAGGTCTGAGAATTATAAACCACTTACATGTACTGTCACTCTATGATAATATGTATTCCAGCAATTTCAATTATTTTATATAACATAAACCCAAATTTAACAGAGTAATTTTCAACTGGCAAGTTTTTTGTGATTTTATTTCCAGACTACAAACTGGGATATTCATCAACTCTATCTTTTCCCTTTGTAACTACTTTCTACTATAACTTAAATCATGAAAAGACATTAAGGGTCATCTTGATACAGACACACTCATAAGTATTATGAACATGTAACAGTTAAGAGAAAGAAGAGTTAGAATTGATAAAAAAAATCTTTTAGGTTTGACCCATTTTGCTTCTTTCTTGGGCATACAGACACAGGCTAATATTCATATCTGTGCTAAATATAAAAATACCTGAGAGTTGCTGGATAAAATCCAATTTTCTATAGGCAGTCTTTTAGTTTCTCCATCTTTATATGCATTGACTGATATAAAAACTAAGACAAAGTTAAGTGAGTTCTCTTTAAAAGTAATTTCCTTTTTGAAACTATGCATATATGTCTATGTATTCTAGTTTTCAAGATTACAGACATTCTGTAAATGCATATATGCATTTTCTTCATTACATTTATATATATATATATATTACCCAACGGAAAAAACAAAAACAAAAAAAGAAGTGCCTGTGTAGGAGTAAGCAGGAATAGAACAGTCCTAGTATTGTACCATCGCTACAATGCTTTAGGATTATCTTTTAAATTTCCATATCTAAATCACTTCTATTCTTATCACATTTCATAAAGCTAGGTGATCATTTGAATCTTAATTTCCTCATTAAAAATTAATTTACCCTATCATCACTGATGCTTGCTTTTGAAGGAAAGAAGTTTCATTCAAGTTGCAAATGTTTTGACAAAACAATGTATATATTTTTATCAATCTGGATTATAATTTTATTCTTAAACTAGCATTATCTAGCATCTATAGTTAATGTTTCTCCTTTGTGCTTTGTTAAAGGAAAAGGTGATCAACTGAGTTGTGTGTTGTGTTTGTTTGATTATTTGGTCAATGTATGAATCAAGTAACTTTACTTATTATTTGCTTTGAATCTTATAATTCTGAGAAGAATAATATTAATGATCTAATAGATCAAATAATACAAATCTTGCTTAGTACATGTCTTTTAACTTTTAAACAACTCTGAAAGTACAATCCAATTACTTCCTTTCTGCAAAAGAGTTAACAGGTTTTCAAAGTTATTCCGTGACTTGTCCAAAGCCACATAGTCAGTAAACATCACTCTGTTATCTAAGCCACTATCTCTTTGACAACAAAGAGGAAAGGAAATTAAAAGTATGGAACACATGTTGACATTCATTATATGAAGACTAACCTGTTTTGAGGATACTCAAAGTGAAATACAGATAAAATAGAAGGCCACTGTTTAGGATACTGATGGAACAATTTGCTTCAATTTCACAAATTATTTCTTAAATAAGTTGTAAAGTGGAATAATTGATAGAAATAGGAGAGACAAAAGAGCAGGTACAAAATGACTTCTGATCTCACTTTCTTCTGCATCTCTCTGCCTCTTCAGTCATTGCTAAGAAATGATAGAGTGTTTAGATGTTGACTGAATTTCTTTATCTTTTTCAAGGTTGGGGGCAGTTTCTGCAATACAAACAAATTAAATAAAGTATATGGCCATAATGAAGAATTGATGCTTTTGAACTGTGGTGTTGGAGAAGACTCTTGAGAGTCCCTTGGACTGCGAGGAGATCCAACCAGTCCATCCTAAAGGAGACCAGTCCTGGGTGTTCATTGGAAGGACCGATGTTGAAGCTGAAACTCCAATACTTTGGTCACCTCATGAGAAGAGTTGACTCATTGGAAAAGACCTTGATGCTGGGAGAGATTGGGGGCAGGAGGAGAAGGGGACGACAGAGGATGAGATGGCTGGATGGCATCACCAACTTGATGGACATGAGTTTGGGTAAACTCTGGGAGTTGGTGATGGACAGGGAGGCCTGGTGTGCTACAATTCATGGGATTGCAAAGAGTCGGACACAAGTGAGCGACTGAACTGAACTGATCCACATAATAACAGAAGAATAAAAATACTACTCGACTCTAGGTCAGTCCAGTTCCAGCATTTGGGCTACCCTGGATGACTTCAGCATTGTAAACAAACCACTAAAGCTTAAGGTCTAGGACACACTGCTATGGAAAGTGGTTGAAAATGGCAAATTTTCACACAGTCCAGTGAGCTCCTTTCAAGAGAGTCACCATGTCCACATAGGGGAGTGAACTTGTTAGTCTACACAGACTGATGCTATTTCCACTCTAAACAAAACTAAATTTGAGATAAAGAAGAGTAAACAATGCAGTGGTTATATAGAGTTATCTGAGTAAGCAAAAATGGTGAAAACATAAAAGTGCCCTAAACATTTCTGGCACATTATGGCACTCAAATCATTTTGACCACTGGACTAAAAAATCAAACATTATAATGTAGGGTGTGTGTGTATATGCGTGTTTGGTCTATATTTCACATTTATCAGTTTCCAATAGTTAAGAAATTTTGATGTTCTGCCAGAATTGATATCGACTTTCCTCTGCATTTTTCTTACAAAATTAGGCATTGTTTAGAGTTTTGTCTTATCTTTTTCTGGCTTGTTGGAAACATGAATTTGTCAATTATTGAATGTCACATTCATTTTCAGTCATTGAGAGCATGCCACTTTATACATCCCCACAGATTAAAAAAGTGAATCTATTGTGATTAAGATGCTCAATACCAAGTTACTAATTAGCATGCTGGGCTTCCCAGGTGGTGCCATGGTAAAGAATCTGCCTGCCACTGCAGGAGACACAAGAGACAGGGGTTTAATCCCTGGGTTGGGATGAGCCCCTGGGGAAGGAAATGGTCTGTCCAGTATTTTTGCCTGGAAAAATCCCACAGACAAAGGAGCCTGGAGAGCTAGAGTCTGGGGCATTGCAAAGAGTCAGACATGACTGAGTGCACACGCATGTGCATGTACAAACACACACACACACACACAATTAGGGATTCAAACCTGAGTGTCTTATGCTGATGTAAAGGCTCTTGTCACTATCTTCAATATCTTAAATATTAACTTGGCTTGGAGATGGATCCTTTTCAGTCCAAATCTTAATTGCACATATTATTATACTTGCCTTAGAGCTGCCTTATAGCTATGGAGGCTGTGCATGACCCAACCCTAAGGAGGTGCCACTTATAGTGTAGTCTATGGAAATGGGCTCCCTAGAGTTGCACATGGACGATCCAACTTTAGAATTGCCACTGTGTCAACAAACTCTATTCTTGTTTTCCATGTTGTCACATAAAATAAACTCAAAATGCTACTATAGAAGGTAGCAGCCCACAGACTTCAATGGATAAATTATTGAAGCTTTTTCAATGGAGAAAAGACTCATTCAGAAGATCTGTGGTAGTTCCTGCTGCTGCTGCTGCTAAGTTGCTTCAGTCGTGTCCGACTCTGTGCAACCCCAAAGACGGCAGCCCACCAGGCTCCCCCGTCCTTGGGATTCTCCAGGCAAGAACACTGGAGTGGGTTGCCATTTCCTTCTCCAATAGCTTGTGTTAAATTTTGATCAAGTCCATGGAGCATAATAAAGAATTTAGAAATGCTAGGCAGAGTTTTTCAGGATCCAGTGACATGGAATAAATTTATAAACCATAATGAGCTGTGATAGACAGGCAAAATACTCATGAACTATTCCCCTTCTATTCTGAGCAGAAATATACATTACATCCCCCAGATTTACCTATAGTTAGGTGTGTTGATCTGAATGAATTCTGGCTTATGGATTGTGGGTAGATGTGAAGGATGCATTGTCTATAAAGGACCCATAAAAACATACTGTGAAATGCTCTTTTCTTCATCTTTCCTTACCTTCTGTAGAGACCCTAGGACAACACATGGTCAACAGGATAGAATAGAGTCAACAGGAGCCCCCGGTACCCTCAGGGCAGGCACTGGACTGATTGGACAATAAATAGATAAATATTTGTTGGGTCAAGCTACTGAAATGCTGGGGTTCTTTGTTACAGCAAATTCTCCTGATCTGAATAATGTAAGTCTTATTGAAGGGTGTATTACCAGTAATTATTATTAGCACAGTAACCCAAATCCAGACTTTCCACTATACCAATATTCTACTGTCAAGAATAATCAGTTTATATATTGTTGCTTGCTGTTTTAAAAGTATTTCTTAAGGTTTTCCGTATCTGCTGTAGCACCCCAATTCCACTCACAAGGATTGAATTGCAAATGACTAACTGATCTTAACTTAGACTACTTGTTCAGCTTCAGCAACTCCCAAAAACGGTTCTTTTCTAAGCATTATTCCTAAAAGAAAGAATGAAACTCTTTCTGCTATGTATGTGACTTTTGAGCACCTTAAATAGTACTAAATAGAGGCAATAGTTTTGAACATTTCCAATATATTTTGTAACAAAGAAACAGATAGAAATTCAAATTATTTCCATTTGATAGCAATCCAAAGCATGCGTCATTGCTATTTGTAGTGCATTTGAAAATTGCACGTCATACTAATGATTGCTATTGCCCCTCCAACAGTCTCTATTTTCAAGGCAGATGATGGGACACTGAAGCTGATGAAGGAGAAGCTTATGGTCTCAGTGGAGACAATATTGGGCAATGAAAACAACATATTCAGAGAGACAGATACTGTATGATATCGCTTATATTTAGAATATAAAAAAATAAAACAAACTAGTGAATATAAAAAAAAAGAAAAAGACTCACAGATATAGAGAACAAACTAGTGGTTACTAGTGGGGTGAGGAAAGGGAGGTGGGGCAAGAGAGGGGTAGGGGATTAAAACGTACAAACTACTATGTATAAAAGAAATAAGGATATATTGTACAGCACAGGAGAATACAATCATTATTTTATAATAAACTTAAATGGAGTAAAATCTATAAAAATATTGACTCACTCTGTTTTACATCTGAAACTAATATTGTAAATCAACTATATCTCAATTAAAAAAAAAAATCACTCAAAAGATAAGCATATATACAATGGACCATTAAAGAAAAGATTCACTGGCTTTATTGAAAAACCTAAAACTATAAATTATCCGACCTAAAGTTGGGGCAGAAGAAGGGGACGACAGAGGATGAGATGGCTGGATGGCATCATTGACTCGATGGATGTGAGTTTGAATGAACTCTGGGAGTTGGTGATGGACAGGGAGGCTGGTGTGCTAAATTCATGGGGTTGCAAAGAGTTGGACACGACTGAGTCACTGAACTGAACTGAACTGAAGAAGTACTTGCTAAAAACCAAAATATTTAATTTAACTGACTAATTCTCCAATCTACTAAATGTGGAAATGCTCTAAGGTAGGAACAATTTCTTTGAAACAGTAGTTTCTAAATATATCAAAGCACTGGTCCAATTCTAACAGCATGTACTTGACCAAAGATTATTTTTTATTAAACTTCCTAAGCTACTATACCTAGATAGCATATTGAAAAGCAGAGACATTACTTTGTCAACAAAGGTCCATCTAGTCAAGGCCATGGTTTTTCCTGTGGTCATGTATGGATGTGAGAGTTGGACTGTGAAGAAGGCTGAGTGCAGAAGAATTGATGCTTTTGAACTGTGGTGTTGGAGAAGACTCTTGAGAGTCCCTTGGACTGCAAGGAGATCCAACCAGTCCATTCTGAAGGAGATCAGCCCTGGGATTTCTTTGGAAGGAATGATGCTAAAGCTGAAACTCCAGTATTTTGGCTACCTCATGTGAAGAGGTGACTCATTGGAAAAGACTCTGATGCTGGGAGAGATTGGGGACAGGAGAAGAAGGGAACGACAGAGGATGAGATGGCTGGATAGCATCACCAACTTGATGGATGTGAGTCTGAGTGAACTCCGGGAGTTGGTGATGGACAGGGAGGCCTGGCGTGCTGCGATTCATGGGGTCACAAAGAGTCAGACACGACTGAGCGACTGAACTGAACTGAAGCTGTTATATTAGAGAAATCCAGGAAGACTGTTGATTACTAAAAGAAACAATCCCCCTTTTCCAATAAATGTCTCAGAACTACATGCATAAACAATCAGGAAAACATTGAAAACAATAAAGTAGTGATCAGAAAATCTCTTTCTCAAATGTTATCATATGCAGTTAATAAACTTTTCTAATAGCTCAGTTTTTTTTTTTAATGGAAACACACATATTTTTATCCAGATGTTTGCCCTTTCTTTTTCTTACACTATTCTCAGGTTTAGCTTTCGTCCACCCCTTCTATCATAGCTTTGTTCCAACTTTTATAAAGTACTAAGGAACTGCCATAAAAAACCACCTCAGGAAAGAATTCAGAGTCCAGGTAAAATATGACAGCAATAAGGGCCATAAACACTGTATGAACTATGCCCCATCAGATGGCATTAACAGCGGTTTCACTCTGTCAGGGGTTGGTAGTCCTTTCTCCTGACAGTCTCTCTTCACCCACTCAATTGCAACACCTCAAAATTCTTGTGATTGACTTACCACCCTGAAAAGATCCTCCCTACTGGTCTTAAAGAGATGTATCTCCTTACAGACTCCATTTACACCATCATTCAAAAGACAGGTAGACAACAAACAGGACTTTATTGAAACAAATGGAAGATGGTCCCAAATCATTTAAATCTTCAATCAACCAAGAATAGGTAATACTCACAGCAACTTTGCCTTATTGCTTCATTAGTACAGAAACAAAAATAAAGAGACACACAGTTGGCGTTCTGAAATCTTCTGGTCACAGATTAAATGTTTTACATGCTAAAAGTCAATAAGCCCACCTAAGACATGGTGGACAATGGCAGTTCTCCCACTGAAGTTTATAAGTGAGAAAACGGAAAATTTCAAAATTAATAATCAACATGGTTGATGAGGAGTATTTAATCTCCTTTCAAACTGGACACCAAAGCTTTCAGCATAGTTTTTGATAGAACTGTTTATGCTTATCAATGTTATGATCAGATCAGATCAGATCAGTCCTCAGTCGTGTCCGACTCCTTGTGACCCCATGAATCGAAGCATGCCAGGCCTCCCTGTCCATCAACAACTCCCAGAGTTCACTCAGACTCACGTCCATCGAGTCAGTGATACCATCCAGCCATCTCATCCTCTGTCATCCCCTTCTCCTCCTGCCCCCAATCCCTCCCAGCATCAGAGTCTTTTCCAATGAGTCAACTCTTTGCATGAGGTGGCCAAAGTACTGGAGTTTCAGCTTTAGCATCATTCCTTCCAAAGAAATCCCAGGGCTGATCTCCTTCAGAATGGACTGGTTGGATCTCCTTGCAGTCCAAGGGACTCTCAAGAGTCTTCTCCAACACCACAGTTCAAAAGCATCAATTCTTCGGTGCTCAGCCTTCTTCACAGTCCAACTCTCACATCCATACATGACCACAGGAAAAACCATAGCCTTGACTAGACGAACCTTTGTTGGCAAAGTAATGTCTCTGCTTTTGAATATGCTATCTGGGTTGGTCATAACTTTCCTTCCAAGGAGTAAGTCTTTTAATTTCATGGCTGCAGTCACCATCTGCAGTGATTTTGGAGCCCAAAAAAATAAAGTCTGACACTGTTTCCACTGTTTCCCCATCTATTTCCCATGAAGTGGTGGGACCGGATGCCATGATCTTCATTTTCTGAATGTTGAGCTTTAAGCCAACTTTTTCACTCTCCACTTTCACTTTCATCAAGAGGCTTTTGAGTTCCTCTTCACTTTCTGCCATAAGGGTGGTGTCTTCTGCATATCTGAGGTTATTGATATTTCTCCCAGCAATCTTGATTCCAGCCTGTGTTTCTCCACCATGACCCGCCCGTCTTGGGTTGCCCCATGGATATGGCTTAGTTTTACTGAGTTAGACAAGGCTGTGGTCCTAGTGTGATTACATTGACTAGTTTTCTGTGAGTATGGTTTCAGTGTGTTTGCCCTCTGATGCCCTCTTGCAACACCTACCGTCTTACTTGGGTTTTTCTTACCTTGGGCGTGGGGTAATGTTATGATAGTTCTTTCCTATTGAACCATGTAATTAAGTATGCTCTCTCTAACACATTCATGTGCAGCTAATAAAAGGGCAATGAATGGTGCACTTCTCAATAGTTTTATTTTTTATTAATTAATTTGTGAGGCCTTACAAATAGCTGTGAAAAGAAGTGAAAAGCAAAGGAAAAAAGGAAAGATATAAGCATCTGAATGCAGAGTTCCAAAGAATAGCACAGAAAGATAAGAAAGCCTTCCTCAGTGATCAATGCAAAGAAATACAGGAAAACAATAGAAAGGGAAAGACTAGAGATCTCTTCAAGAAAATTAGAGATACCATGGGAACAATTCATGCAAAAATGGGCTCGATAAAGGACAGAAATGGTATGGACCTAACAAAAGCAGAAGATATTAAGAAGAGGTGGCAAGAATACACAGGAGAATTATATAAAAAAGTTCTTCATGACCCAGATAATCACGATGCTGTGATCACTCACCTAGATCCAGACATCCTGGAATGTGAAGTCAGGTGGACCTTAGAAAGCATCACTACAAACAAAGCTAGTGGAGGTGATGGAATTCCAGTGGAGCTATTTAAAATCCTGAAAGATGATGCTGTGAAAGTGCTGCACTCAATATGTCAGCAAATTTGGAAAACTCAGCAGTGGCCACAGGACTGGAAAAGGTCAGTTTTCATTCCAATCCCAAAGAAGGGCAATGCCAAAGAATGGTCAAACTACTGCACAATTGCACTCATCTCACAAGCTAGTAAAGTAATGCTCAAAATTCTCCAAGCCAGGCTTCAGCAATACGTGAACCGTGAACTTCCTGATGTTCAAGCTGGTTTTAGAAAAGGCAGAGGAACCAGAGATAAATTGCCAACATCAGTTGGATCATAGAAAAAGCAAGAGAGTTCCAGATAAACATCTATTTCTGCTTTATTGACTATGCCAAAACCTTTGACTCTGTGGATCATAATAAACTGTGGAAAATTCTCAAGAGATGGGAATCCCAGACCACCTGACCTGCCTCTTGAGAAACCTGTATGCAGGTGAGGAAGCAACAGTTAGAACTGGACATGGAACAACAGACTGGTTCTGAATAGGAAAAGGAGTATGTCAAGGCTGTATACTGTCACCCGGCTTATTTAACTTATATGCAGAGTACATCATGAGAAACGCTGGGCTGGAGGAAGCACAAGCTGGAATCAAGGTTGCCGGAAGAAATATCAATAACCTCAGATATGCAGGTGACATCACCCTTAATCCAGAAATTGAAGAGAAACTAAAAAGCCTCTTGATGAAAGTGAAAGAGGAGAGTGAAAAAGTTGGCTTAAAACTCAACATTCAGAAAACAAAGATCATGGCATCTGGTCCCATCACTTCATGGGAAATAGATGGGGAAACAGTGGAAACAGTGTCAGACTGTATTTTGGGGGGCTCCAAAATCACTGCAGATGGTGACTGCAGCCATGAAATTAAAAGACGCTTACTCCTTGGAAGGAAAGCTATGACCAACCTAGATAGCATATTCAAAAGCAGAGACATTACTTTGCCAACAAAGGTTTGTCTCGTCAAGGCTATGGTTTTTCCAGTAGTCATGTATCAATGTGAGAGCTGGACTGTGAAGAAAGCTAAGCACCAAAGTATTGATGCTTTGAACTGTGGAGTTGGAGAAGATTCTTGAGAGTACCTTGGACTGCAAGGAGATCCAACCAGTCCATCCTAAAGGAGATCAGTCCTGGGTGTTCATTGGAAGGACTGATGCTGAAGCTGAAACTTCAATACTTTGGCCACCTCATGCGAAGAGCAGACTCATTGGAAAAGACCCTGATGCTGGGAGAGATTGAGGGCAGGAGGAGAAGGGGATGACAGAGGATGAGATGGCTGGATGGCATCACCGACTCGATGGACATGAGTTTGGGTAAACTCTGGGAGTTGTTGATGGACAGGGAGGCCTGGCATGCTGCAATTCATGGGGTCACCAAGAGTCGGACAAGACTGAGCGACTGAACTAAACTGGACTGAACTGAATGTATTTTTGGCTGTGCTTAGTCTTTGTTGCTGCTCGAGGGTTTTTTCTAGTTGTGGTGCCTGGGCTTCTCATTGCTGTGGCTTCTCTTTTTGCCAAGCACAGGCTCTATGGCACATGGGCTTCAGTACATGCAGCACATGGGCTCAGAATCTGTGGCTGAAAGGCTCCAGAGTTCAGGTTCAGTAGCTGTGGCACTTGAGGCTTAGTTGCCCTGGGGTATGTGGGATCTTCCTAGACCTGGGATCAAACCAGTGTCCCTGGCATTGGCAGGGGGATTCTTAACCAGTGGAGCACCAGGGAAACCTTTTCACCAGTTTTAAGTAATAATAACAAATCCTACTACTGTAACAAGTATATTATCAATCAAAACTTTAATTCCAGTCTAGAGACACAATCCTAACTTCCAGCTTGCATGTCGGTCACCTGTTACTGAAACAGTAGGAAAATGTTACTTTGATAGCTGCCGTAGTGCAATAAATTTCTATTTTGGAACAGAAGATAACAATTGGCAATCTGAGGTAGTGATGAGGGTGAGAATCAAGATATTCGAATCACCTACATTCTATCTTTGCTTAAAACAAACAAATAAATAAAGACTCTGTGCCAATGTAGAAATTTGCCACTTTATTTCCATTAGAAATTAATGTTGAATTTAAGAGTATATTTTAAATGACTCATTTTCCTTGATTACATGATCCTAATTTTTAATTAACTGGCCAAAAAATTATTGATCAAATTAGCCCGTCCATCACGAAGGCACTCTCTATGCCCCAAACATAAACATACATCATTGAGGATAATGGTTACCCCTTGCTTTGAGGCATGTACCCATGTACCCATGAACTCTTCCCAAATAAATTTTTATATAAGGAATTAGGAGACACCCCAAAATTTCACCTCATACTAAATATTTTTCAGCATGATATGTGTGTCTACTGAACAAATAACTATGTGCCCCAAAATACATATGACATTATTCTGAAGTCAAGAGTCCCAGGAAAAAGAATAGAACTAACATCAGAGTTACAGCCCTAAGAAATGTTATGTGAGAAAACTGTCAGCATGAAAACTGTCCTGGTAGGTGTGCAGGAGGTGAAAAATAACAACACATGAATGGGAAGAAGAGTTAAGTTCAGCCTCTGGGACTAAGACCAAGAATGAGGAGATTAACCTGCAGAGAGCCTGGTTAGTGAAGCAGACAGCATGAAGTAGTGACTTCCAAACAGCCCAAATATGAAGACTTCTTTCTGACAAGCATACTGGTGGTGAGGATGTGGGGAAAAGGACAGTTGTATATGATATTGGTATATTTATATATGAATACAATATTTTTGGAGGACAATTTGATAAGACTTACCAAACTTTAAAATATTAATCTCTATAACCTGCCAGTTACACTTTTAGGAATCTAGAGTACAAAAACACCCATGTACTCAAAGGTATACTATCTGCATTTTTGTGTTATATTCACTACAGATTTGCTTAAACATGTGCAATAATGGAGAAAACCTAATGGACAATAAATACAGAATTAATCAATATATATTCATATTTTAGAATACTATATATCCCTCAAAAATGCACATTCAATCTCTGGATTTAGATAGAATATTCAAGCATATTGTTGAAAGAAAAAATTAGCTTGCAGAATACCACATGTAGTATGATGCAGATCATATTCATATATGTAAGACTATATTAGTATGTGCATAAGCAAACAAAAGAAAAAGCACAAGCTTAGCACTGTTTATTAATACAGTTCTATTTTTTTTAGAGGTTTGTTAATAACAAAATCAATGTTAGTTTAAAATAAAAGTAATAACATTGGGTGGGGGAAACTATTGACTTTAAGTCCAAGATAAGACAGAATGAGAAATTTGGAGTTTTACCCAATTTAAACTTGAGAATTTGTGAAAAGCAGACACGACACTCAGGCTTATATCACTTCTTTGGCAGAGCTAACAGATCTAGAAATATTTTAAGACCAAATGGATTGATGTTATATGTTCCAGGTAATGCTACTTTGGTCAGAAGACAAAACTTAATGGAAATAGAAGTGCTTGTGGAAACCATACTATATTGCAAACATGCTGGCAAACAGTTAAATAATGATGGAGCTGTGACAATAAATATGTGCATTTTTTATGTCCTTACAGTGAAGGGAATCACCAGTGTGATAAACTTTTTGCTTCTCTCAAGGCAGTAAAGTATTGGACCTATGGAGATGATCAAGAATCTTAAGTTTTGTAAGAACTCCTTTCCCTCATTTTTAAATATTTGTGTAAATAAAATAAAAACATAAGTAATTAAAAATAAAGTCTCTTGAGGAACTAGACATTTTTGACCCCACGGACTGTAGCCCACCAGCCTCCTCTGTCCATGGAATTCTCCAGGCAAGGATACTGGAGTGGCTTGCCATTTCCTCCTCCGTGGGATCTTCCCTGCCCTGGGAATGAACCTGGGTCTCCTGCAGTTCAGACAGATTCTTTATTGCCTGAACCACCAGGGAAGTTCTAATTAAAAATAAAGTTTCTTAAAGAACTATATATACATTTTAAATCTTAGGCTAAATAAACTCCCAAAAGTTTACCCTGACTGTAAGTCTAAATAAAATAATAAATGACAAAAACTCAATTTTAGTTCTCTGAAAACATTTCCCCCTGGGTTCCCAGAGACATGGCACATTTGGACAAAACCTGGCAGACTCTTCACTCACACTGAGGTGGAAAGAAGTCCAGTTTGTGAAGGAACAGTTCCCAGAAGGAACACTGTGCGGGGAAAGCTGAGGAGTCAGCCTCCACCCCTTATCCTTGACCCCAGAGGGTCTGATGGGTGACCCAGAGTCTGATGGGTGACCAGTTGTTCCTCTGTGAACAACAATTCTGTGCATTCACCTCAGCTATTCCTACAGAGTTCCAGTAATCTGTGAACATTATTTTCCTATATATTTTAACACTTCAGATATAGTCCAGCCAATAAATCCTTTCTTAAGCTTTCTTCAATTAAGTTTTCAGTCATTCAGTCATGTCTGACTCTTTGCGACCCCATGGACTGCAACATGCCAGGTCTCCCTGTCCATCACCAACTCCTGGAGTTCACTCAAACTCATGTCTATTGAGTCGGTCATGCCATCCAACCATCTCATCTTCATCATCCCCTTCTCCTCCCACTTCCAATCTTTTTCAGGTTCAGGGTCTTTTCCATTAAATCAGTTCTTCCATCAGGTGGCCAAAGTATTGGAGTTTCAGCTTCAGCATCACTCCTTCCAATGAGTATTCAGGACTGATTTCCTTTAGGATGGTCTGGTTGGATCTCCTTGCAGTCCAAGGGACTCTCAAGAATCTTCTCCAACACCACAGTTCAAAAGCATCAATTATTCAGCGCTCAGCTTTCTTTATAGTCTTTATAGTCCACTCTCACATCCACACATGACCACTGGAAAAACCATAGCTTTGACTAGACAGACCTTTGTTGGCAAAGTAATGTCTCTGCTTTTTAATATGCTATCTAGGTTGGTCATAATTTTTCTTCCAAGGAGCAAGTGTCTTTTAATTTCATGGCTGCAGTCACCATCTGCAGTGATTCTGGAGCCCCCAAAATAGTCTCTCACTGCTTCCATTGTTTGCCCATCTATTTGCCATGAAGTAATGGGACTGGATCATGATCTTAGTTATCTGAATGTTGAGTTTTAAGCCAACTTATTCACTCTCCTCTTTCACTTTCATCAAGAGGCTTTTTAGTTCTTCTCACTTTCTGCCATAAGGGTCATGTAATCTGCATATCTGAGGTTATTTTTACCAGCAATGTTGATTCCAGCTTCTGCTTCATCCAGCCCAGCATTTTGCATGATGTACTCTGCACATAAGTTCAATAAGCAGGGTGACAATATATAGACTTGACGTACTCCTTTTCTGATTTGGAAGCATTTTGTTGTTCCATGTCCAGTTCTAACTGTTGCTTCCTGACCTGCACACAGATTTCTCAGGAGGCAGGTCAGGTGGTCTGGTGTTCCCATCCCTTGAAGAATTTTCCACAGTTTGTTGTGATCCATACAGTCAAAGGCTTTGGTATAGTCAATAAAGCATAAATAGAAGTTTTTTTCTGGAACTCTCTTGCTTTTTTGATGATCCAAAAGATGTTAGCAATTTGATCTCTGGTTCCTCTGCCTTTTCTAAGTCCAGCTTGAACATCTGGAAGTTCTCAGTTAATGTACTGTTGAAGCCTGGCTCGGAGAATTTTGAACACTTCTTTGCTAACATGTGAGATGAGGGCAATTGTGAGGTAGTTTGAGCATTCTTTGACATTGCCTTTCTTTGAGATTAGAATGAAAACTGACGTTTTCCAGGCCTGTGACAACTGCTGAGTTTTCCAAATTTGCTGGAATATTGAGTGCAGAACTTTCATAGCTTCATCTTTTAGGATTTGAAATAGCTCAACTAGAATTCCATCACCTTCACTAGCTTTGTTAATAGTGATGCTTCCTAAGGCCCACTTGACTTCATATTCTAGGATATGTGACTCTAGGTGAGTTATGTGGGTCATGAAGATCTTTTTTTGCATAGTTCTTCTGTGTATTCTTGCCACCTCTTCTTAATATGTTCTGCTTCTGTTAGGTCCATACCATTTCTGTCCTTTACTGTTCCCATCTTTGCATGAAATGTTCCCTTGGTATCTTTGATTTTCTTGAAGAGATCTCCAGTCGTTCCAATTTTATTATTTTCCTCTAAGCTTTCTTAAGAACTACTGGAAAAAACACTCCTTCTAAGGATTTATACCAGATGTCCAGGGGGGTTGAAGGGTGTTGCTCTGATCCCTTACCTTTTTATCTCTCACTATCTTTCACTCGTTCCCTCTCTGTGTCTCCCCTGTGCTTTTCTTTATTCTTTTCAAGCTTCCTTAACACGTGTGAAGATCCCTGGCTTATGCACAAGGATGGGAATTTTCCTGTGCCAAAAGCTGACTCTATAAGTACATTTGTTGATGAGAATTTAAGGAGCAAAAAGGTAAGAACTCCACAGGGGTAGTGCTAATTGATTTTCTTTATAAACACATAAGCAATTATACAAGTGACCATCTGCTTTGTCGGCATGAAGTTAATGAATACACAAAAGGAATCAAATTTAGAGCTTACTTAAATCTTAAATCCAACTGCCTAGATAGTTGCTTAGATGTGTCATAAGGCAAAAGGGAAAGTACTCTAGTCTGAAGGATAAAGACCAACAAAAATAAATAGGTCCTTTGTTTCTTTCACTGAGCAGCAGTGAAAATAGAGTTATGTTGGTTGCAAAGTCTGAAAGTACAGCCATCTGAGACTGATATATAATGGTATTTTCAAACAGGATTCTGATATTTATTTACCCAAATTGGGACTGTGGAATATAGAAAACCATTCAAGATAATATTACTGTGGCAATTAGCAATTTTCCTTTAAAAATCTGTTCATTTTATTTGGCTCAACACTCTAGAAGCACACATAAGTATTTCTTGCAGATAATCATTAGGAATAAAAGAGCATAGCAGAGATTAATTCAAAGGACTACTGCTATAAGATACCACTCCTAGATGCTAATGTTAAAAAGCTAAAAAGTGGGGCTTTTTTTTTACTGTTTTATTTCAATGCACAATGATTATATATATAATATATACTATATATATATAATTCCATACTATATATATATATATATATATATGCACACACATACACACATACAATTGCAGATCTGCATGCCACAGTCCTTTGATGCATGGAAACCTAATCATATTACTATCTGGAATATTCATAATCTGATTTAATAATATCTCTAAAATTGCTAGGTTTTCCAGGTGGCTCAGTGGTAACGAATCATCTTGCCAATGCAGAAGATGTAGGAGATGAAGGTTCAATTCCTGGGCCAGGAAGATCCCCTGGAGGAGTAAATGCAACCCATTCCAGTACTCTTGCCTGGAAAATTCCATGGACAGTGGAACCTGGCAGGTTCATGTCCATGGGGTTCATGTCTAGGTTATAGTCCATGGGGTGACAAAAATGTTGGACACAACTGAGCGACCGAGCATGGATGTTTGCTCTTGCTAAAATTGTTAGGAACTTATTAATTCTGCAGATCATTGCTGACTTGTCTTTGGTTACACAGAATATATTAGTTGCTGAATATACTGCATTGACCAAGAAGGTCTGCTCTCTTGAGACTTAAAATTTAGTGAATGAGTCAGGACTTTTAAGTGCAATCACAGATACTACAAAGTATCCTAAAAGAGCAGAGATAAGAGCATACATAATTGGGAGTGATGTTGGACAGTAAGTATACTAGACAAGGGCAATCCAAGGGAACGACTTTGAGCTGATAATTGAAGGATGGCCAAGAGTTCAGGGAAGAAACATTGGATTACGATTTCAGCTAATGATTGGAGCATTAGATATTTTAAATTCTATTTCATTATTGATTTTTAATAAAAGTAAGTATGTCTTCTAATGTAGAAGATATTGAAGTTAAGGTCATTATCACATGAGAAATAATTTTCATGAGGAAATGACATGTTGGTAGGTATCAATTTAAAATCTATTTAAATAGGAATTATTTAATTTGTCATCCTCAAAGAAAAAAATAAATAAATAAAAATAAAATACTGGGTGTTGTACAGAGTGGATTGAGTACTAGATTTAAATCCATAGAGGAACACCAGAATATTGAGAATTTAAGACTCTCCCCTAGGTTCTTTTATCCTGATTCTAATTTTTTTCTCAATACTTTGCCAAAAATGTCATAAGTTCTATGAAAACTCTATACATGCCATCCTTAGAATATCTCTGACTTTTCCATATTTATATGTGCTATTGTCTTCTCTTTACCAATGTCTTTCTTACTCTATAAGGCCTATCTCCTAAGTGAGCTTTTCTTATATCCTTAATCAGATGGTTATAGTTTTTCATATACATATTTCTGAGGACACAGTCAAATCCTGGTTTGCATTATATTATTATTATTATTTTTGTAGTCATCAGATTCTCCCACTTGACTGGAAGTTTCTATAATTAATGATTTGGTTTTCTTTATCTTTCTATGCAATACAGACTCTGCATTTTATTTGCTATTTGGAATAAAAATGGATGAAAATGAATTAGTATGCAGCCTATAAAAGAGCTCCTCTAACTCAAATTTCATGTTTTGTGGCCATTTTATCCTCTGAAACTACTTATACAAAAACACTGTATGAATTTTTTTAAGCTCAGTTCTGCTTTAAAATTTGGAAAATTTTATGTATCTTATTTTAGAAATACTGTTTCACATCAGTGAATTTTACAAGTAACTCAAATCTTATCTCTAGAGCTAGTGAGTCATAGAGAAAAGCTCATTGTCAGTGGGAAACATAATTCATTCCATCTTTCCCACACCAACTATACATTATACCACCCACGTGCATCAGTAAACATCCTAAGCACTAGTGATACACAGGCACGAAGATGCAAGAGCTTCCACTATGGAGCTGAGAGGCTGGAGGCAAACAGAGAGGGAAATAAATAGACATCTTTACAAATAGTCATAAGGAATATAAAATAAACAAATGGGGCACTAACATAGAGAATAGCAGGCAGGGAGAACTTTGAAAGAGGGTTAGGAAATATCCCTCTGTTGTGGGAAAATTTAAACTGAAGTCTGAAAAATTTTGTATTTTGAGGATAGCAGAAGCATCTAATAGTGTACTGAAGAGCTCATCATTTTGTTTATAGATTCCATAAGACCATCTGTGGAGAAAAGATAATTATTAAGGAAAAATTAAAGCCTATCATGGAAGAAATAAAAGAATTAGCAGAAGGTATGGGAGCTTTTGGAGTTATAACTGAAGCTCAATTTTTAATTAATCCATATAAATATTTGAGGTTTATATGTCATCTTGGTAAATACATTCTTCCAGTGTCTTCACTGATTATACGAGTGTTTCATATCTCAGGAACCTTCAAGAATTTCCTGTGTTTGTATCACTGCAATGGAGCCTAAGAACAATTGCTACCATTCTCCCACTGTGGACCCTCATGACACATTAGTCACGTCGGTATCCAAAATGTCCAGGAAGTTCTGCATCTGCTCCCCTCACATTTTATTACCTGCTCATGGTTTGCTGGAAAATGACTGCTCCTAAGGCTGCAAGACTTTAATAAAAGTTTTCATTTGAGTGACTCTTATGGTAGACCATTTCCTATTTTTTAGAAATGTTCACCGTAAAGAAAAATAGAGTTTTGTACTCTTATTTCCTACCATATAAATGCCATTTGAATGTTATGTTGTTGCAAATATTATAGAAACCAACTCTCTTTCCTTTGTCTTAAACAAAAAGAACTGAAAGAAAGGACAAGCTGGGCAGAGGTTTGAAAGGCTAACTAAAACTCTGGATACTTCATATACTGGGAAAAATCATTCTGTCATAATTATACAGGTTGGCACACCCATTATCCCAATTTGTTAATCCTTTTATCATCAAAATTTGGAAAGTATATGGGTGATAGAATATGAAAGGACGTAAGTCTATCAGGAAAGGGTAGGCCAGCCTCTGGAGACAGCAGAATATAATAAAAGATGTGTGTGTATGTGTTGGTCACTCTGTTGTGTCTGACTTTGTGACCCCATAGACTGTAGCCCACCAGGCTCCTTTGCCCATGGGATTCTCCAGGCAAGAAAACTGGAGTGGGTTGCCATTCCATTCTCCAGGGGATTATCCCAATCCAGAGATCGAACCCAAGTCTCCTACATTGAAGACAGATTCTTTACCATCTGAGCCACCAGTCTCTGAGGATATTTAAGCTTTATTCTGAAGGGGAAGTGATTCAGTAAAAAAAAAAAAAAATCAAAAACAAATATAAACAAAACCAACAGACAAACAAACAAAACTGCCTAATGGTCCTCTCTATATAGGAAAATATTGATAAAGTAAGCCTCAGGGATTGGTGAAGTATGCATTCTTGTCCTTGCTAAAATGTAATGGCCCTTCCAGTAGGCAAATACATGAAATTATTATGATCATTTGTTTAATCTTATAAAAATTAGTACGAAAGAAATTTAGATCTCTCTTTTGCACATTTCTTTCCTTCCTCCTAAGATAGTTCTCTTTCTCAGTTATGGTCATTTTGGCCCTAGCAATTTATATTTTATATCCCTTTATGGCCAATAAATATTTTTGTTTATATTATGTTACATTTTCATGTAAATTACGTGTTAAAATAATTTTCAATGGGAAAAATGACAACTCAGCATTTTCATATCCCTCACAAAGAAAGAAAATTGCAGGTTTTACTTTTTATGGTTTCTATTTGCTTTTTAAATTCTTTCATCTAATGGAACTAATGTTCATGGTTTAGGAGTATATTTACCATAAATAGCTTTAGCGGTTATCAAACATCGCCTCTTCATTCTGGCATTTAACCAACCTCAACCACTATTTATTACCCCATATACTTTTCTACTGTGAACATTACACCTTAATTACCCCAACCCCTATTTCTAGACCTGATTTAGAAAGTCAGAATGGGAATAACCATTTCTTGTTTCAGTAATACAAGAAAGCAGTGCCTATGCCTGGGCAGAGATTGAGGCCGTAAAATCAACAGAGTGTGTTTCAGTGGCCTGAAAAACCCAAGTTCTGTGGCAATGAAAGTGTAGATTCTCCTCTGTACAAGAAAATGGCAAGTAGGAGTAGGGATGGACTGTCTAATGTTTCTTCCAAGTGCTCACATCTAAGTCTAGCCGTATTTGAGTACTACTGGGAAAATGGGAGAAAGTGCTAATTTCAAATCATGGATTGATTTTAAGTAAATCAACACAACTGGGGTCTTATGCTTAAATAATCTATCTCTGCTTGGCCCCTAATACACACCCACACTGCTTTTTCCAATTTTTTAAATAAATTAATACTTCCAAGGGTGTAATACTTTTTCGGTTGTAGGACAGTATCTCTAAAATAGATTAATTTAGAAAGTGAAGCATGAAGTTATGAAGTGGATTAAATTTGTGTCTCTCACCTTAAAGTCTTCACCTGAATTTTTGCTTTCTTGATCTTTACTCATTCACTACTGCAGATCTGAAGAAGGCTTCCTTAAAACATTCTGTGTCTATTCAAATTTCTACAGGGAATATAATGGTTCCTTGCTCTTGAACCCTTGGTAAGGACAAGGTGTACTTCTTAACCTCTTTATATTCAAAACTGGCATTCAATCCATATTTGCTAAATGAAAGGTTGTTTGCTCAGTTGACTGTAAGACAACTCAGGGTACTTAACATGCAGAAATGGGGACTAGAATGTACTTTAGCTTTTTCACCACACTATTATGCCTGTTTTTAAGTATAGAAATGATGCTTCCATTATCATGTTAAGATGTTTAAACTATTTGAAACTACCCTCAGCAACCAGCTGTCCTGCCTCGAAGATGAAGATAAACCTTGTAATTGTATGTACGTCTAGGATTTGACTTTAAAGTGGTATTTACTATAATAAAACCTCCTCTGTGGGTTTCCAGACAGACTGCCTCTGTCCTAACCCCACAGTGGGCATGTCACCTATTCCTGACCCTGTGCCCATTCATTCCACTGATTTAGTAATTACCCTGCTGTTGTTTTTCTGTTGAGAAATACCTTAGAATGTTTTACTCCTATTTTTCACCAATGTCTAGCATAATGCTTTGCATATAATTGGTGCTCAGTCTATTTTTATTTAAAAAATAAATTATTAGAGAATATAATTCTCACAACTTTCAATCACTCTTCTCTGCCATTTTATCTTACGCTGATGGGTTTTAACATATAGCCTAATGAATACAGGAATTCTATCTAAAGCTCACTTTCTCATAATTTCCTAAATGTGTAACTACATTTAAAAGTGTACCTCCAAAAGTATACTATAGGTTTTTAAATTGTAAAATACAGAAAATAGGAGGGTTGATTTTTATAGGTCTGCACAAGTATAATCTACATGTAAAATATGGATATATCAGTTATTAGTTCTTGGGACAACTACCTCACCTCTATGAAGGACAATATGTATAGCTTTGAAAGAGGGTTATTAATAGTAGGGTTCATAGATGCATAAAGTAGATTAGTAGTTGCTCTGGATTAGGGTGAAAAAGGGGAGTAAATGTAACTGGGCATGAGGTTCCTTTCGGGATGATGGAAGTGTTTTAAAATTAGATTCTGGCAATAGTTGTAGCAGTTTGTAACTATCCTACAAGTCACTAAACTGTGTTCTGAACGTGGATGAATTTTATGATGTGGAAATTATATTTAAACAAAGCTGTTAATTGCAATAATGATGCAATAATAATACCAGGATTCAAATCAAATCTGTCTGAACTCAAAGCACATACCTTTATTCTATTCAATCCTCACTTCCTCACTGTATGAAAATGAGAAGTTTAAGTGATCATACTAACAGATCAAGAATTTCTGTCTAGGGAGGTGCATAATAAGGATGATATGCAAGGAATCTATGGAGTTTCAACTTACATCTAATTAAACAGCTTGTTTGTTTATGAGAAAGTAAAAAAAAATTTTATTAAAAAGCTATTAGGGATAATCTAATTTAATTGTCCTCTGCCTGTGGGTAGAGAAGCCATTATCAAATTATACACAGACTGAAAACATTTTTCTTTCTTTGCCAAAAAGTGGCTTTTTCCCCTTCCTTCTGTCCTCCTATCCTTTTGTCTTTCCATATGGCTGCTTTTGAAAATTTTGATTTCTGAACCAGAAAGGCTGATTAAAGTTATTAGAGATCAATTTTCTCCACAACTGATGGACCACATTTTAGAAGTATATCCCTTTTGAGCTAAGGGGAAAAAATCCCTGAAGTAAAACTATTGAGATTATTTTACCTTTTTTCTTGAAATTATCAAAATATTTATTTATGTGTTAAATAGTATTGAAAGAAATCATCTACAGAGTGTTGAATACGTTTTTCTAAAAGGTACATCTTTCTAAAAAGTATTCACTATTTTATGTCACGCTTTTGAAAATATTTTAACTTTTCTGAGAGAAATTAAAGAAACAGGTAGTTTAAACAGAAGATGAAAACTTCAGAGTTCTTACCAGAATAGAATTTCAGAATGCATTTAAAATCCTTCTTTTTAAATTCCGTATCTAAATTTAAACTCCCAAAGAAGACATTTTCTACAAAGAGATAAAGGAAAGAGAAATGATGGCTTGGGCTGCATATGTTTGAGATAAATAGTTATTCTTCCCTCTTTGTGATAGAAAATTCTACTCTCCATCCTAAACTGTTTCTAACAGTGCCCACTTCGAGGCTGTTAAGCCTGCATGCTTTTGTGAGTTGAGGGGTGTCAAAGGGGCTCCACCAGGGTTATGTTGACTCTGAAAAATGTTAAATGCAAGAATCTCAAAGGTTTTCAAAGAGGAGACTGCAGAAAATTTGTTGTCACAGATTATTATATCTCCCAGCTCTGGAGAGTTCATCTCAGCTGATCCTCCTTCTTATTTAGAAAGTTAAAAAATCCATAAGAGGCGGAGGGGTATGTCAAAGATTTTAAAACCTAGTATAGGTTAAGTTTATTTTTGAATTATCCTGGCTTATGTTTCATTGCTTAATAAAAGGTAAATGGTAACACTCCTGTCATATCTCCTTGAGGGTTGTAATACAGCTTTGGCAAGTCATACTGCAATGAATGTTAGCCTTTGTAAAATTTGTATTTGTGTGTTTATTTCAAGAGAAAGTTTCTACAATTTAATAAAAGACATATATAGATAAAATCATTGTCCCCTGACAGTCATCAATTACTACAATAACAGGTACAATAATTTAAGTACATAAAATCAGTTTATGGTAACTGAGTTAATAAACTATTTATCAATAAATATTTACTAAGCACCAACTCAGAGGAGTACTTCGAGAAATATAAGACATAAAAGAATGACAAGATCCTAATGAAACTAAAGTTACAGTTCATAGATAAACAGGGAGGTGCTTCCCTAGAGTAAGTTTTTAAGGGAACAGGAATGGATTTAGAATTTGAGGTATGAAAGGATTCAGATAAGTGAAAGAAGAACTAAATCAGAAGAGAATAACTACAATACTGATATGGAAAGAAATTAGATTCTGTCTGACAGGAATAGTTGCTAATTTATCTTACAGACTCAATGTATATTTTCTAAGAAGCACTTTAGTATTTTGATATTACCTTGAAAAAATGAATTGAAGAAAAGCTTAGAACAAGCATAGCAATGCTCAGAGTACTTGTATGGGTAAATGTATATTAAAAACATCTGGAGAATTTGTGATTATAATTAATATTTTAATTTAAATTTTGGGATGAAAGGATGTGATAGGTGAGAAGTTGAACAAATCTTGCTTGGTTTTCATTCTAATTTTCGGAATGTGGACACTTAATAGGGGATCCTTCAGATCTCTTCCTGAGTTCACTGCTCTTAAAAACAGTTTATTAGAAATGCAGGGAAAAAATATTTCTAGAGAATATGACAAAGCATTATGTCTGTAACAAAGTATTTATTGTATTTAATGTTCACCAAAGAATATAACATGAGGCATTGTTTAGCACAATTATCTGTTTCCCACGGATAATTCCCCATAGATATCTCTTCATATGTAAACTTTTAGCAAGTTCCATTACACCCCAGTTATGACCTTGAGCAAACTTCAGTGGCCCCAGAGAACTAGGACAGTGAAGTGGTTTCTACTGCTTTATGTTCGAGGTGCCCTTTCTATGCTTAGGGAAAAAAAAGTAATATGGAGAAGATGATTAAGAAATCGTGCTTGCTGCTGCTCACAGACTGTCACCTCTCTGACCTCTAAAAGTTGCAGCATGAAGAAGTACTGAGTTATTGAAGGCAGGAGCATGACCAAGAAAATAAATCCACAAGGTCTTTGCTGACCACTGCCTATTCGCATCCACCATGAAGCCTGTCAATCATAAACACGTTTCATGATCCAATCTCATTCATTTCTAAAACAATGATAAATGGGCTTACTTCACCCATAAGATGAAAGCTGAGGAAAATTTTTGATGTTGATGTCTACTAGATGGAGCAGAAATAATTAATGTTACTTAACGGCAGGACAGTTTATCAGAGATGACACACAAGTGGGCCCTTGTGGACAACGTGATGACAATTACTACATGGAAATTTTGACAACCAAATTTGAAGAAAACTGTGAGTGTACTGAATAAAACACACTTCTTACAACAATCTGACAATTGGGCCTTTAATCAGAGTAAGATGTTACCAATATTTCTGTGCTTTGACAATCTTTATAATAGGAAAAAATTATGACCAGAAGTATCTTATACCCAGACATTTTCAATATATATAAGACTGTTTTTAGACAATTATGGGAATTGTTTAATATTTCCAAAATATGTTTCATTGATCTTTTGGGGGACCTAAAAGCATTATGTTCAATAAATACTAGAAAATATTAGCTCCAGCTAATATATAGAAGTACTATCTGGAAAAAAAGCTGGGCTTGAAAACAATAAAATAACAATAGTACAACAAATATTCTTCTGACAAATTCCACTTATTGGCTGTTTATATGTATTTATGTATTATATGTTATCATCCTCATCTCCTAGCTAATGACAAATCAGGAAATTGAACGTAAAGTTGCTTTTCCACATTTCCCAGTATAAAATTTGTTTAAGGTAATTAATTAATTGCCATGAATTTGCAATGGATAGAGCTGTAGTCTTTACCTTAGTTATCTTTGAGATAAATGGAAGTTGTCTGAAAGCAACAAAGCTATAAGGAACAGAGTACCCAAAAAAATTGCATGGAGTTTTATATATTGAAGATGCTCTTAGAAACTTAAATTCTGAATTTTGAGGGTATTAATAAATGATTCTGGAACTGATAAGCACAATTAGTATCAAGCTTTGGCTTTTTTGTTTATGGTTTATTTTGTTTAGTTTATTTGCTTCTGTTTATTTTTCTATGTGTTTTAAAGAATTAACAAAAAGAAATTCTGTTTATTCAGAAATAAGCCTTCCTTTACCTGGTCTTAACAGTAACTTCACCAGAGACTTTTCAGTTATAACAGATCCTTTCTGATTTCACAAGTAATTGTGAACTAAGCTAAACTAAAACATGAAACAAAAGTATATTCTTTCAACCTTGAATCTCTTTAAAACACTTACTAATAAATATTAATTAAAAACCTAAACTTTGAGGAAACTAGCATTTCTAGATAACATGAACCAGTGAACCAGTGAAGTTGCTCAGTCACATCTGACTCTTTGTGACCCCAAGGACTGTAGCCTATTAGGCTCCTCCATGCATGGAATTTTCCAGGCAAGAGTACTGGAATGGGTAGCCATTTCCTTCTCCAAGGGATCTTCCCAACCCAGGGATCGAACCCAGGTCTCCCCACATTGCAGGCAGATGCTTTACTGTCTGAGCTACCAGGGAATCCCAATTAGATAACATGAAATAAACATTAATATTTCAAATCTCTGAAAAAGAGATTCAAAAAATACTAAATTCAAAATTCAAAAAATACTAAAATTTCAGGGATTTCAGTTAATCTTATTAACAACAAAAGAGCCACTATAAGACAGCATGTAGTCTTTGGAATGAGACACAAGATGTAGTCTTGACTCCTATTTCTATCCTATAGGTATTTCCTAGGATCAACTCATATGCACACTTACTTCTTAACAATTCCTTAAGACCAACAGTGTATGACTAAAATTTATATCCAGAATGATGATTCTTGAGGCACTTTCAGACTTTTGACTGACATTGAATAATGTACTTCTAGTGTATTTTCAAAAAATTTTGTCAAGAATGTTTTAAATAAAAATGTTTTCTTCCTAAGTCTCAGTGTATCTAAATGATTAGGACACAGAATTTTTAATAAAGTGGTTAACTGGAATTTTATTCTAGCATCGAGTACCTTGAATTTTTTTTCTATTATTTTTTACATTTCATATAGTCCTGCTAGTGCTCCAGGTGTCTGTACCCTGTTTTTCAAGATCTTAGTGATATTGGACAAAGTAATATTGCAGCTCTCCTGCTTATCACCCATATACCAAAATGGCTTTTATCGGAGTGAGCAAAATTAAGTACAGTGCTCTGTCTTCACTCTATTTGACTGGCAAGATGGTGATTTCATTCATGTGTGAAGTATTTTTAAATCTAATTATTCTTACAACCAGTTAGAAGAAAGGGTCATTATTCTAGCTCATTAGTTGTTTAATTGGAAGGCATAACAGTGAATCTGTGTTTTGACTCTCTAAATCTACTATTCAACACTGCTTGGAAAGGGAAATTGTGTAATATCATGAGTCTGAAAACTATATATATCGTGCACACTTCTTTCTGTCCTTTCTTGACTGATATAGCATTCTAGAAATATCCTGGGTAACATCTGCCTTCTATAGTTGAGACTTACAAATTACATATGTCTCATTTTCTTAACATATGCAAACAAAACTTGAGCTGTGTGCCTGTACACACATGCACACACACCAAAAGATTATTTATATCCGCTTTCTTGTTTTCAGATAAAGTAATGGCTTCAGATGACTGACAAAATGAAAGTATTTATCCAGAAATATATAAAAGAGAAAAAAATGACAAAGGGGCAGTATTGCCTTATTTTTCTGTTATCCTAAACTGAATATATACATGTGCATTTCCATATACCTAGAGATAATCTTCAACCAATGACAGGAGCAATAGTAGAGTTTTGGGCTGTGTCATAATATAGAGATGAGTGGAAACGCCAAACAAATACACTTGTGTGTATGTGTACACATACACTTATGTGTATGTAACAGTGTCAGAGGGAAAAACAATCATGAAACATTTTTTAAATTCACAAAAATAAACTCAAAATGGATTAAAGATCTAAACATAAGACCAGAAACTATAAAACTCCTAGAGGAGAACATACGCAAAACACTCTCTGACATACATCACAGTAGGATCCTCTATGACCCACCTCCCAGAATATCGGAAATAAAAGCAAAAATAAACAAATGGGACCTAATTAACCTTAAAAGCTTCTGCACATCAAAGGAAACTATCAGCAAGGTGAAAAGACAGCCTTCAGAATGGGAGAAAATAATAGCAAATGAAGCAACCGACAAACAACTAATCTCAAAAATATACAAGCAACTCCTACAGCTCAACTCCAGAAAAACAAATGACCCAATCAAAAAATGGGCCAAAGAACTAAATAGACATTTCTCCAAAGAAGACATACAGATGGCTAACAAACACATGAAAAGATGCTCAACATCACTCATTATCAGAGAAATGCAAATCAAGACCACTATGAGGTACCATTTCACACCAGTCAGAATGGCTGCGATCCAAAAGTCTACAAATAATAAATGTTGGAGAGGGTGTGGAGGAAAGGGAACCCTCTTACACTGTTGGTGGGAATGCAAACTAGTACAGCCACTATGGAGAACAGTGTGGAGATTCCTTAAAAAACTGGAAATAGAACTGCCTTATGATCCAGCAATCCCACTGCTGGGCATACACACTGAGGAAACCAGAAGGGAAAGAGACACATGTACCCCAATGTTCATCGTAGCACTGTTTATAATAGCCAGGACATGGAAGCAACCTAGATGTCCATCAGCAGATGAATGGATAAGAAAGCTGTGGTACATATACACAATGGAGTATTACTCAGCCATTAAAAAGAATTCATTTGAATCAGTTCTAATGAGGTGGATGAAACTGGAGCCTATTATACAGAGTGAAGTAAGCCAGAAGGAAAAACATAAATACAGTATACTAACGCATATATATGGAATTTAGAAAGATGATAACAATAACCCTGTGTACGAGACAGCAAAAGTGACGCTGATGTATGGAACAGTCTTATGGACTCTGTGGGAGAGGGAGAGGGTGGGAAGATTTGGGAGAATGGCATTGAAACATGTAAAATATCATGTATGAAACGAGATGCCAGTCCAGGTTCAATGCACGATACTGGATGCTTGGGGCTAGTGCACTGGGACGACCCAGAGGGATGGTATGGGGAGGGAGGAGGGAGGAGGGTTCAGGATGGGGAGCACATGTATACCTGTGATGGATTCATTTTGATATTTGGCAAAACTAATACAATTATGTAAAGTTTAAAAATAAAATAAAATTTAAAAAAATAAATTAAAAAAAAAGAAAGAAAAAAAATAAAGAACTGCTAGATACAAAGAAAAAAAATAAAAAAAAAAATTTTTTTCTGTTGAAGACTATGGTGGTTTAGTCACTCAGTTGTGTCCAACTCTTGAGACCCCATGGACTGTAGCCTGCCAGACTCCTCTGTCCATGGGATTCTCCAGGCAAGAATACTGGAGTGGATTACCATTTCCTTCTCCAGGGAAACTTCCCGACCCAGGGATTGAACCCTGGTCTCCTGCATTGCAGGCAGATTGTTTACTGACTAAGCTACAAGGGAAGTCCTTGTTGAAGACTATATGTCATTACAAACTCAAGTTTTATCATCCATCAATGCCTTTAAGTGAGTCATTATATAACAACATTGTATAACTTTCCTATCAAATGACCATAAACTTAGTGGCTTATAACACAAATTTATTATCCTATTTTTCTATAGATCAGGAATCAGATATTGATCTCACTGGGCTAAGATCCAGGTGTTAATGGGATATATTACTTTCTGGAGGCTCCAGGGGACAATATGTTTCCTTTCAATTTCCAACTTTCAGGGGTTTCTCCCTTTCCTTTGCTCATGGCCCCCTTCCTCTAGCTTCAAATGTAAAAGTGCTAGTTGACTCCTTCTCACTTAGCATCATGTTGAATTCTTCCATAGTCACATGCACGTGTGTGTGTGCTCAGTTGCTTAAGTCCTATCCAACTGTTTGTGACACTATGACTGTAGCCTGCCAGGCTCCTCTGTCCATGGGATTCTCCAGGTAAGAATACTGGAGGGGTTGTCATGCCCTCCTCCAGGGTATCTTCCCAACTCAGGGATCAAACCCATGTCTCTTGTATCTCCTGCATTGGCAGATAGGTTCTTTACCATTAGCACCACCTGGGAAGCCCAACCATAGTCACACTTCCCTCTCTTCTGCTTTCATCTTCCATTTTTAAACATCCATATGACTATATTACACCCACCTTGATAATCAAGAAAATTTATCTATTTTAAGATTGATGAATTGGCAATCAAAATACCATCTTTCAATTTAATTCTCCTGTGTTATTTCACATAACATATTTATAGGTTTAAGGGATTAGGCTGTGGACAACTTTGAGAAGAGAATTTTATTCTGTTTCCCATCCCATAGTCTACCTTTTGGTTCCACAAAGAGTCACACTCATTCCAGCTGCAAAATACATTCATATATCCAAAGTTGCCCACATTGTCAATCGGTTACAACATTAACTCAAATTCAAAATCTTATCTAAGTCTCATTAACTCAAAAGTCTCAATAACATTATCCAAATTAGGTATGAATAAGATTCTGGGGCAAAATTTTCCTCCATCTGTGAAACTGAGAAACACAAAAAAGCAAGTCATTTGTTCCCAAATTATAATGGTACAAACGCTGGATAACAGTCATTGATATTCTGGTTCACAAAGAATGAAAATGGAAGGAAAACATTCACTTGTCCAAAGTAGTTTCAAACTCCATCCAGGCAATCATCATTTGCTTTTATTTAATTTTTTTAATTAAAAAAATTGTACTTATTTCCTCCAAAATAACTTTAAAAAAACTTTTAAATTTTGTATTGGAGTATAACCAATTAACAATGTTGTGGTAGTTTCAGGTGGACAGCAAAAGGACTCAGCCGCAATATACATGCATCCATTCTCCCCCAAACTTCCCTCCCATCCAGGCTGTCACATAACATTGAACAGAATTCCCTGTGCTATACAGTAGGTCCTTGTTGGTTATTCATTTTAAATGCAACCGTTTGTACATTCAAGCCCATATTCCTATCTCTTCCCTCCATCATTCCCCCCTGACAACCATAAGTTCATTAACTAAGTTTGTGAGTCTCTTTCTGTTCTGTGAATTGAGTTCATTTGTATTGTCTCTTTTTAGCTTACAAATAATCTCCTGTGGCTCAGACAGGCTCATCCTCTAGTCTCCACCCTCAGAGTCATCTTTTATTTTTCATGGAATATAGCATGCTTGTAGCTGAGTGGTTTTACCTGCCTGTTTTGTACTTATAGCATTTTGGTGGTCCAACGTCCTTATTTAATTTTGTACTCTCTCTGTCTTTTCCAATTGAAGCTGGCACTTTTCTACTGGCATAAAATTCTCAAGAACCTAGTGGGTCTTCCATGTGTGTCATGGGATTCAATCTATAAAACAAGAACCTAATCCACAGACTTCTTGTTTTCCCTTGATAATTCCATAACTATTACTAGGTCTTCTTGAGATGGTTGAAAGAAAGTATGAGTCACACACTTAATCTATTTAAGGAGCCTTTTGTGCTACCTATTAGCTTCTCTGATATATTAACAAAAGATTGTCCAGAAACACCATAGGCTTTTCTTCTAGACCATGGTTTCATTCCAGTGAATCTCTTAACTTTGCATCCTTCACCATTTGGGTAGCTTAAAAATTAAAGAAATCATTAAGTCTTACTCTTTTTTTCTTTTCTGTTTAGTTTGAACATTCAATACTTCATTGATTAGTTTATGTCTTTTCTTTCACATTTACTACAAGCAGCAAGAAGGAAACCAGCCTTACTTGTAAATCTTACAACACCTTACTGGTAAATCTCTTCTAAATACCCAAGTTCACCAATTACAAATTTTGCTTTCCATGTATTTATAATATATATTCTGCAAAATTTCTGCCATTTTATAACAAGGATTCTCTTTCCTCCAATTTCCAGTAAAATATACTTCATTTCCTTCTGTTCCCTCAAAAGCAGTGCCTTTAATGCCTCTATTTTTCCTAACAGGCCACTTACAATGATTTAGATATTCTCTAAGGTGATATATGCTTTCTCTACACTGATCTTCACTTTCTTATGAGTTCTCAGTAGCAGAGTAATTAACATTCATATTTCCACTAAGAGTCTTTTGAAGACAATCTGGCCTTTTTAAATCATGCTCCTCAAAATATTCCCAGCATGTGCTATTTGCCCAATTCTCAAGTCATTTCCACATATTTATGTATTTGTTAGAGTAATATACCACTTCTAGGTACCAAAATCTGTGTTGGATTCCTATTACTTCTGTTACAAATTACTGCAAACTTATGGCTTAGAAATTATTTTATAAATTTAAATTTATAAATGACCAATTTATTATTTTACAGTTTAGTAGGTCAGAAGTCTGGCCTTGATTTCACTTTGTTAAGATCAAGGTGTTGACAGGGCAGTGTTCCTTTTGAAACTCTCAAGGAAAAAATTAACTTTTTCATTTTCTTACTTTTCTCAGATTCTAGAAGCTGCTTATATTTCTTGGCTCATGAATTCCTTCCAAATCCAAAGGCAGCAAGTGTGGATTGAGTTTTTCTCACAGTGGATCATCCAAACTGCTTTAGTCCTCATTAAGGACTAAATGAGTCCTTCTTCTGTCTCTCTCTTCCACTTCTAGGTACGTTTAATATTATATTGACCTAACCTAGATAATTCAGGATAACCTCCCTGTCTTGAAGTCCTCAGCTCACAAATATTTGAAAATTATTTTTGCCATGTGAAAATCTATTTCACATTTTTAGGGTCTAGGACATGAATTTCTGTAGGTGAGTCCTTTATTCTGTCCATAGATAGAAAATGTTTTCATAAATACTATAATATATTTAATGTTATACAGGTTGAGATTTATTCAAAAGCTATATTATCCAAAGTCAGTGATTCTTCCATTTATGCACCTAGTTCCATTTTGAGGATAGCATGAGAGAAGAGTAAAATGTAAACTAAAAATGCTGTTATGTGCTTCAACCTAGATCTGCAAAGTGGAAATCATACCCAATTTACTGTCCATTATACCACAAAGTCACCAAAGGACTGTCGATTGTAGATTTTCTTTGCTGAGATATACATGCTATTTTTATTTTCTCTTTGTTGATGTATATTTACTTTATTAAGGCTGAAATAATTCTGGAAATGAAGAAACACAGTATCTTTGATTTGTCACTTTTCCACCTGCATGATATTGATACCCAAAACATTTCACAAGTTAAAATCTTCACACAATAGCACCTCTTGTGTATATATATATATAAGACTAGAAACATGCTGTGTCTACTTATAGCTTAGGTCTAGTATAGATAAGCTTAGCAATGTGTTATTCTGCTACTAGATCGAAAATAGATGTAATATGGTACCTCCTGTAGAGAAGAGGAAAGACATGAAATCAGTGGAAATGGAAACATTCTGCTTATTAGCAGCCCAGAAGTCGGTTCCTCTAGGCCTCTCTTTAGGACATAGTTTCCATTCTTGACTGATCATTAGCTTCTCATGGGAAGAATTTTTTTTTTTAATTCAGTTTCCAGACCTTTCCCTAGAATTAATGAAAGAGAATATCCAAAGTTTGATGTAATTCTTATATAAGAATTACTTTATGAACTCCAGTGATATCTAAGTTTTTATTTTTTAATAGTATTCACTTCATCATTGGTGTAAAGTGCCACTCATTTTGGAGAAGGAAATGGCAACCCACTCCAATGTTCTTGCCTGGAGAATCCCGTCCGAGCCTGGTGGGCTGCCATCTCTGGGGTCGCACAGAGTTGGACACGACTGAAGCGATGCAGCAGCAGCAGCAGCAGCCACTCATATTGGAGATACTGTGTATATATATATATATATATATATATATATATATATATATATACATCTTTTACATTTACTTCATTTTATGTCCAAATTTAGCAACTTTAATTAAGAAGGATTTAATGTTCCACTGTTGTTGTTCAGTCAGTCACTAAGTCATGTCCAATTCTGCAACCCCATGGATGGCAGCACAGAGGAACCTAATTTTTCCAGCATAGAGTAACAAATAGGAGAGTTACTGAGTTTGGGAAAAGGCCAGGAGAACCTGGAAGACGCTGTTCTACCAACTTTAAAGAGGATCCTTTTTATCACCCAGAATTCTTTCAGTTCCCATGGGATTATGTTGATGGTAATAACTGTTGTGTATGTTGGCTGCTTGTCTATATTTGCCATCATGTCCTCTCCGTTTCCTATTCATGGTGATATAATGTTTCACAACTTTCTTTGATTTATTCCTCTTATTTGCATCAATTAACAGTTTTCTCAATACAGTGTCATAGGCAAGGTCATGGAGGACAAGGGCTACTCACCATTCTTTCCCATTATAACACAGGCTAGAACACAGCTGTGTCCTTTGCTGTTTTATGTTCATGGGTACTTAGTCACTCAGTCATGTCTGACTCTGTGTGACCCCATGTACTGTACCCCACTGGGCTCCTCTGTCCATGGGGATTCTCCAGGCAAGAATACTTGAGTGGATTGACATGTTCTTCTCCAGGGAATCTTCCAGGGATTGAATCCAGGGATCTCCAGGGATTGAACCCAGTTTTCCCACATTGCAGGCAGATTCTTTACCATCTGAGCCACCAATGAAGCCCAAAGGTCAGCCAGATGTGTTGGCCAGCAAACGAACCTGGGTTAACTGCTTGGAAGGCAGCTATGTTCACCACTATACCACTAACATAGAAGTAATGAAATGCATTAATTGCTTTCATCTCATTCTGGAGCCTAACCTTTTTGTTTTCCAAAGTGGATCAATGATCTGTTAATGGTTACATTTTTTTCTCTGACTATAATTTATTTAATTGTTTATATTTCTTTCTCTCCAAACTAAACTGCAATAATTCAAATTCATCTGTGCAGCTACCATGAATGAATAATAGAATGTTACCAAAGAAATGTTTGTTGAATGAATGTGATAATGAGAAAATGGTTCTACACTTTTCCTTCTCTCCGTTTGTCCAACCCGCCCTTTCTCCCCACCTTCTCACATTTTTGGTCTAAATCAAGTTCCTATGTCTGATATTTGTCACTTTTGTGAAACTTGGGTTTTTGGTTTTTGGTGGTGTTTTTTTTTTTTTGGTATATGTATGAGTGTGTATGTGTGTTTACACACATGTGAATATGTTTAATCTACTGCATGGCTATTATTTGAAACTCTAAGTGATCTTGCCAAAATTCTGCTATATTTTCAAAGGTGACTAGGCCAAAAGGTTTAAACTGGATTTATACCACTGTTAATTCTCTTCTACAGAATTCAAGTCATAGGACAGCCCTCCTGATTTGAATTTAGAACTAACATCTTCATAAAATAAGCATTGTTGAAGATCATATTAATACTCATGGGAAGACAGTT
The DNA here is from genome assembly GCF_055505025.1 of Bos grunniens. NCBI lineage: Eukaryota > Metazoa > Chordata > Mammalia > Artiodactyla > Bovidae > Bos > Bos grunniens. The sequence continues at coordinate 82,152,517 of NC_141166.1, forward strand.
CCTCTGCATTAGGTATTGTTAGGTGGTTAGAATATGAAAAAGGAGTCAAGAATAGCGGTGGCTAAAAGGCAAAGAAAGGAAAATCCCGAGAAAATAGAATAAAGGAAGGTCCGAGGGCCAGAGAGAGGATCTCTGGTGAAACAAACAGCCCTCCTGGCTAGCAGTTTACAAAGGGCAGGCTTGCAGGAGGAGAAGAAAACATATAAAAAGAGGAGCCAAAATTGAGCAGGGGGCTTCTCTTCTCTTCGCATCATTTGGGTCAACCTGCCCAGGGACCCAATTCTCGGGAGGCCGACATGCCTCAACTTGTCCAGGGATTCAATCTCCAGGAGATTTTCATGCCTCAATCTGCCTGGAGATCTGCACTCTGACCTGGGGACGCCTGGCTCTCAAGTCGCAACAAAACTGGGTAGGATAAGCTTCAGAAAGACTCACCCCTAAAGAAGTTCACCCATGAAAATAAAAGGAAGCTTAATAGTTATGGGACTGTACCTGGTCTCAGCAATAACTTAGGAGTCCAGTAAGAACCCCATTGCCTTTCTGGAAAGTCTAAAAGAGGCCGTCCAAAAGTTTACCAATCTGGACTTACACTCTTATGAGGGACAAGTGATTTTAAAGGACAAATTCCTGTCCCAATGCGCATCAGACATCAGGATAAAGTTACAACAGCTACAGCAGCAGGACCCTGCTGCTTCTTTAGATGGTCCGGACAGCCACCAAGACCTTTTATAACAGAAATCAGGAGAGGGAGGCCAAGGCTCAAGAAAGGGAGAAAAGGAAAGAGACAAGGCATGCCCAGATGCTGGCTGCCCTCCAGGGAAGCTCCATGGTAAACCCCAAGTCCGTGAAGGACAAGGCACAAGGCAAATGCCTAATCTGTAGACAGGTGGGACATTGGGCCAAACAGTGTCTAAACTGTGACAAGTTTCCTAAAACAGCTTGCTACAAATGCCATCAATTGGGACACTGGGCAATACTCTGCCCTCAGGACCCAAGAGCCTCAAGGTCAAGCGCCAAGCCTTCCTTCACGATGGTTCAACAGGACTGATGTGGTCCATTCCAGCCAGCCTGCCTGTCACAGACAACCATCATGGGGCTGGAGCCAAGGGTGCAACTGGATGTGGCAGGTAGGTCCTAGAATTTCTTGGTTGACACAGGGGCTACCTGCTCTGTCCTGACCTCCTACTCTGAAGCCTTCTCCTCCCAAACCTGTACCATTTGGGGTGCTACAGGAAAAACAATTACAAAAAGATTCACCCAAACACTTCTTTGTTGCTGGGAAGGACAAATATTTTCCCACCAGTTTCTGGTGGTCCCTGAATATTCTACTCCCTTATTGGGAAGAGATATACTCACTAAACTGCAGACCACCCTTGTCATGGGAAGTTTTTCAGCCCCTAGAGCCCTACAGCTTCTAGCTACTACTGAGGAACCCATGACACCCTCTCCAATAGCGAGGGACCAAAGATTATGGGAGGGCAAATTTAACATCCAGGTGTGGGACCAGGGGACTCCTGGATGAGCCCACCAAGCTGAACTGGTCATCATTTTCCTCCAAGATCCCACTCAGTTTCCAAACCAGAAACAATACCCCCTCAGGAGAGAAGCTTGGGAAGGACTACAGCCTCTAATGAATAAATTCCTTGCTTGTGGGCTATTGGTCCCCATCAATTTGCCATGTAACACCCCAATCCTCCTTGTAAAGAAAAAGGACGGGACCTGACGAATCATTCAAGATCTCCAGATCATAAATGAAGCTGTAGTCCCTCTCCATCCCACAGTACCCAATCCCTATGTAATCCTGGGAGAAATCCCACCCAGTGCCAAGGTGTTTACAGTATTGAATCTCAAATATGCATTCTTTTGCATACCACTTTCTAAAGAATCCCAATATCTTTTTGCTTTCAAGTGGGAAGCTCCAGGAAAAATACACCAATAGATAACTTGGACAGTATTACTTCAGGGGTTCAGAGACAGCTTCCATCTGTAAGGGCAGGCTCTTAGCCAGGATCTCCTAGATCTGGACCTGGGACCTAATAGGAAAAATATTACAATACTTAGATGACCTACTAATCTGCTCTCCAGATGAGAAAAATGCCCAACAACATGCAATTCAGGTTCTAAACTTTTTGGCAGAGAGGGGATATAAAGTCTCCCATGCTAAGGCACAGATGGTTGAGACAAAGGTCACTTACCTGGGAGTGATTACACATGGTCCAGGAGGCTATCCTCTGATCAAGTACAAGGAATCCTCCAGTTGCCCTCGCCAATGACTCGAAAACAATTACAAGCTTTCCTGGGGATAACTGGGTATTTTAGAACCCGGATGCCCAACCATGGTCTAATTGCCCAGCCCTTAAATGAAAGCTTGAAGGGACAGGATGATTCAACCCCATTGATGTGGGGAACTCCTCAAAAGAAGGCAGGGGCTACACTAAAACAAGCCTTAACTCAGGCACCTACCTTGAGGTTGCCAGACCCAGAAAAAGAATTCCAACTTTATGTCCATGAAATAGAAGGAATAGCCTTGGGAGTGTTAACTCAAAGTTTGGGACCTGAGTCCCAGCCTGTAGCTTACTTATCCAAGAGGCTCGACCCAACTGCCCGAGGCTGGCCTCCTTGCCTTCAAGACCTTGCAGCTATTCTAATCCTGATAGAAGATGCTTTAAAACACTCTTTTGGGGGCAAATTAACTATTTTTACTAGCCACCAAGTGAAACAACTCCTAAATGGGAGAGGTCATTTATGGTATCTGATCAAAGAATCCTCAGATATCAAGTAGTGCTGATGGAAAATCCAGGCCTGACTATATCCCCTTCAGAGGTTCTTAACCCAGCCACCCTCCTGCCTACCCCCAAGAGCTCTTTCCCCTTTCACTCTTGCCTAGAAACCTTGGACCACTGGACAAAACCCCGAGAGGGACTGTCAGAAGATCCTTGGACCAATCTTGAGGAAATCTGGTACACTGATGGAAGCAACTTGGCCCTGGATGGAAAAATAAGAGCTGGATATGTAGTAATCTCCAATTTGGAGACCATAGAGGCTAAACCTTTGCCACCAGGTTCTTCAACCAAATTAGCTGAGCTCATAGCCCTGACTCAAGCTTTAGATCTGGGAAAAGGCAAAAGAATAGCCATTTACACTGACTCCAAGTATGCCTTTCTGGTGCTACATTCACATGCTACTATTCAGAAAGAAAGAGGCCATTTGACCAACTGAGGGTCCCCAATCAAATATGGTGATCAAATCCTTAGGCTTTTAGAGGCAACTCATTTGCCCTCTGAGGTTTCAGTCTCCCACTGTAAAGGACACCAAAAAGGAAGCCCAGAAGTGGCATGAGGGAACCAAGCAGCCAATTAGGCAGCGAAGAGAGCAGCATTACAGAACAATGACTTAATAGGGGTTGCCACCTTAGTTCCACGTACTAATTTGCCAGAAACTCCTTCACATACTGAAGGAGAGACTCTTAAAGCTAAGAGAGAGGGCTTTCAAGAAGATCATATGGGGTGGTTCCTAAAGGAGGGACTCCTTTTTCTGCCTGAGAACCTCCAATGGAAGTTGGTTAATTCCTTACATGCCACCATTCATTTAGGGGAAAAGGCCCTTCAAATAATACTAGAAAGGACCTTCAGAGGAACAGGCCTCCAAATGACTATAAGGCAAGTGGTGTCCTTTTGCCCCACTTGCCAATGAAAAAAACTCCAAGGAGCTCGAAGATCCCAGCTGGCCCAGCCCATCCAACAACATGTGACCTACCCAGGAGAGGACTGGCAGATGGGCTTCACCCAGATGCCAGTTTCTCAAGGGTATGAATACCTATTAGTCATGATAGATACATTCATAAGATGGATTGAAGGCTTTCCCACCCAGACTGAGAAGGTTGAGGAGGTGGTAAAAAAAAAAAAAAAAAAACTGCTCCATGAAATCATTCCGATATGATTGTTCCATGTATTATCAATTGTCTAACCTGTTTTCTGTCTGCCCAGGTCAACAAACTACAATATGCAGTGCCAGTTCAACAAGGATATATAAAACTAGAACTGACCACGGAAAATATCACTCATCCTCAATGGGCACCGCTATAAGGACTCTGAGGCTTGAGACTAGCAAGAGGGGGAGGCCCAATGCTCCTCGCTGCCCCAGTTCAGCAGGAAGTAGCCAGAGAGACCTCAACACCCCTATTCCCAAAGAATTGGGCCTCCCATCTTTTGAGGGGAGTAGTTACAATAGGAAAAAGGAGTCCAGAATGGTGGTGGCTAAAAGACAAAGAAGGGAAAAGCCCAGGAAAATAGAACAAAGGAAGGTCCTGACCGGAGTGAGGACCTCAGGTAAAACAAACAGCCCTCCTGGGTAGCCCAATTTACATAGGGCAGGCTCAGGAGGAGGAGGAAAAAACACATACAAAGTGGAGCCAAAATTGAGCAGGGTGCTTCTCTTCCCTTCCCTTTTGGGTTGACCCACCCTCACACCTCGAGGATGTCTTTCCCTTTGCTTTCTAAATACAACTGAGCTGTGACACAGAGCTGGAACACTGGTCCATCTGTCACTTCCAATTTTTGCTGTGGTGAGAAAGAACCGAGGAAATTACACACTCCCCCGACACAGTATGAAGCATGTTGAGTGATACCTTCAGAACTATTATTTTCTGAAGAGATCCAATAATAATTTCACCTTCCCCCCACTTACCCTGAACTTTATTGATGGCTGTCATCTCCTTACTCTTATGATTACTCTCTTATTTCATGATTTTCTCAGACATTGATTTTGGCCTGTCATTGCAAAACTGGTTCTGTAAATTCATGTTTACAAATATTAATATAGATCTCCATTAAGAAAAAAATACAATAAAGCACTTTTCATAAAGATACAATGAGTATCTTTTCAATTTGGACTTGTGAAAAGATTCTGCATGTAAAGTTTTATCTTTAAAAATGAATAGGGGTACAAAAGAATGACAAGCCTTTAAGACGTAAGGACTTATATATGATAGAATATTTACTTGTAGCTAAATTTATATATTTAAAAAAGATTAGTGTTTTTGCAATATGTCTTTATTTCTTTTTTGCTAATCAAATTTTTTTTTGCAGTGCTTTATAAAACAATTTGTGCAGTGATTAAATGTATAACAGGGATTTTTACAAATGTTTGCTGGACACAAATGTAGTTTAGTACTTTGGAGTTATTAAATGAGCCATCATAATTTAATGTTTTAAATAAAACAAATTATAGACCTTGCCTTAACTTTGCAGGAGGGTCATATGACAATGGAAGTTATGTACTTCAAATGTTACTGATTCCACATTCCCAACACCCCATTTGCAAACACATCAATAAAACTCTTCTCTTTCACTTAGATTTGTTCTTTAAGGCAAAAAATCCATAGAAAGTATAAATAAAGGGGAAAATTGATTTTCTTGTAAGAGGGAATGGAAAGTGAGGAACTAATATCTATTGAGCACCTAGAACATGACGGCCACTATACTTGATATATTACGTCCTCTCATTTAAGTCACAACATAACCCACAAAGACACAGCTTATCCACATTGTATAGGTAATGAAAATGAAACTGAGGCTTAGGGAAGAGGTTAAATAACTTGTCCCAAAGCTTACTAGTCTTGGTCAAATAAATGGCAGAGTTTGATTCTAATACAAATCATTTATTTCCCTTCATCAAACTGCTTCTCAAATTTTCTTATATTCATGTCATTTGATGTGTGCAAACACACAAATCGATCCAGCACTTTAACTCGATTCTATAATGGTCAGCAGAAGCAGCATCATAAGAATCTTGCAATTACTGAGAACCCATTTCACCTCAACCACTTTTATAGCCCATGTACAGATGCTTACAGTTTAAAATGATAATTATATCCCTTAATGAACCAATATAGATTGAATACTTCATCTCTTCTTATCTGAAATCAGGAAAACAGATCATTTCCCTGAGAAAGATGGGAATGTACATGGGACATTAAATCACAAACATCGAAGAAAGGAAAGAAATAATGTTTGAAAAGCATTTAAATATATTCCCATACATTCTGCTAGATATTTCCACATATAACATCTGCTGTAATTTACCCCAAACTATTTGAATTCAATATTTAGTACATGCATACATGTTTTCTCATTTGTTCTTTTTTTCTACCAAATTATCTCTATTTTATATAAACTGAGACTCAATAAGTTAATTAATGGCCATTATGGGATAGCCAAGAATACAACTTGGGTTTCTAGGACATCTAAACTCATGCTTCTGGATACTGGGAATGGTGATAGGAGAAGTAACAATGGATGGAAAGGGATGACTTCCTTCAAGTACCTCTGTATTTACTTCTTTTATAATAGTAAGTGAATGAGCTATTTACTGAAAACCACATCTTCCTATCACCCGTAAATCATAATTGCTGTTGCAATTTTTATCTTCTTGGCAACTACCTACCACAAGTGTCAGAGCTAACTAACTCAAAATTAGAAGACACATATATAGCCTGCCAGGCTCTTCTATCGATGGGATTTCCCAGGCAAAAATCCTGGAGCGAGTTGCCATTTCCTTCTCCAGGGAATCTTCCTGTCCCAGGTACTGAAACCAGGTCTTCTGCACTGGCAGGAAGATTCTTTACCACTGAGCCACCAGGGAAACCCATATATATATATAAATTTTATGCTCTTAATATTCTCCAACTACTGTGATCCATTCTTGCCATCTCTCTTTGGTTTCTGTCAACCAAATTTTAATGTTCTAGGCCAGGGGTCTGTAAACTATGGTTCATAGGACACATATGGCCTTTCACTTTTTTTCATATGTTCCACAAAGTAATAATAGATTTGTATAGTTTTAAGTGATTGACCAATAAAAAAGTCAAAGGAAGAATACTACTTAGAGACAATGTGATAATTATATGAAATTCAAATTTCAGCAACCATAATCGACTTTCAGGTTGTCACATTCACACCTATTCACATGTTGTCTCTGCTGCCTTAGTGGTACCACAGCAGAGTTGAGTAGTTTTGAACTGTATGATGTATAATCCCTAGGACAGATACCATTTGATTCCTTCCATTAAAAGTATTGAGACTCTGTCTGAAGCTCTTATCCCAAAGCTACACATCCTCAGAACAATCACTTCTACCTAGACTGACCACCAGGCTACCTCAGACCCAGAGAACAGATAGCCAGTCAGGCACTTTCACAGGGATGTTTCAAAGACTGCTAAACCCAACATGACCAGAATGGGGCTCAATATCTTCTTCCCCCAAACTAGATAATCTTCCTGTGATTCGAAGTGAAGAGAAAAGCACCAATCTACTCGATCACCCAAACCAGAAACCTGAGCATCCTTGAGTCTTTCCTTACCCTCCCTCCTTCATCCCCGTACAAACAGCAGGGACTGTAGACCCTCATCTCCCAAGTATCCTCCAAATCTGTTCTCTCATTGCATAGATCAGCACTAGCTGAGGTCACTATCATATATTGCATGTTCTAATACAAGTGTTGCCTAATAAACATTCCTGACTCCAGGCTTGCTTTGTCTACTTTATACTCTCCACTGATCAGATCTTTGCAAAGTGCAATTTTATGTAAGTCACTACTTTGCTTATAACTCTTCAGTGATTCCTTATTTCCTTTAGTATAAAGTACACATTCTGCTCATCATTTCATATATTCCTACTACCTAATTTAAACTCAGGTTTTTGAGCATGCTGCTGCTGCTAAATTGATTCAGTTGTGTCCGACTCTGTGCGACCCCATAGACGGCAGCCCACCAGGCTCCACCGTCCCTGGAATTCTCCAGGCAAGAGCACTGGAGTGGGTTCCCATTTCCTTCTCCAATGCATGAAAGTGAAAAGTGAAAACATGTTATGCTCCCTTAAAACTTATTTTCTCTATTAAATGCACTACAATCTACTCAAAACACCCAATCCAAAAACCTAGCAAATACTCCTTAACCCGTCAAGACTTAAATAGTAACTTTTGTGCTCTGTTTCTTATTTTACTTTGTAATCTATCATACTGGAATATACGATCCTTTCAGGGCAAAGGCCACTGGTCTGTTATCTTGGTTACTGTATTACCAGACCTACAAAAACTCTCACATAGAGGATAGGTGTTAAAAGAATATATGCTGAAAGAACTGAGTGGAAGTCTTGACATATATGTCAAAATAATTTTAGTCAAAATAAATCTTTAAAAGCAAAACAAAATCCCTACCTCTTTAGTTATTTCATTCAAGAAGAAATCTGGGGAAAGTTACTTTGCTGTTATTTTGTCTGTGAAAATTCTCTAAAAGAGTATTCAGCAGTGTAGGCTTCAGCAATACGTGAACCATGAACTTCCTGATGTTCAAGCTGGTTTTAGAAAAGGCAGAGGAACCAGAGATCAAATTGCCAACATCCGCTGGATCATGGAGAAAGCAAGAGAGTTCCAGAAAAACATCTATTTCTGCTTTATTGACTATGCCAAAGCCTTTGACTGTGTGGATCACAATAAACTGTGGAAAATTCTGAAAGAGATGGGAATACCAGACCACCTGACCTGCCTCTTGAGAAACCTGTATGCAGGTGAGGAAGCAACAGTTAGAACTGGACATGGAACAACAGACTAGTTCCAAATAGGAAAAGGAGTACGTCAAGGCTGTATATTGTCACTCTGCTTATTTAACTTCTATGCAGAGTACATCATGAGAAACGCTAGGCTGGAAGAAGCACAAGCCGGAATCAAGATTGCCGGGAGAAATATCAATAACCTCAGATATGCAGATGACACCACCCTTATGGCAGAAAGTGAAGAGGAACTAAAAAGTCTCTTGATGAAAGTGAAAGTGGAGAGTGAAAAAGTTGGCTTAAAGCTCAACATTCAGAAAACGAAGATATGGCATCTGGTCCCATCACTTTATGGAAAATAGATGGAGAAACAGTGGAAACAGTGTCAGACTTTATTTTTTGGGGCTCCAAAATCACTGCAGATGGTGACTGCAGCCATGAAATTAAAAGACGCTTACTCCTTGGAAGGAAAGTTATGACCAATCTAGATAGCATATTGAAAAGCAGAGATATTACTTGGTCAACAAAGGTCCGTCTAGTCAAGGCTATGGTTTTTCCTGTGGTCAGGTATGGATGTGAGAGTTGGACTGTGAAGAAAGCTGAGCGCCGAAGAATTGATGCTTTTGAACTGTGGTGTTGTGAAGGCTCTTGAGAATCCCTTGGACTGCAAGGAGATCCAACCAGTCCATTCTGAAGGAGATCAGCCCTGGGATTTCTTTGGAAGGAATGATGCTAAAGCTGAAACTCCAGTACTTTGGCCACCTCATGCAAAGAGTTGACTCATTGGAAAAGACTCTGATGCTGGGAGGGATTGGGGGCAGGAGGAGAAGGGGACGACAGAGGATGAGATGCTGCATGGCATCACTGACTCGATGGACGTGAGTCTGAGTGAACTCCGGGAGTTGGTGATGGACAGGGAGGCCTGGCGTGCTGCAATTTATGGGGTCGCAAAGAGTCCGACACAACTGAGCGACTGAACTGAATTGAACTGAAGTAGAATTTTAGTCACAGTCAGAAAATATCATTATTTCCCTAGGAACTCACCTAAAAATGACACATGCCTACAATCTCAGCACCACTTATATTTAATTTACTGTTACTGTCATTCGACTAATATACTTTATCATGTTTTTTTATAAATGAGCATTGACAGAATGATACATATGTAATATTATATAAAATATCATATATTAAAGGGCAGCAAGCATGGGTCTTTAGAAAACAAATACAATCGCCTCTTTAGTTGAATATAGGTAAGATGTATATGCCTAATCTGAATCTGAGTGTACTAGTGATAACAAGTCTTATAAATTGTAGAGATCAAGGGTGAAGAATGGAATAACAAAAGAATTTATGTAAAACCTCATCTAATACTACCTCCCATGCAGTGGGAGTCCTTCAAGTAAAAGATTAAATCACATCATTGTCCATATTTATTATCTGGAAACCAAATGCTCCACAATTTCTAATATTTTTCTTCATGTTCTACCACCAAATGTACTTGCCTCTAAGAAATATGAATGCTTCTCTATTGAGATTGTGTCTTTCTCTTTCCTGTTGCTATTCATTTTTTACCACATCAATCTATTTTTAAGTGAATTAATTTATGTATTCATTAACATTAAGGAGACACAAAGCCTCATAGGATATGATAAGCACAGTAATCAAGAAACAAGTAGTATGTGAGGCAAAGGTCAAATTTAACTTATCTTGTTAACAGAATAAACAATTTAGTAAACTGTAAGATGTACAAAAGAATAAATAGACAATATGATGGATGAAAAGAGGATATTGCTTATGCTTATGGATAGAAAGGGATGAAAAGATTTACTCAAGATCATGTGTCCTCTGGACTGACATTTTTGTCACATTGACGTCAGAAACTGGTGATAGGCAATGTGGCCCAAATGAATATAAGGCACCTGCAGTCAATGACCCACATCCCTTCTCCCAGAGACGCACAGGGACAAGCAGCCATAGACACAGTTACAGTTCCATCAGAATTTCAGGAATGGGAGATTTACCAGTTTACTAACTGAGAATTCCCTTCAGAGAATATCTGATATGTTAAGATACTTTCATTAGGGGCCTTGAGGAAACAGTTAAAATCTTTTGTGTGCACTCTCTTCCCCCATATTGTCTCCCTTCATGTTAATCAAGCAGCTTACTAAAACTGGGGAATTACCTTAGGGAAGTTCAGAGCAAAGCAAAAAACAGCTTGTCTTTTCAATCACAATCAAAACTCATGAGAATCAACTGGTAAGCCCACAGGGGCTTGACTAAGAAAATTGTCTGAATCAAATTTCAGGCTGAATCTAGCCTCTAGGTACTGCTCTGCAGGCTTCAATTAAGGGTTTAATTCTCTATTCGCTGTTGTAAATCATAGCTAGCCACAGAAAGGCATTCTTTACCACAGCCCCCTCCCACATAATCACCCTGAAGCAATAACATTTCACAGCTTGGACATAAAGCACTGACAGGTTTTTGCAATAAAATGTGACCTTTACTGTTAAAAAATGTTTTACAACATCTGACAAACCATTTTCTTAATAGGAAGATATATTTTCACTCACTTGATGAATTAAAATAGCATAAACAAGTTAATTTTGGGGAAGATCTGAACCACAATATGTTTCAAATATGGGGAATTTACTTTTATATCTACCTACATTAATATATATATATATGTATATAAATAATAGATCATGCTTTTGTTAAGGAAAAGAACTATTCAAACCAAACATCCTTAAAGGGAAAGCTAGACTTACTTAGACAGAATGTCTGTACAACAGTAGAAACATCCATGAATTTGGAATACTTGAATCTTAATGTTCCTTGCTAACTGTACTTTGACGAAAAAGTAACTTAAGAGAAATGCGTTTAAGTGGAATCTACTTTCACACTATTGCTTTCATTCATCCATCTCATGCTTTATGGGGCATTTGAGTGTGCATTAAAATCACAGAAGAATACACAGTTCCAAATCAAAGGAAGATGAGACAGAGTTCTGGAAAACTGTACAAAACTACTTTTTAAATAACTTCTTTAAAGCAGAACAAGAGAATATTCAATAGTAGGGATTTTGCTGGACTTCATCACACTAATGCTAATCAAAGGGGCTTAGAAATTCCCAAAGAGGAGTCTTTAGAGAGTCTGTATAATATTTTTTTCTCTTAATGTTTATGATAGTACATCCCAAATGCATTTGTAAAGGCAAAAACAAAAATTATCAGGCTGTAAAAGCAACATTCAACATTCCTAGGTATAAGAAAGTTCCCTAAAATATATATCTATGCACATAGCTTTTAAGCATATTAATATGACATCACTGGGGGTGTCACGTTACAAAGAGAAAAAGCATACAAAGATAGGATGTGGCACAGAATAAAATTTCAGAGGGTTCTTATAACTGCTTACCTATTACATACCTCATTCACACTTAAACATATAAAAACCTAAGATATTATATGGCATCATTTGTGTTTCTGCTCCAGAGTCATTGGGGTATAGAATAGAGACACATTCATCATGCAGTTTCTTCATGCTTACCTAGAACATGGGAATCTGCTCAGAGTTTTAGCCTGAAGCAACATGAAATTAACTTGATCTAGGATAGACTTGGGGGCAACTTAGATATATTCTTGCCAGGAGCTAGAATTCAAATATTTTCTGAAAATAACAGAGAAGGTGAACAAATCATTCATTCATTGATGAGTATTCTTAGGAAGGAGATGTGTCTTATTTAATTTTGTATCACTAAAATCCAGCGATCTTTAAGGGGAGAATATGTATTCAGCAGGAGACCTGGGTTTGATCCCTGGGTTGGGAAGATCCCCTGGAGTAGGGTATGGCAACCCACTCCAGTATTCTTGCCTGGAGAATCCCCATGGACAGATTCTAGACTGGCAGGCTACAGTCCATGTGATCGCAAAGAGTTGCACACAATTGAGCTAATAAGCATAGCACAGCATGTATTCAGCAATGTATACAAATGATTTGATTTTTAAAAATTTATCTCCACTTGCAAATACATATTTTTCTCATATATTCAGATAAAGTATGTTTATAAGCACAAAATATCTATCATTAATACCAGAGCCTCCATTCATAATATTGGATAGCCATCAATAATTCTATAATTTTCTATAATTTTCCTTATATTTATAAGGCAACAATAGTTACCACTTACAAGTTCAAAGTTGCTTTTTGAAGTGCTAAGAGACAGTCAGTGATAAAGCCTTCTCTGCAGGGATGAGTGTTTGGGAGCATAGTTTCCTTGGTTCCCTGTAGGATTTCACAAATCTTTCTCTGCAAGAAATTTGTCTTCAGCAATCTCTAGTCTATTACATCTGCCCAGAAGGCCTCAGAAATTCTCTGTGCTGGTGGTAGGTCATACATTCTAGAACAACTGAATTAGTTAAATGATGAAACTAAAGTATGTTTGTCCAAAAGCCTCTTTCTAGAACCGTGTTACTTGCATATTTAAATAATATAATTATTTACTGCTTCGAGTAATACTTTAGAGGGCAAGTCATCCCAGAGATACATACAGTATACAGTGTGATTTATAACACCATTTTTCCTTTTCTGCCAGTGGTCCCATCTATATAAGTAATGCTAAATATTCTTTATTTTATCACATGTAATCAAAACATACCTGGCACCTCTCTCCCCATCTACTGAGTGCTTATCTGGCACCTGATGTGCAGGCATCAAATTCATTTTAGATTCAGCCAGTGCTCCAGGCCTTCTCTAAATGAATGAAATCGACATTTCCTCTATCTCCTTCAAAGGAAAACTCCATGACAATCAAAATATCTCACCCATCATTTCATGGTTAGCCATCTCCTTGCCTTTACTTTTCCTGTATTTCTTGCACAATACATCCTGCCTCTGACTTCTTAAAACTTAACTATTTTTCAAAGCTCATTTCATGTCAATTTTATTAAATTAGGTCTTTCCTGACAATTGAGTGCCACAATAAGTTTTATTTTCATTGATCAGTGGTGTAACATGATTTGAGGTCAGAATACTCGACTCAGATTCAGGTATGGCCCTTAATAATTGTATAATCTTATAGAATTGTTTTAACCTCTTTCTTCCTCAGTTTCCTCCCTGTGAAATAGGCACAGTAATATCTATAGGGTTAGACTGCAGTTTTAACTGAGATATCTTTGTAGAAATATCTGGTTGAGCTCGTGCTCTATTGTTGTCCCCCTTTTTGAAATCTTGTTTTCTTAGCATTCTAGAAGCTTCTATAGGAATCTACTCTATCATAGCTTCAAAAATATCATACATCATAAGTAATAATAATATTAATAAATGTCATAAATACTGTTTTTTATGACAGTTTTTATCATCTAGACAGCATACGTAATAAATAACATAGGATATAGTGCCTGTGTAGCAGTATTTATATAGTATCCATGTAGTCATAATCTAGACCTTCAGTTCAGTTCACTTCAGTTGCTCAGTCGTGTCCGACTCTTTGCGACCCCATGAATCGCAGCATGCCAGGCCTCCCTGTCCATCATCAACTCCCGGAGTTCACTCAGACTCATGTCCATCGAGTTAGTGATGCCATCCAGCCATCTCATCCTCTGTCGTCCCCTTCTCCTCCTTCCCCCAATCCCTCCCAGCATCAGAGTCTTTTCCAATGAGTCGACTCTTCGCATGAGGTGGCCAAAGTACTGGAGTTTCAGCTTTAGCATCATTCCTTCCAAAGAAATCCCAAGGCTGATCTCCTTCAGAATGGACTGGTTGGATCTCCTTGCAGTCCAAGGGACTCTCAAGAGTCTTCTCCAACACCACAGTTCAAAAGCATCAATTCTTCGGCGCTCAGCCTTCTTCACAGCCCAACTCTCACATCCATACCTGGCCACAGGGAAAACCATAGCCTTGACTAGACGGACCTTTGTTGGCAAAGTAATGTCTCTGCTTTTCAATATACTATCTAGGTTGGTCATAACTTTCCTTCCAAGGAGTAAGTGTCTTTTAATTTCATGGCTGCAGTCCCCATCTGCAGTGATTATAGTAAATATTCTATATGGTTTGCAAATAGTATAGTAAGTAGCTCCATGCCTAAATAAGTCACAATACTTTTCAATAATATGTATTTCTAATTCTAACTTAATTCACACGTTTTACCAAACATTAAATTACTAATTGTGATTTAAATGAAAAATACCATCACATTTAAATTAATATATAACTAATATTTGCAAAATAGAAACTGTAACTAGATGCTGAGTTATATAGCCATGAGCAGAGAGTAAACTATTAGACTTCAACTATATTACTGAAAGTATTTGAGAATGAGATATAATTTTTACATGAACTATTGGGAGCAACACTTATTTTTCTGTATCTACATATATCTAATATCATCTCGTGTGTTTTAGCTATTTTTTCAATTTGAGCTTTTCAAAATATCATGCTATGCAAATAGCTATAGCTATCAATACACATTAGAAACATAATTTCCTAATAAAATAAACCTATCTATTTACTCTGGGATTTTGTACTCTCAGGTTTGGGAATGGTCAAGTACTCAAACTATGATATTTTTTTCCTACACCCAGTATTTTTTTTTCATTTTTCTTAATATACGGAATAAGCAGATCTCATTTGTTTTAATGTGCATTTCTTCACAACAGAGTTCAGAATTAACAAGTTTTGACAAGCATATGAAGTAATCAGCTATCTTCTCTACATAGGATAGTCAGAATTAAGAAGTAAAAGGCACTATAGTATTAGTTTCAGCTTGATTTATTTTTACTTATTTTAACTTTGATTTATTTGCATGAAGTGAAAAGATTCAGTGTTATTTACTACATTTTGGACCCAGCAATGTTAGGCTTAATTTTATCATGCCTTGCTCTACCTCATCACCACCAAAAAAATCTAGAAATAAAGAGCATGAACATATAAGATTCATAACTAGGTCCACTTGTACTAAATAAAGACTTGGTCTGGGAAAACAAACTGCTACGTATCTTCCATTATTGCTATGGTTTAATGATCTGTTAAATCTGTCCTCTCATTTTTGGAAATAAAAGGTACTATTTAATGAATAGCCTCTTCTGAGTGTGTTCAAGTGTGTTTGGGGACACATAAGTTCATTATAAATGATCCAATAGAAAAGATGGTTGAGCCTGAGGATCATGGTTTTCTATGTTTCTATGGAAACCTAGTAGAAATTGTGTTTTTGTGGATTTTTATTCACATTTCAGTTGTCTTCAAATGATCACTTTGTTGTCAGTCAAGCATTAAGACATGGAAAGAGTTGAGTTTGTAAATAATCTATTTTGAAATTAAATTAAGGGTGTTAAAGTGATTCACTCCAACTTTGTCAAAGCAATCACCTACTTTAATGCTTCACGTATAGTGTTTACTTTACACCTGAAACTTCCATCCAGCTTTGCATGATCAGATTCATAAAAAAAAAAAAAAAAAAGTCCTACTAATAGATGGAGAAATATACCATGTTCATGGATTGGAAGAATCAATATAGTGAAAATGAGTATACTACCCAAAGCAATTTATAGATTCAACGCAATCCCTATCAAGCTACCAACAGTATTCTTCACAGAGCTAGAACAAATAATTTCACAATTTGTATGGAAATACAAAAAACCTCGAATAGCCAAAGCGATCTTGAGAAAGAAGAATGGAACTGGAGGAATCAACCTACCTGACTTCAGGCTCTACTACAAAGCCACAGTTATCAAGACAGTATGGTACTGGCACAAAGACAGAAATATTGATCAATGGAATAAAATAGAAAGCCCAGAGATAAATCCACGTACATATGGACACCTTATCTTCGACAAAGGAGGCAAGAATATACAATGGATTAAAGACAATCTCTTTAACAAGTGGTGCTGGGAAATCTGGTCAACCACTTGTAAAAGAATGAAACTGGACCACTTTCTAACACCATACACAAAAATAAACTCAAAATGGATTAAAGATCTAAACGTAAGACCAGAAACTATAAAACTCCTAGAGGAGAACATAGGCAAAACACTCTCCGACATACATCACAGCAGGATCCTCTATGACCCACCTCCCAGAATATTGGAAATAAAAGCAAAAATAAACAAATGGGACCTAATTAACCTTAAAAGCTTCTGCACATCAAAGGAAACTATTAGCAAGGTGAAAAGACAGCCTTCAGAATGGGAGAAAATAATAGCAAATGAAGCAACCGACAAACAACTAATCTCAAAAATATACAAGCAACTCCTACAGCTCAACTCCAGAAAAATAAACGACCCAATCAAAAAATGGGCCAAAGAACTAAATAGACATTTCTCCAAAGAAGACATACAGATGGCTAACAAACACATGAAAAGATGCTCAACATCACTCATTATCAGAGAAATGCAAATCAAAACCACTATGAGGTACCATTTCACACCAGTCAGAATGGCTGCGATCCAAAAGTCTACAAATAATAAATGCTGGAGAGGGTGTGGAGAAAAGGGAACCCTCTTACACTGTTGGTGGGAATGCAAACTAGTACAGCCACTATGGAGAACAGTGTGGAGATTCCTTAAAAAACTGGAAATAGAACTGCCTTATGATCCAGCAACCCCACTGCTGGGCATACACACAGAGGAAACCAGAAGGGAAAGAGACACGTGTACCCCAATGTTCATCGCAGCACTGTTTATAATAGCCAAGACATGGAAGCAACCTAGATGTCCATCAGCAGATGAATGGATAAGAAAGCTGTGGTACATATACACAATGGAGTATTACTCAGCCATTAAAAAGAATACATTTGAATCAGTTCTAATGAGGTGGATGAAACTGGAGCCTATTATACAGAGTGAAGTAAGCCAGAAGGAAAAACATAAATACAGTATTCTAACGCATATATATGGAATTTAGAAAGATGGTAACAATAACCTGGTGTATGAGACAGCAAAAGAGACACTGATGTATAGAACAGTCTTATGGACTCTGTGGGAGAGGGAGAGGGTGGGAAGATTTGGGAGAATGGCAATGAAACATGTAAAATATCATGTAGGAAACGAGTTGCCAGTCCAGGTTCGATGCATGATGCTGGATGCTTGGGGCTGGTGCACTGGGACGGCCCAGAGGGATGGTATGGGGAGGGAGGAGGGAGGAGGGTTCGGGATGGGGAACACATGTATACCTGTGGCGGATTCATTTTTATATTTAGCAAAACTAATACAATTATGTAAAGTTTAAAAAATAAAATAAAATTGGAAGAATAAAAAAAAAAAAAAAAAAAAAGCCCTGATTATTTATCATTTAGATTCTGTATTTTCAGTGAAGGACTGACACCTCCTCATCTCTCATTTCTTCTGAGTTTAACTTCACCCAACTGAGATTCCTAGACACTATATTCACCACAAGTAAAACAATGACACTTTTCTTGCTCAAACCTAATACAGACCATTTTCAAAACACCAGAGTTTTCAAGTCACCTGTATTGCCTTTTCCTGTGTAAAGTCTGCTTTAGTTCTCAAATGGCTACTTCCAGTAGGATTCCAGGCAAGAAAGAAAGAAAGCAATCTTGATGGGAGAACATCAGATCCAGAGGTAGGAAACATGACTTTCCATCTGATTAAGAAATCTTAAAAGCAACAAGGTATGTGTGTGTGCTCAGTCGCTTCAGTCATGCCTGACTCTTTGTGACCCTATGGACTGTAGCCCACCAGGCTCCTCTGTAAATGGGATTCTCTAGGCAAGAATACTGGAATGGGTTGCCATGCCTTCCTTCAGGGGATTTTCCCAACCCAGAGATTGAACCCACATCTCCTGCCTCTCCTGCACGGCAGGCAGATTCTTTACCCACTGAGCCACATGGGAAGCCACATATAAGGGTGTCTGTAAATATACACATGTGTATGTATGTGTGTGTATATATATACACACATATATACACATTTGTATGTGTGTGTATATATATATATATATATATATACACATTCCTTTCAATTCTCTCAATTCCAACACTGCCTAAATTCATACGGTTTGGAATTAAACTGAAATAAGAAATATAAAAGGCTACAGGAAAGTTATATTTTAAAACAATTAAAATGAATTAAAAAGCTTTATTAAAAAGATATGTATTTAATTGGGCCTAAGAAATGGGGTACAAGGATAAATAAGAATTACCAGGAAGTCCCAGAATAGGGGAAAAATATGGAATACTTATGAAATAAGTCAATAACAATAATTTCCATATAGGATTAAAAATGAGGTTATAATTCAATCAAAATAAATCTCCATTATGGATCCATGTTATACTAGACATACTACAAGTTCCTGGAGATAAAAATGTGATCACAACATAATTTAATTTATACTTTCGAAGTCTTCTAATTCCATAATGGACACCATGATGTAAGCACATCAGGTCATTAGCTTTAATA
The DNA here is from genome assembly GCF_055505025.1 of Bos grunniens. Taxonomy (NCBI): domain Eukaryota; kingdom Metazoa; phylum Chordata; class Mammalia; order Artiodactyla; family Bovidae; genus Bos; species Bos grunniens. The sequence goes on from NC_141166.1 coordinate 82,171,475, forward strand.
GGGACCAGAGGAAAGGTAGAAAAAGAATTATGGATGAAACACGAAGGAGGCAACAGTAAACTCTACCTTGGAAGGTACAATTGGGGAAACTTAAAGAATTGGTTCAGTTTAAATTTGGGGGTTACCAAATACAGGATTTTATCTATTTTTATTTTACTGGACAGATTTTTATAAATGATATTTTTGGAACTCTCAATACATTTCATCTTTGCTACAACCCTGTGAGTTAGTGGTGTCATTATTCCCATTGTAAAAAGGAGGAAAACTGAAACCCAGAGACTTTAAGAAATTTGCCCAAGATGGTGCAGCTAGGCAGTGGTAGAACTAGGATTCAGACTTAGGCCAACTTGCTTTACTATAATGTGACGCTACTTTGTTAAAAAAAGTTAATAAACGCTGCTCAACTCTTCATATAAACTTCTTCTACCACCTGAAATAATCTTACATCTATTCCAAGTACATTGTTTTTTAATATAAAGTCTGAATGTTTAGATTTTTTACATTGTCCATTGGCAATAGTCTATTCTCAAGAAAATACTGAAGAAAATAAATGAGAATATCACTATTGAAATTCTCTTAGTACATCAGGAATGCCTGAATTTCTGCCCATGTGCCAGTACATAATACATTTTCTCATACACAGACTAAACTCCATTCTACCAAACACAGGGAAGATAGATCTAACTTAAAAAAAAAATGTTTTGGCTATATTTACACATGGAAGTTAACTTTCAGAAAAGCCCACAAAATATTATAATAAGTACCATCAATGAGGAGAGAATTCCGATTCTAGAAACACAATACGCATTTAGTGGTTTGATTCAGTGACTGCAAATCCGGGGGAGCCAAGTCAAGTCTAACATGGCAGAGGCAGACCCCAGCTGGGATTCCTTGCAGGGAAAGCCAGGCCTTGTGACTGTCAGTGAGGATCCCAGGTCATCCTGCCAGAACAGCCCTATCAATAGAGTAGAGTGGTCCAAAACAGGGGCAGAGGGTCCTGTGACTCAAGTCAAGTTAAATCACTTTACTCTGAGCTTCCACTTTTGCTAAATGGAGATCAAATCACAGAAAATGGAAAAAGTAATCAAAATCTACTAGTTCTGTTACATACATATACATTTATAACAAATATGGAAGGAAATGTATACATATTATATATATATATATAGATAGATAGATATATAGATATGCATTAGATAGACATTTTGCACTGCTCTCAGTTGGCATGTGCACATACAAGACTAAGTTGCTGTATATAGTTAAGAATCTAGGAGTTACCAACAGAGGAAAGGTTGTAAGGGTGGTGAAGAGACAGCAAATGGTGCTGTAAAAGATGCTGCTGCTGCTAAGTCGCTTCAGTCGTGTCCGACTCTGTGTGATCCCATAGATGGCAGCCCACCAGGCTCCCCCGTCCCTAGGATTCTCCAGGCAAGAACACTAGGGTGAGTTGCCATTTCCTTCTCCAATGCATAAAAGTGAAAAGTGAGATGTAAGGAAAGATAGATTCGACTCATGCAGCAAGTATGTGTGTTAGTCACTCAGTCATGTCAGACTCTAAACAGTGGAGTGGGTTGCCATTCCCTTCTCCAGCGGATCTTCCCAACCCAGGGATCAAACCTGGGTCTCTGGCATTGCAGGCAGATTCTTTACCATCTGGGCCACCAGGGAAGCACTGCAATAAGTCAGTAAACTCAGCCTTAAAGAAGGAGTTGTCCTGCAAGAAATTTCTGGGGACACAAATAGCCAAGGGGTTTATGCGTCTAAATAAATAAATCAAGTAGGACCTTCTCTCACAGGTCCACTACTTGCAACCTTATGACAGCGGTGGTACTAGCCCTGTCAGTTTTTCAGACCTTTCATCACACCCAGCTTTCCTAATCTTTGCTCAGCTTATACACTAATGAACTTCCTGTCCTCTCAGTTATTGGTCCTTAAATGTACAGTCTCTGCAATGCAACTCTTAAAGTCATAAATCAAAAAGAAATATCTTTTTTGAGAGGAATGCAGTACATTATACTGTATTTAATGAATATCCCATAATGCCTCTGAAAAGGCTCTTAGAGTTTATCATGTAAGTATCTATAAACAGATAATACTCAAATATGCATTTAATGCTTGATAGAATATAATTTTCCTCTTGAGGAATTTAGATGCAGATACAGTATATACTTAGTTCATTTTAAGCTGTAAATTAATTTCCTGATAGGCCTAGGAACTTGAATAATCTCTCTTATAAATATATGTGGCATGAAAAGATGTTTTAAAACAGGTATCGTTTAAATTTTAATCAGCTTATTATGAAATATTCCTAAACTGTACATTAAATAGGGCAAAAAAACTTTATCAAATACCATGACTAGTCTGTGCTAAGCACCTTTCTAATTTAATGTCTGTTCTCCAAATAGGAGTGAGAAGATTAAATGAATCTATGTTGAATTATGTGTTACAAAGGTATTCTAAAAAGTATTTGGATGGAGATATGTCTTGCTAAACTCTGAGCAGTATTTGGTACTAATATTCTTATCCCGATTTTGTCTTGTTTTTCATGTCTCACACTATTCTGTTTCCCTTCTATCTTCTCTGATCGTTACCTTCTCCACCCCATTCTCCTCATTGTCCCCCACATGGACTTTCAATTTTGACATTCTCTAGGTGTGCATTTTCTTAATCAGTCTCTACTCTTGTTCACACTCTTCAAGGTGATCTCATACATACTAAGGATTTTACCTCTGAATTGATGAACCTGAATTTGTTTGTTTTAATTTCATTTTCAGTGACAGGCTTCAACTTTTTGGGCTCCAAAATCACTGCAGATGGTGACTGCAGCCATGAAATTAAAAGACACTTGCTCCTTGGAAGAAAAGTTATGACCAACCTAGACAGCATATTGAAAAGCAGACATTACTTTGCCAACAAAGGTCCGTCTAGTCAAAGCTATGGTTTTTCCAGTAGTCATGTGTGGATGTGAGAGTTGGACTATAAAGAAAGCTGAGTGCTGAAGAATTGATGCTTTTGAACTGTGGTGTTGGAGAAGACTCTTGAGAGTCCTTTGGACTGCAAGGAGATCCAACCAGTTCATCCTAAAGGAAATCAGTCCTGAATATTCATTGGAAGGACTGATGCTGAAGCTGAAACTCAATACTTTGGCCACCTGATATGAAGAACTGACTCATTTGAAAAGACCCTGATGCTGGGAAAGATTGAATGCAGGAGGAGAAGGGGACGGCAGAGGATGAGATGGTTGGATGGCATCACTGACTCAATGGACATGAGTTTGAGTAAACTCTCGGAGTTGGTGATGGATAGGCAAGCCTGGCATGCTGCAGTCCATGGGGTCGCAAAGATTCAGACATGACTGAGCAACTGAACTGAACTGAATTTTGTCTTCTCCTGACATTTTCACACTCACATCACCAAATTGGTGTTGGACATTTCTGCACTCCTGTTCACATATTTAACTGATCACCAAGCCCTTCTAATTTTACCTCTATACTATTTCTTTATTCTGAACACTTCCACTGCCCTCCCAACCACTGTTACCAATAACATTCCCACGTTTACCATTTCATCCTTACGTTACTCTCATAGTTACCCAATCGGTTTTCTTGCCTGAACACCCCTTTCAGATCTATTCTCCAGATATGGCAGCATGCTCCCCTAAACTACACATCTGACCTTTTCAGGCCCTGCTTAAAATCGGTTGCGGTTCTCAGTAGTTTACAGAATAAAGCCCAAGCTCTATGGTCAGATAAAATGAGACCCTCCAAGTTTTCAGTTTTGATTTTTTTTTTTGTCTCCTCTGCATTAAAATTTATATCTCAGAACTATTTACTTTAGTGAAGTTCACAACCTTTACAGGGCTTCTAACATCCAGCTCTGTACTCATAAACTCTCTACATCCTCTTTACCTTTTTACCTACTTTTCCTGGATAATTCTACTCAGTTCAATGGTCAGCTTTCTCAGGATGCTCTTCTGGTTTCCCACATGGGTGGATGTGGGGAACTCACTTCTCCCATATTAGCATGTGATAATCTCTATCACAACACCAGTGTTATTGTATTATTTTTTTTACCTTTCTGTTTCTGCCTATTTCTCTAAAATATGAACTTATTGAAGGTAGGAGATGTATTGATTCATGTGATAAATAACTTATTGAGTACATATAAACTGCCAGGAACTGAGTTAGGTACTAGAGGAAAATGTTAATGAAATATGTTTTTCCTCTCCAAACACATAATTATTACATGCAAGCTTAAGGCACATATTAATAATCATTTTCTCTGTCTTATGCTACATATTTACATGTTCACACCTCATAGTAGTTCTTATTATTCGTATACTGTCTTGTTAATAAAAGTGCTTAGTAGAAACATCTGTTACTGTGTGTTCGTGACAGTTTGTCCATATGTATTATTGCTGAAGTGGGATTACCGTAATGCCCAATTTAATTTAAATTTTACTATGGCTTTAACTTGTAACTTCAATCTCTCAAATTATATTTGAATATGATTTGAATATGTAAATATAATACCATCCATAGTTTGGGCTTCTCAAGTGGCTTCACAGTGGAAAGAATTCACCAGCAATTCAGGAGATGCAGATTTGATCCCTGGGTTAGGAAGATCTCCTGGAGAAGGACATGGAAATCCATTTCCTAAGTATTCTTGCCTGGGAAATCCCATTGACAGAGAGTCTGGTGGGCTACAGTCCATGAGGTCGCAAAGCATCTGGACACAATTGAATGACTAAACAACAACAACATCCTGACAGCCTTAGTTCAGTGATTATGTTGTTACCTGTTAACCTATTACAAGTGATCTGAATGCTAAGGAAATAAAAAGATGCATGAAATTCTCTTTGAATAGGGTTGTTAAACTTAGGAATAAAAATACAAGACTCCAAGTTAAATTTGAACTTCAGATACATAAGAAATATTTTATCTAAAATTGAAATTTAATTAGGTGTCATATTTTATCTGTCAATCCCATATTCAGCATAGTGTAGATAAGGTAGAGTGTAACATCATATCTCTGTAACAAAGTTAAAAATCTCATTGTCATCAAGAAAGCAATTTTCTTTCATTTCATTGTATCTTTTTCTTTGCCTTTGTAAAATATTTTTCCATCTCTTCGCTTCCTCTTTTGCCCAGTCTGATTAATTTCTCTTCTATGATTTTCCACAGTTCAGGAGAGTATTGACCTCTCATTTGTTTGGTTATTAAAGCCAGTTTTCTTGGTGGGTAATAATAGTTATCTTGTTTTAGTAAGGTTAGCCAGAATGAGAAATATGGAGCCCTGTAGCTTTCTACTTTAGGATTCTATGGTTCAGAGTGTTTATTCCCTGGTGATTATAGGAGTTTATGATAAATGATCCATTATCTTAAATACCATCTTCTTACAATTTGGGGTGGGGGAAGAAATGGCAAGCTAGGAAGAAGAAGGCAATTTAAATAATGTAAACTACCCCTTATTTGATCTGAGATTCATATATACCTAGGATTCCATAGGCTTGTCATGTCTTACTTTGGCAATAATTTTAGGATTGAATGTAAATACAATATTTAGGATTATTTACATGAATTATAACAAAAGGGCAAGCTATTTCAGTACAGATCTCCAAATAGGAATTATAAGAACAAAACTCAAAGGCCGTTTCTCCCTCTGAGTCTCTGCCACTTATTAGCATGTAAACATATTCCAGCAATCATTTCCATTTCGTTAGTAAAATATCACACCTTTTAAGCAAATTAAGAATAATGCCATGTAATTCTTTTCTGCCTACCAAAGACAAGGAATCACAGAAAAAGACAAAGTGTCTACCAACCTAGATCTTTTGTAAATACCACTGTACTGAATATAGCAAGTTTTCTTAAGCCTAAGAACAGATAATTCTGTTTCAGGCAAGAGATAAGCTCAATTAGCACACAGATAGCAAGCTGTACTTTACAGGAACACTATCTCTTCCTGCTTGAAATGACCTTTTGCAAACTACTTTCAAAACTAAGTACTCAGATATTATTTTCTCTTATCCTGTCTAGAGAATATATGTGTGTATAAAATGTTTATACACACAAAATCAAATTGTATGGTATATGGAAATTAGTAATTATTAATACATCAAAAACAACTCACCAAGGGATTCATTATAGCTTTGCTTCCAGTTTTGACACTCAGAGTACCTCAAAAGTTTAATTAAATTTAAGACTACATATATATATATAATTATATATGTGTATGTGTGTATCCATGTGTATACATATATATATATATATATATGAAATCATCATTGAAAAATAACTTCCACAGAACAAAATTCATTCATGCCCACTTAAAAATTTTGCATCCAGGATATTACTTAATTCTGCTTGATATTTAACAGGTAAGGATGGGACCCCTGCCTGTTCGAAAACAATGGGTTTTTGAACTATGGTGCTGGAGAAGACTCTTGAGAGCCCCTTGGACTGCAAGGAGATCCAACCAGTCCATCCTAAAGGAAATCAACACTGAATATTCATTGGAAGGACTGATGCTGAAGCTGAAGCTCCAATACTTTGGCCACCTGATGTGAAAACTGACTCATTGGAAAAGACCCTGATGCTGGGAAAGACTGAAGGCAGGGGGAGAAGGGGACAACAGAGGATGAGATGATTGGATGGCATCACCGACTCAATGGACATGAGCTTAAGCAAACTCTAGGAGATGGTTAAGGACAGGGAAGCCTGACATGCTGCAGACCATGGGGTTGCAAAGATTTGGACATGAGTGAGCAACTGAACAATGACAACAACATTAGCTATAATTCACATAGACTAAGGATCTATTTCTGTCTCAACAACAGGCTCTAAATAAGTTTTCCCACCACATTTAGTCTATACGCACTATTAGTTGGTTTCAGTATACTGTCCAACTTGAGATGAGTTTTGCATTGTAAATGTATATGAGGAATTAGAATAATTATAATGGCTAAGGTAAGCCATAGATTTAAGTGAAAACTCTACAAATTGAGGTGTAGTGAAGTGTAACTCAACAATACTCACTGATTCTTAGATTTAGATAGCACTTCAGCCATCAGTTCTTCTAATGTTCTTTTAAATCAGGACTCTTAACCTCCATAAAAAATATTAGACACAGATGGTCACACAGAGTCTCAATAATAATATTTATGAGCAGTAGTACAATGTCAATTTTAGTGAGATAGTTCTAACAGTGTATTTGTTTAATGGTTATTTGACTAATAACCATACACATATTATTAAAGGCAAGAAATATTGAGCCCCTTCTATGTTCCAGACACTTTGTTAGACACTGGGAGTACACTAGTGAGCATACAGACAAAAATCCTCAACATACAGAGCTTACATTCTTTTAAAGGGAAAATTAATTGCAACAGGAAGATATAAGCATTAGTTATGCAGTCAATATTACATTAATATTCTAGCCCTTTCTGCAATTATTTATTGAGGATCTATAATATCCTTTGGTCAATGCTGTGAAGCATATAGAAAATTATAAAATATGGCCTGCCCTCAAGGTATTTTAAAATTCATGCAAAGACACATGTAACTATACATGTAATTTTTGGCCTATACGCATGTAACTAAGAAAGAATTAAATGCATGGATCCAAAATCCATGAACAGAAACAAAAGATTATAAAAATTTTAAAGGATTGGAAAGGACTTCTGAAAAATATTTGATATTTCAATGAGTTTTGAAGGATTGGTATATGAAGAAAGGGCATTCTATGCTTTAAGAAGAGAAAGAGCACAAACAAGCCACACCTCACATTTCAAACACTCTGGAGAGAAGAATGGAGGGAAACATATGCCAAGAGCACATGCTTCGTAGAAAAACACAGCTCCAGAGAAGAGAGTGCATGATGGGTTGAGAGGAGATTATTATGTATCTTTAATGTATTGATAAGAGTAGAAATTTAGTTGTCACTCTAGAGGCAATAAGGAACCATTGGCAGCCTTTGAGGAGTGTGACAAGTTAATCCTGTTAATATGTTAATGAAACAAAATGACATAAAAAAAGCAAAGTTTAAATCTGTTCAAGCATTTATAAGATATTTAAGAATACATGACATGTATTTAAGAATACATGACTTATGTATGTATCGAAAGAATTGGTATTACATTTTGAGCATCATATGTATCTCACATATCTATTTTCAGAAAAGAAGGTTTTGTTTTATAACTTGGGTTTTGGAATGGTGTTTGGTTTCTACTTTTTTGGTTTTGCTTATTTTTTCCTTATCTCATAGGCATGATCTTAGTTGCATATCATATGATAAGCTTCATCTTATATTCACAATTTTTATTTGTGAGGTACTGTCACACAAAAGCAAAATGCAAGATGTACTTTCCATCTATATGGATAATGAGGAGACATGTAAATATAAACAATTTCTTTTTGTATTATATGAAGAGCAATTAAGGCATGATTTCAATGATGACTTATCCAAAGAATTAATCTTTGTCAGAAACAAGGCAAAGTTTAAAACTTTATTTGCCTATACCTTAAATCAAGTTATTACTTACATACAACATTCATACACATAGTTCTGAATTCCAGCTTTCTCCTCTGGGAATAGTAGTAACAATAGATCAGTGTTAAGTTGTTAAGAGGATCTTTTGAACTGTGGTGATGAAGATTCTTGAGAGTGCCTTGGACTGCAAGGAGATCCAAAGAGTCTATCCTAAAAGACATCTGTCCTGAATATTCATTGGAAGGACTGATGCTGAAGCTGAAACTCAATACTTTGGCCACCTGATGCGAAGAACTGACTCACTAGAAAAGACCCTGATGATGGGAAAGATTGAAGGAGGGAGGAGAAGGGGACGAAGAGGATGAGATGGTTGGATGGCATCACTGACTCAATGGACATGAATTTGAGTAAGCTCCGGGTGTTGGTGATGGACAGAGAAGCCTGGCGTGCTGCAGTCCATGGGGTTGCAAAGAATCAAACATGACTGAGTGACTGAACTGAATTGATATTATATCTTATCTTCACAGCAACCTTGTAATTGAGATATTGTCACTACCATATTTTTAAGTGAAAAACAGGCTCAAATCTGTGTTCAGGAATAAACTCTTTCCCATCTCAAACCCCATACTTTCACATCCATCATGCTGATCCCCAATTGTAAACCATGCAAACACTGAGGGTACAAAAGTGAAAATAATTATCCACAGGGAAGATAATGAGAATCTAATGTTTTCAAAAATATTCAAGACTTTCTTTTGTAGGAGATGCACTCAACATTGGAAATATAAATACGCCAAGTATTCCCAGCAATTATTTCTACATTTTGAACCAACCATGTGAATTATTTATATGAATCATATGGTTCTGTGAAACCAGAATATGTTAGTTGACTTAATGAAAAACGTACTAGCAATACAAAGTAATATCCACTTGGTATTCTTGTCCCTAACTTATTCTTAGCCTCTAGAGGAATTTCATCATATAAAAACTTTACCTTTCAAGAATTTAAGTTGCTGTATGAAAACTTCACCTTTCAATAATTTAAGTCGCTATAGTTGATTTATATGCAAAATTCACTAATATTAGAAGCTAGACAAATATCAAGGATACTTTTAAATGTTAACTAATATGAAGCATACCTTTTTTAATTTAAAAATAATAATTTCAATTTTACTCCAATAGGTTTCTCTTAAAGCAAAGATATAATTGCAATAACTTCATAGATAAGGCCAAAAATTCTAAATGGATTTCCTTGAAAATTTCTCTCATTGGTGATATTTTATTTTTGATTAACTGCTAAGTAGATAAAATCTCCCTTAATTACCTGGAGTATCTACTGTAATTATCTGCTCTTTAAGCTAAGAACTGACTATGAAGACTGTTCATTTAAAAAATGAAGTACAAATGTCATTTCTTATTTATCTAACACTTCTATTTTTGGAGGCAAGCTCAGTTTTTAGACTTTGGCAGAGTATTTACATGCTAAACTGAAGTGTTTAAAGAAGACTGTAAAATTGGAAAACATACTGTCACCATTTTGCAATGTGATAGGAGCTATTAGTGATCGATTTGGATCTGATTCTCCTCTCTTTCTATGTCTCACATAATAAAGAATAAGGTTGGATTTATTTGTTTTGAATTTTGGAATTTAAGTAAGAACTGAAAATAACACTTCTTCAAAGCATAGCCAAGTTCTGAAAATAATGTCATGAAGGAAAAAAAAAGAAAGAAAACTTCCCATGCTCTCTTTCAAAACTTCTTAGTTATAGAAAGAGGATTTGGACTTGAGTCTAAAGGTTCAAGGATTCCAGACCCAATTCTACATTTTTATTATGAAAGCATTCCATATTTCTCTATGTATATGAAAGACACTAGTCATTAGCCAATTCACTGTTCCTATCCCACGCCACCAATGTCCACTTTAGATACTTTTCCTTCCAATTAGAAGTCTGTCTTTGTTCAGCAAGATAGTGCATTAAGCATAACAGGATGTACTGTAATTGTTCTAAGCAAGTCATGATCAACACATTCTCCGCTTTCCAGAAACTCTTTCTACTCTTTCTTAACAGCTAGAAATGAGTATCCTAATTGAGGATGCCTGATGAAGGATATAATTTTGACAAATGAAAAATTACAGAAGACTGGAGAGATGCTAGAAATTTTTACCTTCAGTGATTAAAATGAGAGCAAACTACCATAAATATCCTTCTGCCATCCTTTTTTCCTCCTTTGCTGCTTTGAATCTAGAGGATATCTAGAGCTATGAAGGCTACTGCGCCTCCAGTAGGTGAAAAGGAAGAATTGAAAATCAATATTGAAGATGGCAGAGGAGCTGAAAAAAAGACGTGGGGAATGGGTGAGCCTCAATGCCTTCTCTAGACCAGTTTTCTCCAGTGTCTTATATTAAGTGATAATTGAATATGCCTTGCATAAAGCAATTGCAAATAAGATTTTCTGTTAGATGCATCTGCTCTTCGCATTCCTTATTTTGTGATAAATTGTTCAGTATATTAACAGTTACTTAATACATTATTATATAAATTTTGTTTAAAAAATACATTCTGACTGGTAAATAAGCCAGACTATTGAAAAATATGCTTATTATTTTTTTTTTAGTTTTAGTAATTTGGGGGGACATTTTAGTATTCTCATGTATTATCCAGAGTGCCTATGTATCTGTTTGTTACACTGACATTTCATGATACGTCTTTGATATTTTCTGAATGTTTTACTGAAGTTCCATAATTTTGTGAGAAAATATCTCATAAGGAAATTACTTTTAGGAAATAATAGAGATGACGGACACAAATACAGGTAGTTCAATGAGCTTTATGTACAATATGAAGTATGAGCAATAGTGAGGTAGATTTAAAAAATGTAATTTGAGTTTGAATAAATATATAAAGTCCTCTATCTTTTTCACATTAAAATTTTATATATTCTACAGGTTTAAACATTTTAAACATAATAGTTCAGTGGAAAAAAACTCTTTCTATGCACAGTTCTGTATATATGAGATAGTAAAAATACTTTCTTTACTTTAAAATAAGTATTAACAGCAATTTCTAATCTGAATAATTATATGTTCATTTTTTTCTTGTGGATTTCTGGACATAAATGATTTTCCCACTAAAGTCATCATCATACATTTTCTACATTTATTTCAAAAATATAGAGAATATTTGAAAATTTAGAAAATATAGTTGTAAACTATCTACAATCTAATAATGCTAAAGTCACATTAAAAACAGAGGCTATTACATAGACCATTTGACCACTCTTATCTACAAATCTGTGTTCCACTTTTTAAAAAATCTCCAAATCCTTTGTCTTAGATCTCATAAGTATATGAAAATTCCTATAAAGCATAACTCAAAAATTTTCCTCATCTTAATCAGAATTACTCTGATTTGTTGTTGTGTAGTCACTAAGTCGGGTCTGATTCTTTTGCAACCCCGTGGACTGTAGCCTACCAGGTTCCTCTGTCCATGTGATTTCCCAGGCAAGAATACTGCAGTAGGTTGCCATGTCTCCAAGGGATCTTTCCAACGCAGGGATCAAACCCGCATCTCTTACATTGGCAGGCAGATTCTTTAACACTGAGCCATCACTCTTAATACTCTCTTCATTTTGTCACTATATCTACATTGTTCTTAGTAACTAAAACTCATATTTTTGCTAATCATATTACACATCTTTCCTAGTAGACTATGAGTTTCATGAAAAGGAGGCCAATTTCTCCTTCCCTTTCCTCAGTCCTTAGCTGTTTACTAAGTTACTTGAGCACAGGCTCACTTTCACTGTCCTTCAAATTTATGAAATAATACCTTGCATAGGCTATTTACCTAACATCACTCCTCATCCCACTTTGATATAACAAATTGGGTATAATGAATGGAGAGTAACAGTTTCTGCTGCTGTTTAGTCACTAAGTTGTGTCCAATTCTTTGCAGCCTCATGGAGAAGCCTGCCAGCCTTCTCCATCCATGGAATTTTGTAGGCAAGAATACTGGAGTGGGTTGCCAACTCCTTTTCTAGAGTATCTTCCCAACCCAGGGACTGAATCCATGTCTCCTGCTTGGAAGGTAGATTCTTTACCACTGAGCCACCTGAGAAGCCCATGTGTGGAACAGGCAAAACAAAATATAATATTAAAATGTTGTCCCTCTTTGCACTGTCCATATCACATATCCATTGAATGCATGAACCATAGAACTAGAAAAGCCAGAATACCGAAAGAACAGACATAAAGAAAACTACCAGATGGAGTGAAGCAGATATCCAGGAAGGGATGTGATGCAATGTGTGCTGGGAATATAAGGCTATGTGGAGAGGACTAAATTTGTATGTTAGCTAGATTAGAGTTACAGAGCATGTGTCATACAATTAACCAATTTCTACAAAGGAAGAGGAAGATTTTAAAGTGGCTCTCAAGAAGACATGGTGCATGCAAAGTGATCTTCTTTTATACTTTTTAAGAGACTTGGGTAACAATTTAAACTTCTTTTCAATAATTTTTGGGTGTTGGGCTACTCTTTCCTTGATTATGACTTCAGATGTGAAGTTGGCTTCAACTCCAATTCAGTGTTATTTGGGATCCATACAGATAAACTAAAATTTAAGGTGCTGACAGATTATGCAGGACCAGCATTATAACTGAACACTTGAACTTGTGGGGTTGTAAAATACTCAAATACTTACACTGTACAAAAGCGACAGGACTGTTTGCAAAAAGAATCAGTCCTATAGACATAGAAAGTAGGTTTGAAGTACTTCATTCAGAATGCTTACTTTAGTAATGTTATTAATATTATATTAATTATAGTTTAAATTACAAAAGACTATATTAAAACTTAAAAGGAATGAGCTGTGTTGTGATTTTGATACTTTGTTTTCTAGAATACAATCAATTCACTTTTATATGTTTTAGGCTTTTCATTCATAAATGTGAATGATTCTCAATATATACTAATAACTAAATATAAATGTAATATATTAAATGATATTGTAAGCATTTTGTAATAATATAATTTTCAATAAGTAAGTTCCATATCAGCATTAAGATTTTGTGATTCTATAATTTAGGAGCAAATAATTGAAAACAAGAGAAAACAGTTCAAGAAGAAAAATGAATGAAGATTCCATTGGATGTCGTGTTCTTTCTGCTAAGTCGCTTCAGTCATGTCTGACTCTGTGCGACCCCATAGACAAAACAGCCCACGAGGCTACCCCGTCCCTGGGATTCTCCAGGCAAGAACACTGGAGAATCTTTCACCTTACGTATATCTAAATGCTACTAAAGTGCAATGAAGTTTGCAGCCTATACGTGAATTGATCCAATTAGCCACACTTTTGGTACCATAGTTAGGTAAGCAATGTGTTTATTTCAAACTGCAAAATTGGATTAAAATGGAAAAATAGTTTTATTTTTAGAAGAAACCACAGAAAAAATGGATGCCATATGCATACATAAAAAGTCTTTCTAAAAACAAGCAGATGGACCCCTATATTTTAGAACCTATTTTAATGGGGTGTGTACATGTTTTACCAAGATGGAAGCAATGCACAGGAGTATAAATTGCCAAATGTGTATTATACTACAGCATACACTTTAGTACCTCACAGTTTTAAAAAGTCCCTTAATAAGAACCTGTGATATGCCATTACTGTAGGGCAAATTGATTTCAAGGGAGTAAGTAGTTCAACAGACTCCATAGTTTATAGTTCCCTAATATTCATTAAGTACTTAAAATATCTAGTATAGTTTATATAAACAACCCCTCAGCTACAGCATGTGTATGTGTGTATATGTATATCTTTTAATTAAAATTTTTGTTCCATTGTATTTAAGAAGAAAGCAACAGCTAAGTAGTTACACAAATGAGTCAGATGTAACCAATGACTAAAATATTCTGGGACTGCTCATAAGAGTATTACAGGTCTTAGTTAATTATTATCTCTGGCCAGTAAACTGTTCTCCAGTGGCTTTTAATTTTATTCTAAAGTAACCCCCCCCTTTTTTTTTTGGCGGATTCATTTTGATATTTGGCAAAACTAATACAATTATGTAAAGTTTAAAAATAAAATAAAAATTAAAAAAAAAATAAAGTAACCCCTTTTGAAATCAGTATTCTCAGAACTGAAAAGGTGCTTAACTAATGCTAACATTTAACATTTAACACATGTAATGTTACATCTTCAACCTTGTATAGTTGGGTCATTTTTACAGGTAGATTAGCAAACTCAGATTTGCTGTTAAATTGCTGTATGTAGGATCTCTAGATTAAAATCCAGCCCCAAGGAAGAGAAAGACATTATTATGTGAAGATCACTCAGGATGTGATATGAAATCAGTTTGTAGTTCCATCCAGCGTCTGGTGAATAGTCCAATATATCAGCACTTGTGAAAAGTCAAAGTGATATTAAATGGAATTCAATATAGGTGACAGATCTTAGTCTACTTAACTATCTTTTCTGTACCAGACTTGTTCCTTCTAAATCCAAATAAGTAATACTTATGTTACACTCACATCTGCTTTTGAAGTTCACAGAATTCTACAGTCCTGTTTTATTTACTTCTGGCCATACCACCTTGAATCAGAGAGTGAGGATATTGTCAATTATATTTTATGCAGATGATATTTAAGGGAGAATTTTACCCATTTTGTGGGATGGAAATGAACTAACCAACAAAACCCAGCCTTGGTCTATGTTACACTGGGACTAGATAGCATGGAGCATTTACCCAAAAAATAAGCTCTTCAGTTTTACAGCTGAAGACATAAAAGAAGTTTAAAGTAAGGCTCAGAGAAAGGAAGGTGCCTTGAGACAAAATCTGGGAAGCAATTCAAAGCAACCATGACCCCCAAATAATACAGACTATACAAAGTTCCTTTTGTACAAACATGGTCTCCTAACGTGGTATTAATTATGTCCGTAACCATTCACCTTTGTAGTATAATCCATTTGTTCCAGTAAATGAACAACAAGCCTCATACTATGATTGGAGAAAACAGTTCTTGACCACAGAGTTCGGTCCCTGATTCCTGGCTATGAAACTAAATGTTTAAAACATCTCATTCATTCATAAGTACGTCAGGTCTGTTACCTATTCTACTGAGGCCACACAAAGTCACATAGGACAACAGGAGTAAACACATCTTTTAAAAACATCTAATGGAGTAACTCTTGCCTGGAAAATCCCATGGATGGAGGAGCCTGGTAGGCTGCAGTCCATGGGGTCGCGAAGAGTCAGACACGACTGAGCAACTTCACTTTCACTTTTCACTTTCATGCATTGGAGAAGGAAATGGCATCCCACTCCAGTGTTCTTGCCTGGAGAATCCCAGGGACAGGTGGGCTGCCGTCTCTGGGGTTGCACAGAGTCAGACACGACTAAAGTGACTTAGCAGCAATGGAGTAACTATACAGCTACGGATCCCCATAAATTCATATATACATATTTAGACAGACCATTGGACTATCCTAGTTCAGGTTACTTTGATTATCATTACAAAAACATCTTTTTTCCCCAAGAATCCTGCTGCTGCTATTTTTCCTAGTAGATAGCTGGCTTTTCTAATGCTATGAGTTCTTCAACTAGAATCTAACACTTTGAGGGAAGGGGTGATCTCTTATTTATACTGTTAACCAAAGTCTATTTTATAAGAAAACCTTCAAACATATCTATTTTGAAAAAAATAATCAGTGTAAACTCAATTTATTTTTAAAGTTCTTCCTTTCTTTCGTCTAAACTGATGTGGATCTATAATGTTTCAGTCAGGGGTTTCTGACCCATTACAGACATGAGCAAGGCAACTGAATTTATTAATACTTATAAAGAAAGCATCACATTTTATTTTACAGTGAACCATGTGCTCAAAAAAGGAAACAAGAGTTTAATTTCACATATAATTTATATTATTGGATTTGCAATTAATATCTTAAAAATAGAATACTGATTTGAAAAATTATTTGGAAAATCAAATCTGCTGCTTTTTGGTTTCAAAGGCACTAAATGTAGAACTCAACAGAGGTCTAGATTTCAAAACTTAAGTAAGCTACTATATATTTTGAAGGACAACAAAATGATTTAATATCAGCATACAAAGAGCTAGTTATTGAGAAAATATGCTGCAAAAGAATACATTTTAAAAACCATATAATTACCATTAAATTAAGAAGTTGCTTGTTTGAAGTTGATTCTCTAAATTTTTATGAAGAGTCTATATTCCCATTTGAAGCATTCAAATATGGCATTCAGAATAAAGAAGACATCATGTACAAATGTAAATAATGTAACAATAACAGATTGAGTTTTTGTACTTCTTGTTCTCTTTACAAGCTTGTCACAAGAGTAAATCACATGGTGTCACTTTTTCTTCTTACAAGTCTCCTCTGAAAATGAAGCATCAAAGTTTATGTTTTTTCCTTGTCTAACTTCTCTACTTTTTAATGCTTTGGAAGAGCAAAGATAAACTAGAAGAAAATCTTGCTCTCTTTCTCAGTCCCCTAACAACATCAGCAAATCCAGAGGACACATATAGTCCTCTTCTCCATCACTTTAACTCCAATATGCTGAAAGGTAAAGAAAAGGAAACTTGTTTGAGGGCAGATTCAGAAAAAGAACTTTAAGTAAACATTTTCAGTAGTTTCAAGGATACCATCAAGAATGTCACATAGATTTAACCATCACTGAATCTTAAATCTTTGATGCTTTGGAAGGGAATAATTACATTTGTAAACTCAGGAATATGTTTAGAACACTTGAAAGTGCATTGATGCATTTAAAAAGATTATTTGAAACACTAAGACTGCACCATAGTTCAAATAATTATTTGGAAAGAGATATTATAAGAAACTGTACAATTTTGGGATTCTATTCTTATCAGCATAGAGAACATATTTTACTATTATTATAAAAATACCCAATGCGTAACCAAATACACAAATGTGTGTCAACCTTAATTTACTTGAGGATTTATATTATTCTGAGACATCTAAGTGGTCTAAGTCATGACTCAGTGAGAAAACAAAGAAGCAATGAATTCTAAACAGCACTATTGATAATTTTCAAAAGACAGATACTTCTAAAAATTGGAATTTACTTTTGTAATTCAAGTAGATTTTCTTTAATTAGAACTCACTTTTCTTCTCTAAACATATAGTATTGACTCTTACTGTTATGGATGATTCTTTAATAAATGAACAGGCAACTAACTCTCAGGTAATAATTTAGTGCATTTCTACCTGAAAATATTCCTCATATAGAACAAAAAATAAAGAATAACACAAGTGGACATCCAGGATATAACGTATACTCAGTCTGATTTCTGTGATAGATGGAAAATAGTATACACATAATTATGGAAAACTCATCATTCAACAGTAAATGTGTAAAACCAAAGTAAACCAAAACCAAATTTTATTCATGTGTAACAACAAATTCAACATGGTTCCTTGATTATATTGAGATATTCTAATCCATATTTTCTTTTGGTGACTACCATCCCAGTGGGCATTACCTTCAAAGAGTTTATAATCTAACTGACGACAGTAACAATGATCATAGGAAATGCAATTCCATAAAGCTACAAACCCATTTATTACAAAGCCTATATTTAAGACTATAGGAAGATAACCTGATTATAATATTAATATGATCTGAGGCATAAAATATTGTCAGCTTATTTGATAAAGAGAAATATCATAGTCAATTGATAGTTTAAAGATAGGCAAGCTATATTTTATATACTTCCTTAGCAAGGTAATTTACCCCATTATATATTTTCCATGCTATTTTAAGTACTAACAATCCCAAATCAAAGTCAAACTGAAAGTTCTTGGTCATGTCTGACTCTTTGCAACCCCATGGACTATACAGTCCATGGAATTCTCCAGGCCAGAATACTGGAGTGGGTAGCCCTTCCCTTTTCCTGGGGATCTTCCCAACCCAGGGATTGAACCCAGGTCTCCCACATTGTAGGCGGATTCTTTACCAGCTGAACCACAAGGGAAACCCTCTCAAATCAAACTTATATTCAATAAGATTTTCTGATACTGGATATCTATTGGCAAACTTCAAGTGTCACCCCACCAGTTCTTCTCTTAGCCTTCCCTCTTAGCCTTTAGATAACAAATGGTGTTACTAATAAGCTCCTTTTCTCAATTTTCAAAATAATTAGTACCTCAAGTGTTTTATTTCAGGTAAGAGAATAATATACTACTCAACAAAATTTGTTCTATTTCTAAATAATGTTAAAATTCTAAATTTGCTATAGCATTTAATTTTCCAATAGCAAAAAAGTATGTCAATGACTGCAAAGTTTCTATGGCAACAACCTCATTATAACAACACTCATGCAATAGTAACCTGGATTCTAAATGTTAGCTGCTGCTGCTCCTGCTAAGTCGCTCCAGTGATGTCCGACTCTGTGTGACCCCATAGATGGCAGCCTACCAGGCTCCTCCGTCCCTGGGATTCCCCAGGGAAGAACAATGGAGTGGGTTGCCATTTCCTTCTCCAATGCATGAAAGTGAAAAGTGAAACGGAAGTCACTCAGTCATGTCCGACTCTTCACGACCCCATGGACTGCAGCCCACCAGGCTCCTCCATCCATGGGATTTTCCAGGCAAGAGTACTGGAATGGGTTGCCATTGCCTTCTCCATATAAATGTTAGAGAGATGTCAAACATCATAGAGCTTAGTGCATGGGAGAATTACTGCACAGTTCATATATAAATAATCTTTTTTAAAATTTTATACACAATGCAAATGCATACAATGTTACTGCAATGATTATAAAGGGAATCTACATTTGCCAACACTACTTTTCTTGATGAGATCACTGAAATGTTTTAAACTAAATTTGAGGACTCTCAGTATTATATTATCTAAAATTGGGCCTACTTATGAAAACCTTTAAGGAAGCTTAGGGTCTATTGTTTATAAATTATAACTTCTTGAAATATCATATGACCTTCAGCATCACATTCAAGTGTTTAAGAACACAAATGGTATCTGAAGTTACCATTGGTTCAGTTAAAAACCCATTAGCATCAACACTGCTCTGTCAACAAACATTTTGTTTCAAAGAGAAAGACAACACCGATATCCAGAGTCAGTTTCTGAAATGAATACCAGCTTTTTAGAAACTAACATCTGCTGAGCCCCAATGCTGCAGATTTTCAAAAGTAAATGTGTCCTATTCATTTCTTCCGGGAAGTGGGCATTCAGTGATTGAAATCAATTAATGCTTATTTGTGATTCATTTTAAATCTATGATTTAAAAACTTTAATTGACAGACATAATGAATGACTACAATACATTTTAGAGGCTGCATTGCATTTTAAAA
This sequence comes from Bos grunniens, assembly GCF_055505025.1. Taxonomy (NCBI): domain Eukaryota; kingdom Metazoa; phylum Chordata; class Mammalia; order Artiodactyla; family Bovidae; genus Bos; species Bos grunniens. Next base: position 82,191,320 of record NC_141166.1, read on the forward strand.
CAAGTGAAGATAATTATAAGTGAAAAATGAAAAACTGCATACCTCAGTAAATGAGTCATTAACCTTTCACCTCTCAAACCAGAGAAGAAATCCTGATAATAACCAAGCTGCTTTAATAATTCTTTAAGATGACAATAAAATTAGACTGATAGTTAGAGATTGATTTTGGTTCTTTGTAAGCTCTTTCCAATCTAGCCTCCCACTTAAAAGGACTCAGTGCCCCACTCTCCACACATTTCTGGTTTACTTTTGCTTTGAAAGTAGCACGATTCTAGGATGAAAGGAGAGAGGAAGAATGGAAGGGAATCAGAAAGAGAGGGAAGGAAGGAGGAAGGAAATTATTAATACAAGGAAGTTCCATAGGCAAATTTCTTTTTAACTTGTTCTGATCCTTATTGAACTATCCCTAAAGTGCTCCTAGGGTGGTAGGGGGGCATTTGGCTTGTGAACTTGCTGAGGGAAGCAGAGATAGACATGCTTATGAGCTGCAGAATTTATATTTCAAGGAATAAAGGATTGCAAAAGCCTGATTTATTCTCAAGCAATGATTATTGGTCTGGTGGTCTGGACCATGGTTACACTGGACTCCTCAGCAGTGTAGGTTGGCAGTTGGACCCTCTGAAGTACCATTGGATAGTCATTCCTTGGATAACAAAAATCATTTTGGAGTGAGACGTCTAGGTAAAATCTAAGTTATATAGGTGATCTGCATGATTTGGATAGGAATTGGCTACACTCGCATTTTCATAAAATTGGAATACAAGATGTGTTACTGTGTCTATATCTCTGCATATGTTATAGGCATTTTGATACAAAGCATATGTTAGACACAGTCTGCATATGTTACACATATTCAGATATAAAACATATATATCCAGATAAAATAGAATTCTGGATGATTCTTTCAGTCCTAAAGAACTCAAGTGAAACTATCCTTTAGGCTATACATAGACAGGATGCTTAACATTCTATTAATGCTATCAAGAATATTAATGCTATTTTTGAATATTTCTTTTAGAATTATCCTTAGAACACAACTCACCACTTAAAATCAGATTCAAACTTTGAATGTCAAAACCAAAGAAAGAAGTCTACTCTGTCACTTCATTCTCCGATGTTACTTCTTTATGCTTTCTGAGCACGTTAAAAAAAAATTAATTTATACGTTTCTCAGAATTCAAGGTTTGAAAGCAAAATAAAATAGCATAGGCTTTTAAGGCAATTCCCAAATAGGAAATCCAAAAATGTTTTGAGTGCATAAGCCATTATTAGAACAACTTTTAGCCTCCCAAGGGGTTCCAGCTAGTATTAAGATAGAAAAACACGTACATGATTTGTATACTGCTGAGATATTGTTTTAAAAGAATCTGATAATGCTTTATTGCCATAACACTATTTTATTAATATGAATACAGTTACTCTGGAAAGCTATATTCTGATATTTTAAGGAAACAAAGGGCTTGAAGTTTCAAAGATCTGAGTTCTAGTCTTTGTGGCCATTTGACACTTAACTGGTTGTTGGACTTTGTACGAGTCTAAACTCCCTCCCATATAAAATAAGAAGTGCTATTTTACATGATTATTATGATTTAAACTATATGAAAATGCATTGTAAAGCCTAAAATAGTGTCTCAAGACAGTAGCCCTGCGCATGATTAGAGCCATATGTATTGTGAACCATTTTGTACCTCAATTGCAGATGCCCTCCAATTTTCCTTTAAATGCCTAAGAGTGACATTAAAAGGAATACATGAAGGGTACTCCCGGCTACTTGTTCTCTTTACACTCAAATTTGCTCCAGACAAACCCATTTCACAAGATTTAGTAGCCATTTCTATGGAGCCAAAAATCAGGACTAGGTTCCTACTGCCTTCTGGGTGGAAAGAATGGCAATAATGATATAAATATGTTGAAAACATTCAGAATTAATCATATTGATTGCATCCTTATAATTAACTGAAGGAAGTGTTGGTTCACAAATTGGCTACTGATAATAAAATTTTAAAAGCACATCTTTTATTATGAAACCATGTCACAAATTGGACCGTGGAAGATACAGAAAATAGAAAACCTGTTTTATACATATGGAAAAGAAGATTCTCCTTAAATTCATTTTATATATTTTTAGTCAGGTATAATGTAAGGCGGGATAATTAAACCAAAATAAAAACATTATCAAACACTGAAATGTGCAAACTTTAAAAGTGTGTAAATATTTTTTCCTCAGTCATGGAGAAAGAATACACATGATCCACAGTATAAAGCATATTACATATTTTGGTGAGCAGAGGTTTTTGCAATCTTTCACAGACCTGAAGTTCTATAGAGAGTCGAGGGTTAATTTACTATTTTAAACACCATATATTTTAATATTTGCATTCTTTTGCTAATAAATTATCCAAGTTGGATTTTATGATAATTTTCATCTAGATGAAACTGATTATGCAAAGTATGCATATTACTTTATGTAAATTGAATGGAAAAATTATTTGCATGAAAATGTTTTGCTATTTTGTATAGCTATAGTCCCTGGAAACCCAGAAGACCAACCTGTTAAAACAATGTGTACACAAATGTATAAACTGTTTCTTAAATAAAAGTTACTATTTATCATTATTTTCTATCAGTCATAAACCTGGCTTCATTATAGACATTCTTGGTAGTCATGTTTTCATTAATTAAAAAAACTCAAATCTATCTTCTTTGTGTTCTTTATGTTCTTTGAATATATAACATAATGCACTTTGAGTTTAATATGTTTTGGGGGGGCCATCTAGGAAACTAACTAGACTCATTTGCGGTATACAAATTTTATAGTTAAAAAAATTTTTTCCTTAGCCAAACAATTCATGAAATTATACAAGGACATTTTTTTTCTTTCACAAATACCATGTAACATGCTATTACTGCAAGATATGGCCGATATTTTTTTAATTATAAAACATTTAAAAGTAAACTATTTTAAGACAGATTATGTCCCGAACTCTAAAGAACACAATATGCCATATAAATGGCATCTCTGACCTCATGCTATTAGTTGACTCTTACCCGCTATATAAAAGTAAAAGCCAAATTAAATATTGTGCCAATCCAGGATTCATGGACAGGATTTGTCAGCTGTGTAAAAACTTCCACCCAAGTATCTTAGCAGTACACTGATGCGTACTTGTTGAGCTTCATTTACAAGACTGTCAGAAAACTAAATGTATTTTCACAGCACCTCCCAAATTTTTAATCAAGCAACATCTAATGAAGTCAAAAGGCAAATTTTTGTTTCTTTCCCACTTCCTTTTCTCCCAGTAGGATATTTATGAAGATAGCAAAGAAGATGACTCACACCTTAGTGGTACAGAAAAGGGATACCTTTAATCCACATATTACCACATGAAAAGTTCAAGTGCCATTCTTCACTTCAAGGGGAACTTGAAGGAGGGATTTGTTTTATTACCGGGTCTACTAATGCCAACTCTAAATCCCCAGCCTTTCACAGGAGAGTGTATAAAATCCCTCTTCCATTTGTGAAAAGGAAACTCTCACAATACTGATGCACAAAGTGACATTTATTGACATTAAAAGCCTCACCAGTTATTTCTCAGCACTCTTTATTCCTTTTGCAGAGGGGTTTATTGTGCTGCTTGGCATGAAGGGAAACTGGCACTGTTTGATTTAGCAAAGTCTAGCTTGAAACCAGTGCTTCAAATAGTTTCTTTAAAGCTGGGCATTTTCCAAATATTGGATTGAGTCCTGTGAGTGTCTACATGGTGAAGAAATGAGTTTGATACAATAGAGCCATAAGATTTTTAAAGACCTTCTGTTTTGCACTTAAATTATTAGTATTCCATCTGCAGTAGAGCCCAGGGTAGGCTGTAGCACATTAAAAATCTGTCTCTTATCAATGCACCAGGGCTACTTCACAGTCCTTATCCTGGGAAATAGTGACTACATAATTTCTCAATCATTTTCTCAGCCTTATACTCAACAATCTTTTTAAAACGCAAGCAGTGAACAATTTATTGTCTTCATTGTTTAAATATCAGGAGAGCTTCATAGTTAGTGCCTACACTTACAAGGAGGTCTTAAATAGAGATTTTTCAAGGCCAGTTCAGGAGATAATTGGTTTAATTTAGATATTTGTCTTACACTTCCGTGTTCCAGACATTACACATTAGAGACAGAAATAATAATATAGCTCTTACCCTCAAGGAGCAAGATATTAACACTGGACAACAATCACAACAGTTCTTGGTAAGTACTGTGAGAGAAATATTCTATTCACAGGATGACTTTCAAAGGTGGAAAAAGACACAAATCCCACCTGACTGCAGATGAACACAGAGAGGAGAACAAACTCAGAGTCATCTCTATCCTAGAGCCTTATTAGGGAGTTTATCCACCTTTAAACCAACCATTGAAGGGGTTTAAACAGGTCTGTCTGGACTTTTTAAGTAATCACTCTAGTCACAGAATGGTAAATGGATTGAAATCCCAAATTCTCTTTCAATTAACAAAATTGTATATTTATGTGTAGCTTTGACAACAATTAAAGACATATTTCTTTTTTGATGTGTCCCATTAAATATGGCCAGTATGGCTAGGATCACAGGTCTTATTATTAATTCTTATATGGGGCTCTGTAATTTGCAAAATGTAGAGTTTTGGGAAAAATAAGTAAAGAACTGAAATAAGTATTTTTCTATAAAATATTACAGAAAAGTATGATATCAAAATATACTATATTATATACTAGTATATCCTGGAGGAGGGCATGGCAACCCATTCCCATGTTCTTGCCTTGAAAATCCCCATGGACATTGGAGTCTGGCAGGCTACAGTACACGGGATCGCTGAGAGTCGGACACAACTGAACAACTAAGCACAGCACATACTAGTATATATTATACACCAGTATATATAGAGTATATACTATCCTACTATATGGAGAAGGCAATGGCACCCCACTCCAGTACTCCTGCCTGGACAGTCTCATGGATGGAGGAGCCTGGTGGGCTGCAGTCCATGGGGTCGCTGAGAGTCAGACACAACTGAGCGACTTCACTTTCACTTTTCACTTTCATGCATTGGAGAAGGAAATGGCAACCCACTCCAGCATTCTTGCCTGGAGAATCCCAGGGACAGGGAAGCCTGGTGGACTGGCATCTGTGGGGTTGCACAGAGTCGGACATGACTGAAGCGACTGAGCAGCAGCAGCAGCAACAACCCACTATATACATAGTAGGTGATTGGGTAGTTATTTGGTATAGTGAAAGTCACTCAGTTGCGTCTGATTGTTTGCGACCCCATGGACTATAGAGTGCATGGAATTCTCCAGGCCAAAATACTGGAGTGGGTAACCTTTTCCTTCTCTAGAGGATCTTCCCAACCCAGGGATTGAACCCATGTGTCCCACATTGCAGACAGATTATTTACCAGCTGAGCCATAAGGGAAACCCAAGAATACTGGAGTGGGTAGCTTATCTGTTCTCCAGCAGATCATTCTGGTCTAGGAATTGAACAAGGGTCTCCTGCATTGCAGGCTGATTTTTTAACAACTAATCTATCATGGAAGCCCTAATTTGCTAGTTTCTTCAACATAAGAGATAGATCTTAAATTGTTAAATATGTGGTTCAAGGACTGATCAATAAAAATAATAGAATTTGTATAAGCTTATAGATTTCTGGAAATAATGCATAACATTAAAGTTGTGTTTTATATTTTGAAAACTTCAATCCTATAATTTAAATTAAATGTAATGCTTAGCAATGTTTAATAATTATATTATTTTATGTTTATACATTAATTATTCATATGACTATTTTTTTCTTGAAACTTTTTGTAATTATAAATAATAGTGTTTTATTTCATGTGTTCCTTGGTGTTATATCCTGTTCTGAAAATGTAAGTTTAAGAAAAATGTAAGTTTAAGTAAAATATTTTTTAGAAAAAATATCATTTATTTTCTAAAAGTACTTAAATTTATAAAAGATGAAGTGTGAACATCTATAATATTTCATTTACATTTCCTTTAAGGCACTTACCAACAAAAGAAAAAGTTCCCATTTTACTTATATATATATGTATATCACTCTTCTGAAACACTGTTGGCCATATAGGTTGGACACTTCATTCTGATTTTTTTTTTTCCTTTATAACACACAAATTATGCCTTTTCATCACTTTGTCACTTACACTTTTTTTCCAAAGTGTAATCCTATTTAGTATATCTGCAATAAATATTTGTAAATCATAAATTATTATTAAAATGCATTTCCCTGCCTTCCATAGGAGTAAGTTAAGGATTAAACAAAAGAAATAAAAACTCTGAAATTGATAATTTTAAAAATCACTTTCATTGACTACACTAAAGGCTTTGAGTGTGTGGATCACAACAAATTGTGGAAAATTCTTAAAGAGATGGGAATACCAGACCACCTTACCTGTCTCCAGCAAAACCTGTACGCAGGACAAGAAGCAACAGTTCGAACTGGACATGGAACAATGGACGGGTTCCAAATCGGAAAAGGAGCACATCAAGGCTGTATATTGCCACCCTGTTTATTTAACTTACATGCAGGGTGCATCATGCAAAATGCTGGGCTGGATGAATAACAAGCTGGAATAGAGATTTGCAGGAGAAATATCAACAATGAGATATGCAGATGATACTAATGACAGAAAGCAAAGAGGAACAAAAGAGCCTCTTGATTAAGGTGAAAGAAGAGAGTGAAAAAAGTTGGCTTTAAACTCAAATTCAGGAAACTTAAGATCATGCCATCCAGTCCCATCACTTCATGGCAAACAGATGGGGAAACAATAGATACAGTGACAGATATAATTTTCTTGGGCTCCAAAATCACTGTGGACAGTGACTGCAGCCATGAAATTAAAAGACACTTGCTCCTTGGAAGGAAAGCTCTGACAAATGTAGATGGCGTATTAAAAAGCAGAGACATCACTTTGCCAACAAGGATCTGTATAGTCAATGCTATATATAGTTTTTCTAGCAGTCATGTACAGATGTGACAGTTGGACTATAAAGAAGGATGAGTGCTGAAGAATTGATGATTTCAAATTGTGGTGTTGGAGAAGACTCTTGAGAGTCCCTTGGACAGTAAGTAGATCAAATCAATCAATCCTAAAGGAAATCAGTCCTGAATATTCATTGGAAGGACTGATGCTGAAGCTGAAACTCCAATACTTTGGCCACCTGATGTAAAGAGCCGACTCATTGGAAAAGACCCCGCTGCTGGGAAAGATTGAGGGTAGGAGGAGAAGGAGGAGACAGAGGATGAGATGGTTGGATAGTATCTTTGACACAATAGACATGAGTTGGAACAAACTCCAAGAGATAGTGAAGGACAAGGAAGCTCAGCGTGTTGCAGTCCACGGTGTCCCAAAGAGTTGGACACGACTTAGTGAACGATCAACAAGTTTCAATTCTATGAAGTGGTGTTGAATTTGCACAAAGTGTAAAGATCTTTCATCAGCTTACTTAGTTTTAAAACAATCACATATAATAAATTGCCATTAGCTACATTCTGCATACTAAAAAAAAAAAAAAAAAATTCCAGTTATAAAGAGATTGAGACTTGTTCATGATCACTATTAGGAAGTAGTGAATTTGGAGACCGGAAACAAACTTAAACCTTTGACTTCAGAGCTAATCCACGTTCTTCATAACTGTATGTCATAAAGATATAAAATATACCAGACTTTAAAACTTTCATTTTTTTGTCACATGGAGTATACTATTGCAGAGTGCAATCATTCTTTACCTCCTTGCATTGCACTACTGCATCATTTTCTATCATGCTAAGACAAATCCCAGAGTATGTGGTAAAAATGATGCCCTTGAAAAACCTGGTAATGATAAAAGGTCTTAAAGGCCTAAACTACAGTAACTCAGTATCTATTAATTACTAAGCAGCTATTATTGCATTTGGCTTCCTTAAAGTTAATTGCATATATATGTTAGCTGTCATTCAGCTAAAATAGTGAACTAATGGAACAAGTTCATGTGAGAATACAGAAATATCTTACAAAACTAACATAAAACCTTACATTTAGCTGTTATATAGTTTTGCATTAGTTAAAACAGACAGATACCCTTATATATTTTTTCTGAATATTTCACATTCACAGTTGTTTAATTCTTTGTAAAGATAAGAAATAAAAAGGAGAGAAAAAGAAATTTTCATACACTTAGTATAAATTTGGCTTTTTATTTTATAAGATTTTTCTGTACTAAATAAAATTGCAAAAAAACAAAACTGCTCAATTAAATTGCTATAAGATGCATACATAATCATTTAGTAAAGATGTACATTTTTTCTAAAATTTTATATTAGCTTATGTTCTTAAAAAATTTGCTTTACTGTATGAGAAACGTTGGGCAGGAAGAAGCATAGGCTGGAATCAAGATTGCCGGGAGAAATATCAATAACCTCAGATATGCAGATGACACCACCCTTATGGCAGACAGCGAAGAGGAACTAAAAAGCCTCTTGATGAAAGTGAAAGAGAAGAGTGAAAAAGTTGGCTTAAAGCTCAACATTCAGAAAACGAAGATCATGGCATCTGGTCCCATCACTTCATGGGAAATAGATGGGGAAACAGGGGAAACAGTGTCAGACTTTATTTTGGGGGGCTCCAAAATCACTGCAGATTGTGACTGCAGCCATGAAATTAAAAGACGCTTACTCCTTGGAAGGAAACTTATGACCAAACTAGACGGCATATTCAAAAGCAGAGACATTACTTTGCCAACAAAGGTCCGTCTAGTCAAGGCTATGGTTTTTCCAGTGGTCATGTATGGATGTGAGACTTGGACTGTGAAGAAAGCTGAGCAACGAAGAACTGATGCTTTTGAACTGTGATGTTGAAGAATCTTGAGAGTCCCTTGGACTGCAAGGAGATCCAACCAGTCTATTCTAAAGGAGATAATTCCTGGGTGTTCTTTGGAAGGAATGATACTAAAGCTGAAACTCCAGTACTTTGGCCACCTCATGCAAAGACTTGACTCATTGGAAAAGACTCTGATGCTGGGAGGGATTGGGGGCAGGAGGAGAAGGGGATGACAGAAGATGAGATGGCTGGATAGTATGCCTGACTCAATGGACATGAGTTTGAGTGAACTCCTGGAGTTGGTGATGGACAGGGAGGCCTGGCATGCTGCAAGTCATGGGGTCGCAAAGAGTCGGACACGACTGAGGGACTGAACTGAACTGATTAATATAATTTTTAGACAAAAGTGTTAAGGCTATAGATATATCTTGATGGCTCCAAAGAGGCTTCTAATATGATTTTTCTGAAAATCAAATATCAATTCTTTTTTTAATCTGATGCCGTTCAAAATTTAAAATTAATTAAATTGAACTCTCCATAAACAGTAAAGACAAAAGTATCTGAAGTAAAATTTTTTCTATGACTTTAGGGCCTCTGTAGTTTTCCAAAATTATATTTTTCAAAAAAGCTATTCTGTTTTTTAATTCCATGTGAATAGGTAATCTTTGATTTTAGGTTGGCTTAAAAAAAGGCATTTGGTCGATCTTTTCATATTTCTTGCTAAGAGTGTAATTTGCATGTAACTTATCAACAGATGTTCAATAATAAAAAAGAACAATAAGATATTCACTAAAGCATGAGTTGCCAACATCATTGACTACTATGCCCCTTTATGGGAAAAATAAATCCATCAATGAATGAAAATAGAATTCATATTTTTAGAGTCCTTGCCATTTTAATGATTATTTCATGGCACCATTGCTCTAATTTCCTACAACTGTTTTTATTTAAAACATTCACTTTACGAAAATCTGAAGGACACAAAGATTAAAGTACTGAAAACTGACAAATGTGGACAGTTGGACATTCAATACTTTTTCATTAACTACCAAGTGGCTGAGGACATTTACTTTCTTTTTTCAAATATCCTCTTAAATTTACATTAGTGCACTTTTACATCAGATTCTATTCACCTTTAATCATTTTATATATAGAGACAGTAACAGAATTAATTAACTCTTTTTTTTCTAAGGGACAAAATCACCCTATGAATGCCCACATTACTTTGTACACCTGAGATCTAGTGACTATATTTTGAGTTCCAGGTTGTAGCTAAAATTGGCTTGTATAATTTATTCACCAAGGTTACTGGAGTCAAATCATTTGTATATTTCCCCCATCTGACTCCAGCTGAAGCCAACTGAGTATTTAAAGTGACGGGTGTCTCCTTATCTCAGGACAATTTATCACAGAAAGTATTTTCACCCAAGAACTTTCCTGGTGAATCTAAAGCAATGGCTTTCTTCAATAGATTTGTGAGACAAATGTCTCAATTTTTATGTGATTGGATTGCGTGACACTTGGAAATCATCTTAAAAGAGACTCAAAAAAAAAAAAAAAAAAGAGCATGATGACCTTATAAGCAGCATGAGCCTCAGTGGACTAGGAAAGAGTACATTTAGAGTGGACTTTGGGAAGGAACAACTGTTTCCCGATGATTGTTATTGCCTAATGAGATCCGTGACCACACATCTATTATGTGGGATAAACATGGCTCCCTGCTGGCTCCCCAAAGCCTGCTGACAGTTGGTGGTTAGGATGGTAACTCACTTTAACACCCTAGCAATGTTTTAATATACTTTTCTTCCATGTCTATGACATTAGAACAAGACTGGAATACACCATGTAGAAAATACAACTGAAACGTGAAAATAGCATAACTTGGACATTCTCTGTAGCAGTTCTGTGTTGCCACTGTAACCAATGCTTATTTTAGGAAGCAATCTTTTTCCACTGTCTACAAATAATTTTGAGAATATTTATAAAGTTACCATATATAAAGAATTTTCAAATACTGGCTGTTCTAATAAATTATGTCCTTTTAGTAAAGGAAGCCCAAGGTGAATTATACATATTTTGCCTAGAACTACTTGTGTTTATTGCTTTGCAGGAAACCAAAATCTAACATTTGTGGTTTCAAAAAGATAAAAGTAATGATTTTTAAAAATTAACATTATTTCATGTAAAAATACAGCTCTTCCTACCGAGAAGGATATCATGTCTACGAGGCATTCCTCACAGTCCCCGTACCTGAAGGAAAAATAATGCTATCAATACAGAAGAGTGTCAACATTGAAAAGTGCTATCTGGTTTGGTCACTTTCAAAAGCTGTGTAGAAGGATACGTGCTGTGTTAAAAGACACAAAACCAAGCTTTGGCTTTAGTCTTCATTCTGGTTTTCTGACAGAAAATCTTTAGCGCACAGTCTCTGATGAGAAAGCAAACTATCCTTTATGTAAATGTATCACTTAGAAGCACTGAACATTTACTTGCTATTATACAATCACATCTTTCTTCCTGGAAAAAAAAAATTAGTATTTTTCAAGAAGTAGAGTAATACTTGTGAATCATGAAAGAAACAACAGATGTTCCTGCTTCCCCCCACCCGCTTATATTTTAAGGCAGATACCAAAGCCTTGGATGGGTAAAATAAATGACAAAAAATCAAAAACCTTTGTTTGTTACCTAAAAAGCCAAAAAAAAAATCTTTAGTAAAACCATCAAGATCATAAAAGTGTTTTGTATCACAAATAACTGATTTCATTTTCAGAGTCAACATAGCGGTGCATCTCCACAGAACAGTCAGGAAGGCAAAGTCATGATTCGAAGCCCCACCATAACTTAGTGGTGGGAGAAACTCTATGTCCTCATGTAGTCAAATGTCATTTTAAGCTATTTGAAGTAAAAGTGATTTATATTTCAAGTGACTGACCTCAGGAGAGAGTATGAGGATCTGTATTGAAATGTATTCCTCCACAAGTGTCTTTCCTTCTATCATAAAGTCTTTAATTATATTTTAAGACTTTGGATGATTTCTTTTCATGATAATTTTGAAAAGCCACCTTGGATTCACAGAATTATAAAGAACATCATTTTCTGCATGTCTTACTGTTCACGAGTTCATCTTGTGTAAACCATACTGAACTACAGAGCCTCTTATTATGTCAGTTCTCTTGCCCTTTACTAACGCTGTACTCGCAATTTTGCCTACCTAGGAAGTCCCCATCCAAGGAAACCATAGCTTACATTACACTTTTATGATAATTAGAAAAATGTACCCTCTCTGGGCAAAAGAACCTGGACAGGGAAACAAAGCTCAGTAAGTAGAGGGAGGTCTGGATGTCATTCCTCCATATGGTTGCTCTGCTTGTTTCCTCTGCAGGCTCTGCAAAGGCCCTGGTCTCTCCTACTAGACTGTCACTGGTCTCTAAGCATTAGTCACTGCCACCATAGGCAGTGAATATATGTACATGGTAATAAAATTATTATAATTATTACAATGTTTACATATATTAAGGCAGTGATTTTGAGTTAGAGGTTGATGCATTTTTCTTCTAACAACATCTATTTGAGTTTTATTCACTTATAAGTAAACAGTTCAGAGAGATTATGCATCATATTCAATGTTACACAGCTAATAAGTGATGAAGCTTGGATTGGAATCCAAATGCATTGATTTCAAAATTGTATTTCTTAGCCTCAACCCAAATGGTGTTTTGTAAATATCTGGAAACAGCTTGAGCGTGGGCTCCTTGTTCTTATGTGTACTTTTCTCTCCTTTCATTAGAGTGGTAGAAAGCAGAGGATGAACCTGGGGCAAACAATTTTGAGAGTCTTTTGAGAGAGAGCCTTTTGACCCTTAATAATGTTTTACCTTTGTTCATTGGATTATTTGTAACCTACTTTAGCTTGAAAAGGATGTAAAATGGTGTTCTCCATTTACAACATGCCATATGGACATATTAAAGCAAACATCCAAACAACCAACAAATCAACAAATAGAGCAAGTCCATCTGTTACAATGAGCATTCTGGGAAGAACAGTATAGATTTTCTGCTCACAGACTGAATGTCATTCTTAAATATTTTCATTATATAGGCCTACATGACACAACACAACTACAAATTATTACTGGTTCTAATAAACTTACATTAATTGAGCAGAACATTTAGGTATTCTGTGAACAGAATACTTAGGTATTCCAAACCCCAAGATTTTATGGTAAATATTACTGTCTCCATTTCATAAATAAGGAAACTGAAACCTAAAAAGATAATGTAATTGATGAAAGGTGATGCAGCTAATAAATGCAAAGTCTTTTCGCTCACGATATTATACCATGTTGCCACTGGGCACTACAGCAAAGTAGAGGCTGTAGAGAACCACACATTGGTGCCCTTTCTGTCTCTCCTAGTATCTGCAGTATTAATTCTATTTTGCGTATAAATGCCTAACATTACATCTCCATTTATATGGACATATAGGAGCAAGATAAATGAAATAATGAAAAAAATAAGATAAACTCAGAATACAGGATATTCTGGATTGGCACAATCATTTTAAAATATCAAGATCATGAAAAAATATGGAAGGGTACAGCTCAATATGATAGAATTACATGGTGTAACAAGCAAAAATAATGCCTGATCTATGATTAACTCTTAGTTAAAAAGAAAATAAAGATTAATAAAACTATAAAAGACAATTAGGGAAAACTGGAGAAATGAAAAACGAGCCAGCAAGATCAAAGAAAATAGAAGAAACTGAAGAAGATCAATATCTTTCCCAATTCCTCCAGCAAAGGAATTGGCAAATGTATCATGGAAGAATAGGGATTTGTTCAGTCTATTCCATGACATCACTCTGTAATATTCCAGCATATATTAATTTCCCCATTGTCAAAAGTCTAACCTTAGGAAAAGGACTTTTGAATACATATTGCTAGGTAACAGATACTAATTGTTTCTTATGTGTAAGTCTCTTCTCAGGATTCCATCTCTTATTCTTCTAATGGGCTCTATGGTGTTCAGTATAAGGCTCCATTATCGGCACTCAAGGAGACTAAGGCAAGAGGTATTTCTATATACACAAGATCCACAAGTCTTCCCAGCAAGGAGTGCATTGAAATGAAGCAGTATGTACTGCAATAAAACTCCAGTGTAAATGAAAGGATTACACGATTCCTTGAAGTTAGTTGCAGCTCTATGCTCTTGTTTCAAAATTTATTCAACCTAGATGTGAGAAAAATAAGTTTGTCATTAGCCAGCAGGGGAAGAAAGGTCCCTTCAGTGGTTACAGAATGTAGCTTCGGCACATCTTGGTGAGGTGGGCGTCTTTATGCATTATTCTTCTCATTTTACCAGGCAGGAAGTAGACAGAGAGAGAGGCTGTGACTTGCCCAAGGACAAAGAGTGAGTCAGATGCAGAGCTGGGAATTGAGCCCACTTCTCCTTGTTCTCAGTGTACAGCTTTTCTCAGCAAGCCATAATGTCTTTCAGATGGATCATTTCCTAAAATGTATTAAGTTGTTAAAAATTCAATATGGGTGTTACATTGCTTTCCAACGAACTCTGTTTCTCACTACTTTACTAGAGCTATTATCAAAAGCTAAACTGATGGTCAGATCAGTAAAATCATATCTGTATTTTTTAGACAATACGCCATTAAAACTGGGTATATCCAAGTACCTAAGAGGAATCAGAGTCATTGGAAAGTGAATATGTGTTTGGATCTTTCTGCAGGTGAGGGGGATTCCACAATGAGAGAAAAAGGGCAGCTTCAAAATTAGCAGAAACTGGAATGATCATGAAGAACAAAATCTCATTGACCACCAGAAAGAGTTAAAAAATGAACTCTAAACTCCCCCCAAAATAAACCAATATGATGTTTGTGGCAGGCATCAAAAAAGCAAGAAAATAAAAAGTAGTATATATTGAAAAAGTTGGTATTTTAGGCCGTTTTAGAGACTTTAGACACTTGTATTCAAACTAAGAGTGTTTCATTAGCTGGGATTTTAACCGTTGGTTCATTGGGAATTTCAGGACACAGGCAGGAACTATCCTTTTAATGGCTATCACTGAAGATTCGTATTGTGCTAACCAAACCAGAAATAGTAAGTCACCCAGATGTTAACACTCCTATAAGCCTTCTGAGTTTGATCATTAGAAATATCACCAACAGATCTCTGTGCCCTTTACTAAAGAACCCAGACTCAGCTGTATAATCTCCTTCAATACAGTAGTCTGGACAACTACCAATCAGTCAAGATTTAACCAAGAGATCAAACTCATTCACTATTTCTGGCATATGCTTTTCTGATCAATCTCTACCCAGAGGACAAGACACAGAGTCATTGCAGACCTACAGCCTCAACTGCCAGGTCTGATCAAATCCTCAGCAATTATCTCTTACATGACTTGCTCATATTTCCATAATGTTTCTTATCTGAATTAGACCATCAACTCCTTGCAGGCAGGGATAACTATAAAAAATTCCCTAACATAGTTTTCCTGAGAAAAGAACAATAAATCCAAATTTATTTTATAAAACATATCTATATTTTTCTTTAGAAACTTTGGAAAGAGTGAAAATTTGAATTCCTTAGTAAGCATCATCACCTAATTCTAATTCATAAAATTTTATTCAGCAGACAACCAATCATTATAGCTAATACTGTATTAAAATTAAAGAACTGACCAAAATGATTTCTTCTGGAACATGAAGATACATTAATTGAGCAGTTGTTCTTGCAATTTTTATCACCCTTAGGATAATCTTGCATCACTCAAGAGACTGCACTCAGTTAAAACTTTCAGAATTTTCAATATCCTATGAAATTCCCTAGAGAACTGGCTGATTCCAGGGCAGAAACAGGGAAAATGCACAGTAATTCTGTACTCATTTAGCAGTAATAAAAATTCAGAAAGTGCTCAGAAAATGATGGGGGTACATCAAAAGGGCAGAGTAGCTAATCTGAAAGAGTGTCCAACAGCCATAGGTAAATATTTTGAGCAAGAAAATGAATAGTGATAGTATTGGATAATAACGCAAATAATAAAATAAATACCTGTCTATACTGATATAAATAAGTAACAAATCAGAAAGAAGGGACACTTTTCTTGCAGAACAATTCTAAGTAATAATCTTAGAAAGAATGAGGAAAATGTCACTCCCCTCCTACAAATGAGTGTGGTTAACATCACCAATAATTAAACAAATTGATATGTATAGTACACTAAGGAGGCTATATTTCTTGTGAGGCTATATTTCTTGTCAATAATGCATAACCAGGAGAAACTATCAGGCAAACCCAAATTGTGGAACATTCTATTAAAAAAATAACCAGGATTCTTCAAATGAGTTTAAGAGATGGAAGTAAACTAATGACAGAGATTGTCATGGATTGAAGGTCTAAGGCAATATGACAATTTAATGTAAATTTGAATCCTAGATTGGCTCCTGAGATATAATCAGGTCATTAGCAAACAAATTGGTAAAATCTAGAAAAAGTCTTTGGTTAATAATGAACAGCATGGATGTTAACTCTGTTTTGATAACTCTATCACAGTTATACAATATGTTAACATCAGGGAAATCCAAGGAAAAGATAAATGAGAACTCCCTGTACTAGTTGTCTATATTTTCTGTAAGTCTAAAATTATTTCAAAGTAAAAAGTTTTGAAAAATGCTTTAAAAAACTAATCCAAATAAGCAGTTGGATATACGATTGCCTATGTGAACACTGGTAGGAAATCTAGAGATGTTGTGCAGCAATACAGCACACAGTCGGCTCTTGTTAGGTCACAGCTTTCCTGAGGAAACGGAAGATGAAACACAAACCTAAATTTGATCGCATTTGTGTCTCAGCATGAGAATTTGTCTACTCATCAGGACCATTCCTCTGCCGTATTCACTTCACTCTATTTTTTTCTCCCTTTTGATCTTTTTTCTCTTCTCCATTTCAATAATGATCCATGTATAGTGTGTGGCATAGCAATTTTGTTTTCACCATGTGGCTGTTACTTATCAGGTAGAATATTTTCCATGAAGCCCCTGGGGTTATGAGACAGAAATCATCCTCATAGCATCCCCTCGTCATTATTAAGAGGGTTTTGTTTCTTAGACAACTTTCCATGGCGTGTTCCCTCCTAAGTCACAACTGACTCTAATATTACTAACCTCTAAAGTCTCATTAAGAGTTTTCTCTGTGCTCAATTTTCTCCCCAGATTCTACCTTTATGTTTCATAGGGGAGAGGAAGTTGTCAAGGCAGAGATACTGGACACTGTTGAAATTAATCTTTAGTATCCTTCTTCCCTTAGCCATGAGCTGAAACAATAACGCATTACAAATTTCAAGGCATTACACTCAGCTCTCTAGAGCCACCTTTTGTCTGTAAAGCACCAAGTAAATTGTCTATTCATTGTGATCCAGTCTAACCTTCTGTTGATATCTGCAACTCAGGGGTTCCATAGTGGGTCACAGCTGTCAGTCTGGCTCTTAATCTATCAGCTGATGCTTTTTGACCCCCACAATGTTATTTCTTTCTTTCTTTTTAATCTTGAGGGACAATATTTAAATCATAGGGAATTATGCATGAAAATCAAAACTCCTGGTCTCTCCTGAATTTCTAACGGTTGGACAATCCTCTGCCCACATTCACAGGACAGCCCACAATCTGCTGCAGTATCAGCTACCCCTTGGAAAAGGTGGGTGTTCCCTAATTTACATGTCACCAGGGCACCTCTGACCAGACTTGGCTGTATGCGTTTTTGTTTGTAAAACCTGCCCTATATATTGCCCTTTAATTAATAAAGGTTAGTCAAATATGTCTGAGTGCCTTCACTTAACATGATGAGCAAAGAAAACAAAGCAGCCTTTTCTCTGAGTCTAGGAATCTCAGAAGCCAGTCAACCTGTTTCCTTTGGTGAAACTACAGAGGAAATGCTGCCTATCCTTTTCTCTGGCTTGCGTGAGAGGTGCTGGGGAGAACTGCTGCTTCAGGTTCCTTTGTATGATTTCCTGTGTTTTAAAGAAATGTGATTGCTTTTACTGTATACTAAGTTCAACTCTTACTTACACAGTGACTCTCAAGCAGGAGTTTGCAAAGCTACGATAGAGCCATTACTGTTTTACTTCACACGGAAGGGTTTTCCTAATCCTCTTTGGCATTCATCTCTAAACCTTGGTGAACTCAAGCAGCTTCAATAACTGAAAGTTTATTTTTGATTTAAGTGATTTTCTTTCTACTGGTAGATTTTTCAGGTGTCTCATCAGCTTAACTGTTATCTGAATAAGCTTTGTTTATTTTCCTTGGCTCTTTATAGCAGGTTGAAGTCTGTTCCAAGGGGTCACAACATGTCCTGCCCAAATGCCTTTTATTCTGAGTATGCAATCAATACTTTTTTTTTGCTTTATCTAAAATATAAATAACCCCCTTATACTCATTTTGAACCTTTTCCCAAAGTACTTTCCTTATGGAAAAAAAAAAAAAAAGCTGTTTAGCAGACCTCTGCGTGATGTGAGCAGAGTTCTAGTCAAGGAGCATAAATCATGCCTCATACTCACTAATATACAAGTAACCCTTCCCCTTCCTGCTGTTTTCAATTACTCCGATTAATTTATTTCCAAACTTTTGGCACCCCTCTGCTAGAGTACACAGGAAACAAATTTACAGTGGGTCCCAAATTAAATATTAATGCAAAATCTCCCAGCCTCAATTCCATTTGGTTCAGGCACTCTAAAATTTAATAAAATGTTGGTATTTATCTCATACTTAACTTATTCTTATGCATAGTGTTGATTTTTGTACTGAAATCTTGGAGCCAAATTATTAAAGGGGCTTTTGACAATGTGCATGAAAAATGAACTAAAGTTAAAGTCACATACAAATTAGATTTCTGCACAGGCATCTAGCAAATGTCTACTAAACCTCCAGGTAAGCTCTTTACACAACAAATAAATTGGTTGGGATTTTTGGCTTCAATATCTTATTTAAGCATTTCTGAAATTATAAATGCCTAAGCTCTGGATCTTTTTTTATTTTAACCTAATGTGTGTTTAGTACACATCTTCTCTTCTTAATCTTAAGGCATACCATATTTGAAAACTAAGAAAGCAGTTATCTTTTTAAATTAGTTGTAATGGTCATGTAGCATTTCCAAGGCAATCTCTCAGGTTGGAGTGAAGTATGTCCTCTATAATGCTGCCGTTCACTATATAAACTAAATAGTGTCTACAAGGGCTGATTATCTCAAGTTGATTTTATTGGTTAATAGATGGCCTATACAGCTTAAAAAGAAACTCAGTGAAAATATTTGGGGCTAAGCTTATACTTTGGAATGCAGACTTGAAAATTAAGTTTTAAAACTAAAGTTTGATTTCTTCTCAAGGTAGATAACAAAAAAGAGATCCAAAAGAAAACAAGAGCAATGAAGAAAAAAAAAATCAATGGAACAAAATCTTGAAACAATCTTCTAATAACTAAGACCTAAAATGGCTTATTCAGCTTAATATTAACAGTTCAGTTTAGTCGCTCAGTCGTGTCCAGCTCTTTGCGACCCCATGAATCGCAGCTCACCAGGCCTCCCTGTCCATCACCAACTCCAGGAGTTCACTCAAACTCATGTCCATTGACTCGGTGATAACATCCAGACATCTCATCCTCTGTCATCCCCTTCTTCTCCTGCCCCCAATCCCTCCCAGCAACAGAGTCTTTTCCAATGAGTCAACTCTTCGCATGAGGCGACCAAAGTATTAGAGTTTATGGATAAGAGTTTATGACCTAATGGTTATTCCTCTTGGTCAGTCAGCACCCTTGGATGATTCCTTTGTACTTATCCACACACATTCACTGAATAAATGTTGTAGTTCCTAATAAAAAAGTTATTTTTTTTTCTTTTTCATCAGTTTCAAAAAAAGTCTCTTTCCTTGTTCTTTTTTCTCCTCTCACTCCCTCTTCCCTTTTTAGCTCCAACAAGAACTCAATAAACCCAAATGGGTTTGTTTTGTAGCTACAAGAATAACTTCCCTGAAAATCCAAAGATGTACAATTACTAGTGTTTTTATTGCTTATTCTGGTTTATGTTGTTTACTCATGTCTGCCTCCAGTCTACAAATCACACTGAAATAGGTACATAGTAGGAACTACAACATTTATTCAGTGACTGTGTGTGGATAAGTACAAAAGAATCATCCAAGGGTGCTGACTGACCAAGAGGAATAACCATTAGGTCATAAACTCTTATCCAGTAGGTCCCCCACCACTTTTCAACACCCCTTTCCCTTCCAAAGTTTTCTTGGCACTTCCATGGAGGGTAATGAATATAGCCAATAGCAATTCCCTTAAAATTTCATCCCATTAATCAAATATTCGTAAGTGGGAATGGTGACTGTCAGCACAAATTCTTCTCAATTGTATCAAGGACTTGGGGTAATGGAAAAGGAATTCTTCCTTGAAAATACTGAGAATTTCCTCAAGAAAAAAAAAATCACATGAGTCTACACTTAAGCCAATGCCCCTTCCTTCTGCTGTTGTAATAGTTTATACTTTTAGAAATAACTAAACAGTTGCTGCCACATTTACCAATGCCCGGCATATTACTAAGTATATTATTTTAACTAAACTCCCAAAGAATACTATGAGTTATTCTACTAATCCCATATTACAGACATGGTATGGGGAAATATGTGTAATAGGGAAGATGGTAGTAATAATTCTGAAATATAGGGGAAAAGACAAGCAATATTGCCCGGTCTACATGTGACCATTACATGCCATGACACATTTCATACGAATCAATAAGCAGTGGTATAAAACAAAATGCTTTCTTTTCTAAATAACCTAGAATGTTAACTTTTACCTCCCAAGATGATAATTTAAGGCTTATTTCATGCCTTATCCTTCTGATCTATTGAAAGGTTCTGCATTCATTGTTATAGAAAATCTTCCTAAAGATGAGTCACTCTTCTATCTCATCCTCATCTACAATGCTACCCTGTTGTTTAAGCCGCCATCTCTCCTGAGCAGTTATAATAATCCTTTAACTGTTTTTTCTGTGTCTCTTGTCCTTTTTTATTCAGTAGCAAGCATGATCTCGTAAATAAAGTTGTGTCCTATCACCTCTGATTAAACATTCAATTGCAGCCTATTATAATGAGAGCAAAACCCAAGTGCCCCACTCTGATCTGCATAATCCTCCTGACCTACTCATAAATGCCCCTTTCCCCATTCTTCATCTCTTTGAAACACACAAAGTGAAATTTAGGCACATAGACCTTCTTCCTTTCTCTAAAATGCCAAAATCATGACTTCTTCTCAAGGGTTTACCTGGAAAGTTCCTCCCTCAGAACCACACATATTTTGTTCCTTCACATCACTTTTATCTCAGCAAATATGTTATCCTTCACAAAAACGTCTGGATTACAACCAATCCCCAGAGCACCTCTCTTGAATACATTTTGCTTTCTACTTAGCACAAAATATTATGTATTAACTTATGTCAGTTAGTTTATTGTCTGTCTCTTCCCACACTAAAATTTTTATAAGCTAAAATGTAAGTTCAGACAGACCAGTTACATTGTCTAACTTGCTCACCTGCTTCTTTCCCAACCTCCTGAACAACTCCCAGCAGATCTCTGCTCAAATCTGTTGAACGGATGGATAAATAAAGGAATGACCACCAACCACATGAGTTGCTTCAGGGATCATATGATTTCAGGAGGAAAAAATAGAAAAAAATTAAAGTGCCCTTACAACACAATGGATTTCTTCTGCTCTTAGCAATTTACATTAAGTTAATGGTATAATTAATGAAATAATGAGTATGTATCTAATGAGACACCAATGTGTGAGATGTTTACACATATGCTGTCTTCCTTGCATTCATGGAAGGTATGAGAGACACTACCAGGTCTCCCTTTTCAGAGTTAGTTGGAAAAGTTTTATGTAAACCTTTAACAGTGTTTCACAGGCACTCAGATTAAAATACATACAAAATAAAAACTGTCATGCTTTTCATAACCTTATGATCTCCCAGCAATGAAGCAAGCAAGGGGAATGGGGAAAAGTCCTAAGATTTTGGTTCTTACACTATTAAGATTAATTTCAAAATACTTTACAATATCATCAGCAAGTGAAAACAGAAGAAAGCATTCTAGCGTAGGAAAGAACTCTATCCAAAGATGGACAATTCTAAATTCTACTTATTTTTAATGTTGGTCAATGTTGGATAAAGTCACTATCATTTCCCCTAAGTAAGATTTGTACACCACAAGTATAACAGGCCATCAGCATGCTGCTGATGAACTGCTAGCCCTTTTGTTAGAATGACAGTGATACAAGGACTCAGCAAAAGGGCCTGAATTCTGGTTAGCAATTCTACCTATAAATCTTAGTTCTTTTTTAATGGAAGTCTCATAAATACGGATGTCCAGTAGACATAATCTGTAATAGTTTTACCTGACAAGGCAAAAATCTCACCCATGAGCTGGCATCATTATCACTGTACTTTCAGAGCTTAATTATGAGAAAAATGCCTTAAAAATTAATAGAGTTGAATAAAGTGGAATATTTTAATAAAGCATAATTTTTATTTTAGCATGGTCATACCAATAAAATATATAATTAACAATTTTAGAAAATGCACACAAGGTCTTAGATTATCTATTTAAAAACCAAATCTTTGTAAATCTCAAAATTTTATAGTTTAGCAAATTTTAGCAAATTATATTTTAGCAAATGTTTGAGTAGTTCCTTACTGCCTGTTACCTGATCTGTGCAGATTGAAGCTTCAAAAAATTCTTACTGCCAAGACTTTCTCTTTTAGCATCTTTGTCCTTCCTCTCCTTATACATCCTAATTTCTAAGGAAAACAATCATTCTAAACTCATTTCTGTCGATCAGCCTTATTCGACCGTTTTTCTTTTTCACAAATATCTTAAAATATCCCAGAAACACCCAAAGCAAGCAACAAGAACCAGAAGTTTTAGCTCTCTTCTTCTCCATCCCTCTGTATCTTTAGTTCTCTTTTCTCATTTTAAGAAGAAAGAGCTAAGATGAGCAAATGGTCATTAAAGAAAAACTCAGCAGTAAAAAAATTCTTAAGGAATCGTATTCATAATTCTAAAGCCATTTTGGAAGTCTTGAAGGATGTCAATGCAATGGGGAAAAGTTAGGAAGGAATGTCCTATTGATTGCAAGAATAAAACAAGAGACGGTTTGTGGTACCTTGATCTTACCTACAGAAGAAATGTATTCTTTCGACTAAAATGAGGTCATGTTTCAACAATACCTGTCTTTGGTCTGAAGGCTAAGCCAGCCAGGACAATGAGGTGCGTGCATTTCAGGAAGAGATGTCTGACTGTTAATAAGAATGCATTGTGAGATAAAATGGGATCTTAGCATGGCAACCCACTCTATCTTCTTCAAGATTTTTTTTTTCTTGCTTAAAAAAGTTAGAAAGAATCATATATGAAAAGATACTTTCCAACTTGTCTTGTATAAAGGGCATAGTTACAATATTATTCACATGTAAATGGAAAACTTTTATACAGTCATGGCTATATTCAAACTTTTTCTGAGAAAAAATAAGATTAAACAGATATGACTATATAAACTGAAATTATTTTTCATTGTTCCTATAGGTAAAGAAACCTTTGACAAGTGTTTTTTATTTACAACTACTTTGGAATATATGAGAAATTCCAAATGTAGATAATATATCCTTATTCAACAAATGAGAGTGGCAGAGTTATTGAAGAATGTTAAGTGACACCATCGTTACCAACTAAAGCATTAGCCTTTTCCCCTGATGATAATTAAAAGAATCTGACCTACCGGGAAATCAGCAACAAATGAGTGGGTGCATTTATTTAATCAAGCCATTACATTTTTTTAACCACAACTGAACATATAATTGCAGACTAAAACAAAGTTAATGTGACTGTGTGAGAAAGTTATTTTGGTCATATTTAAAAGCACACTAAACACTGTTGTCCACTTTATCACTGTAATGATTTCCATTTTATATTCTATATTGAGAGTCTTGACTTTGAAATATATTTTATTTTTTAAAATATTTTGAAAAAATAACTCAATAAACAAGGCCAATAAAGAAGAATAAGAACTTTCAAACCAATTTTCAATAAAGTAGCATTTGTCTCTACAGGAATAAATTCAGAGCATGTATTTATTAATATCCTGCTGCTGCTGCTGCTGCTAAGTCGCTTCAGTCATGTCTGACTCTGTGTGACCCCATAGATGGCACCCCACCAGGCTCCCCAATCCCTGGGATTCTCTAGGCAAGAACACTGGAGTGGGTTGCCATTTCCTTCTCCAATGCATGAAAGTGAAAAATGAAAGTGAAGTCGTTCAGTTGTGTCCGACTCTTCGCGACCCCATGGACTGCAGCCCACCAGGCTCTTCCGTCCATGGGATTTTCCAGGCGAGAGTACTGGAGTGGGGTGCCATCGCCTTCTCCATTAATATCCTAATGCTGCTTTAAACTCTTATGCTACCCCATGATATAAATAAATAATTACTACCGAACATAATGAATTTGCCTATTACGAACTGCACAACAGCAAAGGTACATTTGATTTACTCTACAAAGCATAGACAGGAAGTATCATGTATAAGTCTTTTAGGGAAATACATTGTTGTTTTCCATAAAATTTAATTTTAAGCTTTTATGCAAGATCAATTTTACTATTTTACCAGGACTGGCTACTATCTAGTAGTTTGATGCTCATTTAGTTCCTAGGCAATTCAACCAATTTGTTTAGTCAGAAAGCTCAGTCAAAATAATTGAGCTTGTATAGAGACAGACTAAATCAATAGAATGGAAAGAGAGAAAGAAACTATATTTTGGTATCACTGAATTCAAAACAGAGCAATAAATAATACATACTTTCTAACTTAGCCTTGTAATTATGCTGGGGGGCTGGGAAGGAAGGCTACCAAATCATTTATGAGGAGAAAATACAGATTTAAAAGTGTGAAGGCAGCTTATAGCAGAAAAACTTCTAACAGAAAAAAGCATATAAATTTTGAAGGTCTAAACTTACTTGTTCGGATGTGTTGCAAAATCTTCTGAAGACTTCATTCCCTCTTCTAAAATACAGTGTTCAGATGTAGTTGGAGAGATTAATATTTATTCAAATGAGATCACACACAATAGTGAGACAGTGAATACATATTATTGCAAGCGCAATACTCTTCAAAAGCATGTAGATTAAAGATATTCATTGGCACATATATGAACTAGTACAAAAATAACTTAAACTCTAATATTTAGAGATATTTCCAAGATTTTGTATTTGAATTTTAAATAATGGAACTTTTTTTTTTCCAAGCAACTAATAAATGCTAACTATCTCCTAGAAGAAAACAAATGTAGAACACCCCTAAGACTTGTAGATTGTTAGATTTGTGACTGCTATGTTGCAACTTCATTCTTATGCCTCTTTTTCAATGGGTTGTTATACAGGTGAAATTTGGAGAATAACAATCCGTGTGAAGATGGAAAGCAACTCCACGGAAGAGCATTGCTTGACTGGTTACAATTATTCTGCCTTTGCTGTCCCACCAGAAAAAAAAAAAAAAAATTGTGGTCTCTATGTATCAAGGTAGGTTTGCGTCATTATTTTTCAATTAAATATAAAGATCTAGATTTCTTCAGGGACTATAAAGAAGGTTTTTTGAAGTAATCAGAGTAAACATAACTCTATCCTGATATAGGTTTGGTCCAGGATATATTCTTGCTAACTCACTATGAAACTACTCAATATTTTGCTCAACTTTCTTTAGAAGTACAGTTACTAAAAACATTGTTTTAAATTATACACATTGAGTGCATCATAATTATAGCCATTTCAAAGGCAAATACATTTTGACATTTATTTCCTCAACTGTCAGATTCTGTTACAACAAATTACGTATTAAATGGAAATTCACTCATTAGAATACTGCATGTTAGGAGCTGAAACATAACTCAACGTACTTTCATTTCATAATGTTTTTAAGGAGGTGATCATCACAAAACTAGACATATATTGTCTGAAAATTTTCTAGAAAGTAAAAGTTTCACTTAAAAATCTATCTCCAATTTCCAGGCCAAAGTGGTGTTTTTATAGGTTCTGGGCACCAAGGCAGTCATTTCAAAGAAGTTATCTTCTTTGAAGAAGATCTATCTATATAGCAGGTAGGTTTTACTTACTGCTAAATTAATTTAACTAATGACATCATGTTGGGACAATCATGATTAACTTTAAGTATTAATTCTACTTTCTTTGAATGTATCCATCTAGAATGAAGAAAAGTGTTTCCTTTGTACAAGAACTGTTTTGACAGACAGCCTCAGAAGATAGAGAAATGTATCAATAAATCTGCCTGGTACCTTTTACTACACAGAATCTCTTCAACTAGGAAGAAATTGAAGAAAGAGGTTATATTTCATAGAAGATGTGAAAATTAAAAGAAGAATCATGGGGAAAAAAACATAGAATGGAGGGAAGACACAGAGATCCCTCATCATTGTAATTTTGATAAAGATTAAATCATGTTAAGTCCAGGTGACTCTAAATGGAGCCTACCTTAATGATACACACTAGGCTCTGAAAAGAGATTGACAAGACAAGTAGAAAGAAACTAATGTCCTAGATCCCATGCACTTGGAAACTAAAAATCTCTGCAAGACTCTACCGTGAATAATAAGTAGCATTTACAAATAAGTCTCATTTTAAAGAATATATCAACTATATCCCTCACCCACCACCCTTTCTAAAAATATTTCTTTCACATTCACTTAAACAAATCACTTCCATGTAACAATCCTAGCACAGTTAAAACATTTAAGTTTTCTGCAGTATTCTCTTCGTTCTTCAGATTTAGTTATATCCAGCCTCACATTGATGGAAGTTTCTTTATTTGTATACTGTAAACATTTCCATAGGATATTTATTATGATATCAGTGGACAACATTTACCTTAAGAAATTATTTTGTCAAAAGATACTTTAATCTCTTCTTTTAGGAAGATTAATCTGGATTCAGCCTCTTCCTGAAAGTATCATTCGGAATTCTCCCCTCTGCCCTCTTTCTTTCCTTCCCTTATTCGGTTTTCTGCAATTTACATACTTTCTTCTTTCAACACACTGAAAATTTTCTTTATTTTTTTATTGCTTCCTGTCCTTTGTAACATTTTCAGTTTGAGCTTGAGAGAGAGACAGGAATACTCAAAGATTATGGAGACCTCTTAAAAACAAAACTTTAACTTTTCTGGAATATAAAGAGACACGGCTAGCAGCCCATTCTTCTTTGAGATTAAAATTTTAACATACATGATTGCCAGTTTTAGATGGTTTTATAGACATATACATTTAAATGATTAAATGATTACAGCAGCATGAACTTTAATTATTTGGAAATACGTTTCCACATCTTGCCAGACTCAAGAACATAAAAGAGACTAGCTTCAGTTCTTTCAATCCCTTTTCTTTTCAAAAAATTTGACAATTTAAAATATACTTCCTTTTAAGTCTTAATCCTTATCAAGCAATACTTTGATGTGATATGACATTGTTATATGACACACTGGTTGATTCTAAGTGAACATGATTTATCCTCCAAGTTTTGCTGTTAAGAGTTACAAAGATGTTTCCTTTTTTCAGATGTGATGAAATTAATAAAAACTGACATGTACATCAGCTTAACTCTGTACCAAAATCAATGCAAACTAAAAAAAAATAAACAATGTAGAATTAAAGGACAAGTGTGTGTGCATAAACTGAATGCAAGCATACAAGTTCAAGTATTTTTCTATTTGAAAAAATACTGAGTTTATACACGAAAGGAAGAGAAATGGAGGTATAGGGTAATGCAACCATCTGGTTCACGCGGCTTAAGAAGCTACCCATTACTTAATATTTATTTGGAGGACCTGGAAGTGTTTTCTCATTTTCTGGCTTGAAGTTAGGTCTTGCACTACAACACACACCTGTGTAATTCACAGGCCTGTTCTGTTCTTCAAGGACAACTGACATAAGCCTGGGCAGAAGGCTTCATCTTATTAACCTCTTTCTTGAGTTTATATTCCCATATCTTCTGTTTCAGCACTTCAGTAAGAGAAGTTTGTCATAATGCAGCAGCACTTTCTTTTCCTCTTTCAACAAGATTGCTCTATCTCTTTTTTCCCCCTTTTTCCAAACGGGACCCACCCTTTTCAATTTTGATAGCTAGCTGTGGCATTTTTAGCTCTTTTACAACAGTTTTGAAAGTTGTGTTAAATATGTACAATAGTGGTTAACTGTTGGTCCATAACTATTTTACTTGTATTCTCCAGTATGGCACTTCTTATGCTGGCATGGTGATACAATCAGGCACTATTTCAGTTTTAGGGAAGAGTAACCATCCTTTTCCATATGCCCTGTTTCTGTCTTATATATCTCTCTCCTTACTGGAACTAAATGGACATCAAGTTCTAATCCTTTTATTTAGTTTTCTATCTCAGAAGAAAGTTAGGGGTCTGTATATTTGAAATTCTATCCAGTATTCATTCCAATCATTGTAGCAATGGCCCTATTCCTCATAAACACATACAGAAAAACTGGGAACTTAATTCCAGATGAGGTCAAGTTTCTGGAGAATTGAGACTCACACAGAAAGAGCCCCATAGCAGTATCTGCCAGTGTCATTCTATTTTGCTAGCACACAGGACTGAAAAGCTTCATTCTGTTCATCTGCTCTGGTCCAACTTCAAACATTCTCTCTAAGAAAGGTTGAGAGCTGATTGTTCCAGATCAAAGACATCATCATTTCTAGTCAAAGCTATGTGCTTCCATTTATCAGTATAGTTTTCAACTATTCCAGACCAACTTCAAGGCAAGTTAAGGCAAGTTCAGAAGCTAAGTGGTTAGGTGGCAAAGATATGTTTAAAAGATTATCACTCAGTAAATGTCAGACTTTCTAAAGGAACTCATATTAGTCTCACTACTGGTAAAGGAAATGACATGTGTGGGTATGCTATAAAGGGTATAATCTGGTTGTCCAGAGCAGGTGAGTAGAAACACTACAATTCATTTCCCTGTTCTTTCCATTAATGAAGCAACCCTTTTTAGTCATGTCATAATTTGCTACCCATAAACACAGTCACTGAATCTCCCAATGCAACATTCTGCCTATTTGCTTGGCATTGAGATCTGGGTACGTTTTCTATCTTTCTTACTCTTTTTCTCATTAGCCCCCAAACCAAAATATATTAGTCAATACGAACTCATGTTAGGATTTAAAAACAAAAACAAAACAAAACTAGATCTATGATACTTGTGATTTTACTTTAAACAGTTAACCATTTCAATGCCAATGACTCAAATATTGATCTACTTTTTTTTTTTTTTTTCTTTTTCCACCGGTCTGACTCGTCAAAGATTATGAAACTTGCACAGAGATTCTTGGGTTTCCAGATCAAACTTTACCAAATTCGGGTTTATTATAATGTCCACCTCCTCTCCTTTCTGCTCTGCTCCCCATACCGATTCCCTTTTAAACTTCTATCATTTGTCAGCTGTTTGGAGAAATAGCAAGGGCAAGAAGCCAGCGATGGGTTAGCGTCTCCGGGCACCAAAAGCTGAGCCACAGACATTCGGGAATCAAAAAAGTCAAGTTCAAGCAGGTGCTTATGCCCAGAAGCTCCGCCAAAGCTTTAGATTCTCTATTGATGACCCGAATGAATTTGCCCCAGAAAAGGGCTCCAGAAACCAAAGAGGCTGGAGTCTCCGCTTTCCCCTCTCCCGAGACCTTGGGTGCATTAGGAAAGGAAGTTAACCCAGGAGATAGTTAAGGAAGCACACACTTAACGCGGAGAACCCTGAGCCCGCAAAAGCTCGAAGCCCAGAAAGTGAGCGCGATGGGAAGTCTTGGGAAAGCGAATTCTGATCCCAACATCTGCAGCACTTGGGATGCGCGGGCAGAAGCGCGCAGTCAAGTCCAAACGTTCCCGGGGGGACAAAATCAGGACCGGTAAAGGGCCAAAAGAAAAAGCTGTGGGGGAGCCGAGGACTAGGGTTCCTGGTTCGGAGACACCCCCCACCCCCACCGCACCTCTCACCCCCCACGAGGCCAGCGCACAGTGGCCCACGGTCCCGGGTAGCGGGGCCGCAAGGACTTAAGTTTCGCACTCACTTATATGCAAGCGTCGCCCAGCAGGAAAGCCAAGGAAGACATGGGGCAAGGAGGGGGGAGGGGTTTTCTCCTTACCTCGGTCGGCTCCCATGGTCAGCACCTTGGCGACAGGCAATAATCCCGAGAGAGTGAGTAAGGCGAGGAGAAACTCGGACATCGTGGTCGCCCGGGGAGGAAGCCTGAGCCGGAGACTGCTCGGCGGTACCCTCGGCCCGGCGGCGGCGGCCGCGGCTCGGAGCCCCGAATCGAGCAGCGTCATTTACAAATGTCACTGGAAATTCTTCAGCTCAATGAGCCCAGCCAGTCCGCCTTCTCCTGCCTGGAGCAGGATGTGGAAGGTGTACGGATGCGCGCGCGTGGGGGAGAGAGTGTGTGTGTGAGCGCGAGCGAGCCGCTCGTGTGTCTTGACTTTTCAATGCAGAGTACGTCTGATCTTACATCACGCAAAGAGGGGTAGTGAGAGATGCCAGCGGAGGGGAATTCACTGATTAATCACCGAATCCACCACGTACCCCTCCATCGTCCACATAAATCACATCTATTACTTGGTAAGAGGCATTTAACACAACAGGAAAATACCACCGCGAACTGAGAGCACCACAAATCACAATTATTTCAGTCTCCTTGAAGGGAAAGTAACTCCAAGCTGGGTCTGTAGGGATTTGGGTCTTTCGAGAAGGAGGGAGGGAGACTTCTGCATTGGGCTGAGCCAGCCAGAAGCCTAGGAAGCTCCGCGTTTAACAGCCAGTTCGGAATTAGCAGCCACCAGAGCTGAGATAGATGCTTCTCTAGGCAAAGCACATTTGATCCCTTTGCTCCCTGGAAGCTTCCTTCCTCCGAAGGAACGACGAGCCGAGTAACTGGGCTTCTTTTAGGGAAATGGTTCCCTACGCTTGCCACAAAAATTGCAATGCTTTTTGAATTGCACCTTTAACTTTTATGTTTAGTAGTACCTGGGGACAAAGATGAAAATTTAGTGATTCAGCAGAAACAAAAACAAAACAAACCCCCAATGTCATCACCCGTTGCATAAGAAGGGAAGGTGGATGGAAAGAGACCCCCTAAGTAGGGAACCATAAAGCAAAAACTCGGCAGTTTTATTGTGTAATTTCTCTCTTTAAAAGCGTTCCTTGAACCATTTTGAACTTTTGCTGCATTATTTTTTTTTCTTTTTTTCTACACAGTACAGTGGTAGTATTAAGAACTTTCTCAAACTGAGGTATTAAAATGAATCTGCGATTTAAAAAAAAAGTTGTTTGCTTAAGTATTTTAAATATGATCTTTCAACTGCCTAAAATTCTAGTCACTCAAAAAATGCTAAATTAAAACTCAGAAATCTTAATAGTTGAAGACTTACTTTTTTCCCCTTGTAACATCAGTAATTCTTGCCTGAAGAGAAAATGTTAAAAATGTTTTGTGTCTAATGTTTAAACACCTGAAATTGGTGTAAAGGAAAAATTGGTGTAAAGGAACGCACAAAACTAAGAAATAGGATGACAGAAAAGGAAAGATGTTTTAAATAGGCTTTCAGTTTACCAAGTGAAACTTAATTTAAATGAATGTTAGCACAATAAACTAGCTTCTTATGAGAGTAAAATTATCTAGAAATATCTTCAGATGCTCCTTAGAAACCATTAAAATTAGACTGGGTCAAAGATCACAGGTGACCATGAGAGATATTGCCACTTAGTCTGTGATTATAAAATATGTTCTTTAGATCAATTTTGCCATATTTTATGTATTAAAGTTTATTTCCCCCTATAAGTTGACTCATTTCATGCCTAAAAGATAACTCTTTCCACATTTAAAATTTTATGATTTTTTTTTCTTTTAAAGTTGTTATATAATTTCACCTAGTCATTTTTATTGTTTCATATAGGAAACAAAGAGGTTTTCCTATTTCACTTCATACAAAAATTCATAAACTTTGGAATAAGTGGCAGAGTTCAAAGAATATTTGCAAAGGGGAAGAAGGGTATATTTTGAATGATGCTCACAATAATAGATATTTCTTCTCAAGTGTCCACAGACCTCTGCATTCTGCAAAATATTCTTTCATTGAAACAAAGTAGGTGTCTTTTTTTGACAAGAGCCCATTCAGTCAACTAGGAGGTCAGCTATTAGGAAATCCATATGCACTTAAGTTTTGGCAATAAAACAAGGAGCGCTCAAAAAACAAGCTAAGGATGTTAAAATTCTTCCTCTTCTATACTATTACTACCTATTACCTGCCCCCACCCTCCATCTCAAAAACTGCAAGGTAGAGAAGAGTAGCCAGGAACACAATCAACCAAAGACTCTTACCATGTACCAAAGTGCTGTGACTGAAAATCAATGGCTCATTCACTTCTGTAGCAGAAGTATATGTAGCAGCCCTGGATTCCACTGATAGCTATTTAAAGGGGAAAGTTATGAAAGGTAAGCAGGGAAGTAAATTCCATTCTAACTTATATTCTCAGTATGTTACACTTTTAATTTGTAATGCCTCCTAATAGTAATGTATTAGGTGAATTAGGCAGAATAAAAACCAGGTGATCTCTTTTAGATACACTTGTCGACTTTTTAACTGTCCTGAATGGAAGAAAATCAAGGATGCTTTGTCCACACATTGTGACCAGTATAATAATGCAACATAGAATTTATTTTTAGTAATCAACAATCAAATCATCATGTGTGAATGACACATGACTCAAAATAATGGTGTAAAACAGCAGTGGCAATTATGGAAGTTTACTAACATATAGGCTGGCATACCAATAAAAGATGGTTACATTTAACATCAATTGTGAATGAGCCTCAATTTTATCTTTAAGATAAAATTTGGGACTTAAGAATGCAAATAGGTATTATTAACAAAAATGTAAATGGTATAAAAAAGGCTCCACAGCAGTCTGGTGGAAGTATGTAGCAGTGGTCAAGTGGACACAACATGTACATTTAAATGCATGTCAAGCAGAGTTTTAAGACAAAAGTTATAATAAGGACATCGGTTCATACCACAAAGCCATAATAATATATAACAGAGTAAATATTAACAGCAGCACATTTGCTCCAAAACTGACTTAAGGCCAGTGTCAAATAAAATAAAATTGTTCTGTACACAGATCATTTGTATACTGGGGTTCATCTTCCAAATACATATTGAAAATGAACAATTAATCAAAGAGCTTTTATGAGCATCAGTGAGGTTGACAAAGGTCCAGGCCAAATTTGAGTTTTGGAAATAAAAATTTACTTCTAGATTTTGAATGACTATCCAGTTATAATGAATTATAAGTAAAAGAGAAAACATAATTTCTTATGAAATATTTTATTTCCCATCAAATATACTTTAATGAAAAAGGAATTAATACAGTATACTATTAGTGAAGTGAGAATAGTTAAGAGTTACTGTTCAGACTCTGTTCCTATGGCCCATTATAATTTCTTCATTCTAATCAGGGTTATTAACACTGACAAGTTAAATAAATTAATTCATCAAACTATACAATGTTATGAAATCTCTCATTGAGATAAATTAAACAAGGTAGAACCAATCATTCTTACTTTCTGGTTTAAAACAACACACGAATATAAATTATCAGTGAGTGGTAGTCTTATACTTTCCAATTAGAGCCATGTTTTGGGTACATGTGATCAAACATCAGACTTCATTTATGCTAACTTCATTATTTTCTTAGCACTGTTGAGCCTTTTGCACAGATAGTAGTGCTTTGTGCTACTGTTATAACTTAACACACCTGAAAAGCCAAGTTAGGCGGAGAACTTGTGTCTCCTTACAAACCTAGAATGAGTCTGTCTCCTGGAAGTGATGTGTGTGAGGGAGACTTGGCCTGAAAGTCGGGTTGCTAAGGATTCTGTAGCTATCATTCCAAGGGCTGCTAGAATTCTTACTCTGCCTTTCCACACAGAAAAGTTGCCAGGCAGCAGCAGACGCAGGATGAGAAGGAAAAGGAAGCGGGTGGTGGTTGAGAGACTGAGAATTGTTAAAGAAATATTATCAGTAATTTAGAATGGAAACAGAGTTACACTGGACAAAGTCACTAAGAAGGCAAAAAACCTTTGGATTGATTTCATTTCTCCAACTGTAGCATTTCAATGCATATCACATTTTTAACTGCTTTCCTTCACAAGTGTGCTGTGTTTGGTAGCATGCAGTTTCAGGTAGGACATGGGGATTGAGCTGAGATTAACACGAGTTCAGTGCAACTTTAATTCCAATATTTGCAAAGTATTAGGAGGTATGTACACCTGTGAAGAAAATGAAGGGCGACATAATGAAATATCTAATTAAACCTGGAAAGTAAAAATATTTCTAGGCACATTGTTTTTCTCTTTTTATATATCTGGACATCTCTCTACTATCATGATCCGTAAATACACAAGATATACATATTGCAGTGAAAAACAATTATAATTTTCAACAGATAAATAATAAAAGGTTATACAACTTTGATTGTTTTACATTTTATCTCTTGTTTGAAAAGCTTTTGACTGTAGGAAGGAAAGGATCTTTACTGATTTAGCCATCCTCATTAGACAACAACTGACTTCCATAATAATAATATAGACTTGAGAGACAAATTTTATTCTGCTTTTTGGATACCTCATCAGAAGGCTTCCATCATAACTCAGTTGGTAAAGAATCTGCCTTTAATGCAGGAGACCTGGGTTAGATCCCTGGGTTGGAGACCTGGGTTAGATCCCTGGGTCGGGAAGATCTCCAGGAGCAGGAAATGTCAACCCACTCCAATATTCATGCCTGGAGAATCCCATGCTCAGAGGAGCCTGGCAGGTTACAGTCCATGAGGTCCCAAGAGTTGGATAAGACTTAACAACTAGACTGTCAGAAGGCACAATCAGCAGTAACACAGTCCATGTGTGTTTTAAGCGGGGGAGGAGTTGGAATACAGAAACACCCAAAACTCATCAAATCCTTGTCATTCTACTCTCAAGGAAGTAGCCCTTGAATTTCAAGTCAGTTGCTGATTGTAAAGCTTGTTGCTGTCAGTGCTTTTTAACCTGAACATACTTGTGGTCAAGATGATCTCCTATTTCTAGCTACTAGAACAGAATATGTGTTTACTGCTGGGGATTGGTTGTTGGTGGTCCACAGTCAGGATACACTTTGTCTGAATGAGCTTTTGAGGATACTGATCTCTGTCCTTTTGGCCATCATCTTTCTATTCTTTAATTTTAGTTAGAAACTCTTACTTAGGTTGTTGAAACTGGAAGGAACATGTAATTTATCTCTTTCAATTTACCACATTTTATAAATAAAAAAAATTACAAAGTAAAGGTGACTACTTTGTGGTCACATATTTTATTAATGTCAGAAACAGCCCTTGAATGAAGTTTCCTGATAGTTTCCTATATTATATAGGGGATTTCATTGACATTATTATTTTTTTAAACTGGAGTATAATTGCTTTACAATGTTGTATGACTGTCTGCTGTACAACAAACTGAATCAGCTTAAATATACATATATCCTCTTCCTCTTAGACCTCCCTCCCACCTCCCCCTCATGCCACCCCTCTAGGCCATGGCAGAACACCAAGTTGAGCTCCCTATGCTATACCACAGGTTCCCACTTGCTATTTCACACATGGTAGTGTATTAATATGTAATCTCCAATTCATCCCACCCTCCCTTTCCCCCACTCTGTCTACGCATCTGTTCTTAACATCTATGTCTTTATCCCTGCCCTGAAACTAGGTTTTTTCCCTAGGGGGATCCTGGTGGGCTGCCATCTATGGGGTCGCACAGAGTCGGACACGACTGAAGCGACTTAGCAGCAGCAGCAGCAGCAAGGAGTTGCAGCCCAAGGAGTTTGAGTTCATTCATTCACTTAATAGCTATATACTATGTAACAGCCTCTGCACTCAGCACCTGCAAATGGCTGTGAAGAAAATAGCTATGGTTCTTGAACTAGGAGATTTATCTATATCAAAGGTCATTTCTGTGCTGTGGGCTCTGATCAGGCCACCAGATAGCTATTCTCTTGCTCTCTGTATATCCCCTGCTCAACCTGCTTCACCTACAGCCTACTCACATGACTTACCTTTCTACATACTAGTCTGCACCCCAGCTAGTGGCTGCTCTAATCTTTAGATCATAATATCCTCACCATGATAGCTTTTCAAAGGGCAGTGAGAAAGTACCCTCTGCCAGTTTCCCTGGTAACCTATGAGTCAACATGACTGTTGACTGGTATACCCTATAACTGGTAACCTCCTCCTCCCTGTAAGAGCAAAGTGCAACATACCAGGGATTCTGCTTCAGACTTGTACAAGCCCCCATCCTTGAAACAGTTGATATCTCTGTTGCTGACTTGGAGTTCTTTCTTTAGTCTTAAACCTGGGCAAGTACAGTCCTTGTAGGCCTTGTAGACAGTGCAGCCCACCTGCCTTTCTCCAGGATCTTGAAGGATGCTGTTGTGAACAACAAGTATGGCACATCAAGTCTACTGCCAAGATCATCCAATAAAATCAGGGCTGCATCTTTTTTAGAAAATATATTTACAGATAAACCTTTATAAAGAAACTGGAGCCCTCTATTAGAATTGGGCTCTGAATAAGAAATCACAAAATATATATTCATATCTGAGTGTTGGTACAGACATTTACTCAATCAGTACAGTGTCCCTCTTTTGATCTAGAACCTGGGGGAAATTTCAGAAATGTTTAGAAGTCAAAACATCTAGAATTTTTGTCAGCGATAACATACAAATTAATCAGAGTCAGGGGATTTTGTTGTGAGGTGGATTCATAAAGAATCAGAGGACAAAAAGGGAACTTGGAAAAGTCTGGTTCAACTTCTGTTCACTTATTTGTTTTTATTATAGTTATTGTTTGGAATTTTTTCAGGTGTTTTATTCACTGTAGCATTTTCTTACTTTATATCCAAATTATTTTTTTCTTGTTTACCTTTTATAGAGTCTTTAACATTTAATAATTTCTATATCCTCCCAAATATGATATTTTACATGGATTTTTCCTTACATTAGGTACTCAGAGACTACTTGTCTTAATGCTAAATAATGGCTTTTCACTTTTCCCCTTAAACTTGTTTAATCTTTATTATATCTTTCTGCTGTTTCCTGGTCCTTCTGCCATGAAATACATCCCTGTATATGTAGCAAACAGTATCATACAATGACAAAGATAGAAGTTAGGTGTAGACAACTGACAGAGAACAGAGAAGATGGGATATAAGAATTACATTAATTGCACTTTATATATACTTTAATAAAATGAGTTACTGTTAAAATGTAAAAAGGTACTTTGGAACTACAGTCTCTTTGACCAAGACTAGTTTTGTTTTTTGTTTTTTTTTGCTTTAAGATGGGAAATTATTTTTTTTTGTTTTGTTGAATTTCATAAGAAGAGTAATTATCTACTTTTTTCAATTCCTTTATCTCATAAAGTAAAATGAAAAAATAAAACACTAAGAACAATAACACATTTTAAAAAAGGAAGAAAGAATAACAAACCTTTCTTCAAAGTATATCAGGCTTAATTCTCACTGGAAATGACTCTTCAGAACTGTCAACAGCTCCATTGTAGCATGGTACCTGTCATAGAGTAAGTACTAAATAGATGTGTGGTAAGTTGAACACATTTATTATTGAATTTTCACATTCTTTTTCAGGTTTGCTTTAAAGGAAAGTTATAGAACTAACATTTCTAAAACATTCTTTCTTTTTTCTAAATAGAAAAATTCATGTCCCTAACATAGGAAATGTCTCTTGCCCTCTAAAAGTTTTCTTCTGTTATGAAAATTATACTTTTTATTCACAATAAAAACTCAAATGCAAAAAGGAGCTGTCTAGTCCAGAACATAATGCCCTAATTTTGTGTCAAGCCTCTCTTTCTGGGAAGAAAAATAGTGACATTTGGACCTAGATATATTTATCAAGATTTATGAAAATGTGTGATTTTATGCATGAATACTGGCAAAATAGTTGAAAGACCATTAAATGCTTTTATGACTTTCTATTGCTACATCCTGCATTGTAAATAGATTTTACCAAGGGTATCATTTATATTTTTCTGCAAATGCTACTAACACAACAATAAGAAGAGTCTTAAGACAACATTATTCACAAGCGTGCGATAAAAAAGTTGGAAGAGGATGAATAACTATGTTTAGATATAGGATAAACAAGAATATTTTAGGTTTTCAGTCTCTAATTGTGATTAAAAGCATTATTTATAAAAGAAGTACTAATTTATATTTTTTGGTAGATATCAATCTAAATTTATTCCAATGAAATTCCTGTTATTTTCTCATCAAAAGAAAGTGAATGGAAACTGAAATAGTTTTTATGCCTTTTATGGGCTTTGCCTAAAACCTATATTGCAATGATCTGAGGAAAAAGAGAATATGTATGTACCTATATGTATACATACATAAAGATAATATAAAGAAAAAAGAGCATACATATATATATAAACATAATAAGAAAAAAGAAAAAATATATATAACATATACATACACACACATATATGGCATATATTGACCTACATTCAGACAATTTACAAGATTAGTCAAAACCTGTTGATATTAGTCTTCACTTTTTATCTGAAACTAAGGATATTAATCAGTTTGGACATTACACAAAGGTACATCTATGCAAATAGCTCAGAAGAAGTAACATACTCCACTGTTCACTTGTAAGACTTTATGTTAAAAGAAAATCATTCCAGGTCTGAATTTGGCTGTGGAGTTTAGACAACCAGCCATGCTTCAAGCTTTAGGCTGCAAGTGAAAGCAAATCATAGCTTCAAGGATGATATGGAAGCAACAGTCGGGCTTGTTTTGTAGCTCTGAAACTGACCCTCTCTGACCCCAATTCCTCCATGCACCTTAGATTTATGGAAGTCACAGTTTCCAAGCCCAAATTAGAATATATTGCCTAATAAATATAATTATTTGGCAATAGGACATAACACTTCTTCTCAAGACTGTTCTAGAAAAGAATTCCTCTCTTTGGTCATAATAAATGCATAAAACACAAGAATATATTGAGAATCCGAGATTCTTCTCAAATTATTGTTTGAGATTACTGACACATAGCCCAAATTTATGAAAGCAGGTATTTAGGTAACTTTAATCACATGGGCAAGGGAGTTAATGTATTGTTTGAAAATGCAAACAGGCTGTAGGACATAACCGTTCTTGCATGCAGGTGTCTCAAGTTAGTAACTTAAATTGTAGTACAAGTGATTTCATGATTTTCAACTGTGATGGGGTGAACAAGCTAATGAAAGGGAGGTGCTTAGCACTCATACATGCCTATTTTAAGATCAAAGCACACATTAGCCTCACTTTGTGAAAATAGCAGAAGTGAAAAACAGGTCTTCTGAGTGATGTGCCCTGGGAAGCGCTTCAGTGGGAAATTCAGTGGGGGGAATTAGCATGTAATGTGCTGGATGATCTTCGTATCACTATCCTGAGGGCATTTAGAGGTTAATTTTTAAGCTACCATGATTTGGACCATATTAAAATAAAAAGCAACTTTTAATCTACAGTTTCAAAGCCTAACTGAAATATTTCCCCCACCACTAAGGAAAACACATGTTGACCTCAATTAGGTGCCACCACAGATTTTCATTTAGGTTTTGGTTGAAATCAAATCTTAGCTACCAAAACATAGTTTATTTGAACTAGCATCTGGCACATGAGCTGCTGAAGTAGCTTTTCATTTCCCCCTCATCTCCCCTGCCACTAACCTACCCCCCAAATAAATATGACCACCATTTGTTATGACTTTTCTGTGCAAGTGGTAGGCTAACTCCTCCTTAGGAATATTATTTCAAAAGTAATTTAAATAGTTTCTCACATTAATCAGCTTTGAAATCCAGAGAGAAGGAGGTGCATGACTCTGTTTCTTACTGTTTTATACAACTAAATGTCTCCCGAAAAGCGTAATAATTATATCTGGCACTGAACTGTAATATAGAAGAAACCTTGTTTAGAATTGTGAACGTGCAGACCAGCTGTCTACACTATCATACCTGTATGCTTTCAGAATAATAAGGCTCAGAATGCCATTTAATCCTACCTTTTAATATTTCTTTGTCTTCTATTGGGAAACAGTAGAAGCGTGACAAAGAGTATTTTTGTTTATTTTACTCAGTTTTGTTCTTTATATAAAAGGTAATAGGCAAATGTGCCCAAGGGTTTACCCCTTTCCATCTAAACAATTTTGAGAAGAGAAAGCAGATATTTCTGTTCATAGTACTTGAGTGCCCCCTATAGGATACTCTTTATATTCTTCTTCCTGTAGCTAAATAAGCATTTTAAAACTGTTACTGCATAGAAATTTAAAATAAAAATAATAAAATAGGTATCTTTGAGATAAGTAGTCCATGATATATTTTCTTTTCACTGTATCTTCCTGTATAAAAAGTCAAGCATATTATCATTTTAATCACTCATTTCTCTGCTTCTCTAAAAGTTAATCCTACTTTAAAGTTCTGATTTACCTACTTTTCTATTGCATGTCTGCATTTATCATATAAATTACTTTATTTAAAATATGCATCTAATTTTATAATGTTTTTTGGATGTAATTTTCTTAAGATATAAAAAGAATCATCAATTAGCTATAAGTTTATCAATTAGCTATACATATCCTTGTATGGGAGGAGGTCCAATTGTCGATCTACCTGGAAACAGAATCTTTGAACTCTTTAAATTAAATTAACATCTATGAACAAAAGGTAATAGAAATAAAAGAAGCATATACTTAACTATTCCTGTCAGTTTAATGTCAGGGGTGTGGTGCCTGATATTTCTTGGTTTTTATAAGCCTTTCTGTTTGTACTGTAGCCTGGAGTTGAAAGTTGTAGACAGCAAGAAGGGAAATATATTCTAACCACAGTTAACTATGTGATATTCACTCTTCATTTATCTAGCTACAAATATATATTCAATGGGGGGGGAACAGGATAAATTAGGAGCTTGAGATTAATATACACGATCAACAAGGACCTACTGTATAGCACAGGGAATTCTACTCAATATTCTGTAATAATCTATATGGGAAAAGAGTCTGAAAAAGAATACATATATGTATGTGTATAACAATTACTTTGTTTTACTCCCAAAACTAACACAACATTGTAAATCAAATATACTCCAATAAAATTAAGGAAAGCAAAATATATTCAATACATAACTCAGCTGAGACTTTGTTATATTTATAGGTATCCACTTAGGTGACAAGACTTCAGTTGGAGTCTTTTAAAAATGGACTATCAAGTTTATATTCTGTGTAATATACTTAGACCCCAAAAATGTTATTGTCTTTGGTCTAAGGGAAAAACACACAGACACAAACACTGTTTTTGGCTAAAAACTTTTTTCCTTGGATTAGTTTATTTCTGACTGAGAAGTAGACGCAGCTGTGGTAAGGAAGCAGTGCTATAAGTGGGCAATGAAAAGGAGGCCTTCATTTCCTTTTTTCCTCTCACCCTTCTGCTCTCATATATTCATTGCATGCTTGTTATTTGAAAGGCATGTGGCTTAGTGCTGGGATTGCTCCAGCAGAAAGCCACAGCCCCTGGTTCCTAGAGTAACATGTCTAATGAGAAAATGGGTATGAAGAGACTATTAAAAAGTATCCTGCTAAGTTCTCTAAATGAAGGTATGCATAATGCATAGCATAGGCTTTGATCAACATACATGTCAGTCTCTGTGAAGCAATAAAGATTTCACCAAAGAGGAGCTAACTCAGATGACTCCTGAATATTTTTCTAAGAAAAAAAGGGGAAGACAATCATTCTAGAGGAAGGAATAGCATGTGTTAAGGCACACACTTCTAGATAATAAAGCAAGAGATAATTGGCTAGAAAGATCAGAAGTTGTCAGATAACATAGCATTTGTAAAAGGAATATTACATAATTTGTATTTTAGTCTGAAGGAAATGAATATATCTTATCTTAACATATCAAAAACTACCCAGGAAAATACAAATCCATTCTATCGGAGAACACATTACATTCACATTTCTATATAAACCTGCTGGAATCATATCCTGCATTTCTCTGTTCCCCATAGCAGAGGCAGCCCAGATTCTAGATTCCTATTGCAGGTTATAAAAATAGTTTTTATCTATTATAGAATAATTTAAAGAATCCTAGACTAGTTAATCCACTGAATCAGTACCAAATCTCCCTGGCTGCTTACCCCACTTTATAATTTCTTAATTCTGCCACTAACAATCTAAATGATATGTGCCAGCTATTTAAATATGTCCAACCATAATGTCCACCCCAGAGAACAGAGGTAATGCCAGGGCATCCAGTGCTAGTAATTACTGGATTATGCTGACATCTGCTGTCACTCTGCCAGGCCCTTGGATTCCATACATGGGAATTTCTCAGGTAGCCTGTTGCAATATGACTGGTCTATTTAATGTCCAACCTATTTAATGATTCTCATGTTCTAGGCAGATCCACTGTCCATTAAGCCACATACTACAAGGCTCACTGCTGCTGCCAAAGGAGCTGATCAATTTAGATGGAGAGACAAGACACAGACACACACACAAAAAGATAATGAAATGAAAGGAAGCATATAAAAATGACAAAATCAGAAGTACAAATTATAAAGATAAGTAAAATGGATTTGGGAGGAAAAAACTGCTGTTATAAAGGAAACTTTCAGTGTTAAAATTTCAGGTAAACCTCAAGATATATGTGATATTTATAGCAATAGAGAGATTGCAGATTCTTTCTGTTTGAAAAATGTAATATACAAAATCGTACTTGATCTGTTATTTCAGGGTAGCAAAAAGAGTCTGGTAGCAGTATATCAGGTCTTTTTAACAAAAAAGATGATATGAAATTTTGGAAAGAAAAAAAGGTCGTCAAATTTCTTACTGTACACAAAAGGTAGGCAGCTGATATTATTTTTGTTGTTTTAAAAATGTAACCTTGAAGCAACTGACAAAAAATTAATCTCAAAAATATACAAGCAACTCCTGCACCTCAATTCCAGAAAAATAAACGACCCAATCAAAAAATGGGCCAAAGAACTAAACACACATTTCTCCAAAGAAGACATACAGATGCCTAACAAACACATGAAAAGATGTTCAATATCACTCATTATCAGAGAACTGCATCTCAAAACCACAATAAGGTACCATTTCACGCCAGTCAGAATGGCTGCTATCCAAAAGTCTACAAGCAATAAATACTGGAAAGGGTGTGGAGAAAAGGGAACCCTCTTACACTGTTGGTGGGAATGCAAACTAGTACAGCCACTATGGAGAACAGTGTGGAGATTCCTTAAAAAACTGGAAATGGAACTGCGATACGACCCAGCAATCCCACTGCTGGGCATACTCACTGAGGAAACCAGAATTGAAAGAGACACGTGTACCCCAATGTTCATCGCAACACTGTTTATAATAGTCAGGACATAGAAGCAACCTAGATATCCATCAGATGAATGGATGAGAAAGCTGTGGTACATACTCATTCATTAAAAAGAATACATTTGAATCCCTTCTAATGAGGTGGATGAAACTGGAGCCTATTATACAGAGTGAAGTAAGCCGGAAAGAAAAACACTAATACAGTATCAATCAGTTCAGTTCAGTCTCTCAGTCGTGTCTGACTCTTTGAGACCCCATGAATCACAACATGCCAGGCCTCCCTGTCCATCACCAACTCCCAGAGTTCACTCAGACTCACGTCCATCGAGTCAGTGATGCCATCCAGCATCTCATCCTCTGTCGTCCCCTTATCCTCCTGCCCTCAATCTCTCCCAGCATCAGAGTCCCTTCAAATGAGTCAACTCCTCGCATGAGGTGACCAAAGTACTGGAGTTTCAGCTTTAGCATCATTCTTTCCAAAGAAATCCCAGGGCTGATCTCCTTCAGAATGGACTGGTTGGATCTCCTTGCAGTCCAAGGAACTCTCAAGAGTTTTCTCCAACACCACAGTTCAAAAGCATCAATTCTTCAGCACTCAGCCTTCTTCACAGTCCAACTCTCACATCCATACATGACTACTGGAAAAACCATAGCCTTGATTAGACGGACCTTTGTTGGCAAAGTAATGTCTCTGCTTTTGAATATGCTATCTAGGTTGGTCATAACGTTCCTTCCAAGGAGTAAGCGTATTTTAATTTCATGGCTGCAGTCACCATCTGCAGTGATTTTGGAGCCCCCAAAACTAAAGTCTGACACTGTTTCCACTGTTTCCCCATTATTTCCCATAGAGTGGTGGGACCAGATGCTATGATCTTCGTTTTCTGAATGTTGAGCTTTAAGCCAACTTTTTCACTCTCCTCTTTCACTTTCATCAAGAGGCTTTTTTGTTCCTCTTCACTTTCTGCCATAAGGGTGGTGTCATCTGCATATCTGAGGTTATTGATATTTCTCCCAGCAATCTTGATTCCAGCTTGTGTTTCTTCCAGTACAGCATTTATCATGATGTACTCTGCATAAGTTAAGTAAACAGGGTGACAATATACAGCCTTGACGTACTCCTTTTCCTATTTGGAACCAGTCTGTTGTTCCATGTCCAGTTCTAACTGTTGCTTCCTGACCTGCATACACATTTCTTAAGAGGCAGGTCAGGTGGTCTGGTATTCCCATCTCTTTCAGAATTTCCCACAGTTTATTGTGATCCACACAGTCAAAGGCTTTGGCATAGTCAATAAAGCAGAAATAGATGTTTTTCTGGAACTCTCTTGCTCTTTCCATGATCCAGAGGATGTTGGCAATTTGATCTCTGGTTCCTCTACCTTTTCTAAAACCAGCTTGAACATCTGGAAATTCATGGTTCATGTACTGCTGAAGC
Organism: Bos grunniens; assembly: GCF_055505025.1. Classification (NCBI taxonomy): domain Eukaryota; kingdom Metazoa; phylum Chordata; class Mammalia; order Artiodactyla; family Bovidae; genus Bos; species Bos grunniens. The sequence continues at coordinate 82,236,164 of NC_141166.1, forward strand.
CTGGCTTGGAGAATTTTGAGCATTACTTTACTAGCATGTGAGATGAGTGCAACTGTGCGGTAGTTTGAGCATTCTTTGGCATTGCCTTCCTTTGGGATGGGAATGAAAACTGACCTTTTCCAGTCCTCTGGCCACTGCTGAGTTTTCCAAATTTGCTGGCATATTGAGTGCAGCACTTCCACAGCATCATCTTTCAGGACTTGAAATAGCTCAATTAGAATTCCATCATGTCCACTAGCTTTGTTCGTAGTGATGCTTTCTAAGGCCCACTGGACTTCACATTCCAGGATGTCTGGCTCTAGGTCAGTGATCACACCATCATGATTATCTGGGTCATGAAAATCTTTTTTGTACAGTTCTTCTTGTGTATTCTTGTGTAATCTGTGTATTCTTGCCACCTCCTCTTAATATCTTCTGCTTCTGTTAGATCCATACTGTTTCTGTCCTTTATCGAGCCCATCTTTGCATGAAATGTTCCCCTGGTATCTCTAATTTTCTTGATGAGATCTCTAGTCTTTCCCATTCTGTTGTTTTCCTCTATTTCTTTGTATTGATTGCTGAGGAAGGCTTTCTTATCTCTTCTTGCTATACATGGAATTTAGAAAGATGGTAATGACAACCCTGTATGCAAGACAGCAAAAGAGACACAGATGTATAGAACAGTCTTTTGGACTCTGTGGGAAAGGGGGAGGGTGGGATGATTTGGGAGAATCACATTGAAACATGTATATTATCATGTGTGAAATGAATTGCCAGTCCAGGTGTGATGCATCATACAGGATGCTTGGTGCTGGTGCACTGGGATGACCCAGAGGGATGGGATGGGGAGGGAGGTGGGAAGGGAGTTCAGGATGGGGAACACATATATACCCATGGCAGATTCATGTTAATATATGGCAAAACCAATACAATATTGTAAAGTAATTAGCCTCCATTTAAAATAAATTAATTCATATTAAAAAATAAAAATAAAATAAATAAATAAACGTAACCTCTTTTTTAAAAATCATACTGGCAGATTTACATATGTATATAAAGTTTACAAATTTTTAAGAAGACAGAAGTAAAGAAAATCTGATTACTAACAGCATGGAAAAGAAATGGGAGAGTGTAAAGAAATATACCTTAAAAAGGATGATGATTGAAATAAGAACAAATGTACCTATTACCACAATAAATGTGAATACATTAAATACTCAAATGAAAATTCAATAATTTTTCAGATTGATTTTTTTAATCCAACTACATGTTATTTTCCACAGTTTATTGTGATCCACACAGTCAAAGGCTTTGGCATAGTCAATAAAGCAGAAATAGATGCTTTTCTGGAACTCTCTTGCTTTTTTGATGATCCAGCGGATGTTGGCAATTTGATCTCTGGTTCCTCTGCCTTTTCTCAAACCAGCTTGAACATCTGGAAGTTCACAGTTCACATATTGCTGAAGCCTGTGTTGGAGGATTTTGAGTATTACTTTACTAACGTGTGAGATGAGGTAATTGTGCGGTAGTTTGAGCATTCTTTGGCATTGCCTTCCTTTGGGATTGGAGTGAAAACTGACCTTTTCCAAATTGTGGCCACTGCTGAGTTTTCCAAATTTGCTGACACATTGAGTGGAGCACTTCCACAGCAACATCTTTCAGGATTTGAAATACCTCAACTGGAATTCCATCACCTTCACTAGCTTTGTTCATAGTGATGTGAGAGTTGGACTGTGAAGAAAGCTGAGCACCAAAGAATTGATGCTTTGGAACTGTGGTGCTGGAGAAGACTCTTTTTTTTTTTTTTTAATCCCTTTTTTTTTTTTTTAACTTTACAATATTGTATTAGTTTTGTCAAATATTGAAATGAATCCGCCACAGGTATACATGTGTTCCCCATCCTGAACCCTCCTCCCTCCTCCCTCCCCATACCATCCCTCTGGGTCGTCCCAGTGCACCAGCCCCAAGCATCCAGTATTGTGCATAGAACCTGGACTGGCAACTCATTTCATACATGATATTATACATGTTTCAATGCCATTCTCCCAAATCTTCCCACCCTCTCCCTCTCCAACAGAGTCCATAAGACTATTCTATACATCAGTGTCTTTTTTGCTGTCTTGCATACAGGGTTATTGTTTCCATCTTTCAAAATTCCATATATATGCATTAGGATACTGTATTGGTGTTTTTCTTTCTGGCTTACTTCATTCTGTATAATAGGCTCCAGTTTCATCCACCTCATTAGAACTGATTCAAATGTATTCTTTTTAATGGCTGAGTAATACTCCATTGTGTATATGTACCACTGCTTTCTTATCCATTCATCTGCTGATGGACATCTAGGTTGCTTCCATGTCCTGGCTATTATAAACAGTGCTGCGATGAACATTGGGGTACACGTGTCTCTTTCCCTTCTGGTTTCCTCAGTGTGTATGCCCAGCAGTGGGATTGCTGGGTCGTATCGCAGTTCCATTTCCAGTTTTTTAAGGAATCTCCACACTGTTCTCCATAGTGGCTGTACTAGTTTGCATTCCCACCAACAGTGTAAGAGGGTTCCCTTTTCTCCACACCCTCTCCAGCATTTATTGCTTGTAGACTTTTGGATTGCAGCCATTCTGACTGGTGTGAAATGGTACCTCATAGTGGTTTTGATTTGCATTTCTCTGATTATGAGTGATATTGAGCATCTTTTCATGTGTTTGTTAGCCATCTGTATGTCTTCTTTGGAGAAATGTCTATTTGGTTCTTTGGCCCATTTTTTGATTGGGTCATTTATTTTTCTGGAGTTGAGCTGTAGGAGTTGCTTGTATATTTTTGAGATTAGTTGTTTGTCCGTTGCTTCATTTGCTATTATTTTCTCCCATTCTGAAGGCTGTCTTTTCACCTTGCTAATAGTTTCCTTTGATGTGCAGAAGCTTTTAAGTTTAATTAGGTCCCATTTGTTTATTTTTGCTTTTATTTCCAATATTCTGGGAGGTGGGTCATAGAGGATCCTGCTGTGATGTATGTCAGAGAGTGTTTTGCCTGTGTTCTCCTCTAGGAGTTTTCTAGTTTCTGGTCTTACGTTGAGATCTTCAATCCATTTTGAGTTTATTTTTGTGTATGGTGTTAGAAAGTGTTCTAGTTTCATTCTTTTACAAGTAGTTGACCAGATTTCCCAGCACCACTTGTTAAAGAGATTGTCTTTAATCCATTGTATATTCTTGCCTCCTTTGTCAAAGATAAGGTGTCCATATGTGCGTGGATTTACCTCTGGGCTTTCTATTTTGTTCCATTGATCTATATTTCTGTCTTTGTGCCAGTACCATACTGTCTTGATAACTGTGGCTTTGTAGTAGAGCCTGAAGTCAGGTAGGTTGATTCCTCCAGTTCCATTCTTCTTTCTCAAGATCGCTTTGGCTATTCGAGGTTTTTTGTATTTCCATACAAATTGTGAAATTATTTGTTCTAGCTCTGTGAAGAATACCATTGGTAGCTTGATAGGGATTGCGTTGAATCTATAAATTGCTTTGGGTAGTATACTCATTTTCACTATATTGATTCTTCCAATCCATGAACATGGTATATTTCTCCATCTATTAGTGTCCTCTTTGATTTCTTTCACCAGTGTTTTATAGTTTTCTATATATAGGTCTTTAGTTTCTTTAGGTAGATATATTCCTAAGTATTTTATTCTTTCCGTTGCAATGGTGAATGGAATTGTTTCCTTAATTTCTCTTTCTGTTTTCTCATTATTAGTGTATAGGAATGCAAGGGATTTTTGTGTGTTGATTTTATATCCTGCAACCCTACTATGGTCATTGATTAGCTCTAGTAATTTTCTGGTGGGGTCTTTAGGGTTTTCTATGTAGAGGATCATGTCATCTGCAAATAGTGAGAGTTTTACTTCTTCTTTTCCAATTTGGATTCCTTTTATTTCTTTTTCTGCTCTGATTGCTGTGGCCAAGACTTCCAAAACTATGTTGAATAGTAATGGAGAAAGTGGGCACCCTTGTCTTGTTCCTGACTTTAGAGGAATTGCTTTCAATTTTTCACCATTGAGGATAAGGTTTGCTGTGGGTTTGTCATATATAGTTTTATTATGTTGAGGTATGTTCCTTCTATTCCTGCTTTCTGGAGAGTTTTTATCATAAACGGATGTTGAATTTTGTCGAAGGCTTTCTCTGCATCTATTGAGATAATCATATGGTTTTTATTTTTCAATTTGTTAATATGGTGTATTACATTGATTGATTTGCAGATATTGAAGAATCCTTGCATCCCTGGGATAAAGCCCACTTAGTCATGGTGTATGATCTTTTTAATGTGTTGTTGGATTCTGATTGCTAGAATTTTGTTAAGGATTTTTTCATCTGTGTTCATCAGTAATATTGGCCTGTAGTTTTCTTTTTTTTTGTGGGATCTTTGTCAGGTTTTGGTATTAGGGTGATGGTGGCCTCATAGAATGAGTTTGGAAGTTTACCTTCCTCTGCAATTTTCTGGAAGAGTTTGAGCAGGATAGGTGTTAGCTCTTCTCTAAATTTTTGGTAGAATTCAGCTGTGAAGCCATCTGGACCTGGGCTTTTGTTTGCTGGAAGATTTTTGATTACAGTTTCAATTTCCGTGCTTGTGATGGGTCTGTTAAGATTTTCTATTTCTTCCTGGTCCAGTTTTGGAAAGTTGTACTTTTCTAAGAATTTGTCCATTTCTTCCATGTTGTCCATTTTATTGGCATATAATTGTTGATAGTAGTCTCTTATGATCCTTTGTATTTCTGTGTTGTCTGTTGTGATCTCTCCATTTACATTTCTAATTTTATTGATTTGATTTTTCTCCCTTTGTTTCTTGATGAGTCTGGCTAATGTTTTGTCAATTTTATTTATCCTTTCAAAGAACCAGCTTTTGGCTTTGTTGATTTTTGCTATGGTCTCTTTTGTTTCTTTCGCAATTATTTCTGCTCTAATTTTTAAGATTTCTTTCCTTCTACTAACCCTGGGGTTCTTCATTTCTTCCTTTTTGAGAGTCCCTTGGACTGCAAGGAGATCCAACTAGTTCATCCTAAAGGAGACCAGTCCTGGGTGTTCATTGGAAGGACTGATGCTAAGGCTGAAACTCCAATACTTTGGCCACCTCATGAGAAGCGTTGACTCATTGGAAAAGACCCTGATGCTGAGGGGGATTGGGGGCAGGAGGAGAAGGGGCCGACAGAGGATGAGATGGCTGGATGGCATCACTGACTCGATGCACATGAGTTTGGGTGAATTCCGGGAATTGGTGATGGACAGGGAGGCCTGGCATGCTGCTATTCATGGGGTTGCAAAGAGTCGGACACGACTGAGCAACTGAACTGAACTGACATGTTATTTTAAATGCTATTGTTCAAAAAGGGTTATTGAGAATCTCTATTTAGTAAATAGTGTATAAGGACCTGAATATTCAACAGTTAAATAGATATTTACAGTGTTTTCCTTCAAAGAAAATCAAATGTCACATGATAAAAATTAGAGGCCAATATAAACCTAAATAAGTCAGGGGGAAAATACTGATGTCAGAAACAACTGAATTCTAAGGAAAGAAAACATATTTATTAAAAAAGATGTAATATATTGATAAAAGTTGTAAAAAATTAATCATTGTCTCATATATATCTTTCATAGTTTTTCCAGTAGTCATGTATGGATGTGAGAGCTGGACAAGAAAAAAGTCTGAGCACCAAAGAATTGATGCCTTTAAACTGTGGTTCTGGATAAGACTCTTGAGAGTCCCTGAGAAAGAAAGGAGATCAAACCAGTCAATCCTAAAGGAAATCAACCTGGAATGTCCATTGGAAGGACTGATGCTGAAGCTGAAGCTCCGATACTTTTGCCACCTGATGCAAAGAGCTGACTCATTAGAAAAGACCCAAATGCTGGGAAAGATTGAAGGCAGGAGGAGAGGGGATGACAGAGGACAAGATGGTTGGATGGCATCACCGACTCAATGGACATGAGTTTGAGCAAGCTCTGGAAGATGGTGGAGGACAGGGAACCCTGGTGTCTTGCAGTCCATGCGGTCACAAAAAGTAGGACACAACTGAGCAACTGAACAAAAACAAAATGCAAGAATGCATTAAAACTAATCAAAATAGATATTAACACACTTCAAAGAAAGACCTGTAGCTTTGTTTGAAAGACTACTGAAGTCACATTTATGTGGTGAAATTAATGAAATGTTGAACAAATCATTTTTTAAAAATATTTATTTTCTCGGCTGCTCTGTGTTTTAGTTGCAGTGTGGGGGATCTTTGATCTTCATTGCAGCATACAGAATCTTTAGTTGTGGCATGGAAACTTATAGTTATCAGCATGTGGGATCTAATTCCTTGACCAGGAATTGAACCTAGGCCCCCTGCATTGAGAATGCAGAGTCTTAGCCACTGGATCACCAGGGAAATCCCCAGTACAAATCATTTTGATTTTCATGAATGGAGACTCATGTGTCTGTAGATAAATATGTCCTTTCTACCCCAATTACTCTAAAATGTAAAACAATTCAAAATTAGATTTCAAGGTTTCTTCATTTGGAATGTGGCCAAATGATTTTAATATTAAGCTGGATAAATAAATATACAAGAAAGCCAGGAAAATGTTCACTAACAAGAGTAAAGGAGAGGATAGTATTTGCACTAGAAAATTCTCCTGGAAATTCAAAGCTATACAAATTAAAGACTGTAATGAGGTAGAAATAAACAGAAAGACCAGTTAGATAAGATAGAAATTCCAGAAGCTGTTTTAAATAGAAGAATATGGCATAGCATACAGTTAGCTTCAATACAATGTACAAAAGTTATTCAAACAATTCTAATTATTGATATAATTTTTCACACAATTATCAACACATTCTCTACTTTATGTGAACACATGATTTTTAAAAAGTGCTGTGTTTAAAAAAAAAAAAAAGTAGTGTCAATACCCACAAGAGTCAGGTACAAAAACCAACCACGATAGATAAAGCTTTACAGAATGCTTTCCAAATCTGGGTTTAGGAGTTTCTGAAAAATATTAAAGGCAGAAAGCAAATTGGACAATCATTAGGATCATATGTGGCCACTCTCCAAAAACTGCATTAAGGAGTGTAAAGAAATCGGTAGGAAGACTAAATTATGTCTTTTTATTATGTCATTATTGTGACGACCTTAAGACTATTCCAGGTGTTGGCTACATATGCAACCTATAGTTTCAATTATCAACCCAGTCCAAAGATTGCCTGATTGCAGGCATTCTATCGACTTGAAATATCCCAGAACATGGAATACAGAATTGGTAAATTTTATTTTAATTTTGAAATTTATTGAATAGACTCAGTAAAGAATTAGAGGCAAAGCAAGTAGGTTTTTATATGAGCAATGGCTACACAGTAATGGGATTCAGTATTTGGGAGAATATACATGGAAATTAAGGAATTTAGGGTAATTCCTCTTTCAACCTTTCCTTTGAAAAGCCAAGCGGCTGCAACCAGCGCACTAAGCTGCGGCTGAGGAGCTACCCCACGTCCGAGGTCGGGGCGGGGTGGGGCGGGGTGGGGCGGGGTGGGGGTGGGGGGCGGTGGTGGCCGAGAGGACTTACCCTGCATCTGAGGTCAGGGATGGCGGCTGGGAGGAGCTACCCCACGCCTCCAGGCCTGAGGCCAGGGGCGGTGGCCAAGGGGAGGAGCCCCACGTCCAAGGAGCCTTGGCTGCGTCGGTACAGGAGGGCCTAGAGGAGCTATCCCACGTTGGTGGTCAGGAAGGGCGGCGGTGAGGAGATACCCCTCATCCAAGGTAAGGAGCAGTGGCTGCGCTTTGCTGGAGCAGCCATAAAGAGATACCCCACGCCCACGGTAAGAGAAACACAAGTAAGATGGTAAGTGTTGCAAGAGGGCATCAGAGGGCAGACACACTGAAACCATACTCACAGAAAACTAGTCAATCTAATCACACTAGGACCACAGCCTTGTCTAACTCAATGAAACTAAGCCATGCCCGTGGGGCAACCCAAGATGGGCGGGTCATGGTGGAGAGATCTGACAGAATGTGGTCCACTGGAGAAGGGAATGGCAAATCACTTCAGTATTCTTGCCTTGAGAACCCCATGAACAGTATGAAAAGGCAAAATGATAAGATACTGAAAGAGGAACTCCCCAGGTCAGTAGGTGCCCAATATGCTACTGGAGATCAGTGGAGATAACTCCAGAAAGAATGAAGGGATGGAGCCAAAGCAAAAACAATACCCAGCTGTGGATGTGACTGGTGGTAGAAGCAAGGTCTGATGCTGTAAAGAGCAATATTGCATAGGAACCTGGAGTGTCAGGTACATGAATTAAGGCAAATTGGAAGTGGTCAAACAAGAGATGGCAAGAGTGAATGTTGACATTCTAGGAATCAGCAAACTAAAATGGACTGGAATGGGTGAATTTAAGTCAGATAACCATTATATCTACTACTGCGGGCAGGAATCCCTCAGAAGAAATGGAGTAGCCATCATGGTCAACAAAAGAGTCCAAAATGTAGTGCTTGGATGCAATCTCAAAAACGACAGAATGATCTCTGTTCATTTCCAAGGCAAACCATTCAATATCACAGTAATCCAAGTCTATGCCCCAACCAGTAATGCTGAACAAGCTGAAGTTGAACGGTTCTATGAAGACCTACAAGACCTTTTAGAACTAACACCCAAAAAAGATGTCCTTTTCATTATAGGGGACTGGAATGCAAAAGTAGGAAGTCAAGAAACACCTGGAGTGACAGGCAAATTTGGCCTTGGAATATGGAATGAAGCAGGGCAAAGACTAATAGAGTTTTGCTAAGAAAATAGCAAACACCCTCTTCCAACAACACAAGAGAAGACTCTATACATGGACATCACCAGATGGTCAACACCAAAATCAGATTGATTATATTCTTTGCAGCCAAAGATGGAGAAGCTCTATACAGTCAGCAAAAACAAGACTGGGAGCTGACTGTGGCTCAAATCATGAACTCCTTATTGCCAAATTCAGACTTAAATTGAAAAAGTAGGGAAAACCACTAGACCATTCAGGTATGACCTAAATCAAATCCCTTATGATTATACAGTGGAAGTGAGAAATAGATTTAAGGGCCTAGATCTGAGAGATAGAGTGCCTGATGAACTATGGAATGAGGTTCGTGATATTGTACAGGAGACAGGGATCAAGACCATCCCCATGGAAAAGAAATGCAAAAAAGCAAGTTGGCTGTCTGGGGAGGCCTTACAAATAGCTGTGAAAAGAAAAGAAGCGAAAAGCAAAGGAGAAAAGGAAAGATATAAGCATCTGAATGCAGAATTCCAAAGAATAGCAAGGAGACATAAGAAAGCCTTCTTCAGCGATCAATGCAAAGAAATAGAGGAAAGCAACAGAATGGGAAAGACTAGAGATCTCTTCAAGAAAATTAAAGATACTAAGGGAACATTTCATGCAAAAATGGGCTCGATAAAGGACAGAAATGGTATGGACCTAATAGAAGCAGAAGATATTAAGAAGAGATGGCGAGAATACACAGAAGAACTGTACAAAAAAGATCTTCACAACCGATAATCACGATGGTGTGATCACTCACCTAGAGCCAGACATCCTAGAATGTGAAGTCAAGTGGGCTTTAGAAAGCATCACTCTGAACAAAGCTAGTGGACGTGATGGAATTCCAGTTGAGCTATTCCAAATCCTGAAAGATGATGTTGTGAAAGTGCTGCACTCAATATGCCAGCAAATTTGGAAAACTCATCAGTGGCCACAGGACTGAAAAGGTCAGTTTTCATTCCAATCCCAAAGAAAGGCAATGCCAAAGAATGCTCAAACTACCGCACAATTGCACTCATCTCACACGCTAGTAAAGTAATGCTCAAAATTCTCCAAGCCAGGCTTCAGCAATATGTGAACTGTGAACTTCCTGATGTTCAAGCTGGTTTGAGAAAAGGCAGAGGAACCAGAGATCAAATTGCCAACATCCACTGGATCATGGAAAAAGCAAGAGAGTTCCAGAAAAACATCTATTTCTGCTTTATTGACTATGCCAAAGCCTTTGACTGTGTGGATCACAATAAACTGTGGAAAATTCTGAAAGAGATAGGAATACAAGACCACCTGACCTGCCTCTTGAGAAATGTGTATGCAGGTCAGGAAGCAACAGTTAGAACTGGACATGGAACAACAGACTGGTTCCAAATAGGAAAAGGAGTTTGTCAAGACTGTATATTGTCACCCTGCTTATTTAACTTATATGCAGAGTGCATCATGAGAAATGCTGGACTGGAAGAAACACAAGCTGGAATCAAGATTGCCGGGAGAAATATCAATAACCTCAGATATGCAGATGACACCACCCTTATGGCAGAAAGTGAAGAGGAACTCAAAAGCCTCTTGATGAAAGTGAAAGAGGAGAGTGAAAAAGTTGGCTTAAAGCTCAACATTCAGAAAAAGAAGATCATGGCCTCTGGTCCCATCACTTCATGGCAAATAGATGGGGAAACAGTGGAAACAGTGGCAGACTTTATTTTTCTGGGCTCCAAAATCACTGCAGATGGTGACTGCAGCCATGAAATTTAAAGACGCTTACTCCTTGGAAGGAAAGTTATGACCAACCTAGACAGCATATTCAAAAGCAGAGACATTACTTTGCCAACAAAGTTCATCTAGTCAGGGCTATAGTTTTCCTGTGGTCATGTATGGATGTGAGGGTTGGACTGTGAAGAAGGCTGAGTGCCGAAGAATTGATGCTTTTGAACTGTGGTGTTGGAGAAGACTCTTGAGAGTCCCTTGGACTGCAAGGAGATCCAACCAGTCCATTCTGAAGGAGATCAGCCCTGGGATTTCTTTGGAAGGAATGATGCTAAAGCTCAAACTCCAGTACTTTGGCCACCTCATGTGAAGAGTTGACTCATTGGAAAAGACTCTGATGCTGGGAGGGATTGGGGGCAGGAGGAGAAGGGGATGACAGAGGATGAGATGGCTGGATGGCATCACTAACTCGATGGACGTGAGTCTGGGTGAACTCTGGGAGTTAGTGATGGACAGGGAGGCCTGGCGTGCTGCAGTTCATGGGGTCTCAAAGAGTCGGACACGACTGAGCGACTGAACTGAACTGAATTTTGATGTGTAGGCAACTAAAAATGTCACTGCAATGCTTTAAGAAGGCCTATGTCTGCATCTCCCCGGAAAAACATTGTAATTGTAAAAGTACACATTTGATTAACAATATCATTGTCTGGATCAAAAAGGTTTCAAGAATCAAATTTTTATATTATATAAAGAGTGTTCAGGTTGTTGAATGCCCACAGTGAAAAGAAACTGTAAGAGCGGGGTCTTCAGAACTGTGCAAGTGAACAATAAATGACAGATCTATTTGATTATGGGAAGAGCAAAGCCACTGAGCAGAAGAAACAAAGCAAAATTTATAGATAATGGGCTGTAACATTTTAGATATTGCCCTGAAACTTACTTAGGAAACACCATTAAAGATAGCACCAGAGTAGGAGCCAAAAATTCGTTTTGTTTTGATCTTTATCATAGATCTATTAGTATGACAGGCAAAAAATTTAAACCTTTGATATTCAGTGTTATCTGTGAACTGAAAATTACATCTACTTAATTGAGTTATTGGTACAGTTACATAAAATAATGAAAATAAGAGCATGTAGTATGGTACTTGGCACATGACTGAATTCTGGGCCAGAAATATTTCTGAAATCAAAAGTCAGTAAACATATCAGGCTACAGTACCTCTTTAACTAAAAATGTCAAAATAGAAGTGTCCTATTAGTCCTACATGGAAAAAGATCACTGTACCCCATAACAAGCTAGTAAGAGAAAGAATACAGCTCTATCACATTAAAAACAAAAGATACTAATATTGTCTACACTAATGATGGTTCTCAAACATAACTGTACATTATTGTGAAAGCTTCAAAAACTACAGCTACTTGCATCCCCAGTTTCTAAAATTGTTCCCGGATGGGGTGCTTTCTGGATGACTCTAATATGTATCATGGAATGATAGCTGGAAGATATAAGCTAAAATATAATGAAAAAAGAGAGAGATAATGAATTTTCAGATGGGAAAGGCATAGGAAGCCAGAAGTATTATGATGAAATTTGGATACTATTGAGAACTCAGAAATATAATTTCAGGTGTCTTCAAATTAAAAAAAAATTATATATATATATATATATATATATATATATAAGGGAGAAGGAAGTGGGAGAGACCATAACTGACAGCAAATATTACTTTATAAAGTGAATTACTTCAAGAAACTCATTGCTTATAGTAATGGTACAAATAGAGAGTCACTGTAAGCTTATGTCTGCTAGACTTAAATTTGACCATTATATGTTCTAGGGAAATGCAAAGCATTTTATTTAGCACATCCCACATTAATGTTCTCTAATAAATCCATAGAGTGTGATCAATCCACAGAGTGTGAGGAAGATGCCCTTGACAAATGATTTCTGGTTCTGCAAACAGCCCTGGAGAATGATTACGAGCAGTGTGAACCTCAATCTGCTGTTAGAGATGATATTCTGGTTTGAGGAGGCTGTTATGTTTACAGAGCCTGAAATTCAGGTGCCTCAGCCTTTAGGAATCTTAGCAAGCCAGAATTTTGCTTTGAAAAGTTGGGTTTCTTTTCTTTTTTCCTATTGTAGTGAGCTACAGTGTTCACAGCTGCTATTTGCCAGCCTGCTCACAGCTGTGCCACCTCATTTGAAATTATACTTCAGAGTTCCCTTGACATGTTCTGTTTTGTACTTTTTGCTCATAGTTGATCTTATTCAGTTTCACACAGAGAACCTGTAAAGGAAGTTGCTCAGCTTCTCTCTCACAGGTCAAACCCAGGGGGATGATGTTAAGGTGAGTGCCATGGTAGTGCTAACAGACTGTGATGCCCAAGGTTTTTCTGGGGAAGCCCAAAATCCTTGTCTCCACTTTGGAGGAGGCAAGATGCAAAAGCATTTAGAGATGCAAGCCATTTTAGAACTAGAAGAGTTCCTAGGGCTTTTCTTTGGAATGCCTCATTTTACCAAGAAAAAATATAAATATCCAAGTTTATATAGCTAGTTGGTAACAGAACTGATAGAAGATTTTAGATGCTCTGTTAATACCAACATCATATTACTGTTACACCACATTACTTCTGCACTGGCAAATGCATGTAAGAGACAATGAAAGTTATTCCAATAAAATATCCTCCTTATTAAGCATTAAAAATCTATGTGAGAGCACTCTTCAAACACCAGTATTCACTAATAGCTTGAAGTTTTCAAGAGAACTTCTGGAACATAAAAATGTATGGCAGGTTGACTGGCAGGGTTATTACAGCACTGAGACATCCCTAACAAGAACTAGATCTAAATAGAATATATGCCAATTATGATGTATCAGTGGCTAATGAGGCATTCTCTATACTAAATCAATTCTAGGAGTCTTTAGTAATACTGATAATGCTATATGTTCACCCAAATCTGATAAAAAAAACCTATCCGGTAACTGTCATGGTCATGCTGGTAAACACCTATTTTACCACATCTAGAGATTTTTCAGTAAAATGGAAATAACTGTGTCAAGGCTGTTTATTGTCACCCTGCTTATTTAACTTATATGCAGGGTGCATCATGTGAAATGCCAAGCTGGATGAAGCTCAAACTGGAATCAAGATTGCTGGGAGAAATATCAATAACCTCAGTTAGGCAGATTCAGTTAAGTTCAGTCGCTCAGTCGTGTCTGATTTTTTCGTTCCCATGAATCACAGCATGCCAGGCCTCCCTGTGCATCATCAACTCCCGGAGTTCATTCAAACTCATGTCCATCGACTTGGTGATGCCATCCTGCCATCTCATCCTCTGTCGCCCCCTTCTCTTCCTGTCCCCAGTAGCTCCCAGCATCAGGATCTTTTCCAATGAGTCAGCTTTTCACATGAGGTAGCCAAAGTGCTGGAGTTTCAGCTTCAGCATCAGTCCTTTCAATGAACACCCAGGACTGATCTCCTTTATGATGGACTGGTTGGATTTCCTTGCAGTCCAAGGAACTCTCAAGAGTCTTCTCCAACACCACAGTTTAAAAGCATCAATTCTTTGGTGCTCAGCTTTCATCACAGTCCAATGCTCACATTCATACGTGACCACTGGAAAAATCATAGCCTTGACTAGATGGACCTTTGTTGGCAAAGTAAAATCTCTGCTTTTCAATACGTTATCTAGGTTGGTCATAACCCTCTTTCCAAGGAGTAAGCATCTTTTAATTTCATGCCTGCAATCACCATCTGCAGTGATTTTGGAGCCCAAAAAAATAAAGTCTGACACTGTTTCCACTGTTTCCCCATCTATTTGCCATGAAGTGATGGGACCAGATGCCATGATCTTCATTTTCTGAATGTTGAGCTTTAAGCCAACTTTTTCACTCTCCTCTTTCACTTTCATCAAGAGGCTTTTGAGTTCCTCTTCACTTTCTGCCATAAGGGTGGTGTCATCTGCATATCTGAGGTTATTGATATTTCTCCCGGCAATCTTGATTCCAGCTCGTGTTTCTTCCAGCCCAGCGTTTCTCATGATGTACTCTGCATATAAGTTAAATAAGCAGGGTGACAGTATACAGCCTTGATGTACTACTTTTCCTATTTGGAACCAGTCTGTTTTTCCATGTCCAGTTCTAACTGTTGCTTCCTGACCTGCATATAGGTTTCTCAAGAGGCAGGTCAGGTGGTCTTGTATTCCTATCTCTTTCAGAATTTTCCACAGTTTATTGTGATCCACACAGTCAAAGGCTTTGGCATAGTCAATAAAGCAGAAATAGATGTTTTTCTGGAACTCTCTTGCTTTTTCCATGATCCAGTGGATGTTGGCAATTTGATCTCTGGTTCCTCTGCCTTTTCTCAAACCAGCTTGAACATCTGGAAGTTCACGGTTCATGTATTGCTGAAGCCTGGCTTGGATAATTTTGAGCATTAGTTTACTAGTGTGTGAGATGAGTGCAATTGTGCAGTAGTTTGACCATTTTTTGGCATTGCCTTTCTTTGGGATTGGATTGAAAACTGACCTTTTCCAGTCCTGTGGCCACTGCTGAGTTCTCCAAATTTGCTGACATATTGAGTGCAGCACTTTCACAACATCGTCTTTCAGGACTTGAAATAGCTCAATTAGAATTCCATCACGTCCACTAGCTTTGTTCATAGTGATGCTTTCTAAAGCCCACTTGACTTCACATTCTAGGATGTCTGGCTTTAGGTGAGTGATCACACCATCGTGATTATCTGGGTAGTGAAGATCTTTTTTGTACAGTTCTCCTGTGTATTCTTGCCATCTCTTCTTAATATCTTCTGCTTCTATTAGGTCCATACTATTTCTGTCCTTTATCGAGCCCATCTTTGCATGAAATGTTCCCTTTGTATCTGTAATTTTCTTGAAGAGATCTCTAGTCTTTTCCATTCTATTGCTTTCCTCTATTTCTTTGCATTGATCACTGAGGAAGGCTTTCTTATGTCTCCTTGCTATTCTTTGGAACTCTGCATTCAGATGCTTATATGTTTTCTTTTCTTCTTTGCTTTTCACTTCTCTTCTTTTCACAGATATTTGTAAGGCTTCCTCAGAGAGCCATTTTGCTTTTTTGCATTTCTTTTCCATGGGGATGGTCTTAATCCCTGTCTCCCGTACAATGTCATGAAGCTCCGTCCATAATTCATCAGACACTCTGTCTATCAGATCTAGTCCCTTAAATCTATTTCTCATTTCCACTGTGTAATCATAAGGGATTTGATTTAGGTCATACCTGAATGGTTTAGTGGTTTTCCCTACTTTCTTCAATTTCAGTCTGAATTTGGCAATAAGGAGTTCATGATCTGAGCCACAGTCAGCTGCTGGTCTTGTTTTTGCTGATTGTATTGATCTTTTCCATCTTTGGCTGCAAAGAATATAATCAGTCTGATTTTGGTGTTGACCATCTGGTGATGTCCATGTATAGAGTCTTCTCTTGTGTTGTTGGAAGAGGGTTTTTGCTATGACCAGTGCATTCTCTTGGCAAAACTCTATTAGCCTTTGCCCTGCTTCATTCCATACTCCAAGCCTCAATTTGCCTGTTATTCCAGGTGTTTCTTGACTTCTTACTTTTGCATTCCAGTCCCCTATAATGAAAAGGCAGATTACACCCCTCTAATGACAGAAAGGAAAGAGGAACTAAAGTGCCTCTTGATGAAAGTGAAGGAGGAGAGTGAAAAAGCTGGCTTAAAACTCAACATTCAGAAAACTAAGGTCATGTCATCTGATCCCATCACTTCATGGCAAATAGATGGGGAAACAATGGAAACAGTGACAGATTTTATATTCTTGGGCTCCAAAATCACTACAGATGGTGACTGCAGCTATTAAATTAAAAGACACTTGCTCCTTGGAAGAAAAGCTATAACAAACCTAGACAGCATATTAAAAAGTAGAGACATCACTTTACCAACAAGATCTGTATGGTCAAAATTATGGTTTTTCCAGTATTCATGTACAGATGTGAGAGTTGGACCATAAAGAATGCTGAGCACTGAAGAATTGATAATTTTTAACTGTTGTGGTGGAGAAGACTCTTGAGAGTCGCTTGGACAACAAGAAGATCAAACCAGTTAACCCTAAAGGAAATCAACCCAGAATATTCATTGGAAGGACTGATGTTGAATCCAAAGCACCAATAGTTTGGCCATCTGATGTGAAGAGCTGACTCACTGGAAAAGACCCTGATACTGGGAAAGACTGAGGGCAAGAAGAGAAGGGGATGACAGAGAATGAGGTGGTTAGATGGCACCATCAACTCAATGGATATGAGTTTGAGCAAACTCCAGGAGATAGTGAAGGACAGGGAAGCCTGGTGAGCTTCAGTCACAGGGATGCAGAGTCGAACATGACTGAGTGGACTGAACAACAACAATACAGGTTAGTCTTTGGACCAGTAGAGTAAATCAGTCTTATCCAATTGGTAGTACGCTCAATAATGTTTTCTGGCCCAGGAAGAGCTTCAAAAATATTGGGAATAATTAATATGGCTTCAAGAAAGATTACTGTAGTGAAGCCAATGTGACTTTCTCTGGCATATAATTCTGATATCGTTATAAGGGGATTTGTTCCCACAGTGTCAGTATAATGGATTAGAATTTCCAAAATCATTCATGATTTTACAACCTTATATTCAATTCTCAGCTCTTGTCCATTTGACTTATATTCCATGGAAACTGCTCTTGTTGGAGTCACCAGTATCCTAGTTTTCAAATCCATATAGCACATTGCATTCAATCTCTCTATAATATTTAAAATTTCTGACCCTTTCATCTTTGAAATTCTTTCCTTCTTGGGTATCTACAAAACTCTCTTCCTTCATTATTTACTTACTTCAGTAACAGCTTCTTTCTCCTCTGGTTCTCTTTCTTCCACAGTCTACAACTTTCCAGGAAGGTCATACTCAGATTTTTTTGTTTTTCTTTTTCTCTTTTCCATTTTTAACTTTAATTATGCTGCCCCAGGTTACAATTGTTAATTCCACATCTATGCATTTCTGATGATTTCCATAATAGTCAAATATAGTTTAAGTATCTATCTCTCTTTCTATAATGCATATTCCTATGAACATGGTGGCTCAGAGGTTAAAGCATCTGCCTGCAATGTGGGAGACCTGGGTTCAATCCCTGGGTTGGGAAGATCCCCTGGAGAAGGGAATGGCAACCCACTCCAGTATTCTTGCCTGGAGAATCCCATGGACGGAGGAGCCTGGTGGGGTCCTCCATGGACCATGAGTCCATGGGGTCGCAAAGAGTCGGACACAACTGAGTGACTTCACTTTCACTTTCATGAACATCTTTAAAACTGATTTTTTCCCCTAAGCTAATCACTCCATCTCTTATCAAGGAGAATGTTACTTTGCAATCCTCAAGCCACAGGTCAAGAAATTTAGATTTCTTATCTAAATTTAGATTTAGATCTTAGATTTCTCTCTATCCTTTAACTCACATTGAATGAATCAAGTGGGCAATCAAGGTTTGTTAATCCTCTGCCAGAAAAATACTTTGTATAAATCCTTTACACTTTTACCTACTGCTACTACTTTACTTAAAGTACTCATCATCTAGATCCTAAAATAGCATCTTACCTATTTCTTTTTCCAGGTTAGTCCTTTCAAACTGTTACTGCCAGTGTGATTTTTCATTTCATCTGAGTGAGATGTCCAAGTTCAAGTTCCATTTTCATTATTTATTCTTGGTGTGACCAAAAGAAGTCATTTACATCCTCCTGACATCACTTGCCTAATTTGCAAATGATAATAATAGAATCTGCTGGAATTATTGATAAATATATTCCTTAACTTTTAGAGCCAGAAAGAAATGTAGGGTTCAACCAATTTATCCCATAAATCTTAGCATTAGTAAGGAGTAAAATATGTATACCTGTGGCAGATTCATTTTGATATATGGCAAAACCAATACAATATTGTAAAGTTAAATAAGATAAAATTTAAAAAAAAGAAAAAAAATACCCTCTGTTTGTCCAAGGTCACAGAATGATAATTTAATGTAAAAAAAAATGCATTGGTGATCTCCTGGCAAAATTTTATCCAATATCGTTTCAGTGAACCAATAGATAAAATGGTGTCACATACATTGTATCAGTCTTCCCTGGTGGCTCAGCAGTAAAGAATCCGCCTGTCCATGTAGGAGACATTGGTTTGATCTGGGTTGGGAAAATCCTCTTGAAAAGGAAATAGCAACACCACTGTTCTTGCCTGGGAAATCCCATGAACAGAAGAGCCTGGTGGGCTACAGTCCAAGGGGTTACAAAGAGTCATACACAACTTAATGAGTAAACAACAATGAACAACAGCATACATTATATCATGTTATTAAAAATATATTAAAAAGGATATTCTTAATACTCCAAGATAAAACATTTTAAGTATTAGCTGTTGGCCAACAAATGTATAAAATTATTTGAATTAATCGTACTAAGCTAACAGCTCCATCTATCAACTTTTGTTTGTTATGTTTAGCTTTCGCCCAAAGGACACCAGAATTATGTATGTGTGTATGTGTATATATGTGTGGGCAAATGCCCCATGCTAAGTCAATTCAGTTGTGTCCAATTCTTTGCAACCCTATGGACTATAGCCCACCAGGCTCCACTGTCCATGGGGATTTTCCCAGCAAGAATACTGGAGTGGGCTCTCATGTCCTTCTCCAGGGGATCTTCCCTACTCAGGTATCAAACCCGCTTCTCTTATGTCTCCTGAACTGGTAGGTGGGTTCTTTACCAGTAGTGCTACCTGGGAAGCTGTGGGCAAATATATATATATATATATATATATATATATATTTGTCCAGTACTGGATAAAAACAAATACTGGACAAAAACTACTGCTAGTGAGTGGAGCATGCCTGAGGCATGCAGGAAGATGTAGGAATCCATGAATCAGCATCATCCTGACACTGGCTGGTTTGGAATAAAATGCACTTTCTCTCTATGTTCCCAAGGCTAGAACAAACGAGGACATTTGACATAAAACCATGTTCAAGGTTTAATGTATTGTATATACTAGAAATAATCAACCTTCATTGCATTTACAAACAAACCCAACCCACAACTGTAAGGAATAGAGTCAAGAGAAATGCAAATATAATAAGAAATCCACTTGGAATTCTCACTGAATTTCCCACCTTCTCGAGTAGTTGTTTCTTCAGGCTGTCTTTTCCCAGTACATATGCCTTTCTTACTGTATTATTTTAAGCAAGAACTGATAGAATATACTGTTTATCTTCATAGAAGCAAAGTGAAAATTGAACTTCACATATCACAGAGGTTAAAAAAGATGTTAAAATTCCTCCTCCTCCTCACCATTGTCACCAGCACCATCATCATCATTATCACCAGCATCATAAATAATATTTCTTTAGTACTTAGTATGTGCCTAACTCTGAGCTAAGTGCTTTACATGCACTTACATAAATGACCTGATAATATAGTTATAAGCATATATCTATTAAAAAAAAAAAAGCCTAAGCTATGTCAGGTATGTTTCATGTGGACTTGCAATTCAAACTATTTTAAACTCTAACTATTCTGATTGAACTGCCTCTATCTCTCTCTGTCTCCATTCCCAAATATATTTGATTTGTGTTTGATTATTTCAGTTTTTGTTATTTTCAGGAAAATAATAGACAACTTTTTAAAAATTCTGCATGTTGGAAGATACACAGTACAGCAGAATATAAAACTTAAAATATTTAAAAGCAATGCAGAAAATATATTAATTTTATTAAATAATAAGCATTTTCAACCTTTGCAAAAAATTCCTAGCAGCATACAGTATAATACAGTAAGAGAACAGTGCAGAATACTCAAACCAAAGCTAAAAATATAACTATTGAGATCATATTGGATATTTAGATAATAAATGAAGAGGAACATGGGGAACACATGTTGGATGGCTGCTCTTCCTTTTTGTTATTTATGATACTATTAAAATATAGTCCTTATAATAAATACTTTAAAAACATCCAGTGTTGATCTGATAGTTGGATTATAACAAGTGATGAACATAGTTTAAAAGATATCCAAAGAAAAGTGGAATCTATAATGGAAACATTTTCATAGGAGTAACAATTCTATAATCTTTTTCAGAGATGAAGAAAATTACTTTATTACTAAAATTCTAGTAAGATTTGATCAGTTTTCAAGATTGTTTTCACTCTTCTGTGTCCCTTGCATTTCCATATGAATTTTATGATCAGACTGTCCATTAATGCAAAGAAAAGAAGCTGGAATTTTGATAAGGGTTACACTGAATCTGTGTATTTTTGAAAAAAGTATTGCCATTCTAAAAAATATTAAATTTACAGACCCAGGAACCCAGAGTATCTTATTCAGGTATTCTTCAGTTTCTTTCAACAGTACTTTGTAGTTTTCAGTATACAAGCCTAGCATTTCTTTTATTAAATTTACACCTAAGTATTTTATTTCATTCTTTTGGTTGGTACTGTTCATTGCTAGTACATAAAGACACAGTTGATTTTTGTATATTTTTCTTGTAACTTTCACACCTCGGGGCCAGTTTATTAGTTTTAATAGATTTTTTGTAGATTGATTAGGACTTACTCTAGACAAGAACACAACATCTATAAAAAAAGAAGTGAACATTTTATTTCTTCCTTTCCAATCTGTATGGCTTTATTTATTTATCTTCGCTGCTTTATTCCTCTGGCTAAAGCCTCTAGCCCAATATCTAATAGAAATATAAATTGTCAATATTATTGAGGATCTTTTGTTTGTGATGAGTTTGATGTCTCTTGATGCTTTCAAAATTCTTTCTTAGTGTCTTTGAGAGTTTGATTATGATGTGACTAGAGGAGTTTTCTGTAAGTTTATTCTAATTGGACTTTATTGAGCTTTTTGCTATGTATATTAATGTTCATCAAAGTGCAGAATGTTTTTGGCTGTTATTTGTGCAAATGTTCTAGTCTCTCTTCTCTTTCTGAAACCTCTGTAATGTATATACTGGAATGCTTGATGCTATCCAGAGGTTGTTTAGTCCTATTTGCTTTTCTGTACTGATTTTCAAAAAATTATTTTATTCTGACTATATAATCTCCATTGACCTATCTTTTTGTTAAGTAATTTCTTCTTCTGATGGCTTGAATATGTTGCTGAGGCCTCTATTTTTCATACCAATCATTTCATTTTTAAAATCCTAGGATTTTAAAGACTCATTTTTTATAATTTTTCATTTGTCATTGAAATATTTGGTAAGACATCATTCCATACTATCCTTCAATTCTATTTGACATAGTTTCCTTTAAATCTTTGGACATATTTATAATAGCTGTTTTAAAGTCTTTATAAGTTAAAGTCGACTGTCTGGGCTTTGCCTGGGACCATTTCCTTTTGAGTTTTTTATTTTTTAATTTTTTCTGTCTATGGACCTTACTTTTAAATTTCTTTGCTAATATCATATATGTGTATTTGGTTTAAAATTAGACATTTTAAATAAGAAAACTTAGCAGCTCTGTAATATGATGGAATTACCCAATTTCTCTTGGATTTATTGTCGCTGCCTGGCGGTGGGGTGGTAGATACAATTATTTGTTTTATTTGTGGCTTTCCTGGACTAATTTTGTAAAGTCTCTATGCTTTGTCACACCTGGTCCTTGAAGTCTTTTCTCAAGAATCTTAGTGTTCAGCTAATGATTAGAGAATTCCTTAAATGCCTTGAACCAGTATATCTCCCAGCCATTGTCAAGGTGCTTTATTTTTGTGTTGGTGTATGCCTTCAGTGGTCTTGCAGACAGTGTCCAATTCTGCCTTTAGCCATTATTTCCACCTATGCAGAGCTCTCAAGTGAGTGGGAGACTAAGAATTTCTCAATTATTTATCCATAAGAACTCAAAAAAGATGTCCTTTTCATTATAGGGGATGGAATGCAAAAGTAAGAAGTCAAGAAACACCTGAGTAACAGGCATATTTGGCCTTGGAATACGGAATGAAGCAGGTCAAAGGCTAATAGAGTTTTGCCAAGAGAACGCACTGGTCATAGCAAAAACCCTCTTCCAACAACACAAGAGAAGACTCTATACATAGACATCACCAGATGGTCAACAGCGAAATCAGATTGATTACATTCTTTGCAGCCAAAGATGGAGAAGATCAATAGTCAGCACAAACAAGACCGGCAGCTGACTGTGGCTCAGATCATGAACTCCTTAATGCCAAGTTCAGACTGAAATTGAAGAAAGTAGGGAAAACCACTAAACCATTCAGGTATGACCTAAATCAAATCCCTTATGATTACACAGTGGAAATGAGAAATAGATTTAAGGGACTAGATCTGATAGACAGAGTGTCTGATGAACTATGGATGGAGGTTCATGACATTTTACAGGAGACAGGGATTAAGACCATCCCCATGGAAAAGAAATGCAAAAAAGCAAAATGGCTCTCTTAGGAGGCCTTCTCCTCTGTGAAAAGAAGAGAAGCAAAAGCAAAGGAGAAAAGGAAAGATATAAGCATCGGAATGCAGAGTTCCAAAGAAGAGCAAGGAGAGATAAGAAAGCCTTCTTCAGTGATCAATGTGAAGAAATAGAGGAAAACAACAGAATAGGAAAGGCTAGAGATCTCTTCAAGAAAATTAGAGATACCAGGGGAACATTTCATAAAAAGATGGGCTTGATAAAGGACAGAAATGGTATGGACCTAACAGAAGCAGAAGATATTAAGAAGAGACGGCAAGAATACACAGGAGAACTGTACAAAAAAGAGCTTCACTATCAAGATAATCACAATGGTGTGATCACTCACCTAGAGCTAGACATCCTGGAATATGAAGTCAAGAGGAGCTAAGAAAGCATCACTACGAACAAAGCTAGTGGAGGTGATGGAATTCCAGTTGAGCTATTTCAAATCCTGAAAGATGATGTTGTGAAAGTGCTGCACTCAATATGCCAGCAAATTTGGAAAACTCGGCAGTGGCCACAGGACTGGAAAAAGTCAGGTTTCATTCCAATCCCAAAGAAAGGCAATGCCAAAGAATGCTCAAACTACCACACAATTGCACTCATCTCACATGCTAGTAAAGTAATGCTCAAAATTCTCCAAGTCTTGCTTCAGCAGTACATGAACCATGAATTTCCAGATGTTCAAGCTGGTTTTAGGAAAGGCAGAGGAACCAGAGATCAAACTGCCAACATCTGCTGGATCATCAGAAAAGCAGGAGAATTCCAGAAAAATATCTATTTCTGCTTTATTGACTATGCCAAAGCCTTTGACTATGTGGATCACAATAAACTGGAAAATTCTGAAAGAGATGGGAATACAAGACCACCTGACCTGCCTCTTGAGAAACCTATATGCAGGTCAGGAAGCAACAGTTAGAACTGGACATGGAAAAACAGACTGGTTCCAAATAGGAAAAGTAGTACATCAAGGCTGTATACTGTCACCCTGCTTATTTAACTTATATGCAGAGTACATCATGAGAAACGCTGGGCTGGAAGAAACACGAGCTGGAATCAAGATTGCCGGGAGAAATATCAATAACCTCAGATATGCAGATGACACCACCCTTATGGCAGAAAGTGAAGAGGAACTCAAAAGCCTCTTGATGAAAGTGAAAGAGGAGAGTGAAAAAGTTGGCTTAAAGCTCAACATTGAGAAAACGAAGATCGTGGTATCTGGTCCCATCACTTCATGGGAAATAGATGGGGAAACATTGGAAACAGTGTCAGACTTTATTTTGGGGGGCTCCAAAATCACTGCAGATGGTAATTACAGCCATGAAATTAAAAGACGCTTACTCCTTGGAAAGAAAAGTTATGACCAACCTAGATAACACATTGAAAAACAGAGACATTACTTTGCCAACAAAGGTCTGTCTAGTCAAGGCTATGGTTTTTCCAGTGGTCATGTATGGATGTGAGAGTTGGACTGTGAAGTAAGCTGAGTGCTGAAGAATTGATGCTTTTGAACTGTGGTGTTGGAGAAGACTCTTGAGAGTCCCTTGGACTGCAAGGAGATCCAACCAGTCCATTCTAAAGATCAGCCCTGGGTGAACTGTGGAAGGACTGATGCTAAAGCTGAAACTCCAGTACTTCGGCCACTTCATGTGAAGAGTTGACTCATTGGAAAAGACTCTGATGCTGGGAGGGATTGGGAGCAGGAGGAGGAGGGGACGACAGAGGATGAGATGGCTGGATGCCATCACCAGCTCGATGGACATGAGTTTGAGTGAACTCCAGGAGATGGTGATGGACAGGGAGGCCTGGTATGCTGCAGTTCATGGGGTTGCAAAGAGTCGGATATGACTGAGCAACTAAACTGAACTGAACTGAACGGTTTCCTCTGTTTCCTCATCTATTTACCATGAAGTGATGCGACTGGATGCCATGATCTTTGTTTTCTGAATGTTGAGATTTAAGCCAACTTTTCACTCTCCTCTTTCAATTTCCATAAGAGCCTCTTTAATTCTTCTTCACTTTCTGCCATAAGGGTGGTGTCATCTGCATATCTGAGGTTCTTGATATTTCTCACAGTTATCTGGTTTCTACCTTGTTCTTCATCCAGCCCAGTATTTCTCATGATGTACTCTGCATATAAGATCAATAAGCAGGGTGACAATATACAGCCTTGATGTACTCCTTTTCCTGTTTGGAACCAGTCTGTTTTTCCATGTCCAGTTCTAACTGTTGCTCCCTGACCTGCAAACAGATTTCTCAAGAGGTAGCTCAGGTGGTCTAGTATTCCCATCTCTTTCAGAATTTCTCACCGTTTGCTGTGATCCACATAGTCAAAGGATTTGGCATAGTCAATAAAGCAGAAATAGATGTTTTTCTGGAACTCTCTTGTTTATTCAATGATCCAACAGATATTGGCAATTTGATTGTGGTCCCTCTGCCTCTTCTAAATCCAGCTTTAATATCTAAAAGTTCACAATTCATGTGTTGTTGAAGCCTGGCTTGGAGAATTTTGAGCATTACTTTACTAGCGTGTGAGATGAGTGCAATTGTGCTGTAGTTTGAGCATTCTTTGGCATTGCCTTTCTTTGGGATTGGATTGAAAACTGACCTTTTCCAGTCCCATGGCCCCTGCCGAGTTTTCCAAATTTGCTGGCATATTGAGTGCAGCACTTTCACAACATCATCTTTCAGGATTTGAAATAGCTCAACTGGAATTCCATCACCTCCACTAGCTTTGTTCATAGTGATGCTTTCTAAGGCCCACTTGACTTCACATTCCAGGATGTCTGGCTCTAGGTGAGTGATCACACCATTGTGATTATCTTGGTCATGAAGTTCTTTTTTGTACAGTTCTTCTGTGTGTTCTTGCCACCTCTTCTTAATATCTTCTGCTTCTGTTAAGTCCATACCATCTCTGACCTTTATTGAGCCCATTTGCATGAAATATTCCCTTGGTATTTCTAATTTTCTTGAAGAGATCGCTAATCTTTCCCATTTTGTTGTTTTCCTCTGTTTCTTTGCACTGATCACTGAGGAAAACTTTCTTATCTCTCCTTGTTGTTCTTTGGAACTGTGCATTCAAATGGGTATATCTTTTCTTTTCTGCTTTGCTTTTTGCTTCTCTTCTTTTCACAGATATTGTTAAGGCCTCCTCAGACAGCCATTTTTTTATTTTGCATTTCTTTTTCTTGGGTAGATCTCATTTTTGCTGAGTGTATAGAGCTTTTCCATCTTTGGCTGAAAAGAATATAATCAGTCTGTTTAGTGTTGGCCATCTGGTGATGTCCATGTATAGAGTCTTCTCTTGTGTTGTTGGAAGAGGTTGCTTGGTATGATCAGTGTATTCTTTTGGTGAAACTCTATTAGCCTTTGCCCTGCTTTATTCCGTACTCCAAGGCCAAATTTGCCTGTTGCTCCAGGTGTTTCTTGACTTCCTACTTGCGCATTCCAGTCTCCTGTAATGAAAAGGACATCCTTTTTGGGTGTTAGTTCTAAAGGTCCTGTAGGTCTTCATAGAACCGTTCAACTTCAGCTACTTCAGCATTACTGTTTGGGGCATAGACTTGGGTTACCATGATTTCAAATGGTTTGCCTTGGAAATGACCAGAGATCATTCTGTTGTTTTTGAGATTACATCCAAATACTATAGTTCACTGATTCCTAAAATATTGATGTTCACTCTTGCCCTCTCCTGTTTGACCACTTCCAATTTGCCTTAATTCATGGAACTAAGATTCCAATTCCTATGCAATATTGTTCTTTACAGCATAGGACTTAACTTCCATTGGGGCTTCTTTGATAGCTCAGTTGGTAAAGAATCTGCCTGCAATGCAGGAGTCCCCGGTTCAATTCCTGGGTTGAGATCTGCTGGAGACAGGATAGGCTAACCACTCCAGTATTCTTGGGCTTCCCTTGTGGCTCCGTTGGTAAAGAATCCGCCTGAAATGCAGAAGATCTGGGTTCGATCCCTGGGTTGGGAAGATCCCCAAGGATGCTTACAAGTGAACATTAAGTCAGGTCAGAGAAAGTTAAGCCCCATCAGTGGGGGCTTCCAAGGAACTGGTAACAGGTTGGATAATGACTATTCTTTGGGAACAAGGGGTTTGTGGAGCTCCACATGGAAAAGATACAATGAAGTCTTCATTAAAAAAAAAAGAAATTTATATCCAAATAGATTAAAGCCTTATATATGGCAAAAACAATTTTAAAAATTCAGTAACCATTTAGGTGATTACTGTTTAATTTTGAAGTTGAGAAGTTTTTAAAATAAGGTTTTTTTAAGTCCTAACTGTAAATTATAGGCAGCATTTTTTGTAATATAAAAATTAAAAAACATTTTCATCAAATATAGACTAAAGAGAATGAAAAGGCAAATTACAAACTGAGAAAATATCTTTCAATTCATGGAACTGATAATGGATTGGTATAAAGAACACTTGTCAAAGTTAATGACTTAGAACAATATGCAAAAATATGAATATAATTGAATATAAATAGTAAGTGAAAAATGTAATTCCATAAATACATGTGCTGCTAAGTCACTTCAGTCATGTCTGACTCTTTGGTGTCCTATGGACGGTAGCCTGCCAGGCTCCTCTGTCCATGGGATTTCCCAGGTAAGAATACTGGAGTAGGTTGTCACGGGGATCTTCCTGACCCAGGGATAGAATCTACATCTCTTATGCATTGACAGGTGGGTTCTTTAACACTAGTGCCATCTGGGAAGAACATAAATATTAGATAGAGCAAATATATCTTTATAAAATGTTTAACAAAATACTAGTAGTCAATTAAAAAATGCATCAGTTCAGTTCAGTTCAGTCACTCAGTTGTGTCTGACTCTTCGCGACCCCCTGACTCTTTGCAACCCCATGAATTGCAGCATCCCAGGCTTCCCTGTCCATCACCATCTCCTGGAGTTCACCCAAACTCATGTCCATCGAGTCGATGATGCCATCCAGCCATCTCATCCTCTGTCATCCCCTTTTCCTCCTGCCCTCAATCCCTCCCAGCATCAGAGTCTTTTCCAATGAGTCAACTCTTCACATGAAGTGGCCAAAGTACTGGAGTTTCAGCTTTAGCATCAGTCCTTCCACAGAACACCCAGGGCTGATCTCCTTTAGAATCGAGTGGTTGGATCTCCTTGCAGTCCAAGGGACTCTCAAGAGTCTTCTCCAACACCACAGTTCAAAAGCATCAATTCTCCAGCGCTCAGCTTTCTTCACAGTCCAAATCTCGCATCCATACATGACCACTGGAAAAACCATAGCCTTGACTAGATGGACCTTTGTTGGCAAAGTAATGTCTCTGCTTTTCAATATGTTATCTAGGTTGGTCATAACTTTCTTTCCAAGGAGTAAGTGTCTTTTAATTTCATGTCTGCAGTCACCATCTGCAGTGATTTTGGAGCCCCAAAAACTAAAGTCTGACACTGTTTCCACTGTTTCCCCATCTATTTGCCATGAAGTGATGGGACCAGATGCCATGATCTTCATTTTCTGAATGTTGAGCTTTAAGGCAACTTTTTCACTCTCCTCTTTCACTTTCATCAAGAGGCTTTTGAGTTACTCTTCACTTTCTGCCATAAGGGTGGTGTCATCTGCATATCTAAGGTTATTGATATTTCTCCGGGCAATCTTGATTCCAGCTTGTGCTTCTTCCAGCCCAGCGTTTCTCATGGTGTACTCTGCATAGAAGTTAAATAAGCAGGGTGACAGTATACAGCCTTGACGTACTCCTTTTGCTCTTTGGAACCAGTCTAAAGCATAAATGAAACTATAGAAAGGGAAAACAGAGGAAAAATTAACTTGGGATTCACAATGTGGATTCTTCTAAGAGGATTTAGTTTTAGGAGATCCACATAGGTAGTTGTTAATGGTTTTCAGCTCCAAGTTTATGTGGGATGTTGAATTTATAAGCATTTATGAAATTACAACAAATTGATAGATAAAAAGATAAGGACCCTCTTCAGAGTGTGTCCTGAACCAAGATTATGATCAATCTAATGTTTCACCTGAGACCCATAAGAATATTGAGAAAAATAAGATGAAAAGTATAACATTAGGTATATGTGTTAAAAATTAAGGATAATCACAACAATAAGAGAAATGTAATGGTTGACTTCTAAAGCAATAAAAAAGAAAAAATAATGAAACCTCTACAGAAAGCCTGAAAACAGGAGAGAAAAGAAATAAAGTAAAACATTGGTTAGTAACAAACATAGAGTAAAGCTGTAGAAATGAATTCAAATGATGAGTAATCACTAAAATTCTACACTATTATACTCTCCTAAAAAAGGCTATAGATTGCATAACTATTTTATCATATACTATTTAAAGAAACAGTAAAAATGAAATGTTATAATGGAAAAAATCATACTGGAAAATACTAATTAGAAAACATCTGGAGTCGTGATATTAATATCAGACAAAATAGAACCTAAGGCAAAACACACTAACAGAAAAACAAAAGCACATTAATTGAGGATAAAAGAAGTAATAACCCCTTAAGAATGTAAAGCCATATTATAGTTGCATATCACTTACAACAAAGCTTCATAATATCTGAAGTAGATAAAATAGAAATACAAAAGTCAACATATCCAAAATATACTCATTTAGATACTGATATGTCAAACAGATTAAAAATGGTCAAGATAGAAGATGTGAATAACCCTAAAAATAAGCTTGATCTTAAGCTTAGAATTATATGATCTCCACCCTTAGAATCCACATGTAAGTGATACCATTCATTATTTATCCTTCTCTGTTGGGCTTATTTGTTTAGAAGAATGCCTTCATCCATGTTGTCATAAATGACAGGATTTACTTCTTTTCTAAGGCTGAATAATATTCCATTGTGTACATTGTGGTTTAGTCACTAAGTTTTGTCCAACTCTTGCAAACGCCATGGACTGTAGCCCAGCAGGTTCTTCTGTCTATGGGATTTCCCAGGCAAGAATACTGGAGTGGGTTGCCATTTCCTTCTTCATTGTATACATACTCTACATCTTTTGATCCATTAATCCATTTATGGACTCTCTTATTTTTTCCATACTCTGTGAATAATGCTAGGAGCTTCCCAGGTGGCACTAGTGGTAAAGAACCCACCTGCCAGTGCAAGAGACAAAAGAGACCTGGGTTAAATCCCTGCGTTGGGAAGATCCCCTGGAGGAGGGCATGGTAAACCACTCCAGTATTCTTGTCTGGAGAATCCCATGAGCAGAGGAGCTTAGCAGGTTACAGTCTATAGGGTCGCAAAGAGTTGGACATGACTGAAGCAACTTAGCATGCATGCATGAATAATGTTGCATTGAGCAAGGGAGTGCAGGTATCATTTTGAGGTAATGGCTCTATCTCTCTTCAGAGGTAGGATTGCTGGATCATATGATAGCTCTATATCTTTATATTATTGAGGGACCTCCATATTGTTTTCTGTAATGTCTGTACCACTTAACATTTACACCACTGGTGTTCAAGAGTTCCCTTCCTTTCTTCACTCATCTTGGCTGGAATTTTATCTCTGGTCTTTTTTTTAATAGAGGAAAGTGTAAACTCTAGAAAGTATTCCTAAATGGTTATGTTCATAACTGAAAAATAATGGGCAAATGAAACCATATGCAACAATATTTTTAAATGGACTGGATGGGTATACATTGGCTCTAGAGTAGTTGATATTAATACTATAGAGAATGAAAGAAAAGGAATTATGTTAATTATAAAAATTAATGCAAAAAGTATACATTAATATTGTCAAATCAAGGTGCTGGTTACGAGTGTTATCATAAACTAGTTTTAGTTTTCCCCACTTTTTCTTGGTCTGTGTTTATTTTTTCAAATTAAGAAATTTAAACTGAAAACCTGCTAACATACATCTTATATGTCCATAATTTCTATTGCTTGCTTTTTGTTTTTTTATTTTTCATGACAAGGAAAAGTCACATATGAATGCAGGGATCAACAGTAGATCATTTCACCTCCCTAAACCTTGAGGGCTTGAATTAGATGATTTTTAGGTCCCCGTTAGCAATATGATTCTCTGAAATCCTACAGGAAACCTCATATTTCTTTCACTACAAGGAGAGCCTCTCTCAAACAATTAATAATAGGTTCTTCCCTCATGGTATGCTGCTTTATTTTTATTATCTTCATATAATACCTGACCTGTCTGTGAATGCCAAATACTGCTGTGAAAATGAAAAGACCCTTCTAAGTGCTTAGCATCCTTCTAGGATTCATGGATGTGGAGGTGTTTAAATATTACTAGAATTGCACTGGAATAAATAATGTCACCTTGACTGTCTTTAGAAAGCAGAACTGGTTTTTCAGCACTCTAGGTAAGTATTTGAGTGAAATAAAGTTTAAAGATAAAGAAAAACTTAGGGAACAACAATGGTACAAATTATAGAAAAAACCAAAAACACAAAAGAAAATCAACAGACAAAATTTAAATTAGCTCCCTATTTGTAAACCTGAAGGGGTTTAGAATATTTTTTCTTATCTTAAGACATAAAATAATTATATGAATATAAGGTTGAGATGGAGAATAATCACATGGGAAGCTACTGTTAATGATTCTCCTTGAGAAACAGTATTACATGGTGATCAAGTGAGAGCAGGTTTTCATGGCACAGGAGTATGAAGGATACTGTGGGACACCAGCAATGTTTGATATTTTGACTCAGGAGTTAATTATATTGTGTTTGCCTTATAAAAAGTATGTAAATTATGGTTATGCTTTATGAATATGTCTGCATAAAATCTTAGGTGGATTATGCATAAATATCTATCTGTATCTATCAAATGAAAAGTGAAAGTGATGGTCACTCAGTTGTGATCAACTCTTTGTGACCCCATGGGCTGTAGCCTGCCAGGCTCCTCTGCCCATGGAATTCTCCAGGCAAGAATACTGGAGTGTGTTGCCATTTCTTTCTCCAGGGATCTTGCTGTCCCAGGGATTAAACCCAGGTGTCCTGTGTTGCAGGCAGATTCTTTACCATTTGAGTCAACAGGGAAGCCCCATAGGTAATACATAATAAATTCTCAGTAAATAAAGTAGAATATTTTGAAATATATATTAAGAGAAGCTTGAAGAAATATGGGGCTCCATGTGGTTTGGTTCATTGCTATCTCTAGAGGGGAGTGCCTCTGATACATTATGACAACAGTGGTAATTATTACTTGAATTTCATTGGAATAAATGAATAAATGGCTTCCTTCATGGCTCATCGATAAAGACTCTGCCTGCAATGCAAGAGACCCTGGTTTGATTCCTGGGTCGGAAAGATGCCCTGGAGAAGAGATAGTACCCACTCCAAAATTCTTGGGCTTCCCTTGTATGACTCATCTGGTAAAGAATCCACCTGCAATGCAGGAGACCTGGGTTCAATCCCTGGGTTGGGAAGATCCCCTGGAGAAAGCAACAGCTACCCACACCAGTATTCTGGCCTGGAGAATTCCATGGACTGGATAGTCCATGTGGTCGCATGGAGTTGGACACGACTGACAGATTTTCACTTTCATTGGAATAAATAATGTCACCTTGACTGCCTTCAAAAAGCAGAACTGGTTTATCAGCACTCTAGGGAGAAGGCAATGGCACCGTACTCCAGTACTCTTGCCTGGAAAATCCCATGGACGGAGGAACCTGGTAGGCTGCAGTCCATGGGGTCATGAAGAGTTGGACACGACTGAGCGACTTCACTTTCACTTTTCATTTTCATGCATTAGACAAGGAAATGGCAACCCACTCCAGTGTTCTTGCCTGGAAAATCCCAGGGATGGTGAAGCCTGGTGGGCTGCCGTCTGTGGGGTCGCAAAGAGTTGGACATGCCTGAAGTGACTTAGCAGCAGCAGGGAGGTTGGAGGAGAGGATGCTTGTGCCTTAGGAAAACTGACCAAATACTGCTCTGAAAATGATAAGACCCTTCTAAGTGCTTAGCATCCTGATAGGATTCATGGATGTGGAGCAGAGGATGCTTGTGCCCTAGGGAAACTGATGCAATGCTGAGTTCTAGGAAATTGGTGAAGTGCTTTTTGCTTTAACAGAGAGGAGAGTATTCGGTACAGACACCCCTGAGTGGCACACAAGCAGATAGGAGCAAAGACAGTCCATGATACTGGACTGGACATACATAGGAGCACAGGAGACAGCTTCTAGAGACACTACACCCAGATATAACTGCAAGGACTTGCAGTTGAATGTGGGACCCAAATAGACAGACAATGCAAATGCATGGAAGAGACAGGTTATTTGAGTATAAAATGCAATATGTGATTTTAAAATGAAACTGTATGTCTGAATAGGCAATTTTCTTCAATAAACTAAGCTTGCTTTTCAAAAAAAAACTCTAACTGAAATATTTTAGCAATGTATTGGTATTCCTTAACATAATGCTTTGAAAGTAATTTAAGCTGTCTTAATGATTCAAGAAGCCTTATCATAAAATAACAGAATTTACTTTAATATTTTAATTCCCATAGAAAATACTTCAATAGTAGAATATCTTTTATACTAAATGGTCTCAGATAATCCAGATACGTGAGACTCTCTAATTTTTGAACATTTTTTTTCTCTGTTATCTGGCCGCACTATCACTTACTCCTTCTTCTGAAGCATGCCTCTACTGCTTCTTTGTTTTTGTTCCTCTTTCTCTAAATATGGGCTTCCTGGTTAAGAATGGTAAAGAATCTGTCTGCAATGTGGGAGACCTGGGTTCGATCCCTAGGTTGGGAATAACCCCTGGAGGAGGGCATGGCAAACCACTCCAGTATTTTTGCCTAGAGAACTCCATGGACAGAGAAGCCTGGCAGGCTACATACAGTCCATGGGGTCGCAATGTCAGACAGGACTGAGTGATTTTCAATTCACTTCACTTCAGTTTTCTGAATATATATCTAATTAAGCTGTTTGAATTTTCTAGTCTGCTTTGGTGTGTGAAATCAAATATATCAGATATTTACTTTATCTCAAGCATAAAAAGAAGAAATTCTATAAAGGGCAAATGGCTTTTTAAAAATAATAATAATAGTAGTAAAAATTACACCTAGAATTTAGAGTACTTATTTAGTACCAGGCACTGTTCTAAGTTCTTCACATGTATTTTCTCACTTAATCTTCATAATAATCTTTTTACATAGGTACTATTTTCATTCTCATTTTAGAGATGATGAGACTGAAGCACCTCTAGGCCAAGATTAAATATATGATACATGATAGGCCCACATGTCAAACTTGAATGTGTTATCAAATTAGATGTGAGGCCCTCCTCTTGGGGCCCTAGCTGAATTGAAACACCCCTGGCTTGGTCAGGGAGCTCTTTCCCACTCGAGTTCACATTGCCAAAAACAAAACCAAGTTTGATGAGAAAAAGACAGGATTTTACTCAATGGCCAGAGAATGGAGGAGTGCAAGCCAAATGATACCTTCTCCCCAAATAGAGGGACAAAGGGAATTTTAAGGGTTAGGAATTTTAAGGCAGACAGGTCATTAAGGCTCTAGACATTGCACATGGTACAAATTGTGCTTAGCAGAGTACAAATCCTTGCTTTGGGCAATGCTTTTTGCATCGTGATGAAGCAGAAATAACTTTTGGATACCTCCAGGTTTCATGCATTGGAGAAGGCAATGGCAACCTACTCCAGTGCTCTTGCCTGGAGAATCCCATGGACGGAGGAGCCTGGTGGGCTGCCGTCTATGAGGTCGCACAGAGTCGGACACGACTGAAGTGACTTAACAGCAGCGGCAGCAGCAGGTTTCATCTGCTGAGGCAAGTTCACACGGTCAAGTTAGAGTTGGTTTGGAGTGGTTGATCACTATATATCTCTCAAAGCATAACTTCTCAGAGCAGAGCAGCAAAGCATTTCTGCCATGCACCAGATATGTTTGAATCAGAGATAAATCAAGACACCCCCACCCAAAAAACAAAAAAGTTTCTGTGCCTGGGGCCTGGGTTGGATATCATGGTTGACAAACAGTTTGGTTCCAGTACTTTGAATACGATTTTTTTCTTTTATAAATAAAATATAAAAGCCAAGAAGAGTATCTCCTAAGGGCTTAACTATGAGGATATTTTTCTGAAATATATATATATATATATATAGTTGATAATAACTGAATTAATGAATCTTTAAGAAAAATATACAACTCTAATATAAAGACTCTAAGGCCATAATCAGTCAACCTCTCATGAAAGAGGTGTTACTGAATTATAACAGCCCCAATCCGCAGTTCAAGATTGTCTTCTTGCAACCAGCGATTGAACTCTACACCATCAAAGCCACACACCTCAGCTTTATTCTGTTTGCTTTAATGGAAGCCTGACAAGCTCTTCTTCCAGTGGGGAGATAGCAGATCTGACTGGTGTAACTAAGTTCAGCTATGGAGCAAAGGTAAGCTTTCCATTATCAGAGGTATTTTGATTGCTGTTTAATTTCACTCGGCTGTTTTTTTGAGATAAAGATCTGCTCTTCTTTTTAATACCAGATGATGGTGGGACTTCCAGAAATGATAGGTGCTACTTTATGATGATTTTTGAGCAAAACTAATTTTTGATTCCTCTTTGAGCCCAAGAGACATAATATTTTTCATTTCTATATGCGGCAGCACACTGTGATTTGTCACTAATGTCTGTAATGACAACTCAAGAATTTTATGCATCACTTAGTAATCGTCAACTAATGATTCTAAGACTTTGGGTATATACTTGACTTTAAAAAAACTGTGGGATTATTGCATATTTTAGGTTTCTTAAGATAGTAAAGATTCAATTATAAACTGTAAACACTTTAAAATTGTGTTTTAAATTTTGAATTTTAAAATTGTTATTTTAAAATTGATTTTTTAATTTCAAAATTGATATTTTAAAATTGATTCAATTATAAACTGTAAACACTTTAAAATTGTGTTTTAAATGGGGAACACATGTATAATTTTTTTAAATTAAAATTGAAAAAAAATTAAAAAACATAAAATTGTGTTTTAAATTTTGAATTTTAAAATTGTTCATTTTAAAATGAACAATTTTATGTTCATTTTAAATTCATTAAAAATTCATTTCTTTTAGAGTGGGATGCAAAATTCAAGATTGATCCTAATTGTCTAAAAATATATTTTATTTATACTATAATTTATCTCTTGTGGCTATCTAAGAATTTTAAAAATAGTTGAAGTAAAGAGACATTAAGACAATTTAATAGCATCTGTTGTATTCAAAGAACTGTGTTAACAGAAAATAGAGTTATACTGATAATTAGCTTGGCCCATTCACTTATTTCTTTTCTTCCATAAAAAGTGAACTTTGAGGGTTTTTTTTTTTTCCTAAAAAACCTATATACCTATTTTACAGATCTCGAAAATATTTGTTTTAAAACCATCTTGAAGGTTTATGTGTCTCATGTTTTACTTGAAGCACACTATTTGAATTAATTCTAAGAAGGTTGAAAGGCCATCAAAATTTATAAGATTCTTGAATAATTTTAAAAAGCTTTACTTCTTAAACTAGTCACAGTTAGTCCTACAGAAGAGCCATTAGTGAAGATGCCATTGTATGTAGGAAACAGGTTCAATTACATCCAATATTATATGTGATCTGGAGATAGAACATAAATGAGTTTTAATTTAAAAAATAAAAGTAAAGATGATATAGCAAACATGCCCCTGACTCAGAATCTAAGTTAATATTATGGGATTTTCAAATGGAATAAATATGGGGCTGATTGTCTGTTTTCCCTTCTGCAAATGAGGTTAGGTAATATCTTGCAAATAAGAAGCTTATTTTCAACACAAATCCAGAAACAGAGTGCTCACAGCTCATTCTTCACAGGAATAATCAGAAAGTTGCCTGTTGAAGGTCAAATCTGTCACACAGAGTAGATAATACCTCAGAAGTATGGCTTATTTCTAAAATAAATGCTTCAACCAATGATCAAGTTAAGTAGCCAAATATACATTTCTGTATTTATAACCATCACTGCAATCTTCTATTAAATGCGTACTGATGTCTATATCTTGTGTTTATATAGCATCTACCATCTGAAGATCTGAAAATACTTGCTGTATCTTATCTAACTCAGCTTCACAAATACTTTGATTACAAGCATTTTATAGTTTGAAAAATAAAATGCACAGAGAGGGGCATTTATTTCCTAGTAATCATATAACAAGAAAGTGGGATATCCAAGGCTTCATTACAGTTAGCTCTTCAGAGCACCATCAAGTCCACATCTGCCAAATACCCTGCAAAATATGCACACAAAAAAGTGCCATACTTGAAAATAGTTTCAGGTATAAATTTTCCAAAAGTTTAAATCACAATATGGGTTATATCTTAATCCAGATGGCAATTTTGCTTTATTATATAATAATACTGAGTTCACAGGTTACCCGAAAGTCTGCCATTTTATCTGTCTCTTAAAATGTGACTACATAATTTTATATAAAGAAAAATGTTAATAACAGTTTCATTTAAATAGTTTCTCTTTTTGCTTTATATTTATTTGATACATATTATTTGTGAAATAGTTAGTGTAGGGTATACTTAAGTACTATGAATATTTAGCAAAATCATCCTATCAGAAATCTGAGCTATTATTCATTCAAAACTACTCCTGTTTCTAGAAAAATTATAAGTTAAGTTTCATTAAAGACATGAGCTTAAAGTGCTTTCCAGTTGGCTCTATCTTAATTGTTACCAAGCAGTACAAAAGAATGCATAATAGCAGAAAGACTATAACTGCCAATTGACTCCCTTTGACTTTGACAACAGAGAACGTTTGTAGAAAAGTCACAATATATTGGTAGCCCTTTGCCACCAATTTAATCCCATTCTGACCACTCAGCAGAATACAACCATTCAAAGAGTGAATGTGATAGCACGAAGTATTTCAGAATCATGATGTCAGTGGGGATGTATCGCCAGTATCTGCACTTAGTTACCAATTTATCACCGGGCTATATCAGTGACACAATGGGCATACTGCCCAAAGTGGCTGGTTATTCGAGAATGAAACTAGCTCCTACCTGTGGAGAAAAGGTGTTGTTCAGCTGTTCCCAGCAGGGTGATTTACTTAGAATTTTTAAGCATCTAGGTTTGCGTTTCTCATCGTGCAAACATCCCATTTAAGCTACATGTTTTCCCTTATATTTCTGAAGGTGACTTCTTAATTATGCCATACATTAATAAACTCTATTTTTAATTATCCTTAAAAAATATCCCCTTTGCTTATAAAGTGTTTAGACACAAGGAATGTAGGATAAACAGCTAGACAACCTCATAGTTACTTCCCTGAGCCTTGGATTTCTCACTGATAAAATGATTCTCCATTTTACTTTTAAACCTCTTTTTACCTGAATATTCTTTGGTTCTGTGATCTAACTCTCTGACCTTCACCCAAAGCACATACAAGAACATCTTCATTCTCAATTCTTTCTATTCTAGGAATAAACTGAATCTTTGTCTAGTCCACTGGTCCTCATTTTCAGAGTGGCCAAGCGATACGTACCTTTGGATACAATGATAGTAAAATCCTTCTTTTGTTTTTATCCATATTTCCTCTACTACTATGTTTGTGATAATGTGTCTTTATCCTTCAATCTCATCTACAAATATGCATTTAACACAAACTATATAAAAAGTATTGTGCTGATCTGACATTAAGAGGTTGAACTCATCATCCCATTTACAAGCACTTATATAAAAACCTCAATTTCTTTGTTCATTTTTCTATCATTCATCAGTTCAGCTCAGTTCAGTCGATCAGTCGTGTACAACTCTTTGCCTCCCCATAGACTGCAGCATGCGAGGCCTCCCTCTCCATCACCAATTCCCAGAGTTTACTCAAACACATGTCCATTGAGTTGGTGATGCCATCCAGCCATCTCATCCTCTGTCGTCCCCTTCTCCTCCTGCCTTCAATCTTTCCTAGTATCAGGATCTTCTCCAGTGAGTTAGTTCTTCACATCAGGTGGCCAAAATATTGGAGTTTCAGCTTCAGCATTGGTCCTTCCAATGAATATTCAGGACTGATCTCCTTTAGGATGGACTGGTTGGATCTCCTTGCAGTCCAAGGGACTCTCAAGAGTCTTCTCCAACACCACAGTTCAAAAGCATCAATTCTTCAGCACTCACCTTCTTTATAGTCCAACTCTCACATCCATTCATGACTACTGGAAAAACCATAGCTTTGACTAGATGGACCTTTGTTGACAAAGTGATGTCTTTGCTTTTTAATATCCTATCTAGATTGGTCATAACTTTTCTTTTAAGGAGCAAGCGTCTTTTAATTTCATGACTGTAGTCACCATCTGCAGTGATTTTGGAGCGCCCCCCCCAAAATAAAGGCTGTCACTGTTTCCACTATTTTCCCATCTATTTGCCATGAAGTGATGGGACCAGATGCCATGATCTTAGTTTTCTGAATGTTGAGTTTTAAGCCAATTTTTTCACTTTCCTCTTTCACTTTCATCAAGAGACTTTAGTTCTTCACTTTTAGCCATAAGGGTGGTCTCATCTGCATATCTGAGGTTATTGATATTTCTCCTGGCAATCTTGATTCCAGCTTGTGCTTCATCCAGCCCAGCGTTTCTCATGATGTACTCTGCATAGAAGTTAAATAAGCAGGATGACAATATACGGCCTTGATGGAAAGAGTACATCAAAGCTGTATATTGTCACCCTGCTTGTCATTGATCATATAATACTTATTTTAGTATTTTTATGTTATCATAAAGTTGGGGGGGTCTCTCATGGTATATGCACTCACAACGTACTGCGGGTGCAATGAATCATCTTCCTTTGCAATTAGCTGTACAGTCAATATTATTAAGATGTGAACAAATTCTCTCAGAGGATAGTTCCTTTGGCTTGCACATTGAATGCATTAATATTATATTTCAGTGCTATAAAATGACGGTCCCCAACAAGATCAGGAACTTATGCCAGCATGTAAATCAAGTCACTGCTTTTTTCATCACAAATGTCTTCCTATTAAAAAAAAATTAGTCAGCCTAACTAAATATTGTGCTTAGTTCTATATCTGATTTACTCTTTGGCCTAAGTACTTTATCTCACTTCAGACCAGTAACTAATAGTTTGAGAACTGGCAGTAAGCCCATGGGTCAAACTTTGCATAATTTGTTGTATAGGGTTCCACATTTTATATGCATATTTAATGTTCAGGATAGATATCTGTGTATATATATATTTATGCACATATATATATGCATATATGTATATATCATGTGCTTATAAATGTCTATGTTTTTAATTTTGATTCCAAATATAAATGCCTAGAGAAAAATAAAACTGTTTCATTTGCTTTGTATGGCAACTAATATTTCTCCACATACCCCCCAAATTGTACACATAATGGACATTTAATGTCCATTTGTGAGTAAACAATTTAATGACAATAATTATAATGACATATTTAATTCTGAAGATGTTTAAGATTCAGCAAATAACCAGCAGTATTTATTTAGTGCTTATGGGATACTGAATACTGTGATACGTAGCATGGAGAGTCAAATATGATGTCTGC
Source organism: Bos grunniens (assembly GCF_055505025.1). NCBI lineage: Eukaryota > Metazoa > Chordata > Mammalia > Artiodactyla > Bovidae > Bos > Bos grunniens. The sequence continues at coordinate 82,276,653 of NC_141166.1, forward strand.
CTTGGAGGCAAGGCATTAAATATGTTAAAAAAAAAAAAAACACAAAAAGCAGTGCAATAATATGTTACATGTACCATAAATATTTATTCGTGTAAATAAACACTAGGGGTTTAGAAAAGAAAAAAATTGCTACTAATCAGGGAAATTTGGAAAAGGCTAAGAAAATCTTCCTAGAAGCAAAGACTCTTGAATGTATTGATCCCAGATACATGTGGTCAGGGCTTCCCAGGTGGCAGTAGTGGTAAAGAGCCTACCTGCCAATGCATGAGACATAGGAGACATGGGCTTAATTCCTGGGTTGGGAAGATTCTGCTAGAGAAGGGCAAGGCAACCCACTGCAGTATTCTTACCTGAGAATCCCAGGGACAGAGGAGCCTGGTGGGCTACTCCATGGGGTCACAAAGAGTCAGACATGACTGAAGCGACTTAGTACACACACACACTAGGTCGGCCAAAAAGTTCTATCACATTTTTCTATAACATGGTTTGGAAAAACCAAAATGAACTTTTTGGCCAAACCAATATTTCTGGATGAATCTTAGTTCCTTAGCCACAGGAATATTGTAACTTCTACCTAAAAAATATGCCCTAGAATTTTTATATACTATTTACAGTATGGAGAAGACTGTTTTCTGACAGTGTTTACCTGTCTCTTTGATTCACTGTAGAGTGTGCCATTCCCCGATAACAAATAACTAAAGTAAGTACCATAGACTCTAACTGGAACATATGCTTTAATTTGTACACACAAAACTTTCAAATTAAAGAATGAAATTTCAAAATCCAGCAAGATATAAGAATAAATTGATCTCTATTTTAATCCTCTAAGTGTTCATGTTTTGTATCTCTTCACCAACTAACTAGCTCACTGGTATTCAAAGGAAGCCATCTGTATTTGTTCCCTTTGTTTTTCTGCCTCTATAACAAGATGATCTTGAGGTTTTATCCTATCATGTCAGTGAAGAATAATAAAGTACAATGAAGTACAATATATCTACACTAACATGGAGAGCTCTATAATGCTGAATAATAATGTCATACCTTTGAACACTTTTGTGTTCCTTCCCTTACGATTGCCTGTCTCTTTCCAATTCTTCTTCTGACTGCTGGGATATCTGTACTTTTAATCTCTAATCAACTTCATTCTTCTTTCTGCAGCTGTTGTGAAGTACAAGCAAAATTCTTTAGCACATTTTACCTTTTATTTCTTCCCCCTCCCCAAAATATTGATTATATCAGCCACCTTACTCAAAATGATTCTTTTGGGAGAAACCTAATAAAATTCTAAGCCTATTCCAGGCTTGCAGACTTACATCCTGTTTACTTCAGGTAAACATCTCTATTTAACCAGAAAATCCAAAGCTTTATAACAGAAGCACTACTTTTCACAGAAAAGTTGTTCCTAACATTTTAGCTTTTAAGGAAAACTTCTGGTATTTTGGAAACTGAATTTGAAAGTAGAAGTAGGTCAAAGTGGAAATTTTAGGTCTGTGGATCTAAAATGCCACATAATAATAAATAACACCAGGACCCCAAGCGCATTGCTAAAGGTTTGTTCTCTGATGATGAAATTATATTTATGCTATAAAGCTGTTTTTGTTCATAATTTATTTTGAAATGTTTTAAAAAGATTTTTCTATGGTTAGTGGCATGTACCTTTAATTGAGGCAGGCCATATAAAAATTTTTGAGGGTAAATGAAAAGATTGAATTTAAATGTATGTCATAATTGAAAAAAAAGTTTGGTTTTTTGAAATAAATTTTCTCTAAAAATAACATTAGTGTGAGAAACTAGTCTCCTTGGCTTAAGTGGTTAATCATAACAATAATTCAGCTTTAGAAAGAGGTTCAGATATCATTGATTACTTTCTCCAAATATAAAGTATAGATAAATTGACATTACTGTTAAATATTCTTACATTAAACATTTTTAAATAGTTCGTTTAATTTAAAAAAAATTGAAAACTTGAATGATTCACGTTTTACTTTTTAGCTCTTAACCTAAAGCTTGAGCATTTTAGGACAGACAATGCAATCAAACAACTTTATAATCAGAATATCTTCATAATTTCTTTCAATTCAAAGTAATAAAATTTTAATAAATTTTTCTAGAAACATATATAATATACATTATATATAAAATATACATTATATATAATATTCATTATGTATAATATACATTGTATATATAATATACATTGTGTGTGTGTGTGTATATATATATATATATATAAGTGCCTGAGATAAATTTGTGAGAATATGCATATAGAGGTTTTTGTAATATGAGAAACATAAAAATATTATATAATTCATCAAAAGAGAAATGATTAAATATAAACGGAAAAAAAGTTGTAGGACACTACAGCACTAATATCATTTTGTTTAAAAAATTATCATATATAGAATTTTATAACTATATGTACCTGCAAGATTATACATTAAACTACTGTCAGAACACATCAGTGCAACAGGATGGGCACAGAAAATATAAGGGCTTTTTGCTATATCTAAAATGATTTTTGTAAAGTTTCAATTTTACTCTGCTTTTGTTTTATAATATTTTAGAATAAAAATAAAACCCCTAATAAATGTAATTTAAAATGCTCACAAAGGGGACAGTCATGGGGCTAGCAACCAGCTGTGTGTATGTAGGTTATAGGTGGTGGCCTATGGGATGTCAAGAGGGTTGCATCCAGGAGATCAATTTGAAAATAGAGAACAAATAAACACCAGAAATGAAAGCTAGGTACAAGGTCAAGTCTTGGCAAGCAGTCAAAACTGACAAGTCATCGTCTGAGATGACGTTAGAAGTCAGAACACACAGACATCCAGGAGTCTGGAAAAGCAGTGCTACTAAATGTTGATGTGAGTAATGTTGTGGCCAAAATAGTAAATAGCCAGAGTACTCATACCCCATAAATCAAGAAGCTACTCACCTACTGATTATGAACTATGGGACCTAGAATGACAAAGAAGAAGAAAATCAATGATTACAACATTTAGGCAAAGAATTGGGAGGGCAATATAAGAGAAACCAAGATAAACAGTTTGGAAAAATAGGATCAAGGAAAAAAAAAAAAAACACTCCATTTAGTAAACAGCTAGAGCAGGGATATGAGTAGGGGGGTGGATCCTTATTCCACAAAGTATACTCTATGCCTCCTAGTGAAGCAGAAATGAAGCCAGGGGTGTGGCTAGCCCAGGATATCAAATGAAAATGGGTTTATAAAACTAAGTGAGTGGGTCAGTAGTTAAAATGACAGAAATAGAGAGTGTCAAATTAGCAAACAGGATTTTTGCCTTCTTATTTTTAGTTCAGTAATTTGGGAGCACTAAATATTTTAAAATTACTCTGTTGGTGGGCAAATTTTATTGTGTTATCCATTGTAGCTACCTAAAAATAGTCCTATATGCCTCATTTAGTTTGCAGAGAATTTGTTATTTGAGTGCCCTTCTATTTATTCCTAGGGCATAATTCTTTTTCTTTTTTTATGCTTTCACAAGCCACTTCCCCATCTTAAGAAGGTCATTTAAATTTTCAAGTTTACTCTAAGGACAGTTACCCCTCCCAACTTGATGTTATCCATGAACTTAATGAATAAGAGCTCACTTAATCATCCCTAGTCACTGATAAAGATATAGTACTGGACCCAGGACAGATACTGAAGCATCACTCAATATCTATGTCTATTCTTTAGGGCAGCATGGACCGATTAATAACTACTCTTTGAGTGTGACCTTCGAAGCAGTTGCACACCCGTGCTCTAATAGTAGGATCTGAACTCTGCTTTGCTGTTCTCTAATTAATGTCACACAAGTCTGAATTAAAAGCCTGACTGAAATAAAGATCTTGTATCTACTGCTTTCCTCTTAACCATGGGGTCTGTCACTATCACAGAGGGAATTAGATTAGTCTGATCTGATTCGTTTTTCATAAAGACACATTTTTAACCCCTCCCGGAGCTTCTAAATGTTTGCAAATAAAAAAGTTGGTCAATAAAAAGAACATATAGTAGGCTTTGTGTTTCAAATGTTTGCACTTTCAATATAGAGGTACCTTAGCTAAGAGAAGAATTAAATGCATTTTGATTTTTATTTTTAAGTACCAAGATCAATGAACAGACATTCATTTGCTCATCATTTTCCTTGATTTTTCACACAAAAGATAAAATAAGCTTCAGTATCCATTTATTTGCTATTTATTCCTCTCAGATATCTAAGACAGATGTGTATGGAGGTTTAAGATATATTTTCAAATCTGAAAATTTGTCAAAAACTCTAAAGCGTGCCTTAGAGAAGATAAGGACATGATTTTAAAATACACAAACACAGACACACAGGAAAGAAATACAATAGTTATGACTAGTTTTGGTGGTTTGGTCGCTAAGTCATGCCTGACTCTTGTGATCCCATGGACTGTAGCCTGCCAGGTTCCTCTGTCCATGGGATTTCCCAGGCAATAATACTGGAGTGATTGCCATTTCCTTCTCCAGGGGATCTTCCTGACTCAGGAATCGAACCCAGGTCTCCTGCATTGCAGGTGGATTCTTTACCGATTGAGCTATGAGGGAAGTGCTAACGACTAGTAAATTGGGGAAATTCTTTTTAATTAGACTTGAAAAAACTGCTACTCTGTGCTTTGCATTAGTTTTAAGAAAATCCATCATGATGTTTACATCAATATATATATATATATATACATATATATATATATAGCACTTTGAAGGAAATGTACTATTGGAAACTCTATGACAAGAAATTCAGAAGATAAATATATTTTATAGTTCTTCATCTTTTTGTGTGTACAAATATGCACAGGCACGCACATGAATTGAACCAAATTATGGAAATAATATCTACTCTCCTTAACCCTATTCAAGTAAATAAAAGAAAATAATGTTTATGTGCTCCAGGAAAATAATCAGTAAATATCAAGCTACGTATAAGCTATACAAAACAGACAAATATTTTTTCCATTCTTCCAGTAAATATTTCTTGAGCATTTACTAAGTGCCAGGCACTGATCTAGGTCCTGGAGATATAAGAGCAAACAAAGATACATTTTCCTGATTCCTGCAACTCTACATTGTAATGGAGGGAAATAGACCATAAGCACATCAATGTGAAAATTGATATAGTATGCAGGTATCAATAACTGACGTGGAGAAAAATAAAGTAGAGAAGGTTTAGGAAGGAAAGGTTGTTATTTAAATAGAGTTGATATAAATGACCTCTTTGAACAAAAAACCAAAAGAGATGAGGGAGCAAGCCATACAGTTATCTATGAAAGAGTATTTTCAGGCAAAGAACCATATTAAGATTTTTTTTTTTAACTTAATTAAAGTGAGCTGGCTATGGTGTCCTCAAACACTGGGCTGTTGAGGAACAAAGATAGTCACTATATATATAGATACTGGAAATTTTTTAAATGAAAATATTTTTATTACTTAGAGGCTATCACAAGTTTTTGCATTAAAACTTGCCCTATTTATAAGTAAAACAGTAATCCTTTATGGATGAAAATTATTTTTTTTAAGAAATATTATCTGTCAAAGGTTTTTAAATAGAATTTATACCCGAGTAAAGCAATTCAATGAGCAGCATTTTGCCAATTTTATTAGTTATATTTTAAGGTGTTATGAGTGGGCACATACATGTACATCTACACTCAAAACACACATACAGCACACACACACACAGGCACACACACACTCCTATACCACAAAGGTAAATGGTATATTACAGTTAACAATTATATTCAATGTTAACTTATTCACCTTTCTTGATCTTAAAATATATATGAAATGGCCAAGTAAGTAATTTGAAATAATTATGCTTTATATATTGGAAGAAACGGAACACATTTGTCTTATTTAGAACAGCTTAAATTTTGAGGCTTAATGAACTGAAAAATCACTCAACATGACTGCCAAAAGCATGCTATCCTTTCTACCTGCTCTACTTTCTTCCTCAGAATTACCCATACAAAGTTACCACTGGCACCAGTACAAAAGAAAATCTATAACCCAGGGCAATTTTCAAAGTGTGGCAATTTTAAAGGCTTAAAAACAGTGCAATTTTATGGAAAGTGGCCTTTTCACAATTCCAATGTCTGACTGAATCAACTCAAGCATTCAATCAATCATATTACATGGAAGGCCAGCTATACCATGAGGAAGCTGTCAAGTTATCCTTCTGCAGCTGTAATTGACATAATGCATTATCCAAATTGTATGAAAGGACATTGAAATAAAGTGTGCAGTTTGGAATCCAGAAAAAGAAGACTGAGATTATGTTGTCCCTAGGTCACAGGGGAATGGGATTAGAACATTTCATGATAAGTCTGGAATTGATAGAGAAGATAGAAATAATAACCTCCAGCTAAGACAGTATGCAAGGGTGAAGAAAACAATGTGTTAGGGCATGCCAGGTTGTGTTACTCATAGAAAGGCTTGTTATCACTAAAAATGACAGGCAGAGAAAAAATGCTTAATAATAATGAGGTGATGCTTGATTACTCAAGTGATAAATAGAAAAAATGCCATTGCTAAATTAACACCATTCTTTTTCCTGAGTAAAAAGAATATATATGATCTATAAATTTATAAAAGTTGAGTCAAATTTGCAAAATGGGAACTGTGTCAGAAAGTAAAGTCTTTTTATCGACATTTTTAGATGTTTTAAGGTTGACATTTTTCTAGACAGCTATTTTCTTAACAAAAGTTCAGATGGATCCATCTATATATGTAATAACCAAGGTCATAGTTGGATAGAATGTATATGGAGTTAATTAATCAAATAATTGAAGGACTAAATTTTCAAGTGTCATAAATGTTACCATAAGCCAAAACTAGAATCAACCAAATTATGATTTGGCATCATATTCCACATCATACTTCTTTAAAAATCTCCATGGTGGTAAGTGTTGTTATAATTCTGATACCTATTTCCACCATTTTGAATTCTTAGATAAAAATTAATTTTAGCTGAATCCAACTCTCTGTGATTGAGTAGGCTGACAATAATTCTCTATAAAATTTTATTTTAGTAAGGAGTATCAATATTTAGCATCTTTCTGACAGAAAACATATGTGAACCACAGCATGTCTCTTCTTATGCCACAAAATCAGACCATGAATGCAAAAATACAAATGGTGTTCCTGAGAAATAAAAGCATTTTACATCCTCATGTTAACCACTTACCAAATAAATAAAGAACATGTAATGTGTTGAAGGCAGAGAAAAAATAGCTACTGAGGACACAATAAGAGTCTTTTATCTTTACTCTTATATCAGTGGTATTTTTGGAGAACAAGGAGACATTAAAATTTTATTTTGGATACTTAATCTTTCCCAAAATATAACATTTCTATTTCCTGGACATAAATTCTTTGTTAGTATGAAACACACCATCTTATCATTTATTTTAATACTCCAGACATTATATATGTTTAAGTTAAAGTTAGAGTTTCTTTTGGGAAACTTTCTCTTGGGTCATGGAAGTTATGTAATCAATCTTTGTATATCAAACTGTAAGGAATATCCATAATTTTATTCAACTGATACATGTATTCTGTACTGACCTTTCATATAATATAAACAGGCTTGCCATAAGTAGCACAATTTTCTAAAATGATGATAAACACTTCAACATTTTCTGGACAAAACAAAAATCTTCCCTTGATTGCACTATAGTTTTAGTTTTAGAAAATTTAGTCTATTGCAAAACTGTGAAAAAAAATTCAGTGTTTGTGTTCTAGACTCAGAGATTATAAACACATTTTTAATCTATTTAAACTCCAGCTGTGTAATACACAGAATGAGTTTTCATTGGGAGAGACTCTTTCCTACAAAACAGATCCTAGAGTATCCCTGGTTCCCTCCCACTAAAATTCCCCTAATCATTTTATCAACAAAGAATACCCCCTCAGATTTCTACTGCTCTCTAATGGAGGTAACAAGCTGTTTTTTAAACCGTGAACTAGGTCCAGATTTCTAAGGTAGAACCTTGAAATGGGCTCCACAGAATATAGCAATGCTGTGGGTCCACGGATCATAATTTTCATGAACCACAAAATATAATAAATCATTTCCTTTTCAAAAATGTTTTATATACTTCTTATAAAATCAGTTTGTTTATATATATATACATACACATTTGGGATTATATAATCAGCTTGTTACTTATATAGCAACATAACCTCAGTTATCTCTAAGGTTATATGTCCCAGATGTTTGGTGGAGAAAAAGATAACCTTGGCCTCAGGGTATCTTTTTTAATTACCAGAATCTTTTTTTTTTTTTTTCCCTTCAGTTGCCATAAGACCTAATAACAAAGCTTGGTTTGATCAGACTCTAAGAGTTCTGGAGGGAGCGGGGAGGAATCATCAATTGTAAGTTGGTCTCTATAATCCAGACTGTCCTAGAAAGAGCTGGAGAATTCTGTCCTTACACTGAGGCCTCATGGGTGAAGGGAAGGCTAGTCAAAGACTCTGAGTGAGTACTTTAGTGTTATCTCTGGTGCTGCAAATAACCAACCCTTTAAATTTGTGCAAGGTCACTTTGCCTTTAAGCACCTCAGTTTCCTTATCTGTAATAAGAGGGGAGTGGCAATGAACTCTACTGCCCTTTCCAGCTCTAAAATTATAGATTTTCAGGGATGTGTTTGGAGAACACTCTAGTATTATCATTTCAAAACTAGCAGGGATGCCAGAGCTCAGCAGAGGCTTCCAGCAGTTAGAGGAAATAGTAAATGATTAGTCATTTCCTTTGTTTATGACACTGAAACTGCTGAGCCCAATTGCACTAGGACTTACAGAATTGAAGGGGTCAGAACAGATCAGGCAACCACTCCACACTCTAGACCTATAAGTAATTCATCCCCAAAGAGGTAGTTAAAAAGATACATGGTTTCTCAGCCCCCAAAATAAAAATAGATTTGTAACATTTTAAGCTCTTTTTATTTGTTCACATTGTATCACTTTTATATGCTTTAATAAGGTAGAATCAGTAGATTTGCCATTACCCTTTTATCGCTGAACTTCAACCAACCAACCAACCAACTAATCAATCTACCAAACATTAAATCAATTACCTATGAAACAGAATGATTATGTGCTTCTACAAGAACAAAAGTAAAATCATGGAATTATTGACTATTGGATCTTGATAAGCACTTTCAACCATCATAAAGACAATATCAAATATCAAAACACAGTTTAACACTAAAATTATTTTCACTTCTTTTAATTACATTTTCCTATTAAAAGTGGTTTGATTTACTAAAAAGGCTGTAATTTTGAATTTAATTTTATTAGTTTTATATTATTACTTAAAAGCCCATTGAACTGCTAAACAGAGCTGATTTTAAGTCTAACCTCTAAATTCCCATATCAACTTAAAGAGAATTTCTGCTAAAGCCCTGAAAACAGAGTTTATACTTGTCAATTCAGTTGTCAGTTTATCCATAAAATTCAGTAAGCTATTTTATCAAAGGAGCTCTATTTCACTATTTTCTATATCCTGCTTTAGCACTTAGAAAATTTGGCTATATTTGCTCAATAAAAAGCAAATTTAAAATAAAATAATTTGAGGTTAGTTACACAGGTTAGTTAGTTTAAATTCCTGTAATTCAATTTAAATTAAATAATTACTGTTTTGGTAAATATGTACATCCTTATTTTTATATCCATGTGATTTCATTAGACTTATAGCCCTTAAATTATGTTGTGCATTAGTATCACCCATAGAGCTTAATAAAAATACAGATTTCTAGTTTCTGCTATGATAGCTGGCTTAGTAGGACTGGAAGATGGCGTAGAAGGTAGGATTTTTAACAAGCATGTTAGCTTATGAATCTATTATCCACTCTTTGAAAAGTACCACACTAGACATTTTAGTATTTTGAAGTCACTTGTGGAAGTTTCATTGCTTTCAAAGGGTAAAATATGACACCCCAAGGTGTGCCTCTTTGGCATAAGAATTATTCCTGAATTTCAACAGTGAGTTCTGTTTCTGAGTCTAATCTCTGAATGTTATGCATTTGATAGTGGTTATTTCAGAAATTCAGTTCTTCAAAACTTTATTTCCTGAGCATGTGTACTTTTTGACAATTTGTGTTAAACATGTTTGGATCTTAAGCAAAAATGCCACTCTCCACCCAACAAAGGCTATTGCCCACATAAGTAGAAACCAATTCCTTATTTTTCTTTACAAATTATCTTTTAGCTTATTTTTATATAGGGGTCATGCTGTGGGAAAGAAACACGTTCATTATCAATAACATATAATGGAAGGAATTTATATTTATTCTGCTTTGCATATTTTTCTTTTCTATTACTTCACCTCCTGTTTGTGTTTCTGCATTTTGTTAGACGCTTTTAGAGTTACTGTAAACTCTAAAATATCTAAGACATCTCACTGATAATGACAACGGAAGCCTTAAAATTCTGGGACACTTCCAGTAATTCATCTTGAAGCAGTATTTTATTTATTTATTTATTGTTAAATATCTTCATGTTATACTATTAAGTCCAAGGACCTATACTTTTTTTATGACTTTGACTAAAGAGAAGACATGTAAGTATACATAAGTATCTGGAAAAAGTTGTATATTACTAAGTCATGGGAAATATGATCAAGCAATGCAAATTACATCAACCAGAGGCACTGCCTCCTATTTTTATGAGGTTATGAGAGATCTGACTTGCTTTCCAATTACTGAAAAATAGCATTCTTGGGGTTCTGAAAACATTTAACATTTTTAAAGAGTTGTTAATATAGAACTCATGAGATAATAGGCCTTCCCTGATAGCTCAGTTGGTAAAGCATTCGCCCACAATGCAGGAGACACTGGTTGGATTCATGGGTCAGGAAGAACCCAGGAAGAAGGGATAGGCTACCCACTCTAGTATTCTTGAATTTCTCTTGTGGCTCAGCTGGTAAAGAAATTGCCTGCAATTCAGGAGACCTGGGTTTGATCCCTGGTTTAGGAAGATCCCCTGGAGAAGGGAAAGGCTACCCACTCCAGTATTCTGGCCTGGAGAATTCCAAGGACTATACAGTCCATGGGGTCTCAAAGAGTTTGACCTGAGCGCCTTTCACTTCACAAAATAATAAGCAATTTGTTGAGAATTACATGTGTTATAATTAAAGAATATATTGTAAAAAAAAAAAGAATATTTTGTAAAAAAAAAAAAAAAAAAAATTCCCCCAGCAGAATCATTCTTCCATCAATGTGTTTGATGAAAATAATATATACATAGAAATGTGAGAGATTCATAGTAATAAGTATATCTTAAAACTTAAATAATGACAAAGCTTATGTTTTAACTAAAATTTCATCTTTATTTAGGAACAATTTTAGGTCAAGTGTTATTTATTAGATGCTGGAAAATGAGTTCAGAATATGTGAGTATTGTAAGGTATTTCAACAAGGGTTGCCATTTAATTCATATTTTATGACAGTAATTACTTTTCCTTTCATGAAAGGTTATTGCCAAAATGAAAAAGAAGAACTATATATCTCAGATAAATTAAGACCAATGCTTTAAAAAATATTTTTTCTTGAATCCTAGTATTTAACTCTAAAGCTCTCTTGAACATTTTAATAGTAATTTTCTCCTAAAGCAGAAGCTGCAAGAAACTAAGATCCAATTCGAGGAACATGATAGTAAATAAAAACCCAGAAGAATAAGGTTGCTATACTGACAAACTACAGAAAGTCTTGAAAATGCAGTATTCCAGTATAAACTACTATTCCCATTTCTCTTTTATATTGTTGGACCCACGTGAAATGAGATTGAATCAATTGTCCATCACCTATGTAGTTAAGAAAGTTCTAGCAAAAGTAAAAATTACCATTTGCTCTATCAATGTTTAATAAAAATAAAATAAATTTGTTTTTGGATTATAGTTATTTGTAACTTGCTATTACAAATCATTTTTAATAATGTTTCACAGACTAATCTAATGATTATACTATGACTACTTTCCATATATTTTGGGAGAACTGTTTTTAATACTAAACCTTTTCTCCTCCTTCTCTTTAAATATTTTGAGATACTATTGAACTATTATTATTTGCGAGACTAGCATGAACACTTTTGTGCTAAATTTATTTTTATTGCACTATTAAGGAGGAATTATACATTGGATTAAAGCACTGAAGTTATATAGAATTATAGGGATTGGTTTAATGTGATGGACTGTTTCATAGGGATTAGTTTTATATAATATGATTTTTTTCCTAGTTTTGCTTCATTTTGTAAGTTGTGGGCATGGAAATATGTACAAATTAAAAATGAGAGCCAGTAGAGTATTTTAATGAAAGTCTGAACTGAATATAATACACTAGGATAAATGTTTGAGGCAGGGTATTATTTTATTTAATGTACTGGTGAATAACTTCATTTTATTCAAGGATAATCTTAGAATATTCTAAATGAAACACAGTGGTAAACATATGTTTAATTAACTTCTCCAACTTCTAATATATCTATTCCATTTTAATTACCCATAGCACATAATAATCTGATTATCTGATATAATATATATATATTAGTGTATATATATATATATACACACATATATATATTAGAATTTTCCTGTTGATTTTATTGATTTGTTGTTTCTGATTATTTTGTTGGTTGTCTGATTATAACTAGACTTATAATCAATTTGAGGGCCAGGAATTTTGTTCCTTTTGATCATTGTATTTCCAGCATGTGGTAAAGAGTCTATCTCACAGAAGGTGCTTAATAAATATTTGTAATTACTTATTGAGTCAATAATGTTAATATAAATAAATACAATCTGGGAAAGCAAGTTTTTCTAACTCTGCTTTAGAAATTAAGATTCATCTTTATTATAGATATAGAAAACTCTAATACAGGAGTTGGCAAACTTTTTCTATAAAAGATAATAAATATTTTAGTTTCTTCATGCCACACAATCTCTGTCAAAACAATTTAAGAGTACAGTTACAGTGTGAAAGCAGCCATGGATGATACATACATGAATCCATATGACTGTGTTCTTATAAAATTTTATCTACAAAAAGAAGACCCAATTTGGCCCACCAGAGAGGGTTTGTCATTCCCTGCATGAAGAAATCAGTTAATAAGCCAGACATTTTATTTCTATTTTGGGGCACCAGGAGGGGAAATGAAAGTAATATTATATTCTTTTGTGGATGGTTCTGAACACTGGTTTGAAGTTTTTGACTTTTTTCTAGTGACATGGAAGCCCCATTTAATATGCAAAGGAAGTAAAAAGCCATCACACATAATCAAACTATTGCCATAACACACTATATGAAAAAATTTTTCCTAAACAAAGTTCAAAGTCACTTGAAGGATGAGTTATTTATAAACAACTTCCTAAAAATGACAGTATAAACAGCTTTTATTCTTGAGTGTGTTATGAAGAGAAGATTGCATATGATAAGCATTGTATAGAAAAATCAGGTTTGTGATATTTTGAAAATTAGGGCAAGCAAAATAAGGATGTCAGCACAAATTTTTTAAAATATTACAGTTTTTGTGAGATTTATATTATCTGTCAGTTCAGTTCATTCAGTTGTTTCTGACTCTTTGCCACCCCATGGACTCCAGCACACCAGGCTTCCCTGTCTATCACCAATTCCCAGAGTTTACTCAAACTCATGTCCATCGAGTCGGTGATGCCATCCAACTATCTCATCCTTTGTTGTCCTTTTCTCCTGCCTTCAATCTTTCCCAGAATCAAGGTCTTTTAAAATGAGTCAGTTCTTCACATCAGGTGGCCAAAGTATTGGAATTTCAGTTTCACCATCAGTCTTTCCAATGAATATTCAGGACTGATTTTCTTCAGGATTGACTGATTGGATCTCCTTGCAGTCTAAGAGACTCTCAAGAGTCTTCTCCAACATCACAGTTCAAGAGCATCATTCTTTGGCACTCAGCTTTCTTTATATTCCAACCTTCACATCCATATATAACTACTGGAAAAACCATAGCTTTGACTAGATGGACCTTTGTCCATCAAGTAATGTCTCTGCTTTTTAATATGCTGTCTAGGTTGGTCATAGTTTTTTCTTCCAAGAAGTGTCTTTTAATTTCATGGCTGCAGTCACCATCTGCAGTGATTTTGGAGACAAAAAAATAAAGTTGGTCATTGTTGCTATTTTCCCCCCATCTATTTGCCCTGAAGTGCTGGGACTGGATGCCATGATTTAGTTTTTTGAATGCTGAGTTTTAAGCCAGCTTCTTTACTCTCATCTTTCACTTTCATCAAGAGGCTCTTTAGTTCCTCTTCACTTTCTGACATAAGACTGTTACTATCCAAAACACAACCTCTGAAATTAACAACTTTGAATAAAAATACTCAATAAATTGAGTATTATTTATTCTACTCAACAGTGTATAAAAAATTCACTAATACTTTATATTGTTTTTAGTGAAGAATAACAATAATAACAAGACACAACCTTGAATAAAACAAAGCAAAACTTTGACTATACATGCCTTCAAACCTTCACACTGAAACTGTCTTTCTCTGTTTTCACAGTTTCAACCTTCCTGGAAGCATAAACTACATTTAGAGTTTCTGTTTTCTTAACCTCCCACAGATTATAATCTGAGCCATGGGAATCACTCATTTTAAAGTCACTAAGGGACTTCCCAGGTGATGGTGGTAAAGAATCTGCCTGCTGATGCAGGAGATACAAGAGATGCGAGTTCAGACTCTGGATAGGGATGATCCCTTGGTGTAGGAAATGGCAACCACTCTAGTATTCTTGCCTGGAAAATTCCAAGGACAGAGGAGCCTGGCAGGGAATAGTTAATGGGGTCACAAAGAGTCAGGCTTAGCTGAGCATGCACCCAAAATCACTATATCCTCCTCAAAGCCAAATCCAACAATTTTCATCTTCCTTTGCCTTGCTGGAATTCCCTGGTGGCTCAGATGATAAAGAGTCTGCCTGCAATACGGGAGACCAGAGTTCAATCCCCTGGAGGGAAGATCTCCTGGAGAAGAAAATTACAACCCATTCCAGTATTCTTGCCTGGAAACTCCCATGGGTGGAGAAGCCTAACAGGCTAAGAGTTGCAAAGAGTTGGACCCGACTGAGCGACTTCACTTTTTCTTTTCTTGCCTTGCTGAACACTATACAACTTCTACTGAGTACACTGTTTTGGTACAATCCCCTTTCTTCTGTAGTAATAGGAAATATTGGGTCTCATTATTCTTCACTAAACAACAATATAGAGCAATAGTGAATTTTTTACTCACTATTGAGCGGAATAGATACTACTCAGTTTATTGAGCATTTTTTATTTGTTTATTGAATAGAATCACTTGGCAGCAAATTAAATTCCATTTTCCTCAATTACTACTCTTTATCCATTCCATTTGCATGCCTTCAGATAATCTGGTTTGATTGGAATTATGGTTTCTCAGTGATAAAACTGAAGCTTACCTCTAAAATTTTGGATTCTTGCTCTGGTGGAGTATGCCAAGCTTCCACAACACAGAAGCAACATTTATTTCCTCTGTTCAATAATTTACTGATCCACTTCTTGCATATTAGATACTAAGAATACTAAGCACATTGCATTGTCCTTCTTTGTGGTACTTCCTTGTAGGGACAAAAGCAATCTTCAGCAGATCACAGCTCTGTAATATGAGATTTACACTTCACCAATGAGGAAATGTTAACAGATGTTAACAATGTTAATATACATTGTGGTGCACATAATTGGTGTTTCCCTGGTAGCTCAGATGGTAAAGAGTCTGCTTGTAATGCAGGAAACCTGGATTTGATCCCTGGGTAGGGAAGATCCACTGGAGAAGAAAATGGCAACCCACTCCAGTATTCTGGCCTGGAAAGCCCAATGGATGGGGGAGCCTTTTGGGCTACAGTTCATTGGGTCCCTGGCAGGTTACAGTCCATGGGGTCACAAAGATAAGTAGCTTTGAAGAGTATAACTTTGGAGCTAAATCATCAAGGAAACAAAAGAAAAGAACAATAGATGCTTTTCAAGGAGGAAAACAACATTCTGGGTAAAGCTAGAGTATGCAGGATACTCAAAAAAGAGATGGGTCTAGTGATTTGCTGTGGTTGTTCAGTTGCTCAGTTGCTCAGCTGTGTCTGACTCTGTGACCCAATGGACTGTAGCCCACCAGGCTTCACGGTCCTTCACTATCTCCCAGAAATTGCTCAGACTCATGTCTATTGAGTTGATGATGCCATCGAAACATCTCATCCTCTGTTGCCACCTTCTCCTCCTGTCCTCAATCCTTCCCAGCATCAGAGTCTTTTCCAGTGAGACAGCTTTTTGCATTAAGTGGCCAATCTGACAATCATTTTAACATCTGTCCTTTAGGGTATGGAGAAATTTCTTTGTTCATGGTATATCTTTTTCCTTCCCCACTCAACCAAATAATTAGAGAGGCAGGAATTCTCATTCTTTTTTTTCCTTTGGAGAATATATATATAACCCAGTCCCTCATATTTGAGGCTGTACAATTACTTCCTGAATTAAGGAATCTCCTGTTCAACTTTACTGATACAAAAGTCTTAACCCCTTGCCTGTCACGTATGTATAATTCACTAACACTCAATTAAGTTCATTCCACTTCCCTCTTTTAACTTCCCTAACATAGAAGTACATGCCATGACAAATCTGCCATTTACCATTAAGAATATCCTTTATGTCTAAGGCTCCATGAGGGTGTAATACTGTCTCATGCGGTACACATAAAGATCTTGTGTTCTGGTTTTTAAAAATCTGGAAAATATGACAAGTTACACTAGAATGAAGTGAATGGCATTACTATTTTGCACCACTGATTGACAGCCATTATTCATCAATTTTATTCAATCTCCCCAACTTCTGTGAAGTTCTTTAACAGAAGCATCACTGTGATGTGAGAAGAAGAGTAAGGCTATTATCTTAACAAAGCTTTTGTAGTTGCCATCAATGTACAAACCTTGAATTTTTATCTTCATTAACTTAGGGGCATGAAATGTAGGCTTTCTTTTCCTTCAAAGACTCTGACTTTATTTGAGATTCAGTACACATCCAATAATAATTAGAACATGATCATGACTCTTGAGTAATGCTTTTGAAGGGTTGCCATTAAAGAGGCTTTTTATTTCTGGTCCACACAGCACAACACAAAATGAGCTGATGCTGGCGGTAATTACCAAGTGAACTCAGTCACTGTAGAAAGTCAAACTGGGAAATTTACATTTGGATAATCTTTGTTATTTCTGTGACTGGCTGTCTAAGAATATAAATATTTAATTTTACCAAATTAATTGTATCGAAAATATTTCTTAACTTTTCAATGTAAACTTTTAAGGGTGTTTTGATAAAAAATCAAAATAATGGCTACTTCTAGGAGGGACACTGATTGACAGAGGGCATGAAAAAAACTTCTGGAGTGATGGTTGATTCTCTGTTTCCATGTAGGTTGTAGTTATACAACTGGGTGGCTCCTCAAATCAGGTACTTAAAATTAGAGTTCTTTATCCATCTCATTTTGTTTATTTTCTACTACAAGTTAAACAAAACAGAAAAAAGTGGAATAGAAAAGAAGGAATCATTATATCAATTGTTATTTTTGAAATTCTACTATGTAAAGTAATATTCAGTTATAGAGATGTGGAGGAGTCATTGCCTTTTAAGAGTTCATAACCAACATTCAAATCTTTGGATGCCCACTAAGATTTTAAGCGTATCAGAACTACATGGATTCACACATTTTAAATATTTGAAGGTTTAAAGTTTTATGGAAAAGTCTCATGTTGAATAGATACAGACTTTCAGTATGTCAGAAAAGCCTTGATTAGATTCACATATATGAATAATAACTTATCCTGCTGCTGCTGCTGCTGCTAAGTCGTTTCAGTCGTGTCCGGCTCTGTGCGACCCCATAGACGGCAGCCCACCAGGCTCCCCTGTCCCTGGGATTCTCAAGGCAAGAACACTGGAGTGGGTTGCCATTTCCTTCTCCAATGCATGAAAGTGAAAAGTGAAAGTGAAGTCACTCAGTCGTGTCTGACTCTTAGCGACCCCATGGACTGCAGCCTACCAGGCTCCTCTGTCCATTGGATTTTCCAGGCAAAAGTACTGGAGTGGGTTGCCATTGCCTTTTCCAATAACTTATCCTAGGATGTACAAAAACATAAAGTAATCTATGAGGTATAAGTAAAGTTTTAGCCATGTATTATTATTTTATGATATCTTTATTAGAATCATTAATATCACACTTTAATTTAGATCTTTATAAAAGAGATTATAACTAACCACAAATTCCATTTTCATGGAACTTCAAACAGGATCTTCTCTTAAAATAGGATTTTCTCTAACTTAAAACAGGATCATATACCTTCTGTCCATGGTTGTTTTCTATTGGGTAGAACATATTTAGTCAAAAATAAAGCAAAATGAAAAAATTCCTGTATCAAAGACACAACAAAGTCACTTTATATTATTTAGGTACAAATATCCTTTTTCCTTATTTGAAGCTTACTTCCACTTCTGTGACAAATTATTTATTTCTTTTGTTTTTCTGTAGACTTTGTTTAACCTTGGCTGTATAACAGTGCTCAGTCTTTTCTGACTTTCCTTATTCATGCATATATTGCTTTTACAGATCAGTTGTGAGCTCTATGAAAGATATAATCACATCTCCATACTCTCAAAAGAGTGTAGTACAACACCTTAAATTCAATAACCAGTTGAAACTTATTTCTCTCAAAGTCAAGTGCTTGGAGTTAATCTTTAACACTTTAATCCCTGGTAACAGTATAATACAAACAGAACAGAAAAACAGTAGGGTTCTCTCATGGTTATTCCTCTAGTTCTGTGGAAAGAGAACAGCTGTCATATAACTGAGTGGTAAGTACCAGTACTAACCTCTAGTCTACAGGCTCCTTTCTTCCCAGGACCTGACAAGGAAGGTAAGGTTGTTTATATATTTTGCTTTTCTGCCAATCCCTCAAAGTGGTTGTTCAAACCCTACCATTTCCTGCAAGCTACTTCTCATCCATCCTCACCAGAATCTCAGCAAATGACTATACTTCCTACATCTTAGGATAAAAGAGCCACTGGACTTGAGGGCTGCAATCTTTTCTTCTACGATAAATGTATTTCCATCCAAATTCAGCCTTAATCTTTCCACTTCTGTCTATGGAAAAAGACCCCTCCTTCTATAAAAGCTAATGCTTCCATCCTCTTTTGCTGAGACCTTCTTCCCAGTCATCTATTCATTTCAAAATCATTAATATCCTTTCTCCTCCATTCACATAGTATGTCCCATCCTAAAACTGCTCCTTGGTTAGGCCTCTCTATATAACTCACTACCTCCACTTCTACAAAAAGTAGTCTAAACCAGGGGCCTGCAAATTTTAAGTGTAGATAGTAAATTTGTTAACCTTCGCAGGCTAGAGTTGCCACACCTTTTCAGCTCAGCAGTTGTAGCATGATTGCTTTTCCGGTCCTCTCCTCTTGTTCTCCACTGCCATCTAAACCCAACTAATTTAAATGTTATCTACCCTGACTATCGCAATAACTTCCCTGATTCTTTTATTTCTCTGCTGAGGTGTTTCAGTGTTCAGTATCTCCCCCTTCAGTTGTTACTTTTTAACATTGCTAGTAATGTTTTTGCAAATTGTAAATACTATATAAATCCACGCTTAGAATTAGTGAATGGATTATCCTTGAGAATAAAATACCAACTCAACTCAGAGAGAAGGGGAAACACCCTGCTCTTATCTCTGCACATTTATTTCATCTTCTCTCTAGATATCCTAGACTTCATGAAACTCTCCAAATGTGCTTTAAATTACTCCCATATGCTTTCTTACTTCTATGTACATTTAACTGGGATGTTTTCCTTCCCAGGATGCCTTTGTCCGATCATCTTCATCTTTTAATTCTCTATGCAGGGATGTGGAAACATTTAGCTTTCTGTGTTAGAATGTTCCCTTAGGACCTGGACATCACTAATATCTTGTATTATACTGTTTCCAGGGCAGTGTACTGAATATATGAATTGAAAGACATAGAGCAATATTGATAAAAACCATGCTCTGTTGGTTAATGTTTAGCAATGGATGGACCCAATCCTTTCAAAGTGGCAAGTCATTTGGAATTGCTAGTGACTGATTTGACTCCTCCCTCATTGTCTAACCCCACAATAATCAGTGACTTTCACTTTCATGGCCTCAAAAGGCATAGGACATTAAGTATTGGGGACATTCTTACCTGTAACTCTAAATTTCTTCCCTTCTTCACATGACTTGCTCCACCAATACTCCTATACTGAGAAATACTCAGGCAAAACAGCTGTCAAGTACTTCCAAGCACTTCTTCTCCATGCAATTGCATGCTGACAGTAAAGAGGATCTTTGGGTTTTTCTAGCTCATCCAGAATCTAGACCAAAAGGGAAATGTTAGTATTTCTTTCTATAGCTACTTCCAGTTTTAACTAGCAATGCTTTTAGGAGTCCCTTCCTGGAATGTAGCTTGAGGTCTAATATATAATTCAGAAACAACAACACATATCCCCAGTTCATATTCTAATACACCTTAAGTATCATCTTTAAGCCAATTTTACTCCTACAGGACTGACTCTCCTTAGCCTGGATCCATTTATTATAATAGAAATCGTCACTTGAATTCCCAACAGTCACCTATCCCAATGAATAGGACTAGACCCACATAGTTTATCAAACCAAAAATCTAGTGTCATCTTCAAATTTTTCCTCTTTTTTACCATTCAATTCATTCTGCCCAATCACCAAGTCCTTCCTGAGTTCTTAAATATGCCTCAACTCCATCCACTGCTAAACCCCAATTCAAACAATTTCTCATCTGGATTATTGTAATTACCCAATAAGTGGTCTCTCCAGTGACAATTTTATATTTCTTCATGCTATATTCTTCACGCTGTAGACAGAAGAACATCTGCAAAAAGCACATTGGCCAATGCTATTCTTCTTCAAAACACACACATATTTTTATCTGGACCGTTCTCATTTGGCCCTGCTTATTTTTTCAGAAACATTCCCTTATCTTTACTCAGCTTTCTGCTCCTATATTTGCATTCCCTTGGGACCAGGAAGTTAAAATACCACTTGTAGACTTCTAGGTATCTCTTCCCTGACTGCTTCTTGGCAGGGTCCTTACATAAATTTGATATTTACTCTGCTTGGAATGGTCTTCCTTTTCTTCAACCCACTGCCTCTCCCAAAGAAAGGTAATGCCAAAGAATGCTCAAACTACTGCACAATTGCACTCTTCTCACAAACTAGCAAAGTAATGCTTAAAATTCCCCAAGCCAGGCTTCAACAGTTTGTAAACTGTGAACTTCCAGATGTTCAAGCTGGATTTAGAAAAGGCAGAGGAACAAGAAATCAAATTGCCAACATCTATTGGATCATTGGAAAAGCAAGAGAGTTCCAGAAAAACATCTATTTCTGCTTTATTGACTATGCCAAAGCCTTTGACTGTGTGGGTAACAACAAACTGTGGAAAATTCTGAAAGAGATGGGATTACCAGACCACCTGACCTGTCTCCTGAGAAATCTGTATGCAGGTCGAGAAGCAACCCTTAGAACTAGACATGGAACAACAGACTGGTTCCAAATAGGAAAAGGAGTGCATCGAAGCTATATATTGTCACCTTGCTTATTTAACTTACATGCAGAGTACATCATGAGAAATGCTGGGCTGAATGAAGCACAAGCTGGAATCAAGATTGCCAGGAGAAATATCAATAAACTCAGATATGCAGATGACACTCCCCTTATGGCAGAAAGTGAAGAAAAATGAAAGAGCCTCTTGCTGAAAGTGAAAGGGGAGAGGGAAAACAGTTGGCTTAAAGCTCAACTTTCAGAAAACAAAGATCTTGGCATCTGGTCCCATCACTTCATGGCAAGTAGATGGGAAAACAGTGAAAACAGTGACAGTTTATTCATTTATTTTTTTAGGGGGGGGCCTCCGAAATTATTGCAGATGGTGACTGCAACCATAAAATTAAAAGATGCTTGCTCCTTAGAAGAAAAGCCATGACCAACTTAGACAGCATATTAAAAAGCAGAAACATTACTTTGCCAATAATCCATCTAGTCAAAGCTATGGTTTTTCCAGTAGTCATGTATGGATATGAGTTTTGGGCAATATAGAAAGCTGAGCGCTGAAGAATTGACGCTTTTGAACTGTGGTGTTGGAGAAGACTCTTGAGAGTCCCTTGGACTGCAAGAAGATCCAGCCAGTCAATCCTGAAGGAAATCAGTCCTGAATATTCATTGGAAGGACTGATGCTGAAGCTGAAACTCCAGTACTTTGTCCACCTGATGTGGAGAACTGACTCATTTGAAAAGACCCTGATGCTGGGAAAGATTGAAGGTGGGAGGAGAAGGGGAGGACAGAGGATGAGATGGTTGGTATCACCGACTCAATGGACATGAGTTTGAGTAAACTCCAGGAGTTGGTGATGAACAGGGAGACTTGGCATGCTGCAGTCCATGGGGTCACAAAGAGTCGGACACGACTGAGTGACTGAACTGAATTGAACCTCTCTCTCAAGGATCACATCCTGCTTTCTCATCTTATAAGATTTCCCTGAAATACCAGGTTTGTTTTGCACATCTCTTATATGTTCCTACACTCTTCTCTTTCTCTTGTTATCTGTATTGTAAACATCTGTTCATTGTCTGTCTATCTTTAGGGACATTAAGTTCCATGATGAGGAATGCTGTTTTGTTCTTAATTATATATCCAGGGACAATTATACAGTAACTGATTAGCATAATATGAGATAAATGGAATAAATGAATGAATAATTACAGTTTTAATGATAAGAAATCAAAAAAAGAATATGTGAGATAATAGAACATCATTAAGTATTTCCAGAAGAAACCATCTTCAAACTACCTTTTCTACTAGCTGATAGAATAAAAGACCATATAGACTGAGTTAATAAACAGAAACTGTTTAGTGACTATTGAACTCCATATAGAATTTATAAATATATATCAAGCTTTTTGTGGATCAAAACTTATTATTTCACACAATGACCTTTTCATTTAAAAACATATTGTCTTGAGAACCATCTTCATTATTTTTCCTTTTTTTTTTAAATTTTCTCAATAGTTGTTTGAATTTGTCTATGCACTGTTGAATAGAAGTATGTGAGCAGCCTAAAAATACAAAGGAATTCTTCTAGAATCAAAAAGAATACGAAAAAGAAATGGAAAAGATTCACAAAGAAGTGGAGAATTCAGAATTGTGTAGTGCCATGACTCAATTAAAATGTTTATGTCAGAACCAAAAAATCTCATATTGATATATTTTTTCATTTTGCAGTATAATTATTTGAACATCCTCAGAGTTATAAAGCAGTGCAGGCTCTTCATTTGTTAAGTAATTATAGGTTAAGAATGACAAAGTAGAGATGTACTAATAAAAACTTATTTAAATACCAATGAAGTCAATTAAATGCTGCTTAGCTTTTTAAATTTTATTTAAAAAGTTAAGCATAGTAACTTACTTTCTTCAGGGTCTCTGAATTTTCTTTCTGTGAAAAAAATGTCCAAGTATAAAATGAAGATTATAGGTTCCCCTTGTTTGCTACACAGAAAGTTTTATATATAATGTACAAATACACACTCATATAAAAAGCCTTTACTCTTTAATTTCAAGGAATATGCTACTTACTTTTCTCCAACTTGGAAAATATTTATAACATAACTTCCTTTCTATAGTCTTGAAATATTTGAAAACAAGTATTCCATATTCCACTTTGCTTTTCTACTCAGGTCTTCCTTTTTGTTTTCAACTAATTTTCTCCTCATCCCTGAAAGCAACAGTACTAAGCATGAGTGGATTATAAGTCAAGAGAATGCATATACATGGATAGAAAAGTGCTTATCATCTATATATTTACGATTAGCGGACTAAAAAGTTTACGAGTCATTGGTTAAACCTTAAAAGACAAGAAAGGAATTCATTGGCATAGAAAAGCTCTCAGATGATCCGTATTTTCTCACTATCTCATTTAATGCTTATGGCAATGATAATAGTAGAAGGGAAAAAACGTAGTCTAGGGTGACAGGATAATCAGTATGCTGTACCTCAGGAAGTCTGCTTCGGAGACTAACTTTCATAATGTTGAGGAAGGCGTTCATAATTAGAATCATGTGAGCATCCAAACGGAGAAGGCAATGGCACCCCACGCCAGTACTTTTGCCTGGAAAATCCCGTGGACGGAGGAGCCTGGTGGGCTGCAGTCCATGGGGTCGCTAGAGTCAGACACGACTGAGTGACTTCACATTCACTTTTCACTTTCATGCATTGAAGAAGGAAATGGCAACCCACTCCAGTGTTCTTGCTTGGAGAATCCCAGGGACGTGGAAGCCTGGTGGGCTGCCGTCTATGGGGTCGCACAGAGTCGGACACGATTGAAGCGACTTAGCAGCAGCAGCAGCAGAGCATCCAAAAATATCAAACTCATGACAATAGGCACACATTAAGTCTAACCAGATATCCAGAGAATTAGTAGACAGGAGAAAATAGTACTGATTTAGTTAGTTTAATCTATTATCCCTTAGAGAATTTTTTCCTTTATTGAAATGGTAAAATGAAGATTTAGATAATTATTTTCTAGAATCATAGATAAGTCATCATGTTCCATACACCTGTGGTACAGCAATGTACCATAGCATGGGAAGATCAGAAGAATGACTGATTAGAGAGGCTTCAGAGGGAACAAAAATGGCGCTCTGGCAAGCAAAGGGAAAGACAATGAAACTGATGGTAAAGACAAAAATAAGAAAGCAAATAAAAAAATAATTCACATAATAGAAAAGAAATATTTGCATGCAATTAGGGGGTAAGGGTTTTTCTTAGTAGCATGTAACTGATGATTCAGAATAACCTAAGAAACCAAGCACATGGCTGAGAGTGTGATAAAATTATACTCCATGGACACCACCAACTTCTAGAAAGGTAATCCAGACAGTCAAATCTCTCACACGCCAAAGGAAATAAGTGAATACTATACTACTGATCTGATCTGATCTGATCTGATACTACGTATTTGCATGCAGGTGGCAATTTAAGCATAGATTTCCTGTTAATTAACGTTATACTTAGATTTTATTTTGGTCAAAGAAGGATTTGTCCATATTTTATGAAATGACATGCATACTGGAAAAGACTATTCTAAGGCAAAATACCCAGTTCTTTTCTGGGCAATATCTGTCTGTAATCACCCCTGTTGATCATAGAAGACAGTGTATTTCTCAAACAGAATGATCTGGAAAAAGTAGTTGGAAGAAGATTCCAAGAAATTTTAGTTTGCTATAGACAATCTAGTTGGTGATGGACAGGGAAGCCTGGTGTGCTGCAGCCCATGGGGTCGCAAAGAGTTTGGACACGACTCAGCAATTGAACTGAACTGATAGGCAATATATCATGACTTGAGGGAACGCATTAGATGAGTTCTCTGTTTATGTTTTACCTTCTGGGCAGGAGCCAGAGTTTATGCCACACTGACTCCATACCATGTAGGACATTTATTAGTCTCTAGTGGTTAAGTTGAATCCCTCACTTACCAGACTTGAGTTGAAGGAGATACTGCACATCCCTCTCCCTTGATAGAATAGTTGATGGGGATTGCAACAGAGATTTCTCCAAAAATACTTTCTCACATTATCTCTTTCCCCTTTCACTTGAATTGCCTTGAAAGTGAAAATGAAAGCATTAGTTGCTTAGCTGTGTCTGACTCTGCGACTCCATGGACCGTAGCCCACCAGGTCCTCTGTCCATGGGATTCTCCAGGCGAGAATGCTGGAGTGGGTAGGCATTTCCTTCTTCCTGACTCAGGGATCAAACCCAGGCTTCCCCCATTGCATGTAGATTCTTTGCCCTCTGAGCCACCAGGGAAGGCCAGAGGGGTTCACCAACTATGGAACTAATTTTTTTTCATTTCCTTGGTAAGCAACATTTCTTTTGAATTTAATGAGATTTCCATAAAAATTTGCAATTAAACAGTTTGGCTGTGTATAGAATTACCAGATTTAAAATAGTAATCATTGAGAATTAATATCCTTTGTATATTCTTGAGAATTAATAATTCTTGAGAACTTTGAAGCAATTGTTTTCTTTCCTTTTTATCAAATGTCCAGTCTTACCATTAGTCCCTTTACACATTCCAGGGCTAGTGGAATTGTTCTTTTTTATTTACCTTTTATTTATCATCCTATAAGCTTATAAACTTACAACTCCATAGTTTCTTAAATTAAATATTTTGTTCCTTGGTATGTGTAATGTTTCTCTTTATTACTTTAAATTTTGGGAATTTAATTATGAAACTTTATCACTTTCTGCTTTACATTTGCTTTTCTTTTTGGAAAAACTACTAATTTAATGTTAAGACTTAAAGATCAATGCTCTAATTTTCTATTTTCCATTTTCTTGTCTTTTGTTTCAATTTCTAGATTACGTCTTCAAACTTATCTTCACACTTTAAGCTTTAAAATTTTGGTTTTATTTATTTTTTTATTTCAAAATACTTTGGTTTCTGAATATTCTTCTTTTTTAAAAATGGATTCACATTGTTTTTTTTCACGAATATTTCTTTGACATTTTTGTCCTCTGCACTTTTTGTCTTCTAAATTTTTTTAATTAGTTCTGAGTATTGTTTGTCACATTAAAAACTTTTCTCAACTGTTAGGCCACTATTGGATATTCATTCATATTTGAGAGGGAGACACAAAATTTTATTTAGAAATCCCATCCTTTGGGTGGAGTTTATAAGTTAGTGTTTTCCCCTGTAGGATGACAGGATTTTTTGGAGAAAATTCAAATCTTAATATCTGAAATATCCAAAATTCTACCAGAGGGCCAGAATGGAATATGCCTGACTAATTATCTAGGAGCCAAGATGATAAAAAGTGCTGAGACTCTTACTACTCAGAAGTATAGATTTTTCATGTAATTTTCCTCCTTTTAGCATTATTCCTAAATATCCTTTGTATCTAATACCTCTAATTCTTGGGCATCTTCTGGTCACTTTCTTCAGAGAGTAATCCTCTCATGTCTTGTCTGACTGTGCCAGGTGGAAGAAGGGGTCTAGACCAGGAAGTGGATTAGGGATAATTTGTGTTCTTAAAACACAGTATGTATCTAGGAGAATGCATCTGTATTAGTTTTCCTGGGAGGTCATAAGAAAACATCACAAAGTGGGTGGCATAAGCAACATAAATTTATTTCCTCATAGTTGTGAAGGCTAGATGTCCAAGACTAAAGTGTCATTAGGTTGGTTTCTTCTGAGACATCACTCCTTGACTTGCAGATGACTATCTTCCCTCCCTGTGTCTTCACATGGTCTTTCCTTTGTGTGTGTCTGTGTCCTAATATTCTCCTTTTTTAATCATTTATATTTGATTAGGGCCAATCTTAATGGCATCATTTCACCTTAATCCCTTTTAAAGACCCTATCTCCAAACACATTCACCATCTGAGGAGTTGGGGGCTAGGACTTCAATCTGTGAATTTTGGGGAACAAAATTCAGCCCACAATATCATCTGTTGGAATTAAGGATGATCCAAAAACTGAAGTCAAGAGACTATTGCCAGAATATGAATGACCTTTGGCAGCAGGACCAATACACAATAGGAAATAGGAAGGTCAATATAGTCAGGTTGGACAGAGTTGCAGAAAAAATATGATCCATGGGGACAGGTTGTTTATGAGTAATCTTATGTATGTTTAAGTCACGGCACTAAAATTCTTCAAACCCAAAAATTAACCAGAGAGATCTGATAGCCAAGGACCATAAACAAAATTGTGTTTTTCACTACCAACAGATGTGGATAAAGAATGCCCCAAAGTATTCACTTACAGATATATAAATAAGGATCACTATCTGTACTGAAGAACAAAGTTAGAGCAAAAGGACTTCATTTTGTCATGGAGGATTTGTATTAGAGCTGCTTACATTTTCACCAACAAAACTGAGTCTATAAGAGTTTTTTTTAGAGACTACAAAGTTTAGAAGGGCATGGAAGAATATAAGTTATCCTAAGTGGATGATGTTATAAAATACTAATTATATTAGGCTTGCATTGGTGGCTCTCTAAATAAATTTAGTTTAAGGGGTAACATATTGAATCTTCTTAACTGTACTACGCTACTGTAGCCCTAACTTTTGTTGGAATATTTTTTCTCTCTCTTGGCTTCTCTCCAACTGATGAATCATATCACTGTTTATCCCAGGAGAACAAATGTTCCATGTCTGTGGTAAGTCATAATCTATTTCTATAGCAGCATCAGCTCTATATGACTTCCAGTCATTAAAATGATGCTTAGCCAATAAAGTCTAAAGTGTAATTCCATTATTCTATTTTTCTAAAATGAGGACTAACAATACAGAATACACACTTTTTATTTGCTACCATCTGCATTCTCTTACCTCATGTTAGGGGAAAAAAAGAAAGGCTTAGTGAAATGGACTAAAGAACCTAATAGCAGTGATACACTTGTGTGAATTATCAGAGTTAACAAGTAAATGTAGTAAAAGCAGCCAAAATTCAGAGTCACAATTACTTATGAAAATATTGATTGTTTGGCTATGAATAAACCTGGAAAAATATACAAAGTGCTTTAGGAGACATAGTTCTGGCCCTTCCATTAATCAGAAGATTGCCCAGGTCTAAATATTGACTGGTGATTTGCTTTCCTCTCTTGGAGGATCTCAGAGGAATGGCTCTATAAAGAAAGCAATCCAGATTCACAAAATCTGGAGCTTGGAGTAAACATTAAATAAGAAAACAGTCCTTACTGAGTATTAAAAATCAATCCTTGTGCTAAAAATGAAATATCTGTCTCCTATATTAGAAAAACAAGACATAGATTTAGCTTTTCACACATTTGCTATTCATTACACTTTTAAATGATATATATGCTCTGAAATCCTAGTCATGAAATTCAGATTTAGAATTTGAGTGAAATAAGTCAGAAAGAAAAACACCAATCCAATATATTAACATATATATATGGAATTTAGAAAGATGGTAACGGTGACCCTATATGCAAAAGAGACACAGATGTAAAGAACAGTCTTTTGGACTGTGTGGGAGAAGGCGAGGGTGGGATGATTTGAGAGAATAGCATTGAAACATGTATATTATCATATGTGAAATAGATCGCCAGTCCAGGTTCGATACATGAGATAGAGCACTCAGAGCTGGTGCACTTGGATGATCCTGAGGGATGGGATGGGGAGGGAGGTGGAAGGGGGGTACAGGATGGGGAGCATATGTACACCCATGGCTGATTCATGTCAATGTATGGCAAAAACCACTACAGTATTGTTTAGTAATTAGCCTCCAATGAAAATCAATCAATTAATTAAAAAAAATTGGTACTTATCAAGATTAAATCAATTCTGGTGATATTTTTCCATAAATATGTTTGTGCATGTTCCATAACTTTAAACTATATAAATACTTTTCTTAAGTATCCTCAAGTAATATTCCAAATGAATATATATTTGAAGGGTTTAAGCTCTTCTGGGCACAAAAAGATTTACATAATAAATTATAAACACTTACCAAAATATATATTAAGTGGAAAATCTACCTATTGGTAGATTTCAGTAGTGGAATATTCACACCTTTCATTCAAAACTTAAAGTGTTATTAAAAAGTTGCATTCCTTTTAACTTTTTTAATACATCTTTTTCTCAAGCACAATATCATTTTCTTTTCTTATTAAATATTCATTGACATTTGTGGAATAGGTTATACAACTTGCTGTGCATTGTCAATCAAACCTCTTAGCTACATATTATTGCTCTAAAGTGTTTATTGTTATGAAACAAATTTTACTCTTATTTTGCTTATTTCACTCATATCTATTTTACAAAGAGATACTTTTTTATATAAAAGTGGATGAAAGTAAGATATTTTAAATAAGATATCTTAAATGAGAGTTTGAATTTAAAACTGTATCAGGCTATTAGAATATCCTGAGGAAATTCATCTAGAAAGCACTTTTAAACTAGGAGCAAAAGGACAGGGAGGCACCCCATTATCCATTCTCACATGTAAGCAAAATTTTAAAATTTGCTTTATTTTTTGGTTTGCTTTTTTTTATATGTATTTTTTTATTGAAGGATAATTGTTTTATAGAATTTTTCTGCATTCTATCAAACCTCAACATGAATCAGCAATATGTATACATGTATCCCTTCCCTTTTGAATCTCCCTCTCATCTCCGTCCCCATCCCACCCTACCCCTCTAGGTAGATACAGAGCCCCTGTTTGAGTTTCCTGAGCCATACAGCAAATTCCCATTGGCTATCTCTTTTTCATAAGGTAATATAAGTTTCCATATTACTCTTTCCATACATCTCACCCTCTCCTCCCTGCTCCCCATGTCTGAGTCTATTCTCTATGTCTGTTTCTCCAATGCTGCCCTATAAATAAATTCTTCAGTACTATTTTTCTAGATTCTGTACATGTATGTTAGAATATGATATTCATCTTTCTCTTTCTAACTCACTTTGCTTTGTATAATAGGTTTTAGGTTCATCCACCTCACTGAAACTGACTTAAATGTGTTCCTTTTTATGGCTAAGTAATATTCCATTTTATATATGTACCACAGCTTCTTTATCCATTCATCTGTTGATGGACATCTAGGATGCTTGTAAATAGTGCTACAATGAACACTGGGATGAATGTGTCTTTTTCAACCCTGGTTTCCTCTCAGTATATAATTCCAGGAGTGGGATTGCTAGGTCATATGGTGGTATTATTCCTAGCTTTTTAAGGAATCTCCATACCATCTTCCATAGTGGCTGTATCAATTTACATTCCCACCAACAGTGCAAGAGCATTCTCTTTTCTCCACAACCTCTCCAGTGTTTATTGTTTGTAGAGTTTTTGATGAGGGCCATTCTGACCAGTGTGAGGTGATATCTCACTGTGGTTTTGATTTACATTTCTCTAATAAAGAGTGATGTTGAGGATCTTTTCATGTGTTTGTTAGCCATCTGTATGTCTTCTCTGGGGAAATGTCTGTTTAGGTCTTTCCCACTTTTTGATTGGGTTGTTTGTTTTTCTAGGATTGAGTTGTATGAGCTGCTTATGTATTTTGGAATTAATCCTTTGTCAGTTGTTTCATTTGCTGTTATTTTCTCCCATTCTGAGGGTTGTCTTTTCACCTTGCTTATACTTTCCTTTGCTGTGCAAAATCTTTTAAGTTTTATCAGGTTCCACTTGTTTACTTTTGTTTTTATTTCCATTATTCCATGAGGTGGGTCATAGAGGATCTTGCTTTGGTTTATGTCATCAAATGTTCTGCCTATGTTTTCCTCTAAGAGATTTAGAGATTTGGGTCTTACATTTAGGTCTTTAATCCATTTTGAGTTTATCTTTGTGTATGTTGTTAGGAAGTATTCTAATTATTGTTTTACATATAGCTGTCCAGTTTTCCCAGCACCATTTATTAAAGAGTCTGTCTTTGACCCATTGAATATTCTTGCCTCTTTTGTCAAAAATAAGGTATCCATAAGTGCATTGGGTTCATCTCTGGGCTTTCTATCTTGTTCTGTTGGTCTATATTTCTGTTTTTGTGCCAGTACCATACTGTCTTGATGACTGTAGCTTTGTGGTATAATCTGAAGTCAGGGAGGTTGATTTCTTCAGTTCCATTCTTTCACAGGGCTGCTTTGGCTACTCGGAGTCTTTTGTGTTTCATGTGAATTGTGAAATATTTTGCTCTAGTTCTGTGAAAAATGTTATTGGTAATTTGATAGGGGTCACATTGACTCCTAGATTGCATTTGGTAGTATAGTCATTTCCACAATATTTATTCTCACTACCCAGGAACATGAAATATTTTTCCATCTGTTTATGTCATTTTTGATTACTTTCATCAGTGTCTATAATTTTATGTGTACAGTTCTTTAGTCTCCTTAGTTAAGCTTCAAATCAGATCAGATCAGATCAGTCGCTCAGTCGTGTCTAACTCTTTGTGACCCCATGAATCGCAGCATGCCAGGCCTCCCTGTCCATCACCAACTCCCGGAGTTCACTCAGACTCACGTCCATTGAGTCAGTGATGCCATCCAGCCATCTCATCCTCTGGCGTCCCCTTCTCTTTTTGCCCCCAATCCCTCCCAGCATCAGAGTCTTTTCCAATGAGTCAACTCCTCGCATGAGGTGGCCAAAGTACTGGAGTTTCAGCTTTAGCATCATTCCTTCCAAAGAAATCCCAGGGCTGATCTCCTTCAGAATGGACTGGTTGGATCTCCTTGCAGTCCACGGGACTCTCAAGAGTCTTCTCCAACACCACAGTTCAAAAGCATCAATTCTTCAGTGCTCAGCCTTTTTAACAGTCCAACTCTCACATCCATACATGACCACAGGAAAAAACATAGCCTTGACTAGATGGACCTTTGTTGGCAAAGTAATGTCTTTGCCATATGCCATATTCAAAAGCTTTTGAATATGCTATCTAGGTTGGTCATAACTTTCCTTCCAAGGAGTAAGCATCTTTTAATCTCATGGCTGTAGTCACCATCTGTAGTGATTTTGGAGCCCAGAAAAATAGTCTGACACTGTTTCCACTGTTTCCCCATATATTTCCCATGAAGTGATGGGACCAGATGCCATGATCTTCGTTTTCTGAATGTTGAGCTTGAAGCCAACTTTTTCACTCTCCACTTTCACTTTCATCAAGAGGCTTTTTAGTTTCTCTTCACTTTCTGCCATAAGGGTGGTGTCATCTGCATCATCTGCATATCTGAGGTGATTGATATTTCTCCCGGCAATCTTGATTCCAGCTTGTGTTTCTTCCAGTCCAGCATTTCTCATGATGCACTCTGCATATAAGTTAAATAAGCAGGGTGACAATATACAGCCTTGATGTTCTACTTTTCCTATTTGGAACCAGTCTGTTGTTCCATGTCCAGTTCTAACTGTTGCTTCCTGACCTGCATACACATTTCTCAAGAGGCAGATCAGGTGGTCTGGTATTCCCATCTTTTTCAGAATTTTCCACAGTTTATTGTGATCCACACGGTCAAAGGCTTTGGCATAGTCAATAAATCAGAAATAGATGTTTTTTTCTGGAACTCTCTTGCTTTTTCCATGATCCAGCGGATGTTGGCAATTTGATCTCTGGTTTCTCTGCCTTTTCTAAAACCAGCTTGAACATCAGGAAGTTCATGGTTCACATATTGCTGAAGCCTGGCTTGGAGAATTTTGAGCATTACTTCACTAGCGTGTGAGATGAGTGCAATTGTGCTGTAGTTTGAGCATACTTTGGCATTGCCTTTCTTTTGGATTGGAATGAAAACTGACGTTTTCCAGTCCTGTGGCCACTGCTGAGTTTTCCAAATTTGCTGGCATATTGAGTGCAGCACTTTCATAACATCATCTTTCAGGATTTGGAATAGCTCAACTGGAATTCCATCACCTCCACTAGCTATGAAGTGATGCTTTCTAAGGCCCACTTGACTTCACATTCCAGGATGTCTGGCTCTAGGTGAGTGATCACACCATCGTGGTTAAGTTTATTCCTAGATATTTAATTCTTTTTGTGCCAAAGGTGAATGGGATTGATTCCTTAATTTCTCTTCCTGATTTTTCATTGTTAGTATATAGAAATGCAAGTGATTTCTGTGTATTGATTTTGTATACTGCAACTTTGCTAAATTCACTGATTAGCTCTAGTAATTTTCTGATACTATCTTTAGGGTATGACATGACAGTATCATGAGAGCTTAACGTCTTCTTTTCTGACCTGGATTCCTTTTATTTCTCTTTCTTCTCTGATTGCTGTAGCTAGGACTTCAAGAACTATGTTGAATAATTGTGGTGAAAATGGACACCCTTGTCTTGTTCCTGAACTCAGGGGGAATGCTGTCAGTTTTCATCATTTAGAATAATGTTTGCTGAAGGCTTATCATATATGGCCTCTACTATGTTGAGGTAGGTTCCTTCTATGCCATTTTTGAAGAGTTTTAATCATAAATGAATGCTGAATTTTGTCAAAGGCTCTTTCTGCATCTACTGAGATTATCATATGGTCTTTATCTTTCAATTTGTTAATATGGTATATCACATTGATTGATTTGCATATATTGAAGAATTCTTGTATCCCTGGAATAAATCCAATTTGATCATGGTGTATGAGCTTTTGGATGTGTTGCTGAATTTTGTTTGCTGAAATTTTGTTGAGGATTTTTTCATCTATGTTCATCAGTGATATAGGCCTGTGGTTTTCTTTTTTGTGTGTTATCTTTGTCTGGTTTTGGTATCAGTGTGATGGTGGTCTTGTAGAATGAGTTTGGAAGTGTTGCTTCCTCTGCAATTTTTTAGAAGGATAGGCATTAGCTTTTCTCTAAATGTTTGATAGAATTCTCCTGTGAAACCATCTTGTCCTGGGCTTTGGTTTTTGAGAGATTTTTTATCACAGATTCAATTTCATTGCTTGTAATTGGGTTGTTCATAATTTCTATTTCTTCCTGGCTGTCTTGGAAGATTGAATGTTTCTAAGAACCTGTTCATTTCTTCCAGGTTATCCATTTTATTGCAATATAGTTGCTCATAATAATCTCTTTTAATCCTTTATATTTCTGCATGTATGTTGTAACTGCTCCTTTTTCATTCCTAATTTTGTTGATTTGATTCTTCTCTCTTTTTTTCTTGATGAGTCTGGCTAAAGGTTTGTCGATTTTATTTATCTTCTCAAAGAACCAGATTTTAGTTTTATTAATCTTTACTATTGTTTCTTTCATTTCTTTTTCATTTATTTCTGCTCGGATCTTTATGATTTCTTTCTTTCTACTAATTTTGGGATTTTTTTTTGTTCTTTTTCCAGTTGCTTTAAGTGTGAAGTTAGGTTGTCTATTTGATTTTTTTCTTGTTTCTTGAGGTAGGATTTACTGCTATAAACTTCCCTATTAGGACTGCTTTTGCTGCTTCCCACAGGTTTTGAGTTGTGTTTTCATTGTCATTTGTTTCTAGAAATTTTTTGATTTTCCTTTTGATTTCTTTAGTAACCTGTTGGTTATTCAGAAACATGCTGTTTAATCTCCATTTGTTTGTGTTTCTTAGAGTTTTGTTTTTGTTTTTTTTTTCTTCTTGTAATTGATGTCTAGTCTCATACTGTCATGGTTAGAGAAGAAGCTTGATACAACTCCAATTTTCTTAAATTTATTAAGGTTTGATTTGTGACACAGGATGTGGTCTATCCTGGAGAATGTTCCATGTGCACTTGAGAAGAAGGTGTATTCTTTTGCATTTGGATGGAATGTCTTGAGGATAACAATGAGATCCATCTCATCTAATGTATTATTTAAGACTTGTGTTTCCTTATTAATTTTCCATTTTGATGATCTGTCTGTTGGTGTGAGTGTGGTGTAAAGTCTCCTACTATTATTACATTACCGACAAATTCTCCTTTCATGTCTGCTAGTGTTTGTCTTATGTATTGAGATGTTCCTATGTTGGGTGCACAGATATTTGCAATTGTTATGTCTTCTTCTTGGACTGATCCCTTGATCATTATGGAATGTTCTTCCTTATCTCTTGTTCTGCTTTAAATTCTATTTTGTCTGATATGAGGATTGCTACTCCAGCTTTCTTTTGCTTCCTGTTTGCATGGAATATATTTTCCATCCTCTCACTTTCAGTCTATATGTGTCTTGAGGTCTCAAGTGGGTTTCTTGTAGATAGCATATATATGGGTCTTGTTTTTGTATCCATTCAGCCAGTCTGTGTCTTTTGGTTGGAGCATTTAATCCATTTACATTTAAAGTAATTATTGATATATATGTTCCCATTGTCATTTTCTTTATTTTGGGGGGTTGATTTTGTAAATCCTTTTTCTTCTGTTTTTTTTTTTTTTTTTTTTTTTTACTATGTAAGTCCCATTAACATTTGTTGTAAAGCTGATTTGGTGGTACAGAATTTTCTTAACTTTTGCTTGTCTGAAAAGCTTTTTATTTTTTCATCAATTTTGAATGAGATCCTTGCCTAGCATAGTAATCTTGGTTGTATACTTTCCCCTTTCAATACTTTAAATATATCCTGCCATTCCCTTCTGGTCTGCAGAGTTTCTGCTGAAAGAGCATCTGTTAAGTGTATGGGGTTTCCCTTGTATGTTACTTGTTGCTTCTCACTTGCTGCTTTTAATATTCTTTCCAGTGGTTGGTGTAAGCTCTGTATAGGGTGAGATTTGTGCTGATTTTTTGTTTGTTTGTTTTTCATCTGATGGGCAAGGCCAAGTAATGTGGTAATCCTGTCTGCTGAAGATTGGGTTTATATTTTTATTTTGTTTGTTGTTTAGATGAGGTGTCCTGCACACTGTGCTATTGATGGTTGGGTGATGCTGGGTCTTGGTCTTATATTCCAGTGGCTTCCTTTTTGGGAATTCTCACTATTTGATACCCTCTAGGGTTAGTTCTCTGGTAGTGTAGGGTCTTGGAGTCAGTGTTCCCACTCCAAAGGTTCAGGGCTTGATCTCTGGTCGGGAACAAAGATTCCACAAGTGGTTTGTTATGGCATTAAGTGAGATTAAAACAAATATCCAAAAATGAGAAACCAAAGATGAATCCCAGACAAATGGCAATTATAAAATCAGCAAATAACAATGAAAATAATGAAATATACACATATACATGCACACCCATGAGCAAAGTCAAAAGAGTCCAACAAAAATAAAGTACAATAGATAGACTCAGTGAACAAAGGAAATAAAAAATTATATTTTCCAGTTAAGAACAAAACTAACTAAAGTATAAACTGGAAAACAAAACTAAAGCAAGATGCCAAGTGGGGGATAAAGCAATGAAAACAAAACTAACGAATATGTTGAGAGGAAAGGAAAGAAAGTAAAGAAAGAAAGAATAGATATGCAAAGATAGAGGTAGATGAAGAAATGCATTAAAGATTAACTTCAAGGGTAAAAGAACAGTAGGAAAGGCAATCAAAGGAATAAATATAGAAAAAATGCAATAGGTTTTAAAAAATTAAAAGTTAAAATAATAAAAAAGAGAAAAAAAGAACAGAAGAAGAAAGAAAAGAAAAAAAAAAACAGGGAAACTTCACAGAACTGCAAAAGCCCAATGTAGATGTAGATGTATATAATAAAAATTAAAAATGTGACTGAATATACACATATACATATGTGTGCATGCTAAGTTGCTTCAATCATATCTGACTCTTTGTGACCCATGGGCTGTAGCCTGTCAGGCTCCTCTGTCCATGGGATTCTCCAGGCAAGAGTACTGGAGTGGGTTGCTATTTCCTTCTCCATATACATACACACTCATAAGCAAAATCAAAACAGTCCAACAAAAATAAAGTACAACAGAATGACCCAGCAAACAAAGGGAAGCAAAAATTATGTCAACCGGAACAAAACTAATTAAAGCACAAACTGGAAAAGGAAACTAAAGCTAGGTGAGGAATAAAGCAATGAAAATAAACCTAACAAATATGTTGATACAAAAGAAAGAAAAAATAGATATGCAACATTACACAGAGGTAAAGAAGATTTATATATATTAAAGATTAACTGCAACTGGAAAAGAACAGTAGGAAAAGAAAACATGCAGAAAAATAATAATTGGTTTAAAAAATTAAAAATAAAAAAAGAGACAAGAAAAAAAAAAAAAAAGTTAAAAACTCCCCAGAACTGCAAAAACCCAACATATAGGCAGAGGTTTATAACAACGATAAAAAGTGTGACTGAGGAAAAAAAGAAAAACGAAAAAAGCTCAAAAGCTTAATTAGATTTCATAGTGCCAATAATATCAACAGCTACAACACAGCAAGTTGGGGTAGGGGAGGAAAAACAAATCCAAAAGAATCTACAGTCGAAACATAAGAATAATGAAAGTTTTTCTTGAGTCACTGCTGTCAGAGTCCTTTCCTTCTCTAGGAGTCACAGTCCACTTCACCTCCCTAGGATGCCCTCCAACACTGTGCTGATCTCTGGACCTGCTACGTGGGCAGCTCAGGTTCTAATATAGTCCTGCTGTGCTCTGTGTTCTTGCCTCCAGTGCCCACAGCTATCAGAACTAGTGTGTTTTCTTTTGTGGGAGCTCTCAATGAACTTTATATATTCCATAGACACAGAGTCTGCCTAGCTGATTGTGTGGATTTAATCTGAAGCTTGTACAGCTGGTGGGGTTTTGTGTCTTCTGCCTTAGTCACACCACCCCTGGGTTTCAATTGTGGTTTTATTTACACCTTTTGTTGTGGGTCATCCACTGGGGTTTGCTCCTGAGGCTGCCCTGGAGGACTTGGGTTTGCCCCTGTGAGGCTCAGTGTGGAGGTGGTGTAGCTGCTTGGCTCACAGGGGTTCTGGCAGCATCAGGTACTCAGGGGAGTTGATGGCTAGGGCAGCAGGAAATACACTGCTCTAGAAGGGTATGGCAGCCAGTATTGGCCAACACGCTCCAGTATTCTTGCCTGGAGAGCTCCCCTCCCCAACAGAGAAGCCTGGCAGGCACAAGTTTACAGGGTCACAAAGATTTGGACACTACCAAAGTGACCCTGTGTGCATAGGTGCAAGACTTTTTTAGCCTGTGGCACCTCTGCCCCAGTGAGAGTTGAGCATGAAGGTGGCACAGCTGCTTGGCTTGTGGGGACCCTCGTGGCACTAAGTATGCAGGAAGATGGACTACCTCTGCTGCAGGAGTTATGGCCCTATCAGAGTCTTTTTTCGAGCCTCCTGTAGCCACCGATCAGAAGGCCTCTTTGGCCAGTCTTTCTTTGGAGTTCCTCCCATTCAGGCACTTAGAGGGCTTCCTTGACTGGGATCCTTCTCTGTTGTTTGGCACATCAGGTACATAGAGGGGCCTCCTGGCTGGGGCGCTACTCTGTAGATTGGCGAATCAGGCGCTTAAAGGGGCACTCTGGATGGGGGTCCTATTCTGTAGTTCAGTGTGTCAGGCGTTTGATGGTCCAGCCTCTCTATTGTTCAGCTGCCAAAGCTTACATGTTGGGGGAGAGAGGCTATCGTGATGGCTCTACCTGCTACGTGTGACTCAGTAGTATCGCCGTATTCCCATGGCTGCCCGGCTTTTCTCCACAGGGATTTCCCACCACGATCTCCTCCCTCACATCCCCTCGATCTGTCTCTCCACAGTCAACAGCAGCCCTCGCCCTGGGGTTGCTTCACAATCCCTAAACTCCAGCTCCCAGCAACTGCACCATCTGGGGTATGTATGGCTATGGCAAGGACTGTCTGATTCTCATTCCATTTAGGCTGCCACAGATCAGCTCTTTCACTCTCAGCCTTAAATGTTTCTTCCCTGACTCAGTTGCCCCAATGTGGGGATACGACCCTGCTTCAGTTCCCCCACCATTGAGGGCAGGTCCAGTCATACTAACACTCCTGTTTCTCCCCCTAGTACCTTTGTCCTACCAAGTTTTGCATGGTTCTATATATTATTTTCTGCTGGTCAGTACTCCTGTCCACTCTCAGCTGGTGTTTTGCACACGATTCTGTGTCTGAGGTTGTATTCCTGATATATCCATGGAGAGAGATGTACTCCATGTCCACCTACTCCTCCAACATCTTGTTCTCTAAAATTTGTTTTCTTTAGTCTTTATGTTATTACTCTTTTTTATGACATCATTTTGGCAGTTATAAAACAATAATTCAAACATTTAGCAAGCAGACAGCTCACTAAAATTATTGAAGTCTAGGCTCAGCCCCACACATATAGAATTGAAATCCCGAGTGTGTAGGGAAGGGGGAAATGGAGAAGCAGGACACTTCTTTATCTTTAATTAGGCAATGCTGAAACATTCCATAGTTTGAGCACCATTTTTACACATTTTTTACCTGTTTTTCTTTACCAAACTTGATATCCAGGGGTCAACCTAGGATCCTTGATTACTCACTATCTTCTAGAATGCAGTCACTTTGAGTCCTGTGCAAATATATTTACTCCTTGTACTTCACTCCTTAAATTTAACATTATAACTTTCTTCCAATAAACAATTATCTAATTCTCTAAACTCATAAACTAGAAGACCTTCCCAGCTCTGGCTAACTTCCCAGTGTCTTAAAAGAATAATTTTATGCCCATGGAATAATCTAATGTGATGATTAATTGTTGGACAGTTCAGACAAGAAGTCATAGGAGAGATGTTTTATTTTAAGCTATCAAGTAATACATTTTAGGTCTTTCAGAACAGAACAGTCTATTTCAAGTTCTACAACATAAGCCAATATTTATTCTTCCTATTCTAGCTCAATCTTATTTCAGACAACCTTGACTCTGTCTTAAGTTTAGAAAACCACCCTTAAAATAAAATAGGAATTTTAAAGTAGGAATTTATAGAATTTAGTAGGTTTTATAAGATAATCAAGTTTATAAAATGAGGACAATTATTCACCTACCTTATGAAAATTTAGGGATTAAAATGAGCTAAATTTAGTGTCTAGACATGGTCACATTTTATGCAATAACCAGGTTCTTTACTAAAAACATTCTCAGATATTTTTTATATGTTACTGTGCTTTGTGCTTCAGTGGGGTACAGGACATGCATCATTTTCTAAATAATTCTCAGCAGATTGCAGATTTTTCCCTACTTATTTGGAGAAACACATTCTGGAAAATCCCTACATGAATCTTCTGTCTTGCATAGAAAATACATTCTCCACATAGTCCAGAAAAATCACTCTATAAAATAAAAACTAAAGTAATCAACTTAAGGTGAAGGGAAACACAGTGTGCTTATGTCTGTTGTCTGGGTTACAGTCATCAGTGGAAATTCCAAACTTTAACTGTTACAGTATAAATTGGGTAGTCAAATAGCATTTAGACAATGTTGGTTTAAAGACTATGACTTGTCAATATTTATTGCCCACTGCATTTCAGTATTAACTCTTCTGTGAAACTGAAAGTAACTTGTTACCCCATCACCCTCAGGAAAATACCCGAAGGTAGTTCAAATTACTTTGTGCCAATCCTCATTTAACAGTAATCTGAAGGTTACCAATTTATCAGGATTGCTATGTTGTGAATACTAGTTCATTTAATCAAACTTTTGATCTCTTAGAATATATTTTCCTGCCTTCTTGAAGTTAGGGATGGTCATATGATTTATCTTGGCAAATGATATGTGAACAGACTTATATGTAACTTCTGGACCAGAACTTCAAGAAATAATGCATGGGTTGCAGTGTTCTTTCCTCCTGACATAGACTAGCAACCTTAAACGTAGTGCAGGCTCTGCAGGTCTGTTTCCCTGAATACGAATGAAAAATACACCTCTACTGGTTCAATCACTGAAATTTTTAGGTTACTTTTTACTACAGACTAATCTGACTGATTCTTTTTGATATTGGAAAAATGGTATTTCTAAAGGTTGCTAAAATGTTCATTGTCCTAAGATTGCATTTTCATCTACCCACAAAGTGAAATATTAAGTCATTTCTGAACATCAAGCTAAGAACTAGATTATGAAATAGTTAAAATTTTTTGCAATTTATAGAAATCTGAGTAGCCAAACATCAATCTCTCCTCTTTAAATATTATCTTAATTAGGTAATGTATTCCATTTTTTAGAATAATTTACCTATAGCCATTTAAAATTATACATTCATTTAATAGATATTACTTTTCAAGAATTTTGTTCTTGAGGCCCTTTCCACTCTTAAAAATTACTGAGCACATCAAAGAGCTTTATATGTGGGTTATTGTTGCAAATAAGACTATTCAAAATGAAAACAGAGCATTAATTAATATTTTATTTGGAGATAACTGTAAATTCACATGTAAGAAACAATACAGAGAGATCTGCGTACCCTTTCTATAGTGGTAACAACTTGCAAAACTATAGTGCAATATTACACCTAAGATACAGATATTAATGGTCAAGATATAGAACATTTCCATTAGCATAAGGATCCTTCGTTACCCTTTTATGGCTCCAACTACTTCCCACCCACTGCCACTGCCTCCTTAAACCCTGGAAATCATTAACTTGTTCTCTTCATGTAACTGTGACACCTCAAAGATGTTATATAAATGCAGTTATACAGTATGCAGTCTTTGATAATTGGATTTCTTCACTCCACATAAGATTTCATTCAGGTTGTGGTATGTATCAAGAGTTCATTTTTTTTGTTTGAGGGGCAGCTGTTATCGCTGAGTTATATGAATGTGCCAGAGTTTATTTCACTATTCATCCACTGAAGGACATCTTCTTTTTCCAGTA
The DNA here is from genome assembly GCF_055505025.1 of Bos grunniens. NCBI lineage: Eukaryota > Metazoa > Chordata > Mammalia > Artiodactyla > Bovidae > Bos > Bos grunniens. The sequence continues at coordinate 82,318,911 of NC_141166.1, forward strand.
TTTTTTTTTTTTTTTGACTCCTCAGACTTAGTAATTTTCATTGCTCTATCTTCAGGTTTACTGATTCTTTCTTCTGCCAGCTCAAATATCCTTTTGAGTCCTTTTAGTGTGCTTTTCATTGCAGTTATTTTATTTTTCAACTCACTAATTTTCTTTCAGTTTCTTTTTTAGGTTTTTTCTCTTTATTTATATATCCATTTCATTCATACATTGTTTTCTTGGCTTTATCAACATCTTTATTTCTTTAAGCATTCAAGACAGTTTTTTAAGGTCCTTGCCTAGATATTCTATTGGGTCTTTTTCAGGGGCAATTTCTGTTGATTTTATCCCTTTCCATCAAATGGGCCATTTTTCCTTTCTGTGTAGGTCTTACAATTTTTTCAGCTGAAAACAGAACATTGGAATCTAATAGTGTAGCAATTCTGGAAATCAGATTCTCTTCCTCCACTATGGTTAGATGCTTTCTGTTTTCGTTAGTTTTTTTTTTTTTTTTTTGGTTGTTATAGCTACATCTGTATGGAAAAACATGCTGAAATGCAAACGGAAAGTCTTCTCAGGTAATTCTCTAATTCCTCTGTATATGCATTTGCTTTTGATGTCTTAGTTTTTAATATCTGGCTCCACAAGTAGAATAAGAAAAATGAAGAGGAGAGAAAGTGTTCCAGCTCTTGGGTTCAGTCCAGCTCTTAAATCCTCTGAAAGTCAATTCAACTAGAGGAAGTGGGGCTTGTAACCATTGGGTATAAAATGTAGCAATAATGCAGTAAGGTATAACAATGATGGCCACATTTTGTCTGCATCTCCATTATGAGAAGCAGAATTCAGTAATCAGAAAACAGATTCCCAGTATTTGGAGGACAGAATCCTTTTGGTTCATCCTGGCTCTCTAAAGTTATGTGCAAACTGCTCCTGGAATGCACACACAGCTGAAATGTGTGCCATGGGACTGTTGAGAGCGGTTGGGTAGTTGCTCCTGTGCTGAGATCTGAAATTGGATGAAATTAACTACTGTTTAATATCCAATCCTTTCTTGGAAAGTAGCAAACCTTCAATAGACTTCAGAGTTCCAAAGCAGTTATGTCCAGATAGATTCTACCAGTGCAAATGTTGTCTAGATGGAAGACAGATTACTGGTACTTTCTACTGTGCCCTCTTCCCAGAATCCTCTTCCCTGTTGCACTTATTTTTAGGTTCATTTTTATTTCAATTAGACCAAGCCCTTTCGTAACATTTGTGAATAACCTACTTACAACATGTTCTATAAAAAATTGGTTACAATTTATTTATTCACACATTGTTACCCAGGAAAACTGTTACCTTCTTCATTGTTATGACCTTAGCTAATCTGTCTTTATAATACCAGCATCTGTCATGAGGTAGGTGCCAGACAAAAGGATGTTTATCTGAATTTAATGGAAATGAAGAGACAATGTATATCATTTACTGCATGACCAACTCCTAGCATTCTAAAATCATAATCTTAAGAAAAAATACCTGTGAACTGATGAGCAAAATGATTTTATGTAGAAAAAAGGACAAATTCTTTAGACTAATTAATTTGGCCAGTCTAATTGATCTGCTTTATCTAAATAGCTTAAGTGCACTTTCAATTTCCTGAATCATTCTTTGAGCTCAACTCTCATTCTCCATCATTTAGACTACCTTTTCAATGCACTTATGCAGATTAGTAAATAAATTCTCTATAGGGAAAAGAAAGATGAAGGTAAATTACACCAAAATCAAATAAAGAAAGTGATGCACAAAAAAGCTGCAAAAATTTAAGGCAAAGGTGCAGAGTTGTCCTAACACTTCTCAGTCTGTTCAGAAACATGGACTAATAAACAGATAATCCAACTATCAGAAACAATGAGAATCTATTCCTGGAGTCACACCAAATATGCCACATTTGAGGCATCCACCCAAGTATACAGGTACATACAATTCTTTATTCTGGTGCTACTGCCATTAAATTCACAGTGACATCCAGCCTGTGCTGGTAGTTGACCTCAATACTGGCAATCATTCTGCCCCAGTTTTGGAAGCAAAATGCAGATGAATCTCTGTCATACTATGTGGAAAAGAGGCTAAGAAACCTAAATTACAGTTATGTGTGTGCTCAGTCGCTTTAGTCCTGTCCAACTCTTTGCAACCCTATAGCCTGCCAGGCACCTCTGTTCATGAGATTTTCCCTGGCAAGAATATAGGAGTGGGTTGCCATTTCCTCCTCCAGGGGATCCTCCCAACCCAGGGATTGAACCTGCATCTCCTGCATTTCAGGAGGATTCTTTATTGTAGAAACACACCAGGAGTCAAATTACAGTTGATTTACTCTAATTTGAGAAATGTATACAATGTCAGTTAATTTATAAAATCTAATTATTAATATATCCAGAGGGATGGGATGGGAAGAGAGGTGGGAGGGGGGTTCAGGATGGTGGACACATGAACACCCGTGACTGATTCATGTCAATGTAAGGCAAAAACCACCACAATATTGTAAAGTAATTAGTCTCCCATTAAAATAAATTAATTAATTTAAATATATATATATTTCAAAAATATTTGCAGAGGAAATGGGAATAGGAATTGTAATAGGAAAGAGGGCTTAAATTTGTTGAAACCAAATAAGAAAATCGGTATTAGAACTTTAAAAAAGTTTGCCAAGACTTGTTTGGAGTCTAGGATACTACCTTGCTGGGTTTACTACTCAAACTGAAGACCTCATGCTTGAGGTAAATGCTTATTCACCTGCTGCACCTCAATTTGCTTTTCTTTTAATTGAGCTCAGCATGAGGTAAGACTGTACAAACAATGCATATACTGCCCCTTTTTAACTTTGACTTTTACAATACCTATTCCCCTGGAATCATTTTCCTGACCCTAGTGGTTGAGGAGGAATTAAAGAATAAAATAAACCAGTGCTCTAGGAAAACAAACAAAAAACAAACCATAGAGAACTTCTTAAGTGAACATTTTTTCCTTTCTTAGCTTGCTAGGTTTCAATATACTGAAAAGGTGGCAAACTTCAGTGGATAGTGCTTCTGATTACCATTAAAAAGGAGCAAGGTCACGTCTATTGGGGAGCAGTCACTCCTTCAAATTAAAAAAAAAAATCAAAAGATGCTGGTATTCATATTGGTGCAACAGAAGACAGTCCTGAAAGTAACACACTTTCTGCTTTGACTGTATTTTAAGGTGAACCATTTTAACAGAGTTTGAACAAAGTTTGAACTGAGTGCCAGTTCTTACTCTATGACTATTATAGTTCTATTGAGCTAGAACTGTGATTTAGGGGAAAAAAGGCTTTTCTCTTATAGCTAATAAAATTATAAATAAATGCTAATATAGTTTTAAAATCTAAGCTCCTCTCTTTCATTTAACTTTTGTTTGTTTCCTACACCTAGCAAGCTTACTGTCAATCCTCAGCTAGAATTCTCTCAATTTCTGAAAAGCTACTCCAACCCTATGAGTTATTTAAAGACAACTGACATATCTTTTAGTATGAAAACAATTGGTAAGAATTTTAAAATAATTAACTTTAAATCATTAATTATAATGTGATTTTTAAAAAATCAAAGTTGATAGAAAAAATTTGGATTTCACATATCTTAGAGAACTGGTAGAAGTAGTGAGAAATCTCTTGTGCTATTTGATTCATAAATCAATAAATGCTAAGAGCAGTTCTGAGAAAAATAGGATTCTAATATGTAAATATGGTTAACTCTGAAAGTACGAGAAAAAGCTTCATGATCTATGTTATTTTCCTTCTCATGGATAATCAAGAGTGATATTACAACTCATTATTACATTTATTACAGTTTTTAAAGAGGTACTTAAATAAACCCTTCATTTGTGAAATGAAATTAGATGAGGTGTAACTGTTCAGCCTGTCTTTTCAATTGGTAGATTCACATACACATGAACGGTGACTTTTTTAACACAAAATTATATGACTGAATTTTTCTGACCACTTCATTATTCAGTGATGCTAGCCCTAGCTTTAGAACTAAAATCAACCCATTTAATGAAATGCTTACTTAAATAGCAGAGCCATTATTACATATGTAACAGTTTGGAAATACTACATTACACTTGGAAAATGCCCAACACCAGTGAATCAATTTTCTATCTGCTTTGTAAAAACAACTTCTGCTTTACTGCTTTTTGGAAACAGAATTGAAGCAATACTTCACAAAAGCTATTAAACAGAACTTGTGACACAAATATAAGACTTCTAACCAAGCTACATAATTTCTCAATTTCTTTTGAACACCTAATGGCATAATGAAAACTGAGTAGACTATTCATGTGGTCACATTTTTAGTTATGATGTGTGATAGCCTCAAATTAAAAAGTTGATTTGTAAGATGAAACCGTGGTACAACTGAACAATAAACCTTATAAACAGTCTTTTGCTGAATAATCAAAAATTGTAATTGGTCAACTCACAATAAACTGTGGAAAATTCTGAAAGAGATAGGAATACCAGACCACCTGACCTGCCTCTTGAGAAACCTATATGCAGGTCAGGAAGCAACAGTTAGAACTGGACATGGAACAACAGACTGGTTCCAAATAGGAAAAGGAGTATGTCAGGGCTGAATATTGTCACCCTGCTTATTTAACTTCTATGCAGAGTACATCATGAGAAACGCTGGGCTGGAGGAAGCACAAGCTGGAATCAAGATTGCTGGAAGAAATATCAATAACCTCAGATATGCAGATGACACCACCCTTATGGCAGAGAGTGAAGAGGCACTAAAAAGCCTCTTGATGAAACTGAAAGAGGAGAGTGAAAAAGTTGGCTTAAAGCTCAACATTTAGAAAATGAAGATCATGGCATCTGGTCCCATCATTTCATGGGAAATAGATGGGGAAACAGTGGAAACAGTGTAGGACTTTATTTTTGGGGGCTCCAAAATCACTGCAGATGGTGACTGCAGCCATGAAGTTAAAAGATGCTTACTCCTTGGAAGGAAAGTTATGGCCAACCTAGATAGCATATTGAAAAGCAGAGACGTTACTGTGCCAACAAATGTCTGTCTAGTCAAGGCTATGGTTTTTCCAGTGGTCATGTATGGATGTGAGAGTTGGACTGTGAAGAAAGCTGAGTGTGGAAGAAATGATGCTTTTGATCTGTGTTGTTGGAGAAGACTCTTGAGAGTCCCTTGGACTGCAAGGCGATCCAACCAGTCCATTCTAAAGGAGATAGGTCCTTGGTGTTTAAATTATGTTTAAATTACATTTTATCACATATTGTATTTTCTAAAACCTCGCAAATATAATCAAGACTGATGATTTTTTTCATTGCTACTGGAGCAGAGGCAGAAAGATTCCAAATAAATCAGCTATGTGGGTCTGTGGAGCATGTTAAGCATAGGCATACTGCAAGAATTAGAATTAGTGTCAGACGGTAAAGCGTCTGCCTGCAATGCTGGAGACCCGGGTTCAATTCCTGGGTCGGGAAGATCCCCTGGAGAAGGAAATAGCAATCCACTCCGACACTCTTGCCTGGAAAATCCCATGGATGGAGGAGCCTGATAGGCTACAGTCCATGGGGTCGCAAAGAGTCGGACACGACTGAGCAACTTCATTTTCACTTTCACTTTCACTTTATAAAAGCTTCCTTGTTCATCTTTGCAACTCCAGATTGTCGCCCAAGATTAAATCATGAATTTTCTCTACACTACTGTGAAGTAGCTAAAGGAGAAGTAGACAAGTAATGACAAAAGTAGGGGGCTTTAATTGCAATGTTATACTAATACACATTTAAATTAAACTAAGGAAAAATAATTATACAAATGAATTTTTTTCACCCTGTGATAACTAAGAAGATAAAGGCCAGTTCCAGATCAAAAAAATTGGTCCAAATAAGTTGTTTAAAGAAAAATCCATCAATTCTTGGATTTTTTTTTTTTCTAAATACGGGGAAATAGAGATCCATAATTTAATACATAGAAAAAGCAAGAGAGTTCCAGAAAAACATCTATTTCTACTTTATTGACTATGCCAAAGCCTTTGACTGTGTGGATCACAATAAACTGTGGAAAATTCTTCAATAGATGGGAATGCCAGACCACTTGATCTGCCTCTTGAGAAATTTGTATGCAGGTCAGGAAGCAACAGTTAGAACTGGACATGGAACAACAGACTGGTTCCAAATAGGAAAAGGAGTATGTCAAGGCTGTATATTGTCACCCTGCTTATTTAACTTCTATGCAGAGTACATCATAAGAAACGCTGGGCTGGAAGAAACACAAGCTGGAATTAAGATTGCCAGGAGAAATATCAATAACCTCAGATATGCAGATGACACCACCCTTATGGCAGAAAGTGAAGAGGAACTAAAAAGCCTCTTGATGAAAGTGAAAGTGGAGAGTGAAAAAGTTGGCTTAAAGCTCAACATTCAGAAAACGAAGATCATGGCATCTGGTCCCACCATTTCATGGGAAATAGATGGGGAAACAGTGGAAACAGTGTCAGACTATTTTTCTGGGCTCCAAAATCACTACAGATGGTGACTGCAGCCATGAAATTAAAAGACGCTTACTCCTTGGAAGGAAAGTTATGACCAACCTAGACAGCATATTCAAAAGCAGAGACATTACTTTGCCAACAAAGGTTCGTCTAGTCAAGGCTATGGTTTTTCCTGTGGTTATGTATGGATGTGAGAGTTGGACTGTGAAGAAGGCTGAGCGCCAAAGAATTGATGCTTTTGAACTGTGGTGTTGGAAAAGACTCTTGAGAGTCCCTTGGACTGCAAGGAGATCCAACCAGTCCATTCTGAAGGAAATCAGCCCTGGGATTTCTTTGGAAGGAATGATGCTAAAGCTGAAACTCCAGTACTTTGGCCACCTCATGCGAAGAGTTGATTCATTGGAAAAGACCCTGATGCTGGGAGGGATTGGGGGCAGGAGGAGAAGGGGACGACAGAGGATGAGATGGCTGGATGGCATCACTGACTCGATGGACGTGAGTCTGAGTGAACTCCGGGAGTTGGTGATGGACAGGGAGGCCTGGCGTGCTGTGATTCATGGGGTTGCAAAGAGTCAGACACGACTGAGCGACTGATCTGATCTGATCTAATCTGAGGATAGAAAATAATGATTAAAAAAAAAAAAACTATCAGTTGGGATCTGACTGGGAAAATGACTTCAAGAATTTGGAACAAATCAATGCAACGTGAAGAATCAGTTATACTTAATTTAAACATTGAAGAGATGACCTTGAGATAACCCATAAATCAACATTAGAAAGACATGGCCACTATAAGGCTGCTGATAAATTGGAAACCAACAAAAGCTGAGACCCTCCAGTCTGTCTATGAGAAATAAAACAAAGGAATACATAGAACCCTTATCCTGATAAGCAGAGAAAGAGGAGGGCAATATTTTAACTCTTTCTTTCTTCCCACCTTCTAACCTCCTACTAAAGCCTCCCAAACTCATCCAGAGATTAGCTATTACAGGAACAGTCTTTAGGAGTCAGCCCACTTTTAAAACTGAAGAGTGGTGGAAAGAGTGGGAGGTAATCTGAGGGCAAACATAAATGCAACTGGCATATCCTTCCATGATACACTATCAAGATGAACTATGTTAATGATGTTTGATGACTTAAAACTATATTACTATAGGGTAAAACCTTCCCTGGTGGCTCAGATGGCTGTAATATGGGAGAGCCAGATTTGATCCCTAGGTGGGGAATATGCCCTGGAGAAAGGAATGCAAATCTGCTCCAGTATTCTTGCCCAGTAAATTCCATGAACAGAATAGCTACAGTCCATAGAGTCACAGATGACACCACCCTTATGGCAGAAAGTGAAGAGGAACTAAAAAGCCTCTTGATGAAAGTGAAAGTGGAGAGTGAAAAAGTTGGCTTAAAGCTCAACATTCAGAAAACGAAGATCATGGCATCTGGTCCCACCACTTCATGGGAAATAGATGGGGAAACAGTGGAAACAGTGTTAGACTATTTTTCTGGGCTCCAAAATCACTACAGATGGTGACTGCAGCCATGATATTAAAAGACGCTTACTCCTTGGAAGGAAAGTTATGACCAACCTAGATAGCATATTCAAAAGCAGAGACATTACTTTGCCAACAAAGGTCCGTCTAGTCAAGGCTATGGTTTTTCCAGTGGTCATGTATGGATGTGAGAGTTGGACTGTGAAGAAAGCTGAGTGCAGAAGAATTGATGCTTTTGAACTGTGGTGTTGGAGAAGACTCTTGAGAGTCCCTTGGACTGCAAGGAGATCCAACCAGTCCATTCTGAAGGAGATCAGCCCTGGGATTTCTTTGGAAGGAATGATGCTAAAGCTGAAACTCCAGTACTTTGGCCACCTCATGTGAAGAGTTGACTCATTGGAAAAGACTCTGATGCTGGGAGGGATTGGGGGCAAGAGGAGAAGGGGACGACAGAGAATGAGGTGGCTGAATGGCATCACTGACTCGATGGATGTGAGTTTGAGTGAACTCTGGGAGTCGGTGATGGACAGGGAGGCTTGGGGTGCTGCAATTCATGGAGTTGCAAAGAGTCGGACACAACTGAGCGACTAACACACACACACACATATGGCGGAAAAATGCCATAAATTCTACCTCTTCATATGGAGAAATAAAGATCTCAATAAAGATAAATGCATGGATAATTATAAAATAAAACAAAAAGCTAATTCACTTTTTGTTCTCTACATGACTTAAGAAATTAATACATTTAGAGAAGGGAAAACAATTATTACTATAAAAGGTAATATTGCTATGACTTTAGTTTTTAAGTACATGTACTATTTTTTCACACAACTTAAAGGACTAATGCATTTTATTTATTTTTTTTCTTTCTTTTCTTCTTTTTTTTTTCTTTTTTTTATTATTTATTATTTATTATCTTAACATATACATTAATAGTACAAGCAGTGACTTTAGCTCCCTTCTAAGGTGCAGTTTCATGCTTCACACATATCATTAATCCATCGAATTTGTCTCAACCTGAAAGCTGCTTTTTTTTTTTAATATATTTAATATTTTTTTAGTATATTAGTGCATTTTAAATAATTATTAGTTTTATAGAGGGAACACAGCATATAAAAATGTCATTCTATGGCATCCAACAACCAAAAAGGTGTAAATGGGGCTGTCCTTTTACAGTTTGTTTTATGTTCAGTTTGTATGTTATTGAAGTTAAACTGGTATAAATTCAAACTAGAATGTTATAAATTTAGGTTGTTACACTGTTTATAATAGCCAGGACATGGAAGCAACCTAGATGTCCATCAGCAGATGAATGGATAAGAAAGCTGTGGTACATATACACAATTGAGTATTATTCAGCCATTAAAAAGAATACATTTGAATCAGTTCTAATGAGGTGGATGAAACTGGAGCCTATTATACAGAGTGAAGTAAGCCAGAAAGAAAAACACCAATACAGTATACTAACACATATATATGGAATTTAGAAAGATGGTAATGACAACCCTGTATGCGAGATAGCAAAAGAGACACAGATGTATAGAACAGTCTTTTGGACTCTGTGGGAGAGGGAGAGGGGGATGATTTGGGAGAATGACATTGAAACATGTATAATATCATATAAGAAATGAATCGCCAGTCCAGGTTTGATGCAGGATACAGGAAGCTTGGGGCTAGTGCACTGGGATGACCCAGAGGGATGGTATGGGGAGGGAGGTGGGAGGGGGGTTCATAGTGGGGAACATGTGTACACCCATGGTGGATGCATGTTGAGGTATGGCAAAACCAATACAATATTGTAAAGTAAAACAAACAAACAAACAAAAAATAAATGTAATTGAAGTGGTAATCCAAAAGAAAATAGCTACAGAAGGCATACAAAAGAAAAATGATAAAGAAATATAAACATTTCACTACAAAAAAATTCAACTAAACACAAAAAATAGCAATTAAAGGAGTAAGGGGGAAGCTATAAGTTGTCTCAAGTAGTATAGTGACAGAATTTCTTCCTTATCAGTAATTATTTTAAATGTAAATGGTTAAGCTCTCCAATCAAAAGATGAGATAGGCAGAATGGATAAAATCACCTGATCCAACAGTATGCTATCTACAAGCAACTCCTTTGAGATCAAAAGACATAAAAAGATTGAAAGTGAAAGGATAGAGGAGGATCAGTTCAGTTCAGTTGCTCAGTCCTGTCCCTTTGCAACCCCATGAATCTCAGCATGCCAGGCCTCCCTGTCCATTACCAACTCCTGGAGTTCACTCAAACTCACGTCCAATGAGTCAGCGATACCATCCAGCCATCTCATCCTCTGTCGTCCCCTTCTCCTCCTGCCCCCAATCCCTCCCAGCATCAGAGTCTTTTCCAATGAGTCAACTCTTCACATGAGGTGGCCAAAGTACTGGATTTTCAGCTTTAGCATCATTCCTTCCAAAGAACACCCAGGACTGATCTCCTTCAGAATGGACTGGCTGGATCTCCTTGCAGTCCAAGGGACTCTCAAGAGTCTTCTCCAACACCACAGTTCAAAAGCATCAATTCTTCCGCACTCAGCTTTCTTCACAGTCCAACCCACACATCCATACATGACCACTGGAAAAACGATAGCCTTAACCAGATGGACCTTTGTTGGCAAAGTAATGTCTCTGCTTTTCAATATGCTATCTAGGTTGGTCATACCTTTCCTTCCAAGGAGTAAGCGTCTTTTAATTTCATGGCTGCAGTCACCATCTGCAGGGATTTTGGAGCCCAGAAAAATAGTGTCTGACACTGTTTCCACTGTTTCCCCATCTATGGGCCATAAAGTGATGCGAATGGATGCCATGATCTTCATTTTCTGAATGTTGAGCTTTAAGCCAACTTTTTCACTCTGCACTTTCACTTTCATCAAGAGGCTTTTTAGTGCCTCTTCACTTTCTGCCATAAGGGTGGTGTCATCTGCATATCTGAGGTTATTGATATTTTCCCACCAATCTTGATTCCAGCTTGTGATTCATCCATCCCCTGTCAATAATAACTGAAAGAGAGCAGAGATGGCTATACTAATATTCAACAAGTAGACTTTAACTCAAAAAAAGGTTACATGAGACAAAGAAAGATCTCATATATTGATAAAGTTTCAATAGAGCAGAAGATACAACTGTAAACACTTAGGCAGTAATTAAAGATGAACATAATACTCAATGGGGAAAGACTGAAAGATTTCCATCTAAGATCAGGAACAAGGCAAGGATGTTTGTTTCTACCTCTTCTATTCAACATGCCACTTGAAGTTCTCTCTAGAGAAATTAGGTAAGACAAAAGAAATAAAATATATCCAACTGGAAATGAAGATATGAAATTATCTGTTTGCAGATGATATGATATATTTAGAAAACCTTGAGAATCGAATTAACAATGTAAGTTCTAATAAATGAATTTAGCAAAACAGCAAGATACAAAATGAACACACATAAATCAATGACATTGCTACGTGGAAAAACAAGAAACAATTTGAAAAGAAAACCACAAGGAGTTCTATTAAAAATAGAATCAAAAAGAATAAAATACTTAGGAATTAACCAAGAAGGTGAAAGTTGTAAAATAAAAGCTACAAAACTTTGCTGAAAGAAATTAAAGAAGACATAAATACATGAAAACACAAATCATGTTTATATAATAGAAGACTTAATACTGTTAAAATGTTCATATTATCCAAAGCAATTTATATATTCAATGTCTTCCAAAACTCCAAAGATGAAACCGAATAGCCAAAACAATCTTGAAAAAAAAAAAAAAAGAATATAACTGAAAGACTCATGTTCCCTTATTTCACAATCTACTACAAAGCTACAGTAATCAAAATAGTGGTACTGGCATAATGTAGATATATAGAGCAAAGGAGTATTATAAAGTTCACAAGTAAATCCTTGGCCAAATGATTTTTGACAAGGGTGTTAAAACCATTCAATGGTTAAAGGATGGTCTTTTAAATATGTGATACTGGGAAAAATTGGATATCCATATGCAAAAGAGTGAGTTTGAATTCTTACCTTATACCATATATAAAAATTAACTGGAAATGGGTCAAGGAGCTAAATGTCAAACCAAAGACAAAACAAAACAAAACAAAACAAAACTCTAAAAAGAAAACAAAAGCCAAAATCTTCATGACTCTGAACTTGGCCTGGACACCGAGGAACAGACAACGAATTAAAAAAAAAAAAGATCAAATGGACTTCATAACTTTTTTTTTTTTTTAGTGTACATCAGAAGACACTGTCAGCAGAATAAATGGCAACCCACAGAATGGGAGAAATCATATATCTGAAAAAGGACTAATAACCAGAATGTATGAAGAACTCCTAAAACTCAATAACAGCAAAAAGTTAAAGGAAAAGATCTATTCAAGACAAAAGTCTTGAATAGATATGTTTATCTATACAAGATATTGAAAAATGCTCAACGTCACTAACCATTGCTGCTAAGTCACTTCAGTTGTGTCCAACTCTGTGTGACCCCATAGACAGCAGCCCACCAGGCTCCCCCATCCCTGGGATTCTCCAGGCAAGAACACTGGAGTGGGTTGCCATTTCCTTCTCCAATGCATGAAAGTGAAAAGTGAAAGGAAGTCACTCAGTCCTGTCCGTCTCCCCACGACCCCATGGACTGCAGCCTACCATGCTCCTTCATCCATGGGACTTTCCAGGCAAGAGTACTGGAGTGGGGTGCCATTGCCTTCTCCGTCACTAACCACTGGGGAAATGTAAATCAAAACTACCATCTCATACCCATTCAGTTCAGTTCAGTTCAGTCACTCAGTAGTGTCTGACTCTGCAACCGCATGAATCGCAGCACGCCAGGCCTCCCTGTCCATCACCGACTCCCGGAATTCACTCAGCCTCACGTCCATCGAGTCAGTGATGCCATCCAGCCATCTTATCCTCTGTCGTCCCCTTCTCTTCCTGCCCCCAATCCCTCCCAGCATCAGAGTCTTTTCCAATGAGTCTACTCTTCTCATGAGGTGGCCAAAGTACTGGAGTTTCAGCTTTAGCATCATTCCTTCCAAAGAAATCCCAGGGCCGATCTCCTTCAGAATGGACTGGCTGGATCTCCATGCAGTCCAAGACTCTCAAGAGTCTTCTCCAACACCACAGTTCAAAAGCATCAATTCTTCAGCACTCAGCTTTCTTCACAGTCCAACTCTCACATCCATACATGACTACTGGAAAAACCATAGCCTTGACTAGACGGACCTTTGTTGGCAAAGTAATGTCTCTGCTTTTCAATATGCTATCTAGGTTGGTCATAACTTTCCTTCCAAGGAGTAAGCGTCTTTTAATTTCATGGCTGCAGTCACCATCTGCAGGGATTTTGGAGCCCCCCAAAAATAAAGTCTGACACTGTTTCCACTGTTTCCCCACCTATTTGCCATGAAGTGATGGGACCAGATGCCATGATCTTCGTTTTCTGAATGTTGAGCTTTAAGCCAACTTTTTCACTCTCCACTTTCACTTTCATCAAGAGGCTTTTTAGTTCCTCTTCACTTTCTGCCAGAAGGGTGGTGTCATCAGCATATCTGAGGTTATTGATATTTCTCCTACCAATCTTGATTCCAGCTTGTCCTTCTTCCAGCCCAGCATTTCTCATGATGTACTCTGCATAGAAGTTAAATAAGCAGGGTGACAGTATACAGCCTTGACGTACTCTTTTTCCTATTTGGAACCAGTCTGTTGTTCCATGTCCAGTTCGATGCAAGTCAAAACCACAATGAGATATCGTCTCATACTTCTCGGAGTGGTTACTATACAAAAAAGATGAGCATTGGTAAGGATGTGAAGAAATCAGAATCCTTTGCTGTTGGTGGGAAAGCAAAATGAAGCAATGTTATGGAAAATAGTATGGAATTTCCACCCATAATGAAAAATAGAACTTACAATATGACTCAGCAATCTTGCTTATGGGTATTCATCAGAAAGAATCTAAATTATGACTTTAAAGAGATATGAGGATTCTCATGTTCACGGCAGTCCTAACCACAACATTCAAAACAGAGAAGCAAACAAAATGTCCATTAATGGATAATGGATGAAGAAAATACTATGTCTACACAGAATGGAATATTTTTCTGTCTTAGAGAAGAAGGAAATATCTGATAGCATGTGACAACATTGATGAAATCTTGAGGACCTTATGCTAGGTGACTTAAGCCAGTTCCATTAAGAACAAACACAGCAAGATGCCACTTTTATGACATATTTAATGTAGTCAAATTCACAGAGGCAAAGAGGGTCAGGGGGGTTGACAGGTGCTGGGGGAGGGACAAATGGAGAGCTGCTAATCAATAACATTTTAGCTCTACGAGAATATTAACCTCTAGAAATATGCTAAACAACATTTTAGCTATAGTTAAACTATATTCTACACTTAAGATCTATTAAAAAGGTGGATCTCATGTTTTATTTTCAATTAAAAAAAACTTTTAAGGATCAAAGTACTGCTATGTGCTAATATTACTTTTTTATTTATAACACATCACTGCAAATTCAGTGGTTTAAAACAATAGAGATTTACAGTTTACAGAGGTGAGAAATCTGAAATGGGTTGCATTAGGTTAAAACTCACAGAAGTATTACATTCCTTTCTGAATGTTATGGGGCAGAATCTGTCTTCTTACCTTTGCCAGAATCTGGGGATGGCTCACCTCCCATTATTTGTGATCCTGTTGCTTCCCTGGTGGCTCAGACGGTTAAGCGTCTGCCTGCAATGTGGGAGACCCAGGTTCAATTCCGGGGTTGGGAAAATCTCCTGGAGAAGAAAATGGCAATCCACTTCAGCACTCTTGCCTTTAAAATCCCATGGATGGAGGAGCCTGACAGGCTACAGTCCATGGGGTCACAAAGAGTCAGACACGAATGAGCGACTTCACTTCATTTTCCATATTCAAAGCCAGCCATGGCCAGTGAAATTTTTTTCACGTCTCTTCACTGATTCTTCTGCCTCCCTTTTCCACATTTAAGCTCTCTTGTGATTAACCTTAGATAACCCAGGATAATCTCTTTATTTTAAGGATAGTTGATTAGTAAACTTAATTCCATGTGATACCTTAACTCTTCTTTTCCATGTAATATAAAATGACCACAGTTTCTAGAGATTAGGATATGGATATTTTTGTGAGGAAATTATTCTGTCTACCACAATGCTACAACATGGATGAACTGAGTATCATGCTAAGCAAAAGAAACCATACACAGAATATTAGTTATTGTACAGTACCATTTATATGAACTATCTAGCAAAAGTAATTTTAGAGGCTGAAAGCAGACCACTGGTTTCCTAAGGATAGAAATATGAGAGGAGATAAACCAAAAATGGGTACGATGGAATACTTTTAAGTTATGAAAATGTTCTAAAACTGCACAGTTCTAGTAATTTGTCAAACCAACTTGACTAGCAATTGGTATATTTTGTGGTCTGTAACTTATACCTCAACTGAGCGGTTAAAAAATTGAGGTGCATACTGCAGAGGGCAGAAGTTTGTTTTAAGGCAGTAAATAATAGACCTTACCTATAAGATGGCCTATTTAAATAAGCCTTCTCTTTAAGAAAGTTATTTGTTAGATGTGTGGAACAAACAATGTATATTAGAAAAGTCAAATATATCTCAAGGTATAGTTCTAATATTAAATATAAAATAAAGCTCATTGTTATTCATAAATCTACATTTTTGGTTGTTTATAAATATTGAGAGGCAGATTCTCTTATTGAATCATAGTAAAAGAGGAATCTCTTGTTCTAGCTCTGAAATCATTTAATAAAGCAGAAAAGATTGCCTGAGAATACATTATGCCAAATATTTCTACTTCCAGGAAATAATGATGATGACATTTAATCTTTGAAATATTTATCTTGAAATTTCTTTCAAGCATTTGAAGGAATTTGCTTCTGAAATTCTTCAATATGTAGTAAAAAGGAGTAGGCAGATGGGAAACTGTGGACATAGTGATCAGAGTAAACAAATGAATATAACGTAAGGTAATGTTTTTATTCATACATACTTTACTGTACTTAGAATCATGTAAAGCAAATCCCAATTCTGTAATCTAGATTTAAGTTTTAAAAATCAACTTTTATGGTACTTTTTTTTTTTTTTAGCGAATGTATGGGGGCATATGTTGCCACCATCCTTTCAACAAAATATAAATCCCCAGAGAATTTCTTTAGCCCTTTTTAATTTATAACCATCCAAAAACCTTCAAAGTTGCAATCCTCTGTTCTAAGAGGTTACTCCAGTCGGCCACTGGCAGTTCTCCAAGCCATCTAGGCTAGCACAGAGCAGAAGGCTAGCTCTCCAAGGACCTGAAAACTCTATGTAAGAACTGAATGTGTTGGCTGCACTGTTATTATCTGTAAAGTTCAGACAGAGCCCCTGTGGTCCTCCTGAGATTTCACTCTCAGTCATCACTCATAGGACTCAAACACATCCCACAGGCAAGGCAGTCAATACGCCAGTAATCCAGCAACTATTAACAGCAAAGAGAATGAGGCCATGAGGTGTGAACAGTCAATGTTTTAAATCTTGCTTCTTTTTTCCCATAACATTTAGGAATCTGTGACAAAATCCACATTCTAACTACATGTGTAAAACATATATGTATATCTCAATGTATCAAAGGTAATATTTTGAAATTTTAACAGTATCATCAATGTGTGTTTACCAAGTCATGTGTTTTTTCTCTTACCAAAGAACATTTACCTTTGAAAGTGACCTGTGGCAGCAATAATTAATCATTTGGAGGAGAATATAAAGCACACTAACGAATTTAATCATAGATACTTCAAACTGATTCAGTTTCAAATTAAACTAGAAAAAAAATCTGAAAGATTTCTTTTAGTCTCTTTTTCTTAAAAAAAAAATTAGGGGAATGAGTTTTATACTTTAATAAACACTGCTAGCATTTTTCAGTTTTTACAGAAATGCATAAGGTTAAGAAACTCATTGTTCTTACACTATTGAAATACAAAAATAAATAAATAAAATTATTCAAACTCATAGCTAATTTCAAAATGATTGCAAACTGAATGCCAAAATAAGGAGGTAACTCTTCACATAAAAAGGCTAATCATGGTTAATTGTTTTCCTATTCCTTTTGATGATAATAGCCATTTTAAACTCATTTCAAGTATGTAGATGTAATATGCAATTACCGTTAAGACTCAGCATTCCAAAATTCAAACAAGAAGAGTAAGACAGCATTGAGCACTGTTTGTTGGTGAGGCTGCCAACCAGTTTCATTTTCATAGGAAAAATAAGTGTGGAGCTATAGTCCAATCTTGTTTACATGCACATATTTCTCTTTATGTGTGCTGATATAATGACTATATCTGAATCAAGCTGTTCACTATTGCACAAAGCAGTAGGTGGTTCTCACTATTGTCTGGAAATTTCTGAAGTAATGGTACTCAATTCACAAAGCAGTTAATTCAGATCTTTTTACTTTTTTCTGGAAGGTGAAAAATATGATCTCCTGGACATTATAAAATGCACACAGTCTTCTCAAGATCAAGATCAGGGAGACTTGTTGTACATTAAACTTGTAGTAGTAATATGTGCTTGGCTTTTTATACAAGAAGTTGAGAATCCTTCTGTATAAGATATTAAATGAAGCTATTGAGTTAACTTCTGACTTTCATCTAGGATGGTCCAAAAAAAGAGATTGTCTTAACATTTTTAATATATAGATTCTGTAGCCTTCAAATTTATATTGGGAAGATAAGTGATTATAGAATTCTATGAAAGGTAGTGTCAACTCTCCCACAGAGTAGTCATCTTTTCATTAAGGCTTTTCTTGAAAACTACAGGATAAGTCTATGCTATTGTCTCATTATGTTTGAAGAACATGCTATTCAAACCTATTCCCTCTCTCCTTTGTCACTTTTACTGTGCAGCCTGGACTCCTTGGCCAGTCATTTCAGTGATCCTCTTAGCACACAAAATCCTCTCTACAGAAAACATGCTCTGCTCTCCCTTTTAACTCAATAGTTTCCCTTGACCTAATTCCCTCTGAAAGTTCTCTAATTCACTACCAAACTTCTTGAATGGGTAATCTTCAACTATCCCCTCAATAAAAATTAACCCCAGTCTCTTTTGACTTTAACATGTATTTCATGTCTTCTGGAGAACACTATCTTTGGTTTCTCTGGAACTACAGAGACTAAGTGACACCAAAATTCAGCTTGTCTTCATTCTCAAGTTCCTTCAACCATTATAATTATACACACACTCTGTGTGATGGAGCCTCAGATTAAACACCAAGAGAACTGCAGAGGCTTTTTTTCCTGACAATCTTAAATTGCAGAACGAACACCAAGAACTCTGTACATTAATGTAACTAAA
The DNA here is from genome assembly GCF_055505025.1 of Bos grunniens. NCBI lineage: Eukaryota > Metazoa > Chordata > Mammalia > Artiodactyla > Bovidae > Bos > Bos grunniens. The sequence continues at coordinate 82,337,257 of NC_141166.1, forward strand.
AGACAGTTTTGTCTCAATTACTGTAGTTTAATGCCAGTTACAAGTAACTGAACAAAATCCCAAACTGCTACACTACTGATCCCCTTTTAAAATTCTTTCTGAGGGGAAAACAAAAAACAAAAAACTTAACACAAGGCAATCCGAAAATACTAGCGAGTATATCTTGTTTTACAAAATACTTACTTGACCTATATTGAGTTTTGTGGAAATACAAATGGAAAACAATTCCTTTCTAAAAGAATAATTTTTGCATGATTTTGATGCCATCTAAAAAAACTTGCTCAAACTACCGCACAATTGCACTCATCTCACACGCTAGTGGCTCAGAAGGTAAAGCGTCTGTCTGCAATGCAGGAGACCCTGGTTTGATCTCTGGGTTGGGAAGATCCCCTGGATCAGGGAATGGCAGCCCACTCCAGTATTCTTGCCTGGAAAATCCCATGGACAGAGGATCCTGGTAGGCTACCATGCATGGGGTCACAAAGAGTCGGACACGACTGAACGACTTCACTTTCACTTTCACAAGCTAGTAAAATAATGCTCAAAATTCTCCAAGCCAGGCTTCAGCAATATGTGAACCATGAATTTCCAGATGTTCATGCTGGTTTTAGAAAAGGCAGAGGAACCAGAGATCAAATTGCCAACATCCGCTGCATCACCGAAAAAGCAATAGAGTTCCAGAAAAACATCTATTTCTGCTTTATTGACTATGCCAAAGCCTTTGACTGTGTGGATCACAATAAACTGTGGAAAATTCTGAAAGAGACGGGAATACCAGACCACCTGACCTGCCTCTTGAGAGCCTGGTCAGAAAGCAACAGTTAGAGCTGGACATGGAACAATAGACTGGTTCCAAATAGGAAAAGGAGTATGTCAAGGCTGTATATTGTCACCCTGCTTATTTAACTTATATGCAGAGTACATCTTGAAAAGCGCTCGGTTGGAAGAAGCACAAGCTGGAATCAAGATTGCCGGGAGAAATATCAATAACCTCAGATATGCAGATGACATCACACTTATGGCAGAAAGTGAAGAGGAACTAAAAAGCCTCTTGATGAAAGTGAAAGAGGAGAGTGAAAAAAGTTGGCTTAAAGCTCAACATTCAGAAAACTAAGATCATGGCATCTGGTCCCATAACTTCATGGCAAATAGATGGGGAAACAGTGTCAGACTTTATTTTTGGGGGGCTCCAAAATCACTGCAGATGGTGATTGCAGCCATGAAATTAAAAGATGCTTACTCCTGGAAGGAAAGTTATGACCAACCTAGATAGCATACTGAAAAGCAGAGACATTACTTTGCCAACAAAGGTCCGTCTAGTCAAGGCTATGGTTTTTCCAGTAATCATGTATGGATTGAGAGTTGGACTGTGAATAAAGCTGAGTGCTGAAGAGTTGATGCTTTTGAACTGTGGTGTTGGAGAAGACTCTTGAGAGTCCCTTGGACTGCATGGAGATCCAACCAGTCCATTCTAAAGGAGATCAGTCCTGAGTGTTCATTGGAAGGAATGATGCTAAAGCTGAAACTCCAGTACTTTGGCCACCTCATGACTCATTGGAAAAGACTCTGATGCTGGGAGGGATTGGAGGCAGGGAGAGAAGGGGACAACAGAGGATGAGATGGCTGGATGGCATCCCGGACTTGATGGACATAAGTTTGAGTGAACTCCGGGAGTTGATGATGGACAGGGAGGCCTGGTGTGCTGCAATTCATGGGGTCACAAAAAGTCGGACACGACTGAACGACCGAACTGAACTGAACTGAAAAAAACTTGGATTCTTGTAGACAGAATTATTCAAGCATTTCCTCTCTATTGGGAAACATGTTTTGAGTAAATGGAATATTTTCATAAAAAATTACTAAATATTTGAAGTCCATTAAATTTAATCTTAATAAAAACCTAAACATGAAATAACCCTCTTCCAGATGTGAAGTCTAAATATATGATTATATTGTTTCAATTTTCAAAACTGGTGCTAATTACTTCTCTTCATGAAGAGAAGCATGGCAAAAATAAGTGAGATACACACCCTATATGTGACAGATTCTTAGAATTTACAAGGCTTGTGCTGTCTCCTTCTCCAATTATGTCATTGTGTCTTTGTGTCTTTTGTTGGTTAGTGTTTGTCTTTGAAATCAGTTTGAGGGTTAACCCATATACTGAACTGCAGTATTTTCAGCTTTGGTTCTTTGGTGCAAGTATGCTGTTCTCTACAACTGTTGCTCTTGGACTTTTACCCTTGGCTACATGGGTTCATGGAAGTTGTATCTCTCATCCCAAGTTGTACAAACCCAGGTTTATATAACAAATGCTCTCATCTATAGATTTACCTGCTAGTTTTACATTCTGATATTTGTTGGTTCATAACTTTGGGGGTACCCTGGATGAAATTCAAAACTGGCCCCAGGGAGAGACAGAGCACTTTGGATTAGTATGTGGCAGGTTTAATAAGCAAAGGGGTTTATGAATTAAGCCTGTCTAAAGTGATCTCAACAGAAGTAGATCTCTGCATGCTAGAATCTGAAAAGTTTACAGAGACTTTAATGGGAATTAGTCATGTATTCAGTCCCGAGTGTCTCAACAACACATTACTCACTTAAGGCTGTGTCCTTGAAAGATATGCTAGTGTGGGAACAGTGGATAGAATACACATTCTGAGGACTGGGGAAGAGGGAAGGCATCGCTAGTTGCCCAAGTCCAGCTGGTAGGTTAACTGGTGGTCACATTTTCTCAATGATTTCCTCCAATAATGTTCTTTTGATTTTGCCAACACAGCAGCAAGCATCTGATCTCCAGAATGTTACTATTGCAACTTCAGATTGTCATGGCTTTTGTGGCATCATCAATAAATGGAGAGAGAGAGAGAGAGATTTAATGTTTATCAGATTTACAATAGGGTCAGATAGTAAATATTTTAGACTTTGTGGGTCATGTAGTCACAGTAGCAACTTAACTCTGCCACTATAGTAAGAGAATAGCCATAGACAATATATATAAATGAGTAGAATGTCTGTATTTTAATAAATAAAAAAGATGTTGGTTCAATTTGAACACTGGACTGTGGTTTTGCAGACCTCTGGCTTAAAAGAAGCTACTGACATCATACTTTTTAACTCAGAAATTTCCTCCTTATCTGAGCATTACAATTAATTAAATTTCTTGCGATTGTCAGTTTATTTATTTTGACATTTTTCCTAATAAGTCAAGATGGCTTATTTATATTTTACTGAAAATAGGTATTATATTGTTCATTTAGCAATTAAGCCTTATTTTATTTTTAAAATTTATATTAAACATTTTTAATATTATAAAACAATCAACAAGAACTTTTCTGATCCAAAATCTTTATATTATCAAGTATCATTAGGCCACCCTCCACCTCTTCTCTGAACTAAATATGAGGATGTTTTAATAGAAGTCTCAGTTAAAAAGTGAAAAAAAAATAAGCTTTTTATCTTAAATAGTTCACAATATATATTTTGCTAGATTTCAATAAGAAAGTATCTAGAGCCCTATGGTAGGGCCAAAAGTCAGCAGAGCAATCTGGTTAAAGTAATAGGGTAAATGATTTGTATGCTAATGACTAGGAAGCGACAGAGTAGGTATATATCCCAGGAAGGCATTGATAATGGTCTCTGTCTTTCCTATCATTTTCTCTAGAATAGTAATTAATTGCATAAGGTAAATTTATTTTAAAAAATCAAATACAAGTATGTACATCACAGGGCAAAGAAGGGTCAAAAGTATTGCTCATCTGAGAAGTTTCCCTGCCTTTATAGAACACAACTCTAAGGTAGATATACAGAAGATCCCAAGAAATCTTTCATGCTTATAAGCATAATTTGCAAAATTTGCTTCACCTAAACCCCAAGTAAATTACTGAAGGTTCACAGGTAAGAAATGAGACCAATGGGAGACCATTAACTGGCTAACACTTATAGTTTATATTTTGCATTCCATTTATAAGAAGAATAGAATTTTGACAATATATGTTAATAAAGACTGTATCTTGATAATGTATTTTGATAAAAACAGAAAAGAAGACTTTCCTGATGGTCCAGTTGTTGAGAATCTGCCTGCCAGTGCAAGGGGTTCAGGTTCGATCCCTGGTCAAGGAAGATCCAACATGCCACAGAGCATCTAAGCCCACACACAACTACTGAGGCTGTGCACATAGAGCCCATGCTCCACAAAGAGAAGCCACTGCAATGAGAAGCCAGTGCACCGCAACCAGAGAGTAGCACCTGCTTGTTGCAACTAAAGAAAGCCTGCATACAACACAAAGACCCAGTGCAGCCAAAAATAAATATATTTAAGGAATAAATCATAGTGTTAAAAATGCAAAAAAAAAAGTGAATTGTATAATACCGCAAGTTAAGAATGAAATGAAAATATTCAGTAGAGGGTGTGGTTATTTGGGTCATGTTCTCCTTTGGATTAAAGACAATGATTCTTATATGACTTACCAACTTTTCTAAATTAATTATAATAATAATAAGTATAATGGTAAGATCTACCCAACATGTATTCTTTTTCTCGTTTGTTAATAATCCTGATTTCATGATGTATATGTTCTCTTTTGCATGCCCAAGAATATTAGGAGAAATGCTCTATTCTCAACTCTAGAAAGTTAATTCTGATTGGCCTTCAGCCAACTATGATGGCATTAATTCCTTTGACAGTGATTAATTTAGGCATGGGATGATTATATATTCTAGACAATGTGACAAAAATTGGCTGGATCATTCTAAAAAGTTTTCCTTATCTTTAAAATTAAATACAAAAGATGAAATGATTTCTTTCTGTTTCTGAAGAGCATAGTTTCTGAGTAAGTTGCCCTGAACCAGTACAGCCATTTTATGGCAAGCCCAAAGCAGAAGTCAACATCAAGAGTAAACAATAGAAATGATTGTGAAGATTTCATTGAGTTGCTGCTTTAATATATCTTAGGGCTGCATTATGTCATAATAATGAATTTTTATTGTTATTTAAATTCTCTTAATTTAATTCTCTTAATTTTCTATTATTTTCAGTGAAAATTCCCTAAATAACATTGAGAAACACACTGCCATTGATAGATCTCAAGGTAAAACGTTGTCACTGAAGAAATACCAATGACAGAATACTTGGCGTCAAGTTCAAAAGTCCAGGGGAAGAAGTCTAGTTAATCATGATGAAAAATCCTGGGCCAATCCTTTGTGGTTTTCTTGAGTAGAATCAAGTGAGAACATGGCATTATTTGAGGGAACCAAATATGTGAAGCTAGAAGAAAAGAAATTCCAAGAGAGATATGGTATATCTTGATGAAGAAAATAACAAATTTCTACTTTACAAGGTAAAAACAGTAGTGTGTTATTAATAGAAAGACAACATGTTCAGAAAGCAAGACAATTATACAGCAAAAGTGAGAAGCATAAGCCATAAGTATGTGTCAACCTGTCAGTTCAGTTCAGTTCAGTAGCTCTGTCGTGTGTGACTCTTTGTGACCCCATGGACTGCAGCACTACAGGCTTTCCTGTCCATCACCAACTCCCAGAGCTTACTCAAACTCATGTCCATTGAGTCAGTGATGCCATCCAACCATCTCATCCTCTGTTGTCCCCTTCTCCTCCTGCCTTCAATCTTTCCCAGAATCAGGATCTTTTCAAATGAGTCAGCTCTTCGCATCAGGTGGCCAAAGTATTGGAGTTTTAGCTTCAGTATCAGTCCTTCCAATATTCAGGACTGATTTCCTTTAAGATGGCCTGGTTGGATCTCCTTGCAGTCCAAGGGGACTCTCAAGAGTCTTCTCCAACACCACAGTTCAAAAGCATCATTCTTCAGCACTCAGTTTCTTTATAGTCCAAATCTCACATCCATACATGACTACTGGAAAAAAACCATAGCTTTGACTATATGGAACTTTATTGGCAAAATAATATATCTGCTTTTTAATATGCTGTCTAGGTTGGTCATAACTTTTCTTCCAAGGAGTAAGTGTCTTCTAATTTCATGGCTGCAGTCACCATCTGCAGTGATTTTGGAGTCCAAAAAAAAATCTGCCTCCATTGTTTCCTCATCTATTTGCCATGAAGTGATGTGACCAGATGCCATGATCTTAGTTTTCTGAATGTTGAGCTTAAAGCCAACTTTTTCACTCTCCTCTTTCACATTCATCAAGAGGCTTTTTAGTTCTTCTTCACTTTCTGACAGAAGGGTGGTGTCATCTGCATATCTGAGGTTATTGATATTTCTCCTGGCAATCTTGATTCCAGCCTGTGCTTCATTCAGCCTGGCATTTCTCATGATGTACACTGCATATAAGTTAAATAAGCAGGGTGACAATATACAGCCTTGACGTACTCCTTTCCCGATTTGGAACCAGTCTGTTGTTTCATGTTCAGTTCTAACCGTTGCTTCTTGACCTGCATACAAATTTCTCAGGAGGCAGGTCAAGTGGTCTGGCTTTCCCATCTCTTGAAGAATTTTCCAGTTTGTTGTGATCCACAGAGTCAAAGGCTTTGGTGTAGTCATAAAAGCAGAAGTAGAAACACTTAAATTGTAGAAACACATAAATTGAATTAGTGAATTTTGGACAAAACTTTAGAGATTGAGACTTCATGGAGAATAAGAATTAACTAGAAAACAGCCACACAAATAATGGGAGAAAAGCCCATATTAATCCTTTTATAAAAGAAGTTTGAAAGTTTCTTTTAAGTTTGACTACTTATTACCCAGGTAATTAAACTTCCACATTACACTAATGGTATTATTTTTTAAAGTGTAAATTAAACAGTAATTAGTAAAGGAACTGCAGGATTCTAATCACTCCCTCTTTGGAAAAGAACTGAGATGAAGTTTTGAAGGGTTGCTACCTCAGAATAAGGATGATGTTATGAAGCTAATAATTTGAACATAATGTAAGGGGTGAGCCGTTGTTTGGAAGAGAACTTCTGAGTCTGCTGAGCTGCTCCTTCTCCTCTGGCCTCTGTGAAGACAGATATGTATTGAATTTTGTCCCCCACAAAAGATAAGTTGAATTCCTAACCCAGTAATTCAGAATATGACCTTATTTGGAAACATGGTATTGAAAAGCAAGTTAAATGTTGTCATTAGGGTGGGCCCTAATTGAGTATATTTAGTATAAGTAATTGAGTATATTGAGTGTAAGTAATCTTATAATAAGGGGAGGTTTGGACACAGAAGCAGACAAGCATACAGGGAAAATGCCATGTGAACATGAAGACAGAAACAGGCATACTGCATCTGAAGCCAAAGAACATCAAAGATAGTCAGCAAACTGTCATAAGCTACAACTGAGCCATGGAACAGATTCTCCCTTATAGTCATCAGAAGAAGGCAACACTGCTAACACCTGGACTTTGAATTTCTAGCCTCCAGAACTCCAAGTCAATACATTTCTGTTACTTCAGCCACCCAGTTTGTGGTGGGCTTCCCTGCTAGCTTAGCTGGTAAAGAATCTGTCTGCAATGCAGGAGACCCCAGTTTGATTCCTGGGTCAGGAAGAACTGCTGGAGAAGGATAGGCTACCTACTCCAGTATTCCTGGGTTTCCCTGGTGTCTCAGCTGGTAAAGAATCCATTTGTGGTATTATGGACAAATATTATTATGACAAAAAAATACCAGTTGTGGTATTATTGCTAAAGCCCTAGTAATCCAATAAGTAGTTACATAATAAGAGTGTTATCATAATAAGACAAGATAACATTAACATCATTAACATCACTGTGTTCATTAACATCACTGTGGGAAGGATCCATGGATTGGGAGAAGGCGGATGCTCATTCTGTTGATACTTCTATTATGGCTTTGATTGAAGAATGTTCTGCCTGTCCTTCACCTCATGGATACAATAGGAAGTCATTATATTTTTGATGTCAGGTTTAATTCTTACTAAATCTTTAAAACTGAGTAAATTCTTTAAAATTTGGATACTGGTTTTCCCTTTATAAATTATAAACTAGATAGATTAGAAATATTAATATAGTGAGCATATCATGTTAATCTGGGTCACTTTTAAAATATACATGTGCTTGGACCTCAGGTTTCATGAACATAATTCAATAGTGGGAATCTAGAAAGTTATATTCTAAATGGATCTAGAGTTAAATCTAATGTCAAATCTTCAATGATGACAAAAATTTTGACATCAAAAATTGCTCTGATCTTTGAGTTCATTCATTCTATAATTACAGTACTCTAGCTTCTATGTTATGAGTAACACTGGCAGTAATAAGAGCCAAAATGGATCAGAAAATCACTGATTGGAATTGCCTGGTGATCCAGAGGTTAGGACTCTGTGCTTTCACTGCTTAGAGTGTGGGTTCAATCCCTGGTCAGGGAACTAAGATCTCACAAGCCACATGGCATGGCAAAAAATGAAAACAATAACAAAATCACTTTTTTACAATAAATATTTAAATAAGTAGGAATTGTAAGTATCCCTAAACAGAAGAGCACAAATTTGGTACAATGACCTGGAAAATCATTCTCAATTTGCAGCAGTAGCTAAATTTGTAATTCTTACATTTCATAATATTTTTCTACCTTAATCTACTGCTGCTGCTGCTGCTAAGTTGCTTCAGTTGTGTCCGACTCTGTGCGACTCCATAGACGGTAGCCCACCAGGCTCCCCCGTCCCTGGGATTCTCCAGGCAAGAACACTGGAGTGGGTTGCCATTTCCTTCTCCAATGCATGAAAGTGAAAAGTGAAAGTGAAGTTGCTCAGTCGTGTCCGACTGTTAGCGACCCCACGGACTGTAGCCCACCAGGCTCCTCCATTCATGGGATTCTCCAGGCAAGAGTACTGGAGTGGGGTGCCATTGCCTTCTCCGACCTTAATCTACTAGCAAGAGGTTATTTGTTACTCTGTGACAGTGACCATTTAATATAGCATTTGTATTATCTTTTAATTATACAGATTTCTTTTGTACAATCATATATTAAAAGCAGCAAGTTTATAAAAATCTTAGCTTGACAAATATCTTATAAATTCTTTCTTTAAATGCTGAGAGCTACAAAATAGAATTTAGTACATATGAGCTTCTAGGAGCTATTTACCACTTTAACATTTAACAAGCCATACATTAACATTTAAAAAGTCATACAAATTTACATCTATAAGCGATTTTACTTAATAGGTTAGCAATATGCATTCTGTGCAATAGAACAGGAACAGCATTAATAAAATATATACTGAACTCAGTAAAAGTAATTTATACAACCAGTGCTCAGTTGATGATGAGGGCACGTTATAGGTTATACATAATGGTTTCATCTGTCCCTAACAAATGATTCTTGCTACAGTGCCCCCAATACTTAGGAATGACGCTCTGCTTGGAGACAAAGGCATGCACACAGTGGCCTTTCAGAATCCCTCTGAGAGAATCATGATAAATTTCAGAACATCTAGTAAATGGCAGAGTAAGACACAGATCTGAGTGGAAACCATTTCAAATTGAATTAATCAGGACATAGTCCTTAAAAAAAAAAAAAAAACTGCTTTGCATATCATCTTGGAATATAAGATGAGCAAATCAACAGTTACTTAGTGACAAGAGTACATAGAGAAAATAAAAATCTGTGAATAAATAAGTTCATTAGAATAAAACAAATCAGTCCTGCACAATTTACATCTTTCTTTCCTCTTTGAAATTAAGATGTATTCTGGTAAGTTATAGAAAAGTAGAATAATATTCAATTGTGAATTTCATCACATAGAATTCTAGTATACAAATTTTACTTTCAATGTGAGAATTTTTGTGGTAATTGATTAATAAAAGAAAGAAATAGAATTAAAGTGGAGATAAAGCAGATGGCAATAAATCAATATAGATTTTTATAATAAAAGTTTAGGAAAAATGAAAAAGGATGAGAGAGAATATTGTGAAGTTTTACCTATGCCGCCTGGTGCTAAAAGAAAGAGAACTTGGAAGGCAAAATAAACAATGGAGTCATCTCACAATGAAAAAGTCATTAAGTCTACGTGAGGAAGAAGACTCAGAGAAAAAAGCTTTTTACAATGTTTGTGACAATAATATACATTGCTAAATGTTTCCTTGATATAGAGGTGGACAGAGTATCAGACATAAACTACTGAGGTAAATTGAAAAAAAAAACTAATAAGATAATTATTATTAATTTAAGATATAAAAATTTCCCTAAAATGGTCTGTGTTGAGCTATTATTTTATGTTAGCACATCTAACATATATTGTTAATGGTCTTTATATATTTACTCTCAACTTCAGTCCCCATAGTTTTTTTTTTTTTTCTGTAGAAATATTTAATTAACTAAATAGAAATAGTTTTATTGTACTATCTGATGATGACAAAAGTAATTATTTTTTTGTAAGAGATTCAGAAATGAACAATAACCCTCATATATTACTAATGGCAATGCAAATGGAATAGTTACTCTGAAAGAGTTTTGCAGTTTTTTATTTAAAGCTAAATATATCCTTACCTTATGATCCAGACACTCTACTCCTAGGTATTTATCCAAGAGAAATGAATATATGCCTATAAAATAATCTGTGTATTACTGTGTATAGAAGTTTTATTTATAAGAGCTTCAAATTGGAAACAACCCACTGTCCATCCACTATTGAAAATATAAACAAGTTGTGTTTAAGCCATACAATGAAATATTATGTAGCTACAAAATGGAATAAACTACTTACGCATGTGAAAATATAAGTGAATCTCAAAAACATTATGCTAAGTGAAAGCAAACAAATGTAAAGGCTATATTTGCTATAATTTCATTTATGTGAAATTCAGGAAAAAGTATGTAAGTGGGGTCATATTCTGTATCGTTCTTTGTAATTTTTTTTAATTAAAAATATAAAGTACACATCTATTGAAGCTTCCCAGAGGGTGCTAGTGGTAAAAAACAACTTGACAATGCAAGAGACGAATAAAACATGGATTAGGTCATTGGGTCAGGAAGATGCCCTGGAGCAGGCAATAGCAACCCTCTCTAGTATTTTTGCTGGGAAATCCCATAGACAGAGGAGCCTAGCAGGCTACAGTCCACAGAATCTCAAACAGTCAGATGCAACTGTGCAACTGAGGACACGCATAGTACATATCTATGATAATAAAACCAAGAGCATTTTGACAGCATAGTATTTTATAGATGTCATAATTTATTTAAATAACCCATTAATATATTTAATTTGATTGTAAATGTTCTAACCATGAATGATATTCTCATATATACAATATCTGTATGCACCATATACAGTTGTCTGACAGTTTTCTTTCCTTTACTTCTTTGCTTTTCACTTCTCTTCTTTCCACAGCTATTTGGAAGGCCTCCTCAGACAACCATTTTGCTTATTTGCATTTCTTTTTCTTGGGGATGGTCTTGATACCTGTCTCCTGTACAATGTCATGAACCTCCATCCACTGTTCATCAGGCACTCTGTCTATCAGATCTAGTCCCTTAAATCTATTTCTCACTTCCACTGTATAGTCATAAGGGATTTGGTTTAGGTCATACCTGAATGGCCTAGTGGTTTTCACCACTTTCTTCAATTTAAGTCTGAATTTGGCAATAAGGAGTTCATGATCTGAGCCACAGTCAGCTCCCGGTCTTGTTTTTGCTGACTGTATAGAGCTTCTCCATCTTTGGCTGCAAAGAATATAATCATTCTGATTTCGGTGTTGACCATCTGGTGATGTCCATGTGTAGAGTCTTCTCTTGTGTTGTTGGAAGAGGGTGTTTACTATGACCAGTGCATTCTCTTGGCAAAACTCTATTAGCCTTTGCCCTGATTCATTCTGTACTCCAAGGCCAAATTTGCCTGTTACTCCAGGTGTTTCTTGACATCCTACTTTTGCATTCCAGTCCCTTATAATGAAAAGGACATCTTTTTGGGGTGTTAGTTCTAAAAGGTCTTGTAGGTCTTCATAAAACTGTTCACCTTCAGCTTCTTCAGCATTACTGGTCAGGGCATAGACTTGGATCACCATGATATTGAATGGTTTGCTTTGGAAACGAATAGAGATCATTCTGTCGTTTTTGAGATTGCATCCAAAGTATTGCATTTCAGACTCTTTCGTTGACTATGACGGCTACTCCGTTTCTTCTAAGGGGTTCCTGCCCACGGTAGTAGATGTAATGGTCATTTGAGTTAAATTCACCCATTCCGGTCCACTTAGTTAGCTGATTCCTAGAATCTTGACATTCACTCTGCCATCTCTTGTTTAACCACTTCCAATTTGCCTTCATTCATGGACCTAACATTCCAGGATCCTATGCAATATTGCTCTTTACAGCATCAGACTTTGCTTCTCTCAACAGTCACATCCAAACTGGGTATTGTTTTTGCTTTGGCTCAGTCCCTTCATGCTTTCTGGAGTTACTGCTCCACTGATCTCCAGCAGCATATTGGGCACCTACCAAGCTGGGGAGTTCATCTTTCAGTGTCCTATCTTTTTACTTTTCATACTGTTAATGGGGTTCTCAAGGCAAGAGCACTGAAGTGGTTTGCCATTCCCTTCTCCAGTGGACCACATTTTGTCAGAACTCTCCACCTTGACCTGTTCAACTTGGGTGAACATACATGACATGGATTAGTTTCACTGAGTTAGACAAGGCTGTGTTCCATGTGAACAGACTGGCTAGTTGTCTGTGGCTTCCGTCTGTCTGCCCTCTGATTCCCTCTCTCAGTACCTACTGTCTTACTGGGGTTTCTCTTACCTTGGATTTGGGGTATTGCCTCTCAGCCGCTCGCTGCTCCAGTGCCACACAGCTGCTGCTCGCAGAGTTCCAAAGAATAGCAAGGAGGGATTAGAAAGACTTCCACAATGATCAGTTAAAAGAAACAGAGGAAAATAATAGAATGGGAAAGACTAGATATCTCTTCAAGAAAATTAGAGATACCAAGGGAATATTTCTTGCAAAGATGGGCTGAATAAAGGACAGAGATGGTATGGACCTAACAGAAGCAGAAGATACTAAGAAGATGTGGCAAGAATACATGGAAGAATTGTACAAAAAAGATCTTCACAACCCAGATAATCAAATGGTGTGATCACTCACCTAGAGTCAACAACCTAGAATGTGAAGTAGAGTGGGCCTTAGGAAGCATCACTATGAACAAAGTTAGTGGAGGTGATGGAATTCCATTTGGCTACTTCAAATCCTAAAAGAAGATGCTGTGAAAGTGCTGCACTCAATATGTCAGCAAATTTGGAAAACTCAGCAGTGGCCACAGGACTGGAAAAGGTCAGTTTTCAATCCAATCCCAAAGAAAGACAATGCCAAAAAATGCTGAAACTACTGCACAACTGTACTCATCTCACACACTAGCAAAGTAATGATCAAAATTCTCCAAGCCAGGCTTCAGATATGCATGAACTGTGAACGTCCAGATGTTTAAGCTGGTTTTAGAAAAGGCAGAGGAACCAGAGATCAAATTGCCAACATCCCTTGATCTCTGAAAAAGGAAAGTTTCAGAAAAACATCTATTTTTGCTTCATTGACTATGCCAAAGCCTTTGACGGTGTGGATCACAACAAACTGTGGAAAATTCTGAAAGAGATGGGAATACCAGACCACCTGACCTGCTTCTTGAGAAATCTATATGCAGGTCAGGAAGCAACAGTTCAAACTGGACATGGAACAAAAGACTGGTTCCAAATAGGAAAAGGAGTACGTCAAGGCTGTATATTTTCACCCTGCTTATTTAATTTATATGCAGAGCGCATCATGAGAAACACTGGACAGGATGAAGTAAAAGCTGGAATCAAGGTTGCTGGGAGAAATATCAGTAACCTCAGATATGCAGATGACATCACCCTTATGGAAGAACATGAAGAAACACTAAAGAGCCTCTTGATGAAATTGAAAGAGGAGAGTGAAAAAGTTGGCTTAAAGCTCAATATTCAGAAAACTAAGATCATGGCATCCAGTCCCATCACTTCATGGCAAATAGATGGGGAAACAGTGGAAACAGTGGCTGACTTTATTTTTGGGGGCTCCAGAATCACTTCAGATGGTGATTGCAGCCATGAAATTAAAAGACATTTACTCCTCGGAAGAAAAGTTATAACCAAACTAGACAGCATGTTAAAAAGCAGAGACACTACTTTGCCGACTAAAGTCCATCTAGTCTAGGCTATGGTATTTCCAGTAGTCATGTATGGATGTGATATTTGGATTGTAAAGAAAATTGAGCACAGAAGAACTGATGCTTTTGAACTGTGGTGTTGGAGAAGATTCTTAAGAGTCCCTTGGACTGCAAGGAGAGCCAATCAATCCATCCTAAAGTCTTGGGTATTCATTGGAAGGATTGATTATGAAGCTGAAACTCCAATACTTTGGCCACCTGATGCAAAGAGCTGACTTATTTGAAATGTCCCTGATGCTGGGAAAGATTGAGGGCAGGAAGAGAAGGGGACGGCAGAGGATGAGATGGTTGGATGGTATCACTGACTCAATGGACATGAGTTTGGTAGACTCCAGTAGTTGATTAAGGACAGGGAGGCCTGACGTGTTGCAGTCCATGGGGTCTCAAAGAGTCGAACAGGACTGAGCGACTAAACTGAACTGAATTGACGATTTTCTTAGTATAAATTCTTACACATTAATTTTCAGATTATAGGTCTAGATACATTTAATTTTTGATACTTATGCCAAATTTTTCTTCACAAAAATTGAACAAAATATACAGTTCTACCAACAATACTTAAAGTATTAATTTCTATACCTCCCTCGGAAAACATTGGTTATTACCTTTCAGAAGAACTTTGATAAGAGTAAGATTCCCAAACAGTAGTTTTGCATTTATGAACAACAATCTGCTTGTGCAAAAGCACATTACCGAAATGCCTGAAGAGCTCACTATTTAATAGAAAGTAACATTATTCATTTCACATCTGGAATCCAATGATTAACTTCTTTTGAAAGGCTTTCCTATGCTTTTTATGGATATATTTAAATATGTAAATGATTTGAGATCTTTCCTTCACTGTTCTGAGCCAGTTATTCTCTCAGATTCATTTTCTAGTCTCTGGCATTGACCTCTATGATTCCTTATTTGAGCTCCCTGCCCCTCTGATCTCTAGATGGGATTGAGTAATGGTAGACATAATTGTCCTAAGAGAAGAAACGGGAGGTCAGGGTAATTGTACTCTCAACAGTGTTGCGCCAGCTCCCAGTTTAATCAACAGACATTTTCCCAAACATCAGCACTGATCTTTTTTTCCAGGGTTATAGTTTTGCTAGTTCTGGCTACACCATCCTCTTCATTCAAAGATGTCTTAACAAATATTAATCATTGTTAGCCTCTGGGGCTTTGGCCATTCTTCTTGGGTCTCTTAACCCTGTTCACGTCCTTGAAAAGCCTTTTTAAAAAAAAAAAAAAATTATCTTCCTTTCCTGAATTGTTTTATCTTTTTTTTTTTTTCCTGCTGGGACTCTAAGTGATACAATAATCAAATACAGGGTGGTAAGATATCCAGCAAATAATTAGTTCTAAGCTAGGCCATAAACAAATTGGAGAGTATTTTAGTCAAGGAAATAATAAGACCAATAGTGTTTTGTTTTGTTTTGTTTTTTTTCCCAGAGCTCTAGTCCTTGGAATGATTTATGCAAAATCATTCCAAAAGGGGAAATTTTAGGTAGGAAACTAAATCTAACAGAATTACACAAAACTGGATACAATAAAGATTAAGGAAGAATAAAGAAAAATTATGTACTGTGATCATATTGTGATGAAAATTCTTAATAAAGAGTACTCTTTTCAGAGGGTCATCAGACTTAGCAAATAAAAATACAGGATGCCCAGTTGTATTTGAATTTCAAATAGTTCAGTTCGGTTCAGTCACTCAGTTGTGTCTGACTCTTTGTAACCCCATGAAATGCAGCAGGCCAGACCTCCCTGTCCATCACCAACTCCCAGAGTCCACCCAAACCCATGTCCATTGATTAGGTGATGCCATCCAATCATCTCATCCTCTGTCATCCCCTTCTCCTGCTGCCCTCAAACTTCCCCAGCATCAGGGTCTTTTCAAATGAGTCAGTTCTTCGCATCAGGTGGCCAAAGTATTGGAGTTTCAGCTTCAACATCAGTCCTTCCAATGAATATTCAGGACTGATCTCCTTTAGGATGGACTGGTTGGATCTCCTTGCAGTCCAAGGGACTCTTAAGAGTCTTCTCTGACACCACAGTTCAAAAGCATCAATTCTTTGGCACTCAGCTTTCTTTATAGTCCAACTCTCATATCCATACATGATCACTGGAAAAACTATAGCCTTAAATAGATGGACCTTTGTTGACAAAGTATTGTCTCTGCTTTTTAACATACTATCTAGGTTGGTCATAACTTTTCTTCCGAGGAGTAAATGTCTTTTAATTTCATGGCCGCAATCACTATCTGCAGTGATTTTGGAGCCCAGAAAAATAAAGTCAGCCACTGTTTCCCCATCTATTTGCCATGAAGTGATGGGACCAGATGCTATGATCTTAGTTTTCTGAATGTTGAGCTTTAAGCCAACTTTTTCACTCTCCTTTTTCACTTTCATCAAGAGGCTCTTTGTTTCAGATAAGCTTTGAATTATTTTTAGTATGTTTATCTGAAAAGCAAATTTAACTGAGCATTCCATATTTCATCTAACAACCTGATCCTCGTGCATAATTCATTAACACAGTCTATCATTTGACAAAATCTCTTGTGATTTATCTATTGCATAATCAACAACCTGTGAATGACCAAGTGACAGAGGAAGTCAAATAGACCAAGAACTAGTGTCTAGGATACAAGCATCTAGATGAAATGGTGGAAGATAGTAAGTCCCCTAAACAAAATGTTACAGTCAGAGTTATCTATTACTTGATGGAGAGAGAGTTTGTGCATATAAGGGCCACTAATATGAATTCTAATGATAAGGATAGTAAGAGTGCTTTTTTTATTTTGGTACAAACTTTAATCAACAACAACAAAAATGTTTGATAGTTAAGTATCTCTGTCAGGAAAACCAGATCATGAAAACTATGGTCTGAGAATATAAATAAGTATGAAATAGAAAATCTAGACCAGTTAAGAATAAGGTCACAAAAAGAAGTATCTGTAAATATGTAAGAAACAAGATAAAAATGTATAACGAAATGCATATTTTCTTGATAGTAAGGACAGTTTATTTTTTATTTTTTTCCTAGCCTGGCCTTGAAGAAGACTTGATCTTCCCAGGATCCATTATTTTAGTTCAAAATGAATATTTAGATATATAAATATTATATTAAACTATATACATATTATTAATTAAATTATAGCCCTAAAAAACAGTGTTTTATAATCCAAGATTTTAAATGAAGCCCAAGAGAACAATGCGAGAAGTTTTTCCAGACAATAAAACCATGCTGTTTTATCACAATCAAGTATAAGAGGACAGGTTCCAACAACACTAAATCAGATAGACGTCAGATGTTGATTATTGGAACAGAGCTCATGGGTGTCTGCTTTTTGCTTCTTTTATGAAGGCTCTTCCAAGTGTGGGTGACCGCCAAAGAAAGGTTTTCCTTCTCTGTGGAATAAGACACACTACTGCAATTGTGCCAGGTTGGTAACTGTGGCACGAGTAGATAAATAAGTCAGATGAAGGAATTGTATTAATTCACATACAGAAGAGAAAACTAGGAAACACTAACATATAATATAGTTGTTAAAATATTAAATACTTTTATGATAAAAAATCCTGAAGAAGACTAGACGCATTGCGAGATTAGAAGAAAAACAAAGTGTCTTAATTCTCTGTGTCTTTGTTCCTGATATGACATTATGCTTTGACTGAGACTTGAAAGGCTATAAAAAGTAGGCTTGAATTATACCCAAAATAGTTGGGAAATGTGAATAAAGAAAATATGAGCAAATGTCTCAGTATATTGCAAGAACAGTTCCAATATGGTGAAAGTGAAAAGCCGTAACAAAAGTGCACCCCAATTTCTTCACACAAACAAAGAAATTCATTGACTTATTCCATTAAAAAAGAAAGAAAGGTAAGGAGAGATCCCAGAATGTACAATGACAAAAAGGAAGATGGAACTATAACAGTATATTGAATGGACCTTTCCATTAAGAGGCCAAGAAGATAAGACAATATATTCCAAAGTGATGTGTCATGATGTGATATAAAATTTTAAAGAAATTATTTCCAAACTGTTAAACCGCTTACTGAAACCAATAATGCAAAAGGATCAGGAGTAGGAAATAGGTCAGAGAAAGATTTTTTAAATGAAATTTTTGGAAGGAGCTTTTCAATAAATTTCATCTTCCTCAAGAAAGAATAATGGGGGAATCCTTTTATCATTAGCTCAAGAAAGCAAATTCTTAGAGACAATAAAAACAATTCTAAGATCTTAATATGTCTCCTGTGGAGTTTGGGGTAGCCAGCAGACCGATATTTGCTTTGTATCAAAATCTAAAAGACAAGAGATTGAAGGAAAAATTTTGTTGCTGCCAAGAAAAGGACATTTTTAAAATTTTATTTATTTATTTATTTAAATTTATTTATTTTAATTAGAGGCTAATGTATCAAACTGAAAGTAATAAGTTGATAGACTGTACAAGTGGTTTCTATGGTCCAGATTTCAGTCACAACTAAAGAGATATGTTATGGATTCTTTTTTACATACAATTAAAGAAAGACCATTAAAATAGGTTAATTAAAGATGAGAGAAAAATGCTGGAACTATTTCTAGAGGTCCAGAGATTACATGAAGAGGTGCAAACTATAAGCCAAAAGAGAAAGCATGAGCCTCATCAAGAGAACCACAGGTAAGAGATCCCTAAAACACAGATTGGATTCTGTGAAGAAAACTCAAAGCAACCCATAAAAGTAGGATTAAGTTTTAAACAGTTTATATAACCAGAAAAAGGATAAATGAACTCATGACAGCATTAGAAAAGTAAAAACCTCCATAAGGCTATTTCTTCCTTCACCTCTTTGTCCTACAAGTGTGAAAGGGATAGAAACTAAGTACTGAAAGATAAAGAGGAGTCGATATATCTGAAGAAAGAGAAGATAGCTAACCAAACTCCATTCCTAGACTCTAGACTTGCCATGTATAAGGGAATAAACATGGGAGAGGGCTAGCACATCTTCAACGTAAAATCAAATTTGAAAATCTGAAGTAACAGTACTTGTCATTTATTGCTGAAATGAGATGATTCACAACTTCAAATAAGGTTTTATTTTTAAATATTAGAGTGGCCACAAATGTCATGGAGCCCACCCAAGTTTTTATCCTGATAAGAGAACTAGCCCTCAGAGTACATTTCAAAGACAATCAGCAAAACAAAAATAGAGTTGCTTTATACATCTCATAAGTCATTTAAATCAAACTGCCAGTTGCTGCTGCTGCTGCTGCTGCTGCTAAGTCGCTTCAGTCGTGTCCGACTCTGTGCGACCCCATGGACTGCAGCCTACCAAAAGTTACTTCTGAATAAGCAATCAAATTATTATTTTTATAGTATCACTGCTTCAGTTAAGATCTTGTTATCTCTCGAGATAGCACACTCAAGAGTTAATTGAAAAAAGTTTAATGGAGAGAGCTTATTTGTACTTGTGGTTTCTGGTTCTGTATATAAGGAACCTGGAAGTGTGCACTCTGTCCTAACAACAAACATAAGGCTGTTGACTAAAAAATTAACAACTCTTCTAGGATTTGTAAGAGAGGAGAGGACACAGGACAATCCACAGCTCCCAATATTTTTGAGACACAAACAGGCAAATACAGGGAAGCATGGTTTCCCTGAGTAGAGATCACAAGCAGAACCTGCTGTGGGAACCAGTGCTGGGGTAGCAAAACCTGAGCTGTAATTGACAAACTCCTAGAGGCTCAGCATGCATAAGCCTGAGACTTAAAAACTCCAGGGGTACCAAGTCATAGTGGGACCGTGCAATGTTGGGAGATTTACCTCCACGAGCCCAACCAGGTTCCTGTAACAAATAAAGGAGAAAAATCCACTTGAGCTTGTGTCACAGAAAGGGGAAAAGGACCTATTTTGAAATATGCCAAAGCATTCTGTTTTTCTTAGTAAGGCCTACCCTCAAGAGAATCTAGTTAAATAGAGTTAAATCTAGTTAAATGTATCAGGAGTATTATTAGAGCCTAACTGACCAGGGGAAGAGAAATATCCAACTGCAGCTTGCTCTATCCTTCCATGTGGGAGAAGGGAAATAGCCAAATCCAGCCTACTCTAGCCATCTTGTCCCTCCTAAGTGGGGAGATAGAAAAATGAATTACACATGTGAAGTTCATGGTCCAGAGGTACATGCTCACCAAAAAACTGTGACCTAAACCATAGAACTATAAAATACTTTCCCTCCCTCTACACCTTACCATCACATTACATATAATGTGTAATGATATATGTGTATATAATAAAGATCTATTTGTAGCAGTTGCTTTGCTGAGTCTATTACGTCCAGCTATCAAGAAAATTACAATGCATACCAAAAGATCAAAAACAAAATTTGAAGAAACAGAGCAAGTATCAGAACCAGACATAATAAGGATGTTGGAATTATCAGGCCAGGAATTTCTTTTTTAAACTACAATTATTATGCTAAGTGGCTCTAATGGATAAAGTAGATGGCATACAGATGGGCAATGCAAATGGAATTTCTAAGAAAGAACAAAAAATAAAAGTTAGAGATTAAAAATTACTGTGAGAGAAATGAAGAATATCCTTGATGGGCTAGCCAATAGACAGGACATGGCTGAGGAGAGACTCTCCGAGCTAGATGATATAGCAATAGAATCCTTAATAACCAAAAGGCAAAGAGAACAAAAATAAACAAAAAGAACAGAACATCCAAAGACTCTAGGATAATGACGAAAGTTTTAACTAGTGGAATAGGAATACCAGTAGTAGAAAAATGGGAAAAAGGACCAGAAGAAACATTTGAAACAATAATGACTGATAATTTCCTCAAATTAATGTTAATGCAAATTAATTTTAATTAATCATTAATGTAAACTAATGTTAATTCTTCAAAATTAAGCATACATACAAGAAATTCAGAGACTATCAAGCAGGATAAATGCCCAAAATTTTTCACCTCAGTAGATTATCTTCAAACTACAGAAAGTCAGAAAAAGAAAAAAAAAAAAATTCTGAAAGAAGCTGGGGATTGGGGAGTAGGGTTAGAGAGAATCTTACCAGTAGAAGAAAAATGATAAGTATTATATCTGACTTATCCTCAGAAATCAAGAAATATTTGAATTACTGGAAGAAAAAAACACCAACTAAAAATCTGTATCCAGTGAAGTTATCTTTCAAAAGTGACAGAGAAATAAAGGCTCTCAGATAAACAATCCCATGGGCAGAGGAGCCTGGTAGGCTGCAGTCCATGGGGTGGCTACGATTTGGACACAACTGAGCGACTTCACTTTGACTTTTCACTTTCATGCATTGGAGAAGGAAATGGCAACCCACTCCAGTGTTCTTGCCTGGAGAATCCCAGGGACAAAGAAGCCTGGTGGGGTGCCGTCTATGGGGTCGCACAGAGTCGGACACGACTGAGGCGACTTAGCAGCAGCAGCAGCAGATAAACAAAAAATGAGAGAATTTGTTGCCTGCAGAACTGCCTTGAAAGAAATGTGAAAGGAAGTTCTACAAAGAGTAGGGAAATAAATAGTTCAGAAGGTCAGATCTTCATAAAGAAAGGAAAAAAGTAAAAAAGAGTGAAGTTAAATCAATTTTTTTCATTCTTTTATCTAACAGATTATTAAAAGTCAAAATAGCAACAGTGTATCAGGTGTAATTTATGAGTGAGAGGAATGAAAGTACTATTTTAAGGAATGAGAGGGAGGAATTGAGAATACTGTTTTACCAAGTAGGAACACTACCTATGCAACATATAAAGTTATTTGAAAGGGAATTTATATTATTTGTAAAAATATGTTGTTTACTGGTGTGCTGCAGTCCATGGGGTTGCAAGGAGTTGGACACAGATGAGAGACTGAACTGAACTGAAACATATGTTGTAAACTTTAGGGCAATCACTAAGGTATTTTAAACAGTAGTATAATTTATATTATAAGAGATGAGAGAAAATGGAATTATATAAACTGTTAAAGTAAAAGCAGGAAAGGCAGAAAAAGAATGAAAGATAAAACAAATATAAAAATGATGTAAAATAAAAAAGAAACAAAGAGCAAGGGAAAAAAAATTGGATATAGTTATAAAGAGTAGACTCACTCAAAGACTTGGACATGAATGTTCATAGCAATTTTAGTCATAGTGGTCAAAAACTGAAAACAACCAAAATCTCTATCAATAGAAGAGTGGAAAACAGGTTGTATATTTATAAAATAGAATACTACCCAGCAGTGAAAATGAACAGGCCACTAAAAAACTTGGATAAATCTCAAAAGCTTAATTTTGACAGCAAAAGACAGACAAAATAAAGTATACTATATGGTTCCATTTATAGAAAAGCTGATAAAACTAATCAAACCAAAAAAAAATTTGTAAGTTTTTAGCTTCTTGGATGATTGTCTAGAAAGCAGAATAAAATTACTTCTGTAAGAATAACATATCTTGATGGTGATGTAGTGAAAGTATTAGTTGCTCAGTTATGTCTGACTCTTTGTGACCCCATGGACCATACATAGCCTGCCCGGCTCCTCTGTCCATGGAATTCTCCAGGCAAGAATACCAGAGTGGGTTGCCCTCTGGAAAAGGGCTCCCCCTTCTCCAGGGGGCATGGGAATATGTAGATATTAAAATTTATGGAATAGTACAATTAATATTTATGCAATATACTTATGTAAATTTACCTCAAGGGAGAAAATGGAACTGGAAACAAATATTGAAATCTTGTTAGTAGGTTTCTGGAAAAGAGTTTAATTGGCTCATTGGATCGACAGTATCTTTAGTAGAATTTATTTTAGGGGAGGTTTCATACAGAGTGAATACAGTTTTATGAATAGCCTGATGTCTTTGTCTTTCCACAGCAACATTCTCTGGTTTTAACTTTTTATTCTCAGTTCTCTTGGGGCAGTCCACTTGCAATACCAAGTTTCCCTTTTTTTTTTTTTTTTGGCACCAAAGTGAATACATTGGCTTGAGACCTTATACTTTTATGCTGCTCTATCTAGAGGGAAAGGGAAAAGGAAAGGAGATGCTTCTGTTTCATGAAAGTCCCAGGAAATATTATTCTGCATCTCTTTGGGTTCCATCTGCTATGCCTACATTTGGAATGGGAATAGTGTCACTGTACTGCTACTGCTAAGTCGCTTCAGCCGTGTCCGACTCTGTGCGACCCCGTAGACGGCAGCCCACCAGGCTCCCCCGTCCCTGGGATTCTCCAGGCAAGAACACTGGAGTGGGTTGCCCTTTCCTTCTTCAGTTCATGAAAGTGAAAAGTGAAAGTGAAGTCGCTGAGTAAGTGTCCGACTCTTCGTGACCCCATGGACTGAAGCCTACCAGGCTCCTCCTTCCATGGGATTTTCCAGGCAAGAGTACTGGAGTGGAGTGCCATTGCCTTCTCCATCACTAACAATAAATAAAAGTAAGGGTAGGGAAATCTCCAGGTGGCGCTAGTAGCTGTAAAGAACCTGCCTGCCAGTGGAGAAGATACAAGAAATGTGGGTTCGATCCCTGGATTGGGAAGATCCCGTAGAGGAGGTCATGGCAACCCACTGCAGTATTCTTGCCTGTAAAATCCCATGGAAAGAGGAGGCTAGCAAACTATAGTTCATAGCGTCTCAAAGAGTCCAACATGACTGAAGTGACTTATCGCCCTGGGAAATCCCACAAAGAAAATCTAAGCTCTAATATCAGAAGGGTGGGAAGTGAGCGCTAATAAGAGAAATGTTCCTGTTGAAAGAAATTAATTTATTGTCTTTCACCCTAAACTCAGAACATTGGTTTTAAATTTTAACAACTCTAGCATTTGAATAAGCATTTGAATGTTACTAAGAAGCAACTTAAAATTCAAGTAATATTGTGACCCAATTATGTACTAAATGTTAGGCTCACTTTAGACTTACAAAGCAGGTGGGTAGAAAACAAGAAACTATTAAATTACCTTAATTGCTCTATATGTTGGCAATGGATTAATAACATGATGATTATTAGGTCAGGTCAGAATCATTTTTCATTTTCAAAAATAGGTACAGTATAATACTTAAGGTAATTGGGAAAGATTAAATGAGATCAAAGTTAGTGAATTCCTGAATGTAAAAATCTCTAGTATTTATGAACTGATATCACTGTGAGAGCTATGAAACCAATGCAGAATCCTATCATTTTAGCATCATAGTTTCTCTTCCTATACATTCAAGCTATATCTACATAACCAAATTATACTATGAGTTATTCTATGAACAGTAGGTCCAGAAAATTTGATTAAAATTTTTTGCTGTAACTTCCATCAGCATAAGCAGTATATCGTTACAACTTTCCCTGGGATGTTAAGGAGAATATTGAAATAATGATCTATTCTTATTATGATGTCAGACAAGACCTTTGAAATAGCAAATACTGGTTAGAATTTTCTATGACAGAATTTTGATTTCATTGTATTCCATACTATAATAAAGGATCATATACTTTCTAAATCAAATGATGGGCTTAAAATGTAGTAGAAGTAAAGTGCTTGGAACAGTTCACTGGCTAACAGAATAAAGTAATATTTTTCAGAAACTAAGTTGTTTAAAAATAAAAGACATCAATATTTCTTTCATAAAAGGAAAAGGAACTGCAAGACTGTAATCAACTGTTTTATAATATGATGCTAATTTCCTGGTTAATTTTCAAGTCAAGCAATTAGTTTTTAAGAAACATACTAACTGGCCTCAAAATGACTATAAATTTTTTGCAATTTCCTGTCGTCATCTATCCTAATACAATCTAAATATAACTCAAAGTTCTGTAGAAAAAAATGATAAAATGTAGAAATGTAGAAAAACAGTCACATAACTGTTAAACTCCATTCAGCCCTCTGTACTATTTGAATTCCTCAATGGAAACATATGCAAATAGCAGCATTGATTACTTTTGCATCTTCTTTCAAGTTCTCCTGACTCTGCATTTATATTATTTGCTATGATTTTGAAATTAGTTTTTATAATTTGATAGCACTGCCGTCTAGACATTTTGGAGTATAACTCTAAAGTAGGGTTACTTGCTTTATTTTTTATTTTTTAATAGTTAATAATATGTTTTAATAGACTATCTTTCAGAGCAATTTTGAGTTCACAGCAAATTGGAGCAGAAAGTACAGAGGGTTCCAGTATACACTCAGCCTCCCCGCCTCTCAGTATCTGAGTGAGTGATATTTCAGCTACTGTCAGAGACCCACCCTCCATCCCCCAGAATCTACAGTTTACACTACGGTTCACTACAGTTCACTAAGGTGTGCATTCCGTGGGTCTGGACAAGTGCATAATGACAAGCGTATGGTCAGGCCACTCAGGATGGCTGTCCTCTCGTCCTCTATCTCCTGCCCTGCCAGGGCCTGCTTCACCCACACCTATGCCCAGGCCTGACATTCCTGCCTGCTTACCCCAGGCCCTGGCTGGTGATCGTTCTCCTTGAAGAGGCTGGGAGGGGCGTGCCCTTCTGCTGGTCCCCCTGGTAACAAGTGAGCGCCACTGAAGTCGATTCCCCTATGACTGGTCATCTTCCCATCCACCCCCACCCCGCCCCCAAGCAGACGGCCACCGTGTCCTGCCCAGCGTCCACCCGCACGTGGTGGTGGGCGTCACTCCACTGCTTCAGACCTGTGAGCCCCCCACCCACTGAACCACTGAGGTGTCTGTTGCCAACTCCGAACTCTTTCTCGGGTCTCCACGCTGGCCAGGCAAAGGCCTCATAGGCCTGCGGGGGTCAGTCCAACAACTTGCTTTAAAGTCTCAACTTGATCTGTAGGATGTCAGTTTTCCCACCATAAAATGGGATAATAATAAGACCAAACTCAGAGGGCTCATTGTAGTCGCTGCATCAATTTACATTAGAATGGGAGAGTGTCTTAATCCCTTCAGACTTCTATAACAAAATACTACAGACTGGATTGCTCATTAACAACAGAAATTTATTTCTTACAGTTTTGAAGGCTGGAAGCCCAAGATCATGGTTGTTTGTTGGCCCTTGACTTGGTTGCAGATGATTGAACCTTCACCTTACAGAGGAAACTAGAAGGCTCTATGGGATTTCTTTTATTAGAGTATTAACTCATTCTAGAGGGCACCACCCTCTTGACCTACTCTCTCCCAAAGCCCGTTTTTAATATAAACAAATTTGGAGGTTAGAATTTCAATATATGATCTTGGGAGGACACAAGCATTCAGACCATAGCAGAAAGCTCTACAAGTTTCTGACAGACAACATGAAACTAAAAGAGGAAGTTTTGATTATTGTAACAACCTTAAGAAATAAAGTGACACTAAGTCTTGGATATATCAAATTAACAGGAGACCACAGCTATTCCTGGGCTGTGAAAGTGCATGAACCAATTATAATCCCTCCCCTCGCTTTCTTTGAGCTGCACCAGTCTGAGTCAGATTTTCGACTACTTTTGACTAATAAATAAATATTTATAGCTCATTTTTGTCTGTTCTATTAGGGACCCTTTTTAATCACAAAAATTTGAGTGCTCTGGAATCGATGTTTAATTGAACTCTTCATGGTTGGGAATGAATGTTTTTGCACAGGTTGTTTAACTCTCTTGTTAAAATTATGCTGCTGCTGCTGCTAAGTCGCTTCAGTAGCGTCCGACTCTGTGCGACCCCATAGACAGCAGCCCACCAGGCTCCCCCATCCCTGGGATTCTCCAGGCAAGGATACTGGAGTGGGTTGCCATTTCCTTCTCCAATGCACGAAAGTGAAAAGTGAAAGTGAAGTCCCTCAGTCGTGTCCGATTCCTAGTGACCCCATGGACTGCAGCCTACCAGGCTCCTCCTTCCATGGGATTTTCCAGGCAAGAGTACTGAAGTGGGGTGCCATTGCCTTCTCCAAAATTATGCTCATTGAAAACAAAGAATGTTAGAGGTGGTAGGAGTTGTATGAATAATTCCATTCAAACCCATGTTTATACTGCTTAGGGAAGTGGTAAGTGAGTTATGTGAGATCCCTTAACAACTGAATCAGTGCATTATTCACCCTGAGTCAATGTGAAGTCCCTCCTCCAAGCTGCAAACCTGTGTTCATAACCTAGATCCTTATCATAATTATTAATTGTCGTATGTGTGCATGCTAAGTTGTTTTAGTAGTATTCTACTTTTTATGATCCCATGAATTGTAGCCCACCAGACTCCTTGGTTCATGGAGTTGTGCAGATAAGAATACTAGAATGGATTGTCATGCCCTCCTCCAGGGGACCTTCTCAAATCAGGGATGGAATCTGAATCTCTTATGTAGCCTGTAGTGGTAGATGGGTTCTTTACCACCAGTGCCATATATTCCCTATTAAAAAATAATGCATTTCCAGTGGTGTCCTCATACTTCCTTGGAACATACAATCAGTACCATTATTTCTTCTTTTTAAAAAATAGCCAATTTTGTTTTCCTGTTATAACTGGCCTATTCTTTAACTCCTCATAACCACATTATCAAAGTACTTTAAAAGTGAAGATATTACACATCTGAGAGTATAAACAAATTATGTAAGGTCATACGTTTAATAAGTTGCAAAATATAAAATTTATACCATGTTTGTTTGTTTACAGAACCTCTGCCCCAACTTCATATTATTCAGTTATATTTATAGTATAAAATTTAGAAATATTATTTGTAGAGTTATATTTAGAGCACCTTTAACATAAATACATTAAGTATTTTCAAGGAGGACTAATTTGCTTTGGAGAGAAAGGTGCATAAGTTGGTGTTATTTTAAAATGTTAATCCTCTTTTTAAAAAATGAAACCTGCTTTGATTTTATGTTAAACATAGGTAGAAAATACCCCCTAAAACTTTGATCTGACAATATAATTCTAATGATGCCCAAGAAAACCTAGGACGTTCAAAGGTGTGGAAATTGGAATATTAAGTGGCAGTTCAAGGAGTTCAAAAAGAGTCAATGACAAAAAAGAAACAAAAACCTTCCTGTACCTGATTTACCCCTCCTCCCTTTTTGTGGGCTTGGACACACTGCAGATTAAACTGTTATTTGTGCAGTTCACTGAGCATGGGCTGAACTAAAACCCCCACTAGTTCACACAGTTTTGTTTTCAAGTTATCTTGTCAGGGAAGCTGACAGTCTCAATGATGCTACTTTATAGACTCCTTGGCAAAAATAGGATGCTGAAAATCTACCCATCAAAAACTAAACTCACAGAAGTGTGCTGTCCTTGGGTCAAAGAATGTAAAATGCACTCGATCTCATATTGTTGGAGATGTGACTGTGTGTATCAACTTTTCACAGACAGTAAGTTAGATGCAGTAAAAAGAGCCAGTTATTCTAGCTCCGAGCTTTACACAAAAAACAGGCTGGCATGCAAAACCTTTCACCTAACATGCTGGTTACATCTTTTACATAGCTTGTCTTTTATATAGTTTGCTTACTGAACAACCTTGTCAAACACTGGTCTGTTTGATTTAGATATGTTTAATAAGAAAATAAAGAAAAATAAAATACTACCCCCTCAAGTTATATACAAATTTCCTAATATTGGATTGACTTTCAGAAAACCATATTGCAGATATATAAATGTGTTTGTGTATAAGAACTATGACATGCATCCCAGTTGCAAAGGATAATTATCATTAACAATTGTATATTGGTTGCTTCCGACCTTTATTCATCGAGTGCTCATGTTGTCCAATTTGTATTTGGTGGGATCTTATTCTTTACACATTTTAAATTATCAATCACAATTTAAATCTAGCACTGGGTTATTCATGCACATTGTTGAAAGCTGATTGCAGCATTGTAATGGGAGATACAATTAGTGCTGTAATCATCAGTACCACCATCTTCCATTCTATTTTTTCACAAGTAAATTAAAACAGTGTTTAATTATGATATTTTTCAGTATTCATTTTCTGGTTTAATAAGGTTTCCTGATAACTGCGCTGATTATGTGTGCATGATAAATGTTTAATAGCAGAAAAATGAACTCAGTTATGAGCACATTCTGGTTTTTATATTTTCAATAGAAAACAAATGCATATGTTTTCTTATTACTTTCCTCTTTTGTTTTATTTATTTATGGGGACAAAAATATGTGAGGCTGCTTAGAAAAATAGATATGACTGTATTCCTTTAGATGCTGAAAAGTGCATGGTTATTCTTTGTGTACAAATTGTTAATGTTATTTCCAAATGCAAAGAAATCCCTGTATATCCTTTCCAAAATTTTAATCTACATTCAGTGTGTTGGGAGACAGTCATGGTTATGCAGTGTTAAGGGCAGTTGAACTCTAGTCCAGGTTTCATTTGGAAACGTGAATAAGCCTGTGATTATCAACTTAGCAGTAAGACTCTTCCCAGAAGAGTCTTCAGACAAAAGTAGTTAAAAGGTGTGTGAACAGCAATTAATCATGCTGCTACTACTTGCTCTGAACAGAATTTAATTAAATACAGTTCATACCTTTATATCTACTTTTATCACGTCTTCTGACTTTTCAAACTTCTTGAGTTGTCAACTTGCCAAAGAGGAAAAGCAAATGGGTTTCTCATGAAAACTGAGACAAAGAAGACTTCCCTAGAGGTGCAGTGGATAGCAATCTGCCTGCCAATGCAGAGGACATGGGTTCGATTCCTGCCAAGAGCTAAAATCTCACATGCCATGGAGCAACTAAGCCTCCAACTAAATGCACCACAACTTCTGAGCATGCTCCAGAGCCCATGAGCCACAACTGCTGAAGTCCCTATGCCTAGAGCCTGCACTCCACAGCAAGAGAAGCCACAACAATTAGAAGTCCAGGCACCACAACCAGGAGTAGCTCCTGCTGGTGGCAACCAGAGGAAGCCTGGATATAGCAAGGAAGACCAGTGCAACAAAAATAATTAATTAAAAAAAATTGAGACAAAGAACCAGTGAAAGGAGCCAGGTCATGTAAGTGCACTGATATCTTAACACTAAGCAAGCTTGCTGTTCTCAGTCACTTCAGTTGCATCTGACTCTTTGCATCCCTATGGACTGTAGCCTGTCAGGCTCTTCTGTCCATGGGATTTTCTTGGCAAAAATCATGGAATGGGTTGCCATTTCCTCCTCCAGGGGATCTCCCCAACCCAGGGACTGAACCTGCGTTTCCTGCACTGCAAGCAGACTCTTGACCGCTGAGCCACCAAGGGAAGACCATAAGCAAGCTTAGAACACTTTAAATGGCCTCTCTCTATAGAAATATAATTGTGGAGTCTCCTCAAAAGATTAATACTGTTTATAATGACTTTTAAAGGAAATTATGCAACTCAGTATCTTGAAAGCAGTGACTAAGCAATCTTAAGAAGGTGAAGAAAAAGAGTTACTGGGTATATGAAGTTTGATTTTATATACTATCTGAGGGAAAGGTCCCACAGTTCTTAACAAATATCACTCCTACAAATATAAATCATTAAAACTTCTAGGCCTTTCTCTAGTTAAGCCCTATAATGAGATAATGTTAATGGTCTTGTATTAATAAACTTTCTCCCAGTAAAGTAACTGAATATTTTTTTAATATGTGAATTCCAAGAATATAAAGACTTTTTTTATTTTGATAATTCCAATATTTTACATGAATAAGCCATATCTATTGTTTTCAGATTCAATGATAGTAAAGAAGGATTTAGAGACATAAGAAATACACATTTCTATATATTCATGTTTTCCATTTTCACCATGACTCACTCCTCCTGACAACCTTTTTCTGAAAGAAAAATCTAAGCTTATGTCATAGGCGTTCTTAATACTTTGGTCTAAATACATTCAATATGTCTTTGGAACTGCTATTTAATTTATTTAATTCAATATATTCACTGAGCAAGAACTCTTTCTTCAATGGTGTGTTGGCTTCTGGAGGAGATGCAAAGAATGTATACAACTTCAAATGGGAACCCACTCCAGTATTCTTGCCTGGAGAACCCCATGGTAGGCTACAGTCCACAGGATCGCAGAGTCGGACATGACTGAGTGACTTCACTTCACTTCTTCACTTCTTCTGTTCTTAAATGGGGAAGACAGTGTTAGGAAAGTCCATAAAACAAGTACATAGTACATAAAGCACATGAATGATAAGAATTCAGAAAAGGAAAAGCTTAATATGGTATAAATCATTCAAAGAAGAAGAAGAGACAGAGATTATCAAACCTTATTGATGAAAACAATAACAGACTATAGTCTAGCATTGGTGAGCAGAATCAGGGTAATCATTTATGGCAAATGTATCTTTGAGAAATGCTTGGAGTTCTACAGCACAAGACTATGATGGAATGTAACCCAAGCATCCATTTCTACCTCTCTTTTCATTAGCCTTCACTTTCACACAGGTATATAACAGAAGGCAGACATTTTTTATTTCAGACTATTTTTTAGCATGATGTTCTTCTCCATCTCATTCAGCTGGCCATGTACTCCTATTCACTTTCCTGGAATAGCTGAACACAATCATTTGCATACGACCTGTGCTTTGTCAATGGGACATATAAAGTGGACTATCATTTCTCTTTATTGATTTTCACATTTGTTCCACAATACCACTCCAAAGGTTGTGCATGTATATTTTAATTTTTTCAACATTTAATTTCCTAACATAATTCTATATCATTTATCAAAATTTTCAACAAACTTGTTCCAAATATATGACTGTTCTATGTCCATAGAAACTTAACTAAGACATCCAGCTATCTGTAAAGGGGTCCCTTTATGAGTATCCTTGCTGTTGGATATCTTATTCTCTTTCTCAATGTACCTCCTTCTCCCAATCTCCCCTATGAGAATTGTCACCCATCTTTCAAAAATTCAGAGCATTCATCCACATGACAGATTTTAATTTTTAGTCTAGAACAATTAATCATCCCCCAATATGCATGTATATATGAGATGGGGAAGATGGAAAGATTAGGAGAGAACCTGAGAAATAAAGTAGAAAATAGAAATAAAAATAAATAAATAAAATAGCAATAAAGAGGGCAGAGCCTTAGCATGATATTGAGCAGTTTCTGTTGAAATCCTTAGTTGTACAGACAGGGTCTCCTTCCATTTCTCTATCATTCTGAATTGGGGGAGGTCAGGGACATTTTTTTTTTCAGTCATTCAGTGTAAACTCTGGAAATCAAATGTTTGTATGTGCACACATACTCAAACATGCACACTCCAAGAGAAAAAAAAATACTAATTCTCAAAAATATTACAGTCAAAGCTCTGAAAAAGAAGTGAATGTTCTTTGTCTCTTAGTTTGCTAGGCATTTATCTGCAACAGAGAAGTAAGCATTTGTATGCAGATAATATACACACAGTTCAGTTCAGTCCCTCAGTCGTGTCCGGCACTTTGTGACCCCATGAACTGCAGCATTCCAGGCCTCCCTGTCCATCACTAACTCCTGGAGTCCACCCAAACCCATGTCCATTGTGTCGGTGATGCCATCCAAACAGCTCATCCTCTGTTGTCCCCTTCTCTTTGTACCCTGAATCTTTCCCAGCATCAGGGTCTTTTCAAATGAGTCAGCTCTCCACATCAGGTGGCCAAAGTATTGGAGTTTCACCTTCAACATCAGTCCATCCAATGAACACCCAGGACTTATCTCCTTTAGGATGGACTGGTTGGGTCTCCTTGCAGTCCAAGGGACTCTCAAGAGTCTTCTCCAACACCACAGTTCCAAAGCATCAATTCTTCGGTGTTCAGCTTTCTTTATAGTACAACTCTCACATCCATACATGACTACTGGAAAAACCATAGCCTTGACTAGATGGAACTTTGTCAGCAAAGTAGTGTCTCTACTTTTTAGTATGCTGTCTAGGGTGGTCATAACTTTCCTTCCATGAAGTAAGCGTCTTTTAATTTCATGGCTGCACTCACCATCTGCAGTGATTTTGGAGCCCCCCAAAATAAAGTCAGCCACTGTTTCCACTGTTTCCCCATCTATTTCCCATGAAGTGATGGGACCGGATGCCGTGATCTTAGTTTTCTGAAAATTGAGCTTTAAGCAACTTTTTCACTCTCCTCTTTCACTTTCATCAAGAGGCTCTTTAGTTCTTCTTCACTTTCTGCCATAAGGGTGGTGTCATCTGCATATCTGAGGTTATTGATATTTCTCCCGGCAACCTTGATTCCAGCTTGTACTTAATCCAGTCCAGCATTTCTCATGATGTGTTCTGCATATAAGTTAAATAAGCAGGGTGACAGTATACAGCCTTAATGTACTCCTTTCCCAATTGAAAACCAGTCTGTTGTTCCAAGACCAGTTCTAACTGTTGTTTCTTGACCTGCATACAGATTTCTCAGGAGGCAGGTCAGGTGGTCTGGTATTCCCATCTCTTGAAGAATTTTCCACAGTTTGTTGTGATCCACATAGTCAAAAGCTTTGCTATAGTCAATAAATCAGAAGTAATTTTTTTTTTCTGGATCTTTCTTGTTTTTTCGATGATCCAATGGATGTTGGCAGTTTGATATGGCAGTTTGTTATGGCAATTCAACCCATAACACCATCAAAGAAAGCAACTGCCACTTAGCTGTCCTCTATTGTTTTTCATGCTAATATGTATGTCTATTGTTGCCAGATTTGTGTTTCAAGAGAACCTAGAGATTCAGCTTTACATTTAAAGTATTCTGGTTCAAATATTGACTACCAAAATTTTAAAAGACATTGCCACAGCAAATATTTTCTTGGCCAATTAAATCACAACTGCTGGCTAGGTTTAGTTTACAGGTTACTGATTTTCAACCTCTGCAACAGTTTTCAACTGGTGACACAATTTGCTCCTGATTTCAGAGAACAAATTTTCAGCTTTCCATCATTGAGTATGAGGTTGGCTGTGTCATATATGGCCTTTATTATGCTGAGGTATGTTTCCTCTATACCCACTTTGTTGAGAGTCTTTTTATTTTTTTTAATTTTTCAAAAGCTTTTTCTGTATCTAGAGGTAATCATATGATTTGATCCTTTGTTTTGTTAATAAGATGTACCATGTTGATTGATTTGTGAATGTTAAACCATCCTTGCATCTCTGAAATGAACTCTACTTTATCACGGTATATGATTCTTTTAATGTATTGTTGAATTAAGCTTCCTGATGACTTACTCAAGATTTTTGCAGCTATGTTTATCAGGGATATTAGTTTAAAACTTTCTTTTTTGTAATCTCTTGTATGCTTTTCTTTTCAATTTTGGCCTTAAATGATAGTTTGAAAGTGTTCCTTCCTTTTACTTTTTTTTTTTTTAATAATTTGAGAAGGATCTTCTTGAAACACTAGGTAGAATTCACTTTGAAAGCCATCTGGACCTGGATTTATTTTGCTGGTACATACTATTTTTTCAATCATTTTCCATGAAAACAAACTCCTGTGGCAATCTTACTTTTCTCTCATGTAACAGAATATATGTAATAATCTTACTTTTTAAGATATGTAGTCTCTTATTTAATCAAAATGGATTTAAACTTCATAACAGTGTTGTGGAATGTCCAAAGTGTTTGAGTGATTTGGAAGGTTGGCTGAGGGAGTAATGGAAGGATAATGTGGCATACTCAAGGCTATTTAATGTTTCATGAGTTTGTATAATTTTATATTTCCTTGGATATGCTTTCCATGATTTTTTTTTTTTCCTTTTCACATGGGTTTGTAACTAGGGATATAAGAAACTATGGCAACAGTGTCTTACTCAAAGAAATTAATTTGAATATAGTAATCCCTCAATCTCCTAGATAAACCAGTCCTATGTTGAGGTGTAAGTTGGGCCTTTGTCTCTACCATATATCATTATCTCTGTGACAGTGGTTTTTGTTGAACATATACCTCAGAAACATTTACACAAGTGAGGAAGTTTTAGAAGTATTTTATAGAGGCCCATCTAATCACAAATCAATAAAATGAATTGTAATTCATGTGATTTATATAATGGAAAAAGTACTAAGCCATCAGAGATGATTATTACTTATAAAACCTCACCTAGAGTAAATACAATATCAAATTGTAAAATTGATTTTTCAAGAAAAATGTTATTGATTTCACAAAAGGGCAAAAAATGTCACCATTGTTTTCATAGACTGGCACAATGTCCTTCCCTATGAAAATTGATTTTTTATTAGAGGACAGTTACTGTGTGTTGGAATAAGAAAAAACAGATGGTGAAAGATATTACAGGCAAACCACACCCACTTATGTATCTGCCCTCTTCTGATTCTTAATCATTTACTGTGTGGAGA
The DNA here is from genome assembly GCF_055505025.1 of Bos grunniens. NCBI lineage: Eukaryota > Metazoa > Chordata > Mammalia > Artiodactyla > Bovidae > Bos > Bos grunniens. Next base: position 82,372,565 of record NC_141166.1, read on the forward strand.
AGGTGTTCCTAGGCAATAATTCAAAGGAGAAGTTTGTCTTTATCTCCTCTTTTGCTTCCCCTTTCTTTGCCATTTTTCCTTTTATACTCTACCACAGCTGTGGCCAGATAGTAATCATTCTATATTTAAGTTAAGAATGAATCAAAAACATTTTTTTTAAGAAATTTACACTGAATAGTTCGTTTCTGTGTATGTATTTCTAAACCATTTGATCTGGAAGCACTTACATTTATTACTTTTTAAAATTAAGTAACATTTAAACATTTTTAAAGTTACTTTCAATTTAAAGCAAGAGTTGTTTCTTTTTCATATATGGAAGTGACATAAGTTTTTCACTGTAAATAAAATAAGCACATATAATGGAGGTGATACATAGGTGTGGTTAAACTCATTAATGTAGTATAAAGATATAAAAAAACAGACAGGGCCTGACAATTTTGAACGTCCCTTGAATTTTAATAGCCCAGGGATTTTAGAGTGGGGTATAATACAGGTAAGAGAACAATAGAACACAGTCCGCATCTTTGATTCCTTGGGTTAAAGGATAAGACCTTTGCTTAGCTTTATTCTCTCATAATGAGAATAATGATGAGTTAAGTGAGTGGTTCTTAAAATTCAATTTTAGAACCAACAGCAACAGCATCACCTGGGAGTTTTTTAGAAATGCAAATTCTCAGTTCCTACCTGGAAATTCTCAGATGCTACCTGGATTTGCTGATTTAGAGCTCTGGGAGTAGAGCCCAGAAATTAGTGTTATAACAAGTCCTGTAGACAATCCTCACACCTGCTGAAGTTTAAAAACCACTAAATTAGGGAACCACATATGTAGCATGCTGCTGCTGCTGCTGCTACTAAGTCGCTTCAGTTTTGTCTGACTCTGTGCGACCCCAGAGACGGCAGCCCACCAGGCTCCTCGGATCCTGGGATTCTCCAGGCAAGAACACTGGAGTGGGTTGCCATTGCCTTCTCCAATATGTAGCATAAATGACCACAAATTTTACTGGAAAGTTAGTCTTGAACCATTAACTTTAGTGAAAGTGATCTTTAGCCTAATGGATGACAGCAAATGCTTAGAAAAAGAGAATGAGAAAATTGTGCTTATAAATGAGTCCCTACAGCAAGAGGAAATCTTATCAGGTAAGAGCTAATTGTACCAATCACATTCAAATACTTTTATTGGAGGAAGCATCTACATACAAAACCGACATAAAGAACATCATGCAAATTACTTTTTTCAGTGTAATAAAAATCTGGAGTCTATCTCTAAATGTTACAGACCAAACAGTAGTATCTGTAGTGATGTCTGGGCAGCTGATTCTCTTCTCTGAGACTCTTCTTATGTACACTTGCTGATGGGGCAACTGGTTGACCCATAGAACTGATAATTAGATTTGGGGTTAACAGCTAAGCTAAAATGACTCAATTAGATATTTTCTGCACAGACTTTGAATATGGCACAGACATTTTGTATTTGTAAAAGAATTAAGAGATTACAAAAGCTGAGGTTGAAGTAGTTATGTGTATTCAAAAGCATAAAATGAACTTTTAGATAAAGATGAATAATGAAGTAAATGCACAGATACTAGTGTATCTGGCTATGGAAGCTATGGAGTACAGGAAAGATATAGGAAGAGAAAATGAATAACACAGATCTTTATGTCCCAAATGGCTTTTAATTCCTGTTGCATTTCCTTTTCTTAGGTTTCCTGTGATAGCTCAATATCCATCCAATAAATTTCCAAGTTTATTTTGTTTTGTATTTTGATAGGGGAGGCTAAAATAACTTTGTGACTTGAAACATAATTCTTAAAATTACTATTTATCAATGAATATCAATATCCATTTAGATATGAATATGATTTCATTAGCAATTGATTGAAAGCAATGGCTAGGATTCGATGTTTGAACACAAAATTTCCTCTTCCAGAAACACACACCAGATATTACCAGGATGGCCACTAGTAGGAAAAGACATTTTCCTGGTCCCTGGAAGAAAACGTTTACAGCATGAAGAATAGAAAATGTTGCACTGTGTGACAGTTAAATTGATTTCTCTTTATTAAATGAAGGGAAAGGAACATAAGAATTTAAATTTATAGACCAAACAACAGAAACTGAGATATAGATTAACCAAAGTGAAAAAGCCAAGGCAGTCATTCAGTGGATGCATGCAATACAGCAAGGCTGAGAAAACTCTGATGGGTAGACTCTGGAGCAGGCAGCAATGAAACAGAGGACCAGTGTCCTGCGGAGGCCTCCACGTACAAGTACTAGAGGGGAGATTAAGGATCGATGCAACTCAAGTACAAAGCAGGCACTGGGACAAACATTTCTAAAACATAAAACATATTCTAGGACAACCCTGAGTGCAATAAAATGGCAGGCAGAACGTGACATCAGGCTCTGAGGTCCTCTTTTCCTTTAGTAAGCAATTGTACATCTGGTACTGGAATTCCCATGATAATTATAAGAGTGGAGAATTGAGAAAGGCATTGGGGAATAGAAAGGAGAAGCTGAACCTTTTTTTTTTTGGCTTCCATTAGATGATTATATACTTGTTCCCTCCTCATGTTCCCTAGATGAATATGGAGAAATGATAGTTTGAACTCTGAGGACCTGTCTCATTATTGTGAAGGAAGGACCCATCCGGTCAGTAGGTGAATTCTTTCCAGTAAAGTACAACAATTCCAATAAAACCATTTGTATGGGTTTGGAGAAATTATTAAGTCACTGAAACTTTGTGGTTATTTCTCTAGAGTTTATTTATCTCTGCCCTAGTCTTTGTCATTATTAGCATTTGGAATAATAAATGAAAGCAACGGTCTCATGTTCATATGTAATAGAAACACTGATTAAATAGCTTTAACATATTCATTAAGTGCACCATCATTGTTTGGCAACCACAGGATCCTTAGGATTGCCATTATAGATTAACAAAATTAGAGATAATATATTTTGTTTCAAGTGACTTTTGAAAGAAAAATATGAGTCCAAGCTTGATAGGTCCCCTGCTGCATCACTTGTACTACAAAGCTAAGAGAAGGAAAACTGAAAATTTTAATCATTTTCATATCAAATGATGTATCCTTCAGAAAGTGACCTGAAGTAGTGACTCGGCTTCAGAAAAAGCCCAGATAAACCTATGAAGTTCCTTTTGTCTTCAAGTGTTACACTTCTTAACCAATATCTAAAAATCTTTCCCAAGGCTGTGCCAAGGTTCTCATGACTCAGGGATTATAGCCTGGTTTCTGAGATGTAGTTGAATCCCCATTTCCAGGTTTTAATCTGTGACTTGTAGGAATAGATAGCAGGAGTTGAAGATCCTCAAGATTCAATTGTGTACATGTAATATGTTTGTAAGCTCCTTTAAATTCTTACTGCCTTATTAATAAAATAGGCTCATACCCAAAGCAGGCAAAAATCTCTAACAGTTCTTAGGTAGAACTGTCAGCTCCTCCCTGTTTCCTCTCTTCTTTCTAATTGCCTTTGAAGATAATTTACACTCAGTTCACCTAAACAAAAATACAAGCATGAGCATTGGGTTAGCTGTCCAGCCACTGAAACCACCTAGAGAAATTCAACTTCCTTAGTGGTGGAAGAGATGAAAAACTCAAAAGGCAGTAATGTAACCCAAAGGAAATAGCAATCTTACTGTTAAATCAACAGAAAATTTTGGTTTTGCTGACAGTGTAGCAATTCCTACTCAGAGATTTTAACATCATAACAATTATCATTTCACTATTTCTCTTTCTAAATAGGCAATTTCATGCATAGTATGATAACATATATCTGATATCTTCTATTTTTTATAGTTTTGCTCAAAGTAAAAGCTATAACATTTTACTATCTTGATATATTAACTCTTGGCAAATTATAACCAAGCAGAGTCCTATATAATATCCTATGGGTTTTTCATTCTCATCTTGTTGGAATCAGTAGGATGAGGAGTTTAGGGAGATCTGTTTCAACAACTGCTCTGAGTTGAACAATGTACCTTTGAAAGACAAAGAAATGGAAGTCTGAATGGCAAAAAGAGAAAACAGTTATTTTTTACCAGTCTTAAGCACAGAAGAAACTCTCCCTTTATGCAGTTACAGTACAGTAGTCCCTCCTTATCTATGGGGGATACATTCCAAGATCTGAGGTGGATGCCTGAAATCTCAGATGATACCAAACTTTATATGTACTATGCTTTTCCCATACAATCATAACTATGATGAAGTTTAATCTATAAATTAGGCACAGAAAAGCTCTTGATGCTGGGAAAGATTGATGGCAAGAGGAGAAGGGGTGACAGAGGATGAGATGGTGGGATGGTATCAGTGACTCAATGGACAGGATTTTGAGCAAACTCCAGGAGATAGTGAAGGATAGGGAAGCCAGGCATGCTGCAGTCAGTGGAACTGCAAAGAGTCAGACATGACTTGGAGACCGAACAACAACAACAAAGGCACTGTAAGATAATATCCAAAGTGCCAATACCCCTACTCTTGCGATTTGACGTCATTATTAAGGAGAATAAGAATTACTTGAGGGACTTTCCTAGCAGTTCAGTGGTTAAGACTCCATATTTCCAATGCAAGGGGCCCATATTCAATCCCTGGTCAAGGAACTAAGATCCCACAAGCCACACGACAGAAAAAAAAGTGAATAAATAAACAAACATAATAGATTACTCATATTATTTTTTTAAAAAAGAATAAGATTCTTATTAAGAATATGAAAAATCAGTTGAAAAAAAAGTATAGCATCTATTAATACTAGATTAAAATATGCTGTGTTAAAATCTCTTTACACTCTAGAAATTATGTCAAAATTCTCGATATTTTAGGAATCATTTTCAACTATCATAGTTTTATTAAAACTATATCATGAAACTTTTGACCCAGTAGCAATGCACTTATTTTGTATCTGGATATTAATTTCTAAATATAATTTTACAATAAAAGGAATTAGAGTCCTTTTAAGAACATGTTAAGCACGGCTGAGAGGAGCCACCCCATGTCCGAGGTCAGGGGCGGTGGCCGAGAGTACCAGCCTGCGATGGCGCAGAAACTGCCGAGAGGAGCTACCCTGTGTCCGAGGTCAGAGGGGGCGGCCGAGAGGAGATACCCAGCGTCTGAGGTCAAGGGCGGCGACGAGAGGAGTTACCCCACATCCGAGGTCAGGGGCGGCAGCCGGGAGGAGATACCCCACGCCCCAAGCCTGAGGCCAAGGGCCATGGCTGGGAGGAGCAACCGCACGCCCGAGGCCAGGGGTGGTGGCCGGGAGGACCAACCCCACATCCAAGGAGCCATGGCTGCGTGGGCGCAGGAAGGCCTAGAGGAACTATCCCACGTTGAAGGTCAGGAAGGGCGGCGGTAAGGAGATACCCCTCGTGGTAAGGAGTAATGGCTGCATTTTGCTGGAGCAGCCGTGACGAGATACCCCATGCCCAAGATAAGAGAAACCCAAGTAAGACGGTAGGTGTTGCAAGAGGGCATCAGAGGACAAACACACTGAGACCATACTCACAGAAAACTAGTCAATCTAATCATACTAGGACCACAGCCTTGTCTAACTCAATGAAACTAAGCCATGCCCATGGGGCAACCCAAGATGGGCGGGTCATTGTGGAGAGATCTGACAGAATGTGGTCCAACTGGAGAAGGGAATGGCAAACCACTTCAGTATTCTTGCCTTGAGAACCCCATGAACAGTATGAAAAGGCAAAATGATAGGATACTGAAAGAGAAACTTCCCAGGTCAGTAGGTGCCCAATATGCTACTGGAGATCAGTGGGGAAATAACTCCAGAAAGAATGAAGGGATGGAGTCAAAGCAAAAAGAATACCCAGCTGTGGATGTGAATGGTGATAGAAGCAAGGTCCGATGCTGTAAAGAGCAATATTGCATAGGAACCTGGAATGTCAGGTCCATGAATCAAGGCAAACTGGAAGTGGTCAAACAAGAGATGGCAAGAGTGAATGTCGACATTCTAGGAATCAGCAAACTGAAATGGACTGGAATGGGTGGATTTAACTCAGATGACCATTATATCTACTACTGCAGGCAGGAATCCTCAGAAGAAATGGAGTGGCCATCATGGTCAACAAAAGAGTCCGAAATGCAGTACTTGGATGCAACCTCAAAAACGACAGAATGATCTCTGTTCGTTTCCAAGGCAAACCATTCAATATCACAGTAATCCAAGTCTATGCCCCAACCAGTGATGCTGAAGAAGCTGAAGTTGAATGGTTCTATGAAGACCTACAAGACCTTTTAGAACTAACACCCAAAAAAGATGTCCTTTTCATTATTTGGGACTGGAATGCAAAAGCAGGAAGTCAAGAAACACCTGGAGTGACAGGCAAATTTGGCCTTGGAATACAGAATGAAGCAGGGCAAAGACTAATAGAGTTTTGCCAAGAAAATGCACTGGTCATAACAAAGATCCTCTTCCAACAACACAAGAGAAGACTCTATACATGGACATCACCAGATGGTCAACACCAAAATCAGATTGATTATATTCTTTGCAGCCAAAGATGGAGAAGCTCTACATAGTCAGAAAAAACAAGACCAGGAGCTGACTGTGGCTCAGACCATGAACTACTTATTGCTGAATTCAGACTTAAATTGAAGAAAGTAGGGAAAACCACTAGACCATTCAGGTATGACCTACATCAAATCCCTTATGATTATACAGTGGAAGTGAGAAATAGATTTAAGGGCCTAGATCTGATAGATAGAGTGCATGATAAGCTATGGAATGAGGTTCATGACATTGTACAGGAGACAGGGATCAAGACCATCCCCATGGAAAAGAAATGCAAAAAAGCAAAATGGCTGTCTGGGGAGGCCTTACAAATAGCTGTGAAAAGAAGAGAAGTGGAAAGCAAAGGAGAAAAGGAAAGATATAAACATCTGAATGCAGAGTTCCAAAGAATAGCAAGAAGAGATAAGAAAGCCTTCTTCAGCGATCAATGCAAAGAAATAGAGGAAAACAAGAGAATGGGAAAGACTAGGGATCTCTTCAAGAAAATCAGAGATACCAAAGGAACATTTCATGCAAAGATGGGCTCGATAAAGGACAGAAATGGTATGGACCTAACAGAAGCAGAAAATATTAAGAAGAGATGGCAAGAATACACAGAAGAACTGTACAAAAAAGATCTTCACAACCCAGATAATCACGATGGTGTGATCACTGACCTAGAGCCAGACATCCTGGAATGTGAAGTCAAGTGGGCCTTAGAAAGCATCACCATGAACAAAGCTAGTTTGTAGCTAGGAGGTGATGGAATTCCAGTTGAGCTATTTCAAATCCTGAAAGATGATGCTGTGAAAGTGTTGCACTCAATATGCCAGCAAATTTGGAAAACTCAGCAGTGGCCACAGGACTGGAAAAAGTCAGTTTTCATTCCAATGCCAAAGAAAGGCAATGTCAAAGAATGCTCAAACTACCGCACAATTGCACTCATCTCACACTCTAGTAAAGTAATGCTCAAAATTCTCCAAGCCAGGCTTCAGCAATATGTGAACTGGGAACTTCCTGATGTTCAAGCTGGTTTTAGAAAAGGCAGAGGAACCAGAGATCAAATTGCCAACATCCGCTGGATCATGGAAAAAGCAGGGAGTTCCAGAAAAGCATCTACCTCTGCTTTATTGACTATGCCAAAGCCTTTGACTGTGTGGATCTCAATAAACTGTGGAAAATTCTGAAAGAGATGGGAATACCAGACCACCTGACCTGCCTCTTGAGAAATTTGTATGCAGGTCAGGGAGCAACAGTTAGAACTGGACATGGAACAACAGACTGGTTCCAAATAGGAAAAGGAGTTCATGAAGGCTGTGTATTGTCACCCTGTTTATTTAACTTCTATGCAGAGTACATCATGAGAAACACTGTACTGGAAGAAACACAAGCTGGAATCAAGATTGCCAGGAGAAATATCAATAACCTCAGATATTCAGATGACACCACCCTTATGGCAGAAAGTGAAGAGGAACTCAAAAGCCTCTTGATGAAAGTGAAAGTGGAGAGTGAAAAAGTTGGCTTCAAGCTCAACATTGAGAAAATGAAGATCATGGCATCCGGTCCCATCACTTCATGGGAAATAGATGGGGAAACAGTGGAAACAGTGTCAGACTTTATTTTTCTGGGCTCCAAAATCACTGCAGATGGTGACTGCAGCCATGAAATTAAAAGATGCTTACTCCTTGGAAGGAAAGTTATGACCAACCTAGATAGCATATTCAAAAGCAGAGACATTACTTTGCTAACAAAGGTCCATCTAGTCAAGGCTATGGTTTTTCCTGTGGTCATGTATGGATGTGAGAATTGGACTGTGAAGAAGGCTGAGGGCCGAAGAATGGATGCTTTTGAAATGTGGTGTTAGAGAAGACTCTTGAGAGTCCCTTGGACTTCAAGGAGATCCAACCAGTCCATTCTGAGGGAGATCAGCCCTGGGATTTCTTTGGAAGGAATGATGCTACAGCTGAAACTCCAGTACTTTGGCCACCTCATGTGAAGAGTTGACTCATTGGAAAAGACTCTGATGCTGGGAGGGATTGGGGGCAGGAGGAAAAGGGGGCGACAGAGGATGAGATGACTGGATGGCATCACTGACTCGATGGAAGTAAGTCTGAGTGAACTCGGAGTTGGTGAGGGACAGGGAGGCCTGGCGTGCTGCGATTCATGGGGTTGCAAAGAGTCGGATACGACTGAGCAACTAATCTGATCTGATCTGAAGAACATGTTGCACATTTCCCTGGTGGGTCAGTGCGTAAGACTTTCTGTTTCTTCTCCCACTCAAGAGATCTACATTGCATATTATTGAAGAAATTTTCCATGACTTCGATATGCTAATAATATATTTTTTTAATTATCTTAAAACCAGTGATGCTTGTGCTTAGTCATGTATGACTCTTTGTGACCCTTTAGACTATAGCCTGCCAGGCTCCTCTGTCCATGGATTTCTCAGGCATGAATACCGGAATGTGTTGCCATTTTCCTCCTTAAGGAAATCTTTCTGACCCGGGGATTGAACCCATGACTCCTGTATTTCCTGCATTGCAGGGGGATTCTTTACCCACTGAGCCATAGGAGAAGCCCCCGTCACTCAATTTGTAAAGAATCTGCCTGTATGGGGGAGACCAGGGATCAATCTCTGGGTCAGGAAGATTTCCCTGGAGAAGGGAATGGCAACCCACTCCAGTATCCTTGCCTAGAGCATTTCATGGACAGAGGAGCCTAGCAGGCAATAGTCCATGGGGTTGCAAAGAGTCAGACACAGCTGAGCGACTAACACACACACTTTGTTATATTTTATTGGCATCCAAAGTTACTTGACTTCCAAACACTACTTTTCCCCACAGTATAGCTATCAACATCCAGTAAAAAAGTCACTGTCAGCTGAGCACCAAATTAGGAAACATCATTTTAACTAAAAATCCTCTCTTCTAAATGTTATCACTAGATAGTGAGTAACAGGATTTCAATACCTTGTCTTTTTGCTTTCTGTGTTAATAATCTAGCAAAAGATCAAGTCTATCTTCCCTTAAGCCACTGAAAACTGACAATGGAATTTTCCATGTTAACTTCTAATTTTCTTATGTATTTACCCACAAACCACAGTATAAGACATATTCACAATATTTATTTTTCCTTTCTTCCTTTTTTGCTGGCTTAGCTTAAACATTTTAATTTTTTCTGACACTCATGACATTGGCTGAAGGATTGCAATTTTCCAATATCAGAAAAAAACGTGAAGTCAAACTATTAAAAAGGGTAAGTGTGACCTCTTTTATATGCTACTGTAATCTTGTGCTGTCTGTTGCATTCATGTAGCATTGGTCCCTCGTTCTCCTTTTATTACTCTTGCATGCAGAATACTTGTGCAAGGTTCTGATCTTTTTTGGCTTACTTTTCCATGCCTGAGTACTGGATTATACACTTTTCCTCTTTTATAAAATTAGATTATTGACTTTATGTCTAAGATAGTGTAGTTATTTATCCAGAAATCAGTATTTTTCATATTACTTAATTTATTGGGCTAGAGGTTATTGAAGAATAATGATTGTGATGTAATTCTATGGCAACAAATCATACTCACTATGAAGTGTGGATCACAGTAAAGCACTATCAGCAAACTAGGTAATCAAAGCAGCAAAAAACAATCAAGAAAACCATATTTTAAAAAATGGACCCAGAACTATCATTATGTGGAAAAAAAAAAAAAAAAACACACAACAAAACCGGAATAAAACTATTCCATGGTAACAGACTGAGAGCTCATATGTAACATTACTTGAATAAGCAGCACTTACTAATCACCTACTATGTTAAACAATATCTTCATGATGGGATACAAACTTGAAAAAGCTTATAGCTCTAGCCCTCAAAGATTACATTCAAATGACAAGACTATAATGCAAGGCCAAATTTAATATCATGTAAATATGATAATAATGTTACCAGAAATTGGGGAGCACAGAAAAAGATCATTTCACATAAAATAATTTAGCTCATCAGGTTTACTGGCCATAACAAAACATTATTGTTTGGGTGTCTTAAATAACACAAAATTTTTATCAAAGAGCTGTATAACTCTCTGTATAACTCAAAAACTATAAGACACTGATGAAAGAAATCAAAGATGACATAAACAGATGGAGGGATATTCCCTGTTATTGGTATGGAAGAACAAATATTGTGAAAATGACTATACTGCCAAATATAACCTATAGATTAAATTCAATCCATGTCAAATTCCAATTGCATTTTTCACAGAACTAGAACAAAAATTTTCACAATTTGTATGGAAACAGAAAAGACTCCAAATAGCCAAAGCAACCTCAAGAAAGAAGGGTGGAGCTGGAGGAATCAACCTTCCTGACTTCAGACTATCCTACAAAGCTACAGTCATCAAGACAGTATGCTACCAGCAAAAAAACAGACACACAGACCAACAGAACAAAACAGAAAGCCCAGAGAAAACCCCACACACCTATGGGCACCTTATCTTTGAAAAAGGAGGCAAGAATATATAATGGGGAAAAGATAGTCTCTTCAATAAGTGACGCTGGAAGAACTGGACAGCTACATGTAAAAGAATGAAATTAGAACATCTCCTAACACCATATTGAAAGATAAACTCAAAATGGATTAAAGACCTAAATGTAAGGTCAGGAACTATAAAACTCTTAAGAGGAATACACAGGCAGAATGCTGTATGACATAAATCACAGCAATATCCTCTATGACCCACCTCCTAGAGTAATGTAAATTAAAAAAAAAAAAAGTGGGACCTAATCAAATTTAACAGCTTTTGCCCAGCAAAGGAAACTATAAACAAGGTGAAAAGACAACCCTAAGAGTGGGAGAAAATAATAGCAAATGAAACAACTGACAAAGGATTAATTTCCAAAATGTACAAACAACTCATACAACTCAATACCAGAAAAACAAAAAACTCAATGAAAAAGTGGGCAAAAGATATAGAGAGACATATCTCCAGAGAAGACATACAGATGGCTAATAAACATATGAAAAGATGCTCAATATCACTCATTATTAAAGAAATGCAATCAAAACTACAATGAAATATCACCTCACACCAGTCAGAAATGGCCAACATAAATGCCGGAGAGGGTGTGGAGGAAAGGGAATCCTCTTGTACTGTTGGTGGGAATGTAAATTGAGACAGTCACTATGGAAGACAGTATGAAGATTCTTCAACACTCTGAGGAAACCAAAATTGAAAAAGTCATGTTTACCTCAATGTTCACTGCAGCACTATTTACAGTATCGATGACATGGAAGCAACCTAAATATCCATCAATAGATGAATGGATAAATACTGTGGTATGTATATGCAACTAAATATTATTCAGCCATAAAAATGAACACATTTGAGTCAGTTCTAATGAGGTGGATGAATCTGGAGCCTCTTTACAGAGTGACGTTAAGTCTGAAATATATAAACAAATTTTGTATATTAACACATATACATGGAATGTAGAAAGACACTATTGATAAACCCATTTGCAGGGCAGCAAAGGAGACACAGGCATAGAGACTTATGAACATGGGGGTAGGGGAAAGAAGGAGAGGGTGGGACAAATGGAGAGAGTAACATGGGAACATACACTACTATATGTAAAATAGACAGTCAATGGGAATTTGCTACCTGACTCAAGGAACTCAGTCTGGGGCTCTGTAACAACTGAGAGGGGTGATATGGAGTGGGAAGTGGGAGTCAGGTTGAAGAAGGAGGGGACATATATATACCTATGGCTGAGTCATGTTGATATGTGGCAGAAACCAACACAATATTGTAAAGCAATTATCCTTCCAGCCCAGTTCCAGTTCAGTCGCTCAGTCGTGTCCAACTCTTTGTGATCCCATAAACCACAGCACACCAGGCCTCCCTGTCCATCGCCAACTCCCGGAGTCTACCCAAACCATTGTTCATTGAGTCGGTGATGCCATCCAACCATCTCATCCTCTGTTGTCCCCTTCTCTTCATGCCCTCAATCTTTCCCAGCATCAGGGTCTTTTCCAGTGAGTCAGTTCTTCCCATCAGGTGGCCAAAGTATTGGAGTTTCAGCTTCAACATCAGTCCTTCCAATGAATACCTAGAACTGACCTTCTTTAGGATAGACTGGTTGGATCTCCTTGCAGTCCAAGGGACTCTCAAGAGCCTTCTCCAACACCATAGTTCAAAAGCATCAATTCTTTGGTGCTCAAGTTTCTTTATAGTCCAACTCTCACATCCATACATAACTACTGGAAAAAACCATAGCCTTGATTAGATGGACCTTTGTTGGCAAAGTAACATCTCTGGTTTTTAATATGCTGTCTAGGTTGTTCATAACTTTCCTTCCAAGGAGTAAGCGTCTTTTAATTTCATGGCTGCAATCACCATCTGCAGTGATTTTGGAGCCCCTCAAAATAAAGTCAGCCACTGTTTCCACTGTATCCCCATATATTTGCCATGAAGTGATGGGACCAGATGCCATGATCTTTGGTTTAAGCCAACTTTTTCACTTTCCGCTTTCACTTTCATCAAGAGGCTCTGTAGTTCTTATTCATTTTCTGCCATAAGGGTGGTGTCATCTGTGTATCTGAGGTTGTTGATATTTCTCCCGGCAATCTTGATTCCAGCTTGTGCTTTCTCCAGCCCAGTGTTTCTCATGATGCACACTGCATAGGAGTTAAATAAGCAGGGTGACAATATACAGCCTTGGCATACTCCTTTTCCTATTTGTAACCAGTTAGTTGTTCCATATCCAGATATAACTATTGCTTCCTAACCTGCGTACAGGTTTCTCAGAAGGCAGGTCAGGTGGTCTGGTATTTCCATCTCTTTCAGAATTTTCCACAGTTTATTGTAATCCACACTGTCAAAGACTTAGGCATAGACAATAAAGCAGAAATAGATGTTTTCCTGTAACTCTCTTGCTTTTTCAATGATCCAGGGGATGTTGGAAATTTGATCTCTGGTTCCTCTGCCTTTTCTAAACTCAGCTTGAACATCTGGAAGTCCATGGTTCACATATTTCTGAAGCCTGGCTTGGAGAATTTTGAACATTACTTTACTAGCGTGTGAGATGAGTGTAATTGTGTGCTAGTTTGAGCATTCTTTGGCATTGCCTTTCTTTGGCATTGGAATGAAAACCGACCTTTTCAAGTCCTGAGGCCACTGCTGCATTTTCCAAATTTGCTGACATATTGAGTGCAGCACTTTTAAAGCATCATCTTTTAGGATTTGAAATAGTTCAACTGGAATTCCATCACAACCACTAGTTTTGCTCCTAGTGATGCTTCCTAAGGCCCACTTAATTTCACATTCCAGGATGTCTGGCTCTAGGTGAGTGTAAGTGATCACACTATTGTGATTATCTGTGTTGTGAAGATCTTTTTGTACAGCTCTTTTGTGTATTCCTGCCACGTCTTCTTAATATCTCTGCTTCTATTAGGTCCATACCATTTCTGTACTTTATTGAGCCCATCTTTGCATGAAATGTTCCCTTGGTATCTCTAATTTTCTTGAAGAGATCTCTTGTCTTTCCCATTCTATTGTTTTTCTCTATTTCTTTGCATTAATCGCCGAGGAAGGCTTTCTTATCTCTCCCTGCTATCCTTTGGAAATCTGCATTCAAGTGGGTATATCTTTCCTTTTCCCCTTTGCTTTTCACGTCTCTTCTTTTCATAGCTATTTGTAAGGCCTCTTCAGAGAGCCATATTGCTTTTTTTGCATTTCTTTTTCTTGGGGATCGTCTTGAACCCTGTCTCCTATACAGTGTCATGAACCTCCGTCCATATTTCATCAGGCACTCTGTCTATCAGATCTAGTCCCTTAAGTATATTTCTCACTTCCACTGTATTGTCATAAGGGATTTGATGCAGGTACCTGAATGGTCTAGTGGTTTTCCCCACTTTCTTCAATTTCAGTCTGAATTTGACAATAAGGAGTTCATGATCTGAGCAACAGTCAGTTCCCGGTCTTGTTTTTGCTAATGGTATAGAACTTCTCCATCTTTGGCTGCAAAGAATATAATCAATCTGATTTCGGTTGGCCAGTTGGTGATGTCCATGTATAGTGTCTTCTCTTGTGTTATTGGAAGAGAGTGTTTACAATGACCAGTGCATTCTCTTTACGAAACTCAGCCTTTGCTGTGCTACATTCTGTACTCCAAGGCCAAATTTGCCTGTTACTCCAGGTGTTTCTTGACTTCCTACTTTTGCATTCCAGGCCCCTATAATGAAAAGGACATCCTTTTTGGGTGTGAGTTCCAAAAGGTCTTGTAGGTCTTGATTGAACTGTTCAACTTCAGCTTCAGTGTTACTGTCAGGGCATAGACTTGGATTACCATGATATTGAATGGTTTGCCTTGGAAACGAACAGAGGTCATTCCGTCGTTTTTGAGATTGCATCCAAGTACTGCATTTCGGACTCTTTTGTTAACTACAGTGACTACTCCATTTATTTTAAGGGTTTCTTGCCCACAGTAGTAGATATAATGGTCATCTGAGTTAAGTTCACCCATTTCAGTCAATCTTAGTTCATTGATTCCTAGAATGTCAATGTTCACTTGCTATCTCCTGTTTGACCACTTCCAATTTGCCCTCATTCATGGACCTAACATTCCAGGTTCCTATGCAATACTGCTCTTTACAGCATCAGACCTTGCCTCTATCACCTGTCACATCCACAACTGGGTGTTGTTTTTGCTTTGGCTCCATCTCTTCATTCCTTCTGAAGTAATTTGTCCACTGATCTCCAGTAACAGTGCACCTACCGACCTAGAGGGTTCATCTTTCAGTGTCCTATCTTTTTGCCTTTCATACTGTTCATGGGGTTCTTTCTCAAGACAAGAATACTGAAATGGTTTACCATTCCATTCTCCAGTGGACCACATTCTGTCAGACCTTCCCACCATGATCCATCTGAAATATAAATAATTTTTTTAAAAGAGAAAGAAATTTATGACTCTCTAATCTGGAAGTTCCAGTTCAAGGTCCAGCAGGGTTTGGTTTCTGGAAGAGCTTTCTTCCTAATGCTCAGATAGCTGCTTTTGTTGCTGTATTACAGCATGACTTCTTTATGTGTATACAGAAATAGAGCACTCTTATGTTTCCTCGCATAAAAATACTAATTATATTGAATTAGTTCCCCACTCTATGGCTGCATTTAACATTAATATTTCCTCATGTGTCCTATCTCTAAATCAAGTCACGTTGGAATTAAAGGTTCTTTTGAAAGAACACATTTTGTCCATTGCACTCAAAGTTCTTAAATTTTTCTTTTACTTAAGAAAATAAAAGTAATTATGTGTGTTAAATACAAAAACAATAAACAGAGAAGAAAAATAACTATTTTGTTTCGGAAAATATATTCATCATCCATGTCAATAACAGATTTAATTCATTTAGCAACTGCAATTTATAAGTTAATTTCACTTTGTTTTGTTCTACCAATATATTGGAATCACCTGTGAAAATACTATCACATTTAATTTTCAGATGAAAAACAGAGATATTATTATTTGCCTAAAATTATACTGTGTATTGATAGTAAAACTTATATTAGTTAAGTCACAACAAATTCTTCTGGCTCTATCCTGTGATATTTCCATATGACCAATAAAGCTAAGGTATAAAAATATTTAAAACAGAAATAATACAAAATGCGTTTATTTTTCTTCATGATTCAATGCCTCCTCTCATAAAATGACTGCCTTATGCAAATACTGTTAACACATCGGTAATATCATAAAGCAGATGATCATAATGCATTCTGAGAAGTACACAAGCAGAATATAGGGTGGATCAAGAACAGGAAGGGCTTCAAAAGCATGTGGCCATCAAGGGCTTGATTCAGTGTGTGATCAAGACTGCCCAGTGCAGTGAATGCAGCAGAGTAGGTAAAAAAGGTCAATGACAAAGTTCTGAATCCAATCAAATTGGGACAGGAGCTTAGCAAAAGACTTGAGGATAGGTGGTTCAAGCTCAAGGAGAGAATAGCAAGAGTTAGGCAGCATATTAGGTTCTAGACCAAGTAATTTTCCAAGTCCAGGTAGCCTACCTTTAGGAAAAACTAAAAAGCAGCCCACTTTCACTAAAAGGTTAAAATGATATAGGTGGAAAATGCAGTTCAGGGGATATACAGATAACCAGAAATCTTAGTTGGCGCCTGAGCCTGGCCTTCTTCTTTCCTCACGCTGTACTACTTGTGTATGTGCTTTATATCATTTGTAAATTTAAATACTATCTATATATAAGTTATATGTATTTCTCCAAATTAGACTTTTACTAACTACACCCACCCTATACCCAACTACTTCTTTGATATCTCTCTTAGAGGATTCAATAGGCATTTTAAACTTCACACCCCAAATGAAACTCTTCACTTTTCCCCTCTTTTCTCAACCAGATTCTTGGCTCAGTAAGAGACTATTTCATCAAATACTTGCTTCAACAATAATAATTACACATAAAATCATTCAGCAGTTAATGTTTTTGAGGTACTATTTTGAGTGCTTAATGTTCATCAAATATTAGAACTAAACAAAAAAACCCCATAATCCTATAACCTGTTTTAAATAACAGTAGGAACCAACATCCTCCCCTCATTGAGTGTTTCATGCATTTATTCTTTTGCCATTTCTCTGGAAATTTAAGTGTTTTTCCAAATCCTAAATCCCAGAAAACAAGTCAATAAATCAGGAAACTGTTATTTTAATAAGCCTATAAGATTAAAACCTAATAAGAAACATTGCCTAGTTTGAGGTAATCCACTAATGTCATATAGACAATGAGAACTGGGTGCACTGTTACTCAGAGTTGAAGCTTAAAGCTGGATATTTCTAACAAGAAGGTCTAGTCATGATCTAAGCCCTCATCTTCCTTATAGCCATCACTGATGTATTATAAGTGTGTTTTCATGGTACTGTCTGCTGCTAATGGTTGGTCAATCTTATTTTTAAAAAAATTAGTAACTCCAGCCACGTACATTTTCTATAAATTATATCAGTAGTACTCTAAGAAATAAGTTTTAGAAACAAAATAATTCCTTAATTTTATAACTTTGAAATGCTATTCTGTGTAGTGCAATTTGCTTTGCTGCAAAAGCTAAGTGTTATTTTAATAGTACCTATTATGAAGAAAAAAATAGCACTTTAAAAATCTAAACTCTTAGCAAGGTGTCCAAACTCTGCTTCAACTAACATTTGTTACTTCTCCATTGTTACTTCTTACTAATCTTTCATCTTCTCTTCCAACATGGCGCTTTTTTTCATTTCCTCAAATAGATGGCTATTCTTTCTTACTCCAGGATTGTGTATGAGTTGATTCTTCTGCTCAGAATCCAGTTACCTCCCATCCCCTTTTAAATATAATAAATCATAACTCATCCTTTTAGGTTTCTGCTTAAAGAATTCCATAGAAATTATTCTCACTTCCTCATCAATCTCAATCAGGGATCCTTATTACATGCCCATCAAAACCTATGCCTTTCCTTTGAAACATGTATTACAATTTGTAATTATATCTTTATTTGAATGACTTCTGACTCATAAATTTCTTCCATAATACTATCAAGTACACTAAGTCTGGGGCTAAGATTTTTCCTCATCACTTCAGTACCTAATATAATCAGTTCAGTTCAATTCAGTCGCTCAGTCGTGTCCAACTCTCTGTGACCCCATGAATTGCAGCACACCAGGCCTCCCTATCCATCACCAATTCCTGGAGTTCACTCAGACTCGTGCCCATCGAGTCAGTGATGCCATCCAGCCATTTTATCCTCTGTCATCCCCTTCTCCTCCTGTCCCCAATCCCTCCCAGCATCAGAGACTTTTCCAATGAGTCAACTCTTCGCATGAGGTGGCCAAAGTACTGGAGTTTCAGCTTCAGCATCATTCCTTCCAAAGAAATCCTTTGGGCTTTCTCTTTCAGAGAAAGGGCTGATCTCTTTCAGAATGAACTGGTTAGATCTCCTTGCAGTCCAAGGGACTCTCAAGAGTCTTCTCCAACACCACAGTTCAAAAGCATCAATTCTTCCGCACTCAGCTTTCTTCACAGTCCAACTCTCACATCCATACATGACTAATACTGCTATCTAAAAGAAATGCAGTCCCTAAGGGATATAATGAATACATAAAAAGTGATAGCATAAAGAAACAAATTCCAGAAACTACAAAATTCTGCCTTCATTTATCTAGTTGAGGTTAAAGCTGTAATTCTTGAGTGGAAATTCAGCACTTCTGTATCAAAGTTCTCAAATTTGGTTGGGCTTGATAATAATATAGGAAACTTGTGGGGAAGAAAATCCATCTGCCCAGTTACTACTCACTGGTAATTACTGGATCTGCCCTGGTGGCTCAGAGGTTAAAGCCTCTGCTTGCAATGTGGGAGACCTGGGTTCAGTTCCTAAGTCTCGAAGATCCCCTGGAGAAGGAAATGGCAACCCACTCCAGTATTCTTGCCTGGAGAATCCCATGGACGGAGGATCCTGGTGGGCTACAGTCCATGGGGTCGCAAACAGTTGGACACGACTGAGCAACTAGAGCAAAGCAAATTAAAACTATAGTAAGGTACCATCTCACACTGGTCAGGATGGTCATCATTTAAAAGTCTACAAATGACAAATGCAGAAGAGGGTGTAGAGAACATGGAACCCCCCTACACTGTTAGTGGGAATGTAAATTGGTACAGCCACTATGGAGAACAGCAAGGAGATTCCTCATAAAGCTAAAAATAGAACTTCTATATGATCCGACAATGATATGCCTGGGCATATATCTGAACACAACTATAATGCCAAAAGATACACACACCGCTGTGTTCATAGCAGCATTATTTGCAATAGCCAAGACACAGAAACAGCCTAAACGTCCAATGACAGATAAATGGATAAGGAAGCCATGGAAAAGAATGAAATAATGCTAACTGCAGCAACAGAAATGGCCATATAGATCATTATACTAAGTGAAGTAAGTCAGAGAGAGAAAGACAAATACCAAATACTATCAATTATATGTGGAATATAAAATATGTCACAAATGAATTTATCTACAAATCAGAAACAGACTTGCAAATATAGAGAACAGGCTTGTGGTTGCCAAGAGGGATGGGGTTGGAGAACAGATAAATTGGGAGCTTGAGATTAGCAGAGGTATACTATTATATGTAGAATGGATAAACAATATAGCACAGGGAATTATTTTCAATATTATTTTCTTGGGCTCCAAAGTAACTGTGGACAGTTACTGCAGCTACAAAATTAAAAGACGCTTCCTCCTTGGAAGAAAAGCTATGACAAAGTGTACTAAAAAACAGAGACATCATTTTGCCAACAAAGATCCATATAGTTAAAACTATGGTTTTTGCAGTAGTCATGTACGGATGTAAGAATTGGACCATAAAGAAGGCTGAGTGCCAAAGAATCAATGCTTTTGGACTGTGGTCCTGGATAAGACTCTTGAGAGTCCCTTGGACAGCAAAGAGATGAAATCCTTCAATCCCAAAGGAAATAAACCCTGAATATTCATTGGAAGTACTAATGCTGAAACTACAATACTCGGCCACCTGATGTGAGGAGCTGACTCTTTGGAAAAGACCCTCATGTTGGGAAAGATTGTGGCAAGAGGAGAAGGGGACGACAGAAGACAAGATGGTTGGATGGCATCCTTGACTCAATTGACTTGAGTTTAAGTGAACTCAGTGAGACGGTGAAAGACAGGGAAGCCTGGCATGCTGCAGTTTATGAGGTTTCAAAGAGTTGGATACAACTTAGCAACTAAACAACAACAACTATCATTTAATAAACCAATATTAGAAAAGAATATGAAAAAGAAGTGTATATATATGGATAACTGAATCATTTTCATGTATAGCAGAAATTAACACAACATTGCAAATCAACTATACTTCAGTTAAAAAATAAAAGGCCAAGTTATATGTAAACTACATTTCACTTGGTATCTCTAGTCCTCATTATATGGCTACCAGCTTGGCTCAACTCCTAGTTTCATGACTTATTAAATCCAGATCTTAACTATCATTATTGTACATCTACAATCTTCCTCTGATGCCTCTTCTTCCTGCCCTTTCATTGATATCTACTGCTTAAATTCTGTCCCACAAGATGTGGTATAAGCTTTTTGCTTTCAACAGATGCAACAGAAATAAAAAAAACAACAACAAAAATCCAAAATACCCAAATCAGACATTTTATGAGTTTAAATTTGATAATTCTGAGTGTCACAGAAACTATAAAATTATATACTGCCAAAACACTTTGCATTCCCAAAACACTTTTTTCTCCTTTAATCCTGACAACTGAGCAGTTCCATGGCAGGGTACATCCAATCTTGATGACAACTTCCACATTACCCTGTTATTATTGCAAAAATTCCAGTACATATAATTTTTTATCTGCTTTTTCTGTTAGGAATTTGATCTTTAGCCATCAAGTCATTATTAAATGATCCCAACCCTCTCAGCATTTTTTTGGTTAAAACTACCTGGTTAGATCTCATTCCATTATGGAAGCTGAAGGCCCTGCCTTTCTATTTCCTACCAAAGTTGCTTGACTAACAACCATAATTTGGAGCCAGATAGTGGAGAGTGGTCTTAGTCCTCTATTTTCTCTAACTGTTGTGCTTTTCTTACAGTAACCACTTATTCTCACTGGCCTGATTTTATGGAATATGATGGTATACTATCTTGTTTTTATTAATTTCCATGAAATAACTTGAGTCTTTATATTTAAATATAAAACTTATCTTTCTCCTTTTAATGTTTACTCATCTTCATGTGTACAACAATCCACAAAATAAAAGCTGTCATGTCTTAGCCTCTTTTTTACCCATTCCAAAGCTGGCATTAATTTATAGAGAAAAAGTTTGGTCTTAATGTGTTCATGGCAAATGTCTTTGATGGCTCCTCTGGGTTTGAAAGTCTCTCCACAGCTGCTGCTGGGAACTGGAGAATCTGTGTTTCCTTGCACCCAGAGCGGCCACTAGGTTTTCTCTTTCAGAGCCCAATATGATAAGAGGCTGGCAAAAATCATTCTTTATATCCTTTCATGATTGTTAGAACAACACAATAGACTGTGATAGTTAGGTGGAATTATTTACTGAAACTGCAGTACAGTCTTAGAAGAGGACTGCAATATAAAGAGAATAAAGTTTAAAGTTCAAGTTAATTTGTACATTTTTTTCACTGTATAATAGAAGACATTCCAAGGCCTGAGTCTGCATTAGTGACTGTCCATAGCTTCCCTGCTCTCTATTGCATTCAAGAGTGTGTATTTATGCATACCTAATTTACATATAAATCTCTATTTCAAATTATTGCAGAAGGCAACAGTGTACAAGTTGAAGGCTAAGTTGAAAAGGGAAAGGATGACTTTGGTAAGTGATGTATATAGAGGAACAAAAGTTAAATTTGAGTTGAAACCTTATTATGGATATTTCATAGAAGAGGTGATAAAAATGCTTAAAAGGCCAGTGGTCAAATTCTACAGTCTAGTCCTAAGGTAATAATGGCAGGAAGGCAGTGACATCTGAGGAAAAAATGGTTTATTGAGCATGATGAAGGAAAAATAGACCTTGTTCAGACCAGTACTGATGCAAGGCCTCCAAAAGACATCCTTTCAGTCAAGAGGAAATATTTTTGCTAAGGCTCTTAAGTCCTTCTTGTAGGATGTTTATGAGTATTTGGACAAAACCATTTGAATGCCACCCCCATGGTTAAGAGTTATACAGTGTAAAAAAGGATGGCCTTAAATTTTTACCATTAACAGAAAACAAAATAATTACATCAAGAACATGAGAAAACTATTATGTTAAAAGTTAGATAGCAGGGCTCTTATGTAGGGATCACATAGGTTGGAAATAGGTTAAAAGCTAGGTAATAAGTGACAAAAACAGAGCTTCTCTAATCACAGCAAGATGTCACTGTGACTAATTTAAACTTTTCTAATTGACATTAGTTGTCACGACCTAAATGGTCAGTCATGTATAATCCATTTTCGTCCGTTAATTGGAAAGCCACAGTGTTCACATCAACCTTGTCAAGATTCCTTCTGTGGGTAGAGAAATATAATCAGATAAGGTTTATTACAAATATATTTTGAGGGAAATTTAGAAACAAGAAGATAATTTGGGCATAGAAGCCATAGAAAGTTCAATGAGTCAACAAAAGGAGCTACAGTGGATCATCTTTGGAGTATTTGTTATACTGAGGGTGATCCTCAAATGACCACCAAATTGGGCTATCCCAAACCATGTTTGTATTTTCTGAGCACGAGACCACATTAATTGGGCCAATAGTGAAGATTCGAATAAAAATGAGGATATTTGTGTTCATTTTCAAGAAAACTGAACTTAGTACTAAAAATATCTGTCCTTTCATGTTGTTATTATAATCCAGTCATATAAAAACTTAGAACCATTGCATGACTGTCTTTTGCTTGCCAGATGGGCTGAATATAAGAAAAAGTTCACAGATAAAGAGTGAGTAAGAATCATAGAAAGCAGTGAAGATGGGATAGTGTTAGTAATCCAAGGGCCTCACACCTATGCATTTTGAAGTTTCATTGCTCTTCTCATAGCTAACCACTTTCTATCCTTTTTGTTTCCTAAAGAAGAATAACTAAGTTTACTTCTTGCAACAAAAAGTCCTAACATAGATGAAGAAATGAATTAGATGGTTAAAGGGAATAGGCCAGGAATCAGTAGAAAATAGTGCATAATATATTCCAAGCTATAGGTCTCATATTTATTTCTCATTTACTTGTGAAATTACTCTGTCTTAAAATGTCACAGCAGCGAGGTTCTATTTTTATAACTATATTGGATATATGCAAATATTGCATTGAGGAAATCAAAGCTTTCTCTATATGTAGATAGATATGGCAAAGGCACATTTTATTTAGCATTTCACACTCTGTAGTGTGATACAATTAGACTTTGCAAACAACAGCAAATAAATGATTTGGCAAGGAATACACATTCCCATGTGTTTGAGTATCAGCATCAAAATCAGCTCTGGCTCCCATCCTCCTCGTCATCTATAGCTGTATGAGTAGGATCGCAGCATGGGGTTTCTGATTGCTTTTCTTTGGACAGATTACCATTTGCTTTACTTTTACTACTCTCTCTTGCTTGCACCAACAAACAACATCAAATGGATAGGTTACAGGCACTCAATGATAAACAAACCTCTGGTCAGGAGGAGAAGTAAAGATTTTACAGAAGTCCTAGGAAAAGCCTTGGTTATGGAACTTAACAGACTTGGATTCAGTGTTTACCAGTGCTGTGACCCTGTGGGTGTTTATTTAACCTTCTTCATCCTCAGCTTTCTCATCTGCAAGTGGGGATAACAATGTTCATATGATAGGACTTTTAGAATTATAATGAGATGACATGTTTAAAGTATAGGACAGGGACTTTGTCACATAAGAGACAGACATACAGTGAATGCTATTATTGCTTGTTAGAGGGAAATCCCTTAAACTCTGATTCTAAACTTAGTCACGTTATTGTGACCCAAATCCATTTGAACTCCTTATGTATGTAAAAGCTTTCAAACTTTATTTCCAGCTACAGAGCTGCACTTAGGTAATAAGTCAGCCAAAGAGACTTTTTTCTCTTGAATGAATTATGCCACTGGTGTGCTAAATTTTCTCAAGGCAGTCAACCATAAAAAATTATATTATGTATTTCTCTTGTGTAACTTGTGTGAAAGTAGAGTTTGTCAAAACTGGCTGCTCAGCATTTAATGAGACCCTCCGCTGCATATGATCCAGAGTCAAACTGTATATAGAAGAGGCAAACAGGAAGGTTGGAAAGGGAGGTGAAAACTAGCAAAATAAGACAATAAATATTGAAAGCAGACTTTAAAGAAAAATCTAAAATGAAGAAATTGATTGAAAAAGTTGACTAATTGGCACTTCTTTTTATAAAGTAAGTGAAGGTGAATTTGCTTTTGTGTGCCAAGACCTAAAATTAGGGAACTTCACTTCCACTGAAGTCCTTAATACTCACTGGTGAAATATGAAGCAGATGTCTCCCTGACCTCTACCTAACTGAACAGGAATGTCAGAGGGAGGAGAGTCATCAATCTCCAGGCTGTCTTAGAGAAGGTCCTGAGAATTTTCAACAAATGATTCTGTTAGACCATGAAAAAATATTATAAAAATTGGGAAAGACACTGTAGCACCCCTACCTTTTGTAAATCTAGATGTACATCATATGGGTTTCACTACTGAAGACAGAAAAAAGAAGTCGTACTTTGTCGCTTATCACAATGTTAAATGGTATCATATCCTGACATTTATTAAAAGGCAATTCAAGATTCTGAGCTCATCTTATTTTCCAGCCACCTTGATTTGGGGGTCAAATGCTCATCCTCATTCTCTTTAATCCTTGGTCTGAGACACAGCTGCAATGCATACCAGAGTGTTTCTGAGTGGGTTTCTGCCTTTTGCAATCACTGTAACTTATAAATACTATTAGCACAGAACATGTTGCACTGCATCGGGATGACCATCTGCTTGTCTACCTCACCTATTAACAATGAGAAATTATGCTTCTCACAGCTTGTTGTGTCCTGAGCATGCACAACTACCTTCAGTCTTATTCTTTAGTACATTAACCAACCATCACTCACCTGGGATGTTGCCACAGACTCCTGAAACCTTGTCTCACCCTTGTCTCACCCTTGTCACGTCAAATTAATTGTTATAATCAGCAATAAATGGTGTTACATTTTTGCACATATTTCTCTAATGGATACCTGTTGTTCAGAGGAAACAAAATAAACTCTTACATTGAAGAGATGCATTCATATAAATTTATTAATGAGAATAATGATATTATATTCCAATTTTTGCATTTGTTTCAACTCTGTTCCAGCAATGTGACACTGGTACCCAGAGTATCTCTCATAGGTATGGAACACATATTAGTTTCTTGAATAACTTAACAGCAGAACAATAAATCAATGACAATGTAGAATCCATGGGATAGCGCAGTCAGTACTATCGCCCTGAAATAGTGTTCTTTAGCATAGAGAGAAAAACTCTGTGTTTACCTTAGTTGTTAAAAACAAGTCCAAGGTCCCCGCTCAGAATCAAGCCCCAAACAAAGGTCTCTGTGATGTACCATCATATTACAAATTTTAATATGCTCCACAGTGATGTTCATGTTCCCTATAGTTTGATAACCACAGACTCAGGCCATAGAATAAATATGAAATGTGAGGGGCAGATTTCAGGAATGGAAGCCTATGATATTGAACTTCAGCAGCACCTGAAGGCCCTCTATGTGCTATTCTGATGACTAGTAACAAATAATGAAATGCTCTATGAAACCTCTGTAACAGTTATATAAGGTTTGTGTACTGAGTGGCATTGTAAAATTCATTTCTTACTGTGGGTTGAGTTAAAAATATTTGGAAAAGCCCTTGCTCTAGTGAAATTAAAAATATATAATATTAATATCTGCATACACATACAACTTGGAATCCAGATGGTCAGGAGAAATATCAACAACTTCAGATATGCAGATGTACTTAGTTGCACAGTCATGTCCGACTCTTTGAGACCCCGTGGACTACAGCCCTCCAGGCACCTCTGTCCATGGGGATTCGCCAGGCAAGGATACTGGAGTGGGTTGCCATGCCCTCCTCCAGGGAGATCTTCCCAACTCAAGGATTAAACCCAGGTCTCCCGCATTGCAGGTGGATTCTTTACAAACTGAGCCACCAGGGAAGCCCAAATATGTAGATGACACCACTGTAATAGCAGAAAGTGAAGAGGAACTAAAGAGCCTCTTGATAAGGGTGAGAGAGAAGAGTGAAAAAAGCTGGCTTAAAACTCAACATTCAAAAAACTAAGATTATGGCATGCTGTCCTATTACTTCATGGCAAACAGAAGGGGAAAACATGTAAGCAGAGACATATTTAATTTTCTTGGGCTCCAAAATCACTCTGGACAGTAACTGCAGCCATGAAATTAAAGGACACTTGCTCCTTGGAAGGAAAGCTATGATAAACCTAGACAGCATATTAAGCAGCAAAAACATCACTTTGTCAACAAAGGTCTGTAGAGTCAGTAATTTCCAGTAATCATGTACAGATGTGAGAGTTGGTCCATCTCAAAGAAGGTTAAGGACCAAAGAATTGATGCTTTTGTACCATGGTACTGGAGAAGACTCTTTAGGCTCCCTTGGACTGCAAGGATATCAAACCAGTCAATTCTAAAGGAAATCAACCTTGAATATTCATTGGAAGGACTAATGCTGATCTGAAGCTCCAATACTTTGGCCACCTGATGCTAAGAGCTGACTCATTGGAGAAGACCTTGATGCTGGGAAAGATTGGAGGCAAAAGGAGAAGAGGGCAGCAGAGGATGAGATGGTTAGATAGTATCACTGACTCAATGGACATGAATTTGAGCAAACTCTGACAGACAGTGAAGGACAGGAAAGCCTGGAGTGCTGCAGTCCATGGGGTCACAGAGTCAGACACAACATAGTAACTGAACCAACAACAACATATTTATTTATAAAAATAGAATTTTAATTGAAGGTGGGAGGAGAAGAGGATGACAGAGGATGAGATGGTTGGATGGCATCGCTGACTCAATGGATATGAGTTTGAGTAAATTCCAGGAGTTAGTGATGGACAGGGAGGCCTGGTGTGCTGCAGTCCATGGGGTTGCAAAGGGTTGGACACGACTGAGTGACTGAACTGAACTGAACTGATACAGATATTTATGCATATTTCTGAAGAGTGAGCACAGAAAAATTCAGATGGGTCAATACACAGTTATATCTCTTTTGTGCTATCAAAACCTAGGGAGATACGCATATTCTCTCAATGCTTCATCACATGAAGCTATGGACGAAGGTCATGTTCCACATAAATTAGAGCCCTCAGTGTGTACTATTTCCCATCTGTTAAGCCTTCAGGTTTCAACAAGTCAATATAGTGTAGGAAGGTAAACTAGTAGGGCGATCAACTCATTTTCATTTTTCTGCTATTTTCCCTATTATAGCACTGAAACTCTTGTGTCCTAAACGGCCTTAGTTCTAGGCAAACCAGAATTGTTCATCACTGTATGCATTGCACAGCACATTTTCTAAGATCTTTATTTTTTATTATAACAAAGTTTTACTTAAAATTCCAACATAAATTATCATTTGTACATTAAGTTGCTTACTCTAAATGAGAGATGCTAAAGTTTTGCCCAATCAACCCATCCTCATCACCTCTTCCTTTTTCCAAGGACTCTATGAAGCCTGTGCTTACATCATAGCCTTCCTGCTTTGCTTGCCTTATTTGTTAGATTTCACTGAATATGATAATTTCCTCTGATTTTTTGATTTACCCATCTGGAGTACAGAAATAATATTTATAGGTTGGTCATAATATTTAAATTTCTCCCACTTGAGGCCAATTTGATTTCCAGACTTCTTATACAAGATTACGCATCACAGACTGAAATTCCTTTAGTGCTTTTCTATGGAAAGAAATTACAAGGGACAATCACACTTGCTGAGTCACCTGCCTGAAATGGATAGATATATACAATAGTATTTAAAGACTGAAATTTAAGTATCAAATGTAATAAAATTAAAATATCAAAAGCAGTTTTGGCCGTTGCCTTAATTTTAAAGTGTGGATGCTGAGAAGTCACCAATAGAAAGATCAGGGCTCTTTGTATGAAACAATTACAGAAATTAAAAATTACTGGACAAGAAAACTTTTGGGTAAATCATAGACTAATAAAATGTCCTATATCACTCATAAGTTTTAATATTTGTGGTTTTGGTGTTGATATGTGTACCTGTTACTCCTCAAAGTTGGGTTCCCATAGGGAAAATTGTCATTTTTACTTCTACTACTCCTTCAAAAATGCATCTATTTTTAGTTGGTCTCAAACTTACACTATGAAATATCATTGGAAATAAAGACTTAATAAAGTTTAAGTGCAATAAAAATTCCAAATTCTTAGTGATCACAAGTAAAAAAAAAAATCTTATTTTAACTGAAATGATCATAAACCCAAAATATACATCGTTATCTTTCAAAAAAATTTTTTTATTAGCCTCAATGTTGTATATTAGTCTGTATCAAGCTTATATTCTCCCCAAATTCTTTTTACACATATTAAGATTTGCTTTAGATTAATACTTTTAAAACAATCTCAGCAATCTATAATCCAGAAGGGTGGTTTGTCTCAATCCTTCAAGGTGGAATGCGAGAATTATGAGAAAAATATTCACCATGGGATTAGAAACCATTTTAATCACCCTCTTCTCAGGAACATCTGGCTGAAGCCCAGACACTCTAGGCCTCCTTTTAAAATGGGAATTGATTCCTGGAAAGAAACCAACTCCATCCACAATAAAATCCAGTGCTTTGTAGATGAATTCAATTACTGTCCCCAGTTGAATACAAGGAGAAATAAAGATAAACCTGTGGTTATGCATAAGGTTCTACAATCTCATAGAATTCTGCCCACTGCAATCAAGTATGCTAATAGCCTTCACAATTAAATAAACTATCAGCTTCAAGAACATGCTAGAGCTTACTTAAAACCATTCCTAGGGATGTAGTCTCGGATCAGATTAATTTTACTTATGGATGTACTTGCTGTGTGGCACTAGTAATTCATACAAGGTATGTATCATCTTTCAGCTCAATTCTCAATGTTTAATCTGAAAAGGACTTTCTGCAGCTCTCCAGTATTCCACCAGAATATGGACAAGAAAAAAGGGCAGTTAATATGTGTCAATTTGCAGACAGTTACCTGTGTTACTTTCATCCCTGCTTTCTCTCTCTGCTAATAGTGGCTTAGACAGTGAGTCTTACAGTAATGAGATTTTCCTAGACAACCTGACTTGCTGGCGAGTCCCAAGGGGTAAGGTACAATATTTGGGGTTTTCAATATAGGTCACCTTGATGAATTTCAAAAAGTGATCTCACCAAAGCAAAACATAATTAAGAACTATCTGCCCTTCACTTTGAATAGGCCAATGTCTTTTCCTTAAAAAAAGAAAAAAAATTACATCGCAGCTTAGAAATGAGAACAGCATGCCATTTCCTTGAAAAAGAATAAGGATATGTACAGGAGTGAGTAAATTATCATGGTGGTAGGGGATAGTAAAGGGAACATAATAGTGTTAGTAGAGAAAGCAAACATGTAGACAGTGTGATAAATGAGTGGTTTTTACAGTGAATCACATTTGGCTTTGACACTGACCAAAATCCATTCTTCAAATCGTTCAAGTTTTATTCCTTAGTTATATCTTCTGTTCCTTCTCACAGGCCTCCCTGACCCTCCTGTGGAACCTCTCTGACCACACGCATACACTTTCTTACACAAGGAAGCTACAGAGTGACTTGTGATTTGAATAACAGAATATAGAATGAAGACTAAAAACTACATGGTTTTCTTGATTTTATATTAGAAAAATATTTTACGTATAATTTTACAGCTTCTTTTTAAATTAATTCTCAAAGTATTCAATATAACACTACATTTTCTTGAAAGAAAAAGAAAATACAATCTACACTTTATTCTACACACATTGCTCTTTCTGTGTTCTGTTATAATACTGATTTCTCATTCATAGGACCTTCACAATTTCACCTTCAGAATCACTAGCCCAAGACAAATTGGCACAGCAAGAAGTGATAGCTGCTCTGTGTGACTCAAGAGGAAAAACACACATTATTTCTTTCTAATCTGCTGAAGTACATTTGACTTGATTCCCATGTCGATTTTCATTTTGACAAGATAGTTGGGAAGGGAAGCACAGTTGTAGAGATTTGCACATTTATTCCCACTTTCAAGGAATGAGTGGAGAAATCTTTGCTGGTTGATGACTTAAAGTGTCCTGTCACTCTGTTCTTAGGTATGAAAGTATTCAAAAATCAGGATGCTGTAATATGCCATCGCAGTATCCATTAACTCACTGGGCTGAGCAGCACTTTGAAGTGTCAAGGGCAAAGAATTCTAATTCAACTGTCACTGATTTGTTACATCCACCAATGAGTCAAGGGACACTATCACTGGGGGCGGGGTGGGGGTTAATTCTAAAAACTACCTTCAGACTCACAAGATGAACCCTTAACATAGGAGGGATGGATTTGTCAGGATCCCTTGCTACTTTCTTTACCAATTGCAGACAAAGCATGTAATGACAAGCAAGCTGCTGTTAGAACTGAGAGAGAAGTCTGGGACTGGGAAAGACTTTTGCCTTTATGAAGTCACATTTCTTGTGTCTTGATGTCTCATGTGATATGATTATTCAGTTATCAGGGAAGCTCTGAAAATCAAAAGAAGGGAGTGGAGTTTTTAAAACCAGTTTTTACAAACAGTCCCTTTATTCAGGCTAAGAAATATAAAATTGCTCTTAAAAAGCCTGATTCTGAGCAGTTTGAAATATTAAAAAAAAAAAAAATCAAGAGTCTAGTTTTATGTTTCAGAAGAAACATCTCATTGTTTCTTTTTTTCTGAATTCAAAATCTACATTTCTTAGGTGATGGATATCGCGTAATAGTGGATTTTATTCTCCACAGGGTCTAACTTCACTGTCAGATTTTTAACAACATTGTGATGTATCATATATTTGGGATCATATTACGCATTTAGATCTTTTATCTAATAACCACAGACTACAGCTATAGATCTTACTGGGCATCTTCCTATACACTATTGGTGAAAAAGTAGAGAGAAAGAAGATGCCTGACTATGTGAAAATCTACCTTGACGTCAAAAGTCACTTCCAAATTATCACTCTCAAACTGCAATTTATATAATGCAGTTTATTTACACTCTTATTACATATAAGAAACTACAACAAAATTTACGGAGAACTCAAACAATTAATAATATACTATGCTTACTATCATAAAGTTGACCAAGTTGCAGGAATCTACTTAATTAGACTTGATTTTATAGGCAACAGGTTGTCATTAAAGACTTGCTACCTGCAGGCATTATTTCATAAGGTAGACAGACTTTGCCATGAAATGGGTTGTTCTGGAAGCACATTAGCTCTCATTAATGGCCCACTGGAGTGATATGTGAAGTACCAATTTTTTAGGCTGTATAACAAGATTCCTGGATGAGTAGACAAGCACTGAATTTACACTCAAGTACTTTTGAAAAAGTTATTCGTTGGAGCTTTTAAAAGTAATTTTAGCTCTTGTGCTATAATCGGATGAAATATTTTGGATCAATTTTCATTTGGAAACTACTCATTTGGTTAATTATAGATAAGAGAATGAAAAGTTTCAACATCATATTGAAAATATCAGATATTTTGGTCTATATCCTTGCAGATTAATATGAGAAATATTTATCAAGATTTTTATTGGTATTTTTTCAGCCAAGACTTTCATATTTACTGTTTTAGAAGCAACATGTTTTATTGTATATACTCCAAGATTTATTCATGAATATTCTCCATGGATTAATAGCATAAAATAATTAGAATAAATAACAATAAGAAATCCTCTGGACTTCATGTCCTGGTGGTAGGACTTATAAGTTATTAACCTTATGAACTGGACAAGTCTCAGATTCTTTGAGCTTTCTTTACCTGTCAACTATAAATGATAATATATTGTGCTACTCCTCAAACTTAATATGAGGATCAAAATAAATACTGAATGTATGAGTACTTTGTAAAATGCAAAAACATATGCAAATATCAGTCATTATATTATGATAATCTTCGACAATTTCAATGAGCTGTGTTTTCCATGTTTGGGTTCAAGAGAGGTGTATAATACATAATTGTGAGTTTCATTGTGTCAAACTCCTTTTAATTGTACTTCCCACCAGTTTGCCATTTATGTTATAAAAGAGGCAAGGAAAAACTATGAATTGTACTCTAAACACTTTTCTCTGTATTCATTTCCAAATAAAAGTGTAAAATAAGAAAAGGAATAAAATCCTGCAAACAGATTTGAAATTAAAGGATTGATTTATCTAAAAAGTGAATCACTGAGGCTTCTTTCCATCAAACTGACTACAATATCTTTCTCTTTACCCTCAGGTTCAAAAATATCATTCTTTCATATCTCATAGACATTGCTTAATGATGTACTCAAATAAAAGAATGAATTCAATAAATGAAGTTGGTGAGTCTGATCCATGAAGAGAATTGAAGAGCTCTTTAAAAAAAATCTACTTCTAGAGAAATGGATTCCAGCATCAGACAGTTATCAGTTAACAGTTTCCAGAAGTTCGAATCCAGGGATTAGCAACAAAAAACAGAGGTGAAAAATAGATTTATAAAACCTCATAATTTTGGTGAATTTTTTTCAAATGAATAAATGATTAAAATGGCTCAATGAGGATCACACACAAAAGGGTGAGATATAATGACTATCTGATCTGTTAAAAGGAAAAAGCTTTTAAACTAATCGATCTTTTCCACAACAATTTATGTCATAGCTTTTTAAGATGATCCCATCTTAAATGGGGCAGTGACAAAGAAATATGTATCTAATATGCTTGCTCATTGGATAGATTTTCAGTACCCTAAGAAAATGCATTGGAGAGCTTTCATTTTTAAAGGAGACTACACATTGAATTCTTGCAGATGATGCTATGCTTAGTTTTATCCTTATTATCGCTAAGGGTTAGAAAGTAGGAAATTGAGCAATACCTTTCTTTGTTGTTGTTATTAGGCTTGATGGGCAATCATGTAGCAATCATTTAACCTCCATGTGCTTCATTGTTAGCATTTCTCAAAGGAGAACACTAATGTATGTCACACTAATGCTTGCCATCCATCTACTTCATGGATATATTACAAGGGTTAACTAATAAGGCTGATAAGCACTTTGCAAATTTAAAGCACAAAGTATAAGTGCTAAGTAAGCTAAACAGAAAAAATCCACCTTATAATCGACTGATTTTAATTCTCAATGATTATGGATCTCATGAATACTTTCTTCCATTCTGCAATAAAGCAAAGCCATTTTGGTATTGTTTTAAACTCACCTTGAAGATGTAAGGAATAAACACTTTGGCATCATTTCTTACATAAAAAACATAAAAAAACACATTCAAGTGTTTTAGTTTTCAAGATATGCTACAATTGTATGTCATTTTTATATAGGATTATAAGGTGTTTTTTATTCCTCTGCTGTGATATTATCCTGTGGTAGAATATGTCATAATAACAGAAGATGAAAACACTCTAATAGGCCAGAAAACCAGGGTGGCTAAGAATAAGTTTCTTTTGGCTTCTAAGAAACAATATCCTAACCATAGGAAAGATAGATAAGATCTGGGGAAAAGAGCAGGTTTTTGCATCTGGATTTAATATTCAATCCTAGTCATACCTACTTTAGCTAGCTGTCAGGGAGGAGACTAATTAGTGCCAGAGATGATGGGAGTTTTTGTGATGCCAACTTTTGTCTTTTAAGAACTGGATTAAACTCAAAATCATTTCCCACACTCTGCAAAATGAAATGCTTGACTAAGTCTCAGCAAAGTCACAGATGAAATAATTTCCATCAGACTTTGACATTGACATGACAACTAGAGGTGGACAGTGAAGTGCAAAGCAGGGTAATTATCTAAGGTAGTACAGACCAATCACACTTTGCTCTGTGGATTCGTCTGCCTGGGCTACCATAACAAGGTACTAAAGACTGGATGGTTTAAACAGACATTTATTTTCTCACATTTTGGAGCTTAGAAGTCCATGATAAAGGTGCAAGGAAATTCAGTTTGAGAGGAGAGTTCTCTTCCTGACTTGTAGGCAGTTACCTTCTTGCTGTGTCCTCATGCGGCCTTTCCTCTGAACTCATGCAGAAACAGAGAGAAACAGAGCTCTGGTGTCTCTTTTCTTACAAGGATAGTTCCATCTGAGTAGTCCCACTGCTTCCTCATGATCTCATTTAGTCTCAAATACCTCACAAAGTCCCTATCTCCAAATACAGTAATGCTGGGGGTTAGGGCTTCAAAATATGCATTTTTGGGGAAACAATTCACTCTATAACACTATAACATATTAGATAACTGATGTTCAAATGTTATTGACTTCACTGTTCTAGATAATTTCAGAACTCAGTATCCCTGTATACTTTATGTGTGTAGACTAAGCATAAAACTAAATTATTCCTCTTGTATTAATTTCCTATTAATGGTTGTTCTACTTGAATAACAATTATATAGTGAAGAACAGTATATTAAAATTAGACTATCTATAAGCAGATGCTGAGAGACAGTAAAAAGCCCCCCTCCCCCTTTATCCTTCTCAGGATCAGTCATAGAGCTAGCTGGAAAAACTGACTGAGCAATATGATAATTAAGAATGTCACTTTTCTCACTCCGATAAGTAACACATAGTATGTGGTTTCTTGAAATCCAACCAGAAAGAACATAATTTCAGTCCATAATCCTGACTAAAACAAAAACCTTTTTTAATGTAAAAATTACTGCCCGAGAAACCCTCAGTTCAGTTCAGTTCAGTCGTTCAGTCATGTCCGACTCTTTGCGACCTCATGAATCACAACACGCCAGGCCTCCCTGTCTATCACCATCTCCCGGAGTTCACTCAGACTCACGTCCATCGAGTCAGTGATGCCATCCAGCCATCACACCCTCTGTTGTCCCCTTTTCCTCCTGCCCCCAATCCCTCTCAGCATCAGAGTCTTTTCCAATGAGTTAATTCTTCGCATGAGGTGGCCAAAGTACTGGAGTTTCAGCTTTAGCATTATTTCTTCCAAAGAACACCCAGGGCTGATCTCCTTTAGAATGGACTGGTTGGATCTCCTTGCAGTCCAAGGGACTCTCAAGAGTCTTCTCCAACACCACAGTTCAAAGCATCAATTCTTCAGCGCTCAGCTTTCTTCACAGTCCAACTCTCGCATCCATACATGACCACTGGAAAAACCACAGCCTTGACTAGACAGACCTTTGTTGGCAAAGTAATGTCTCTGCTTTTGAATATGCTGTCTAGGTTGATCATAACTTTCCTTCCAAGGAGTAAGCGTCTTTTAATTTCATGGCTAGTATTGAGTTAAATTCTGAAAGATGTAAGTATACTATCCATTCTCCAGCTTTTGAACTCTTAACATCCTCATCTGAACCCCAGAGCAACATCAAGGGTCTTTGAAGACAGAATTAAGTTAAGGATGTTGAAATTGAGTCATCCTGGATTAGAGTGGTCCCCAAATCCATTGCCAAGTGATTTTATAAGCAGAGGAAGAGACAGAGAGCAGGTTACATGTGGATGTAGACAGAGATTATAGTGATCAAGCCACAGGCCAGGAATGTATGGAATCACCAGAAACTGGGAGAAGAAGGGAAGAATTTGCCCCAAGAGACTTCAGAGGGAGTGTAGCTCTGCTAAAACCTTGATTTTGGATTCCCGGCTTCCAAACTATAGGACAATAAATTCTTGTTTTAAGCCTCCTAGTCTGCAGCAATTTATTACAGAAGCCCTAGGAAAGTCATATAATCAGTGAGCTAGATAAATGATTTGGTAATAGATACCATGGCCATGAGCCATGGATGAAAGAGTCCAGAGGAGAATTACATTAATCCTGTGCCCAGGAGCCAGGCTGGATTACAGAGTCCTCATTGGCCAGTTAACTAACTGCACAGGTGTCAAGCATGTGAGAACTTTGGCTTTTGCCAAAAGCCTCCATGAGGAATCCCCAGAGGGGGCATGTTCTTGTTCCAGAATTTGAACTCTGCTTTGTTGCTCTCTGTCACCAGAGTGTGAAAGTTTAGTAGAAGGGTAAGCCCAAGTATCATGTTTACAATGACTACAAACTAAACCAGTTTCTCCGAGCTGCTTCAGTACTTACTATAGCACAAACCAAGAACAGGGTAAGAGTTAAGAGTTAAAAGGATATGTGAAAAGGATATGAATAGCTACCAAGAAACTGAAACTTACCAGGGGAAATACTGTACAAACCTGAAAAGCACTGATCCTTTGAGATGTCATGACCAAACAGACAGAGTGGAACTTGGCTATATGGGCTCAGGAGCAGTAGAAAGAAGAAATACCTTTAAATAAGTAAAAACATCATTTTAAGGTCAGTGGCAGAGGCATATTCTGCTTACCCAGACAGTCAGCTCACTTGTTCCTACACTCTGTGTTTCTGCTTTAAGACATAGTTGGGAGGGATGAGGAAAAATCTCAAGGGTAATTTGTCAAAGAGTATCAGGTGACTTTCACTAAAAAAACAAACAAACATAGGTTTCAAATTTCACATTTACTAACTTAAAAGAATATTTTTGTCCTTCATATGTCCTAGAGACATTAAGGAATAACACACATGCAGTAGATTCCCACATAAAATGATCTATACATCTACTTCTAACTTCTAAAAAGTTAACTTCTATTTAAAACACATAAAGTAAATCTATTTGTGATCCATTTTTTTTTTTTTTTTACTTTGCTTCTACGTAGCTGCTATTCTGGAGCCTACCTCTCATTTTATGTGTTTTGTATGCCTTCAAAAGGCATTAAAAAAGCCATAGGGCTTGTTTCTGTCCAGAAATTATCTTAAAGTCTATGAGAGTCCATGCTGTATGGCTCAACTGTACTCCCAGCATTGCCCTGAATGTACAAGGAAAATATACTTCTTTGTCCCCAATTTATTTCACCCTACTCTTAATAATCTTCCATTTTTCTATAACATTTTTAGTTTTTAAAAGAAACTTTCAAGCTTTTCTCATTTCATTCTCACAAAGGGTCAAGTTCAAGGCCAAACTGTTCTCTGTATTGCCAGCTGGCTCCTTGAATTTCTGGCTTTGACTTCCCTGTGTGCCACTAAATATTGGATAGGGAAGTTAAACAGGGACTTTTTAAGACTAATTATTTCTGTCCCAGGCAATGGCAACTCACATTCTACTACAATTTGTTCTTCTCACACATGAGAAAAGAAACAACTTTTGCCGATTAAGTGAGTCCTAACTTGGACTTAACATGTCAGAGGATCAATCTGATTAAGAAACAGAAGTAAATACATGACTGTAGGAATGATTCTGCTGTGAGAAACAGTTTGCCAATTTTCCTATTACTCCCTGCTTTCTAAGGAAAGTGGTATCTGGGACCTTTACTTGCCATTAGGG
This sequence comes from Bos grunniens, assembly GCF_055505025.1. Taxonomy (NCBI): domain Eukaryota; kingdom Metazoa; phylum Chordata; class Mammalia; order Artiodactyla; family Bovidae; genus Bos; species Bos grunniens. Next base: position 82,410,187 of record NC_141166.1, read on the forward strand.
TGAATAAAGCCAGGCATCATGTATCAGATTTTTAGGAAGCAGTTTGCTGTAACATCTTGCAATATGCTTGGATGTCTTGGATATCAGAAGACCAACCAGAAGGTCAGAAACTGAAAATTGTTTTGCTGACTAGTTTGAATGAACGTCTTAAGGTTATAAAGGTAAAATGCTATAATATTTTTTTTGTATATGTCAACCTTTAGAAGTGAAAATATAATGGAAATGAAAGTAGAGAGAGCAGTGAAGGTCTGATTTTGCCTTTGTATTGTTATGTTTTAAGCACTCTTTCAAAAATCTTAAAACTGACATTTTAGAATGTTCCAAATGAAATGAAATACTTTCAAAGTTTTCTTTTTGCTTAAAACTACAGATATATCTAAGATAAAACTTAGTATTCCCTGAGAAGTTAATTGTTTTGTCAAGATAACTAAAATATTATTCATTTATATTGGTATAGAAAATGAAGCTACTGAATAAGGACTAATCTCAAAAATATACAAGCAACTCCTGCAGCTCAATTCCAGAAAAATAAATGACCCAATCAAAAAATGGGCCAAAGAACTAAACAGACATTTCTCCAAAGAAGACATACAGATGGCTAACAAACACATGAAAAGATGCTCAACATCACTCATTATCAGAGAAATACAAAGCAAAACCACAATAAGGTACCATTTCACGCCAGTCAGGAGGGCTTCAACCCAAAAGTCTATAAGCAATAAATGCTGGAGAGGGTGTGGAGAAAAGGGAACCCTCTTACACTGTTGGTGGGAATGCAAACTAGTACTGCCACTATGGAGAACCGTGTGGAGATTCCTTAAAAAACTGGAAATAGAACTGCCTTATGACCCAGCAATCCCACCGCTGGGCATACACACTGAGGAAACCAGAATTGAAAGAGACACGTGTACCCCAATGTTCATCGCAGCACTGTTTATAATAGCCAGGACATGGAAGCAACCTAGATGTCCATCAGCAGATGAATGGATAAGAAAGCTGTGGTACATATACACAATGGAGTATTAGCCATTAAAAAGAATACATTTGAATCAGTTCTAATGAGGTGGATGAAACTGGAGCCTATTATACAGAGTGAAGTAAGCCAGAAGAAAAACACCAATACAGTATACTAATGCTTATATATGGAATTTAGAAAGATGGTAATGACAATCCTGTATGCGAGACGGCAAAAGAGACACAGATGTATAGAACAGTCTTTTGGACTCTGTGGGAGAGGGAGAGGGTGGGAAGATTTGGGAGAATAGCATTGAAACATGTATAATATCATATATGAAAAGAATCACCAGTCCAGGTTCCATGCAAGATACAGGAAGCTTGGGGCTGTTGCACTGGGATGACCCAGAGGGATGGTACGGGGTGGGAGGTGGGAAGGGGGTTCTGGATGGGGAACACGTGTACACCCATGGCAGATTCATATTGATGTATGGCAAAATCAATACAATATTGTAAAGTAATTAGCTTCCGATTAAAATAAATAAATTTATATTAAAAAAAGAAAATTACAAGAGTCAGAGTATATGGTACATATTTGAGACCAAAATATAAACTAGATCAAATATTTAATAGTTCAAAAACTAAACGGCATAGAAATAATCTTAGAATATAGAAGATAATACTTTTTCAAAGTCTTATGATACAAATGCTATGAAATCTATCTAATCAAATGGATATTCTACCTCTACACTGGACACTTACTATGTAAACTTTCCAAAAGATAATTCCATTTAGGATTAAGAAACAGGTCAGAGATGGGAAAATATCTGTCTTCAAATTCTTGGTGAGAGCATAAATAGTGACTTTGGAATGAAATTTGGCAATAAATATCAAAAGTTTAAAAAATGTTCATACCCTGACATCCAGGAATTATCCTTCAAGAAACTAATCATAAAATAATCCAAAATATAATTAGGAACTGAAAGCCTTGTATATATCCAACATTAGGGAATCACTTAGCACTTTATAGTACACGTCATATAATTACACAATGTAATTATATATAATGGAATACTAAAAAGTATACATATGCCTTGCAACTTTCACAACATGACCAATGCTTATAACATAATATTTATAAAATATTAGAAAATAAAATTGCATGGAACATATGACTCCAGATAAAATATTTTAACAATTTATATTTGTGATAATGGAATTATAAATGACTTTTGGGAACCATTGATTTACTTTCATTATTGAAGTTTGCCAATATCTTAATTTGTAAATTACTAGAAAATTCTCTGGAAAAAATGGATTTCATGTATAAAAATTCCTTTGAGAGTTAAGCTTACAAGTATCAGAATAGTGAGAATGAAGATGACGCATTTTAACATACATTAAATAGACTTCTGAAATACTGCTTCAAATTCTATAGAAAACTGAACTTACCAAGGGGATTCTCTCAGAGTGAAGCAATGGTTGGTTCATAGTGGCCTTTTATTTCAAATCTCTATTCAGAAGTGGCAAATCTGTCAAAATTCACGACTGTGCTTTAGCCCTCATCAAAGAACAATTATCCCTGAAGAATAATCTTGCTGTGAACATTCAGGAACCTAGTGTTCTCCACAATGCAGGAAAGAACTGTGTTGACTGTTTTCCATTTGCAATACTTTCTGAGAAACTGTATTTAGGTTTTTAAAAATGAAGCTTTCACAATACAGAAAAAAAAACCCAAAAATCTGAAAATCTGATCTGATATTTTAAATGCTTTATTTTACATTATTAAAGGACTCATAGATAAACAAAAGACTCACTAAACTGTACAGGTTAACATTTTCTTATTAGCTAGGTGAGAAAGTTTCCAGGAAGAAAAGGAAATATGTGATTGGAAGAAGATGAGAAGCCAGGAAGTTAGAGGAAGCAGGCTGAGTTCCCTAGCTGTGATGGCAAAGAGACATCAAAACATTTTGATCTGGAATGTCATATCTTTCCTTGCTAAAGTGCTATCATGGGATGCATTTGGCTCACTGTAATGTAGGACAGGGGCTTCCCAGATGGCACTGGTGGTAAAGAACCCACCTGAGAGTACAGGAGACATAAGAAATGGGAGCTTGATTCCTGGGATTGGGAAGATCCCCTGGAGGAGGGCATGGCAACCCACTCCAGTATTCTTACTTGGAGAATCCCATGGACAGAGGACCCTGGCGGGTTATAGTCCATAAGGTCACTAAGAGTTGGACACGACTGAAGTGACTGAGCACACGTGCAATGGAGGACAGACTGAATAAGACCTCTTGCTGAAAATGCATTCCATATCCAAACAAGGAAATTGAGAAGAAATTTCAAAGGAAACCAACAAGACTTAGTAAAGAACCTAGAGGTAGTAATATGGGAAATCATTCAGTTCAGTTCAGTTCAGTTGCTCAGTCATGTCAGACTCTTTGCAACCACATGAATCGCAGCATGCCAGGCCTCCCTGTCCATTACATAGTTCTAAATTTGAAGCCAAGAACAAGGAGTAATTATTTGAAAATCAGATAAAATAGCTACCAGAGTAGGGCACATGAAAGGAGACAGAAGCTGTCACCTGCTGTGATCTGTCCAGGAGAATCTGTAAACTTACCTTACTCTTCCTTATCTCTCATTGACCAAATCTCAAGTCTTAAAGAAAGATAATTTGTTAATACAATTGACAAAGTTTAGCCTCAAGAGCACAGAACAAGATGGTGAAGGGATGGCAAGTAGTTCCAAACAATTAAGAATGATTCAGCACACATATTTTTAGTGGCAATATTCTTTTAATTGAATCCTCACCCTCCTTCCTCACAGGATAAATTACAGCTACAAATAATAATAAAAATCAAGTATTTTAACTGGAAAAGAAGCATTAATAAACAGCATGAAAAGGCAAAAACATAGGACACTGAAAGATGAACTCCCCAGGTCAGTAGGTGCCCAATATATTACTAGAGATCAGTGGAGAAATAAGTCCAGAAAGAATTAAGAGATGGTGCCAAAGTAAAAACAACACCCAGTTGTATATATGACAGATGATGGAAGTAAAGTCCAATGCTGTAAAGAACAATATCGCATAGAAACCTGGATTGTTAGGTCCATGAATCAAAGCAAATTGGAATTGGTCAAACAGATTGGCAAGAGTCAACATAAAATTTTAGGAGTCAGCAAACTAAAATGAACTGGAACGGGTGAATTTAATTCATATGACCATTGTATCTACTACTGTGGGCAAGAATCTCTTAGAAGAAATGGAGTATCCATCATAGTCAACAAGAGTCCAAAATGCAGTGGTTGGATGCAATCTCAAAAACGACAGAATGATCTCTCTTTGTTTCCAAGGCAAACCATTAGAAAGGACGGTACTCCAAGTCTATGACCTGACCAGTAATGCTGAAGAAGTTGAAGTTGAATGGTTCTAGGAAGACCTACAAGATCTTCTAGAACTCACACCCCAAAAAAGATGTTCTTTTAATTATAGGGGACTGGAATGCAAAAGTAGGAAGTCAAGAAATACCTGGAGTAACAGGCAAATTTGGCCTTGGAGTAGAATGAAGCAGAGCAAAGGCTAATGGAGTTTTGCCAACAAAATGCACTGGTCATAGTAAACACCCTCTTCCAACAATACAAGAGAAGACTCTACACAAAGACATCACCAAGTGGTCAATAACAAAATCAGATTGAGTATATTCTTCACAGCCAAAGATGGAGAAGCGGGAGCTGACTGTGGCTCAGATCATGAACTCCTTATTGCCAAATTCAGACTTAAATTAAAGTAGGGAAAACCACAAGACCATTCACCTATGACCTAAATAAAATCCCTTATGATTATACAGTGAAAGTGACAAATAGATTCAAAGGATTAGATCTGATAGACGGAGTGCCTGATTAACTATGGACGGAGGTTTGTGACATTGTACAGGAGGCAGTGAACAAGACCATTCCCAAGAAATGCAAAATGGCAAAAAGATTGTCTGATAAGGCCTTACAAATAGCTATGAAAAGAAGAGAAGCGGAAGTGAATGCAAAGGAGAAATGGAAAAATATGCCCATTTGAATGCAGAGTTCCAAAGAATAGCAAGGAGAGATAAGAAAGTCTTCCTCAGTGATCAATATAAAGAAAAAGAAGAAACAATAGAATGGGAAAGACTAGAGATCTCTTCAAGAAAATTGGAGATACCAGTGGGATTTGTCATGCTAAGATGGGCAAAATAAAGGACAAAAATGGAATGGACCTAACAGAAGCAGAAGATATTAAGAAGATGTGGCAAGAATACACAGAAGAATTATACAAAAAAGATCTTCATGACCCAGATAATCACGATGGTGTGATCACTGACCTAGAGCAAGACATCCTGGAATGCAAAGTCAAGTGGGCCTTAGGTAGCATCACTAGGAACAAAGCTAGTGGAAGTGACGGAATTCCAGTTGAGCTATTTCAAATCCTAAAAAATTATGCCATGAAAGGGCTACACTCAATATGCCAGCAAATTTGGAAAACTCAGCAATGGCCACAGGACTGGAAAAGGTCAGTTTTGGTCCCAATCCCCAAAAAAGGCAATGCCAAAGAACATTCAAACTACCACACAATTGCACTCATCTCACACACTAGCAAAGTAATGCTCAAAAATCTCCAAGCCAGGCTTCAACAGTATGTTAACCGTGAACTTCCAGTTGTTCAAACTGGATTTAGAAAAGGCAGAGGAACCAGAGATCAAATTGACAACATCCGCTGGATCATCAAAAAAGCAAGAGAGTTCCATAAGAACATCTACTTCTGTGTTATTGACTATGCCAAAGCCTTTGACTGTGTGGATTACACAAACTGGAAAATTCTTAACAAGATGGGAATACCAGACAATCTGACCTGCCTCCTGAGATATATGTGTACAAGTCAAGATATATCCCATATATATGGGATATATGTGTGCAAGTCAAGAAGCAACAGTTATAACTGGATGTGGAGCAACAGACTGGTTCCAAATCGGGAAAGGAGTATGTCAAGCCTGTATATTGTCATCCTGCTTATTTAACTTATATGCAGAGTACATCATGAGAAACACTGGACTGGATGAAGCACAAGCTGGAATCAAGATTGCTAGAGGAAATATCAATAACCACAGATATGCAGAAGACAGCACCCTTATGGCAGAAAGTGAAGAAGCACTAAAGAGCCTCTTGATGAAAGTGAAAGAGGAGAGTGAAAAAGTTAGCTTAAAACTCAAAAACACTCAGAAAACTAAGATCATGGCATCTGATCCCGCCACTTCATGGCAAATAGATGGGGAAACAGTGGAAACAGTGACAGAGTATTTTGGGGGCTCCAAAATCACTGTAGATGGTGACTGTAGCCATAAAATTAAAAGATACTTGCTCCTTGAAAGAAAAGTTATGACCAACCTAGATAGCATATTAAAAAGCAGAGACATTACAACAAAGGTCCTACTAGTCAAAGCTATGGCTTTTCCAGTAGTCATGTATCAATGTGAGAGTTGGACTATAAAGAAAGTTGAGCACCAAAGAATTGATGCTCTTGCACTGTACTGTTGGAGAAGACTCTTAGAAATCACCTGGACTGCAAGGAGATCAAACCAGTCCACCCTAAAGAAAATCAGTCCTGAATTTCATTGGAAGGACCGATGTTGAAGCTGAAACTCCAATCCTTTGGCCACCTGATGCAAAGAACTGGCTCACTGGAAAAGACCATGATACTGGGATAGTTTGAAGGTGGGAGGAGAAGGGGACAATAGAGAGTGAGATGGTTGGATGGCATCACTGACTCAATGGACATGAATTTGAGTAAGCTCCAGGAGTTGGTGATGGACAGAGAAGCCCGGAGTACTGCAGTCAATGGGGTCACAGAGTCGTACATGACTGAGTGACTGAACTGTACCAATATGGATAAAAATTAAGTATTTTAACTGGAATAAAATGAATAGTGAGAACTTAGGAAGAGAGGTTAAAAAATGATGTTGCTGGTATCTTATCTATTTCAAGAGTCCCGTGGGCAGGTTCAGTCTCTGCAGTAGGAAGTAAAAGAGCCAGAACATGGTGGAAAATTTTTTTTATTGAGTTTTGGTGAGATTTTAGACACAAGCAGAATACCTTCAAGAACCAGGTAACAAAGTGTGGCTAAAAATTGGGGGCCAAGATCTCAACAGCTCTTCTTAGAACCCAGACAGTTCAATAGAGGGTTTCATAGTCCAAATTTTTGTTGAATTTTTCATGGCAAGCAGAGTCCTCAGTAAGACTTCACTAGTAGTTTACACAAGGTGAAAACAAGGCATGGTTTGCAGATTAGGGCAAACCATATTTGGTGACTGACTTTGGCAAGAGATACGATTACAAAAGAGCAGCAACAGAACTGAATACTGAAGAAGAGCAGGTGCAGAAGTGACTCAACTGGACTTTTGTGACATAGTTGGTTTCTGGAAAAGGTAATTCATTTAAAATAGTATCTTTAAAGCATTGATAGGACACAGATACAGAGAGGGAAGAGTATGTAAGGGCATAGAAAGCTGGCATTTACAAGTGAAGGAGAGGTCTCGAAAGAAATACTGACAGCACCATTCATGGCTATACCACCCTGAACACACCTGATCTTGTCTGATCTTGAAAGCTAAGCAGAGTCAGGCCCGGTTATTACTTGGATGGGAGACAACACCTGGATCTTGGACTTTCAGCCTCTGTTATTGTGAGGAAATAAATTTCTGTTTCTCAAGTTATTCAGTTTTGGTATCTTGTTATGGCAATCTTAGCAAACTAAAGCAACTGGAAATTGGCAGATTTCTACTTCATATACTAAAACATAATATGTAGATATATGTCATGGATGAATATAAGCCTCAGTGAAGAGAAAAGACTTGGTTCCACTTTAAATCCTTTCAATGAACCATACTTAGAGGGACTGAAGGATGAAATTAATTCTACTCATGACAATTCAATTTAGGGAGGATGTTCTTAGCAAAAGGATCCTGGAGAAGTAGAAACTATTTCTATGAGAAAAAGAGTCAGCTGAGAAAATCCACCAAACTTAGAGAAAACCAATGCACAATGAGAGCAGTACATCAATTAGGCCATTTGCTGCCCCTGACTTTACCCTCTTTCTCTCACATATCTGCAAAAGTCAGAACTACAGTCAGCAAGTCAGTGGACAGAAAGGGAAAAAATGATTACTTCTTTCACAATCTATTGTTTGACTGAGATGGAAGACAGGAAATAGCCATACCTTTAAAGTTGGAAAATTAGATGCTTAGATTGAATAGTTTATGTACTAAACCCCTTGTGAAATGAAAATGACCAAAAATCTATTATTTTATAGAAGTAACTTGGAAAGTAATGAAACTAGAGTGATATCTTATCCAGGGGTAAATAAATTGGAGGAAAAATAAAACTTTTTTTGCTTATCCTGGATGAAGACCTATGCACACAATGTTAAGATTATGTTGAGTATCTACACTTATGGTAGATACCTTAATGAAAGTTGATTCCAAACATTAGGCACTACTCTTAGTAAGTACTTGGAAAATTCTTGAGAATCAAACTGACAGTAGTTATTCCCTTTAAAATATATTATGCCATTTAATTATCTTAGAAGCTCTGCAAAATCTCTATTTTATAATTATATAAAATCAAGATAACTCCTCAATTTCCTACAGCTTATAAATAAAAGAGCTTGAAATTCAAATGAACTGCAACTGAAATTTGAATTTGAATTGAAATTTGAAATTTGAATGAACCACATATGTCTGCTACTGAAGTCTAGACACATTCAACTATGCTTGGCTTTATTCCCTTCTACAACTTGATAAGTTCTCAATAAGCAGTTTTAAAAAGAAAAGTGAATACAGCATACTAATGCATATATATGGAATTTAGAAAGATGGTAATGATAACCCTGTATACGAGACAGCAAAAGAGACACAGATGTATAGGACAGTCTTTTGGATTTTGTGGGAGAGGGTGAGGATGGGATGGTTTGGGAGAATGGCATTGAAACATGTATATTATCATATGTGAAATAAATCGCCAGTTCAGGTTCTATGCATGAGACAGGGTGCTCTGGGATGGTGCACTGGGATGACCCAGAGGGATGGGAAGGAGAGGGATGTGGGAGGGGGGTTCAGGATGGGGAACACATGTACACCCGTGGCAGATTCATTTCAATGTATGGCAAAACCACTATAATATTGTAAAGCAATTAGCCTTTAATTAAAATAAGTATATTTACATTAAAAAATAAATAAATAAAAAGAAAAGTGATATAAAATGACTCCACAATTAAGAATATTAATTGAACAGAGCTTTAACATTTTAATAATTTGACTAATTAATTCATAAATCAATGTGCCACCTACTATGGTTTGTTTAAAGAAGAAAAACAACTATTAACATCAAAAAACTCACAGTTTAGGATGATAACATTTTATAATGTGATACATTTAAAGAACAGCTCAGATAACTCATAAAACACTTTTTTGAGGAGTATTCACATGGACTAAGACAAGAAAAGGTTTAAACTGGTTTGAAAGGCAAGGAAGATTTGCCAAAGTATCTGATAAAATATAGAATTTATATTAGAATGTCTAGATGTTTGAATATATTGCAAAATGCTTTTTAAAAAGAAAATTAAAAGATATATTGGACATTATAAATATCTCAATCAAGCCTTTGTATTTAAAAAGTAAAATACATAGCTTGTGCTTTTTAAAAGATCATTTTCTGTTGAATTAATACATCATTTAGGGATAGAAAAGTATTTAATTTTGTGTATAATCTCTTTTCACCCTATCTTTAGTTTTCAAAGCTATAAAATAAAGTTATGTACATGTCAAATATTATCACATATATATTTACATTCTAATAATATTGAAGCTAAGAAGTCACTCTCTTTACTATTATACAGCAATATAACAAAGGCATATTTATATCCTTCAAAACTTTATTTCCTAACTGGTGTTTTGGCAAATCAGTACATATACTGTGTTTATACTTATCAGTACAACCTGACAGATATTCGCAGGTTTTACACACTAAAAATGCACTGAAAGATTTCAGAGTCAATAACTCAGTAAAATTGAATTAAACGAACTTTAAAAAGTGCACCTCTTAAATAAATTTCGAATATTTAACACATAAATGTGAATTGTGACCTTCCCTGAGAATGTATCCTCTTCAGCTTTTCAAAACATCATTTGAGTATGAATAATATTTTTGTAAGAACTTCTGATATCCTAACAAGTTTAACTGTACCTTGGGTTACAGTTTAAAAAATAAATAACTGAAGTAAATGTAAAAAAATCCTAAATTTAAGTATATTCATCAAAGTGGTAGTTTTGCATTCCATGTCAATTATAAAGTAGTTTATTAAACTATATAAAATGTCACTAAAATGACATAAATTCTGCTGACAAAACAAGCCTAATTATTTAAAGATATTTGGACTAAGACGGCTAACATTATCATAATGCCAAAGACAAACAGAACCAGAGTTGTGAAATTTCATAATACTTTTCACAGATTGTAACAGTTAGAAGTAACATTTACTTCTATACTTCATTGACTACACTAAAGTCTTTGTGTGGATCACAACAAACTGTGGAAAATTCTTCAAGAAATAGGAATATCAGACCATCTCACCTGCCTCCTGAGAAACTGGTATGCAGGTCAAGAAGCAACAGTTAGAACTGGACATGGAACACTGGGCTGGTTCAAAATTGGGAAATGAGTACATCAAGGCTGTATATCGTTAACCTTCTTATTTAATTTATATGCAGAGTATATCGTGTGGAATGCCAGGCTGGTTGAGTCACAAGCTGAAATCAAGACTGTCAGGAGAAATATCAATAACCTCAGATATGAGGATTACACCACCCTAATGATAGAAAGCAAAGATGAACTAAAGAGCCTGTTGATGAAGGTAAAAGAGGAGAGTGAAAAAAAGCTGGATTAAAACTCAATATTCAAAAAAATGAGATCATGTTAGCCAGTCCCATCACTTCTCAGTGAATAGATGGGGAAACAATGGACACAGTGAAAGACTTTATTTTCTTGGGCTCCAAAATCACTGCAGATGGTGACTGCAGCCATGGAATAAAAGATGCTTGCTCCTTGGAAGTAAAGCTTTGACAAACCTAGACAGCATATTAAAAAAGCAGAGACATCACTTCACCGACAAGTGTCCACATAGTCAAAGCTACGGTTTTTCCAGTAGTTGTGTAAAGGTGTGAGAGTTGGACCATACAGAAGGCTGAGTGCTAAGAAATTGATGCTTTCAAATTGTGGTGCTGGAGAAGACTCTTCAGAGTCCCTTGGACAGCAAGGAGAGCAAACCAGTCCATCCTAAAGAAAATCAACCCTGAATATTCATTGGAAGGACTGATGCTGAAGCTGAAGCTCTAATACTTTGGTCACCTGATGTGAAGAACCAGCTCTGGAAAAGATCCCAACTCAGGAGAAGACTGAAGGTAGGAGGAGAAGGGGACGACAGAGGATGAGATGGTTGGAAGGCATCACCGATTCAATGAACGTGAGTTTGAGCATACTCCAGGAGAGAGTGAAGGGCACGGAGGCCTGGAATGCTTCCATGAGGTCTCAAATTGAGTGAACGAACAGCAATGACTACAGTGAAAATGAGGTGCCTCGGGTAAAAACTTTAAAGGAATATAAAAAGCTCAGTAAACAGAGAAATCATATGTAATTAAATATTTGTAAAAGTTAATTTGAAAGTCTATAATAAAGAAAATTTCAAAATTTTAAATAAAAATACAATTAGAATTACTGAATTCTCCTTTTGTCTTAGGCTCTAGTATGACTGATCATGGTACAGGTTCTTTGCCATAGTTTTCTCCACAGTTTAGGTAAAAATGACTAAAATAAATGGTTTTATATTAAGATTTAAACATAAAATTAGTCTGATGGAAAATAGCATAGAATTTGCTGGATTCCACATTAGTGATTTTATTTTTATTATTATAGTATATGAGAAAAATGCAAATAACAATAAAAATATCTGAAAGTTTTTTTTTGAGGGGAAATGACAAATCAAACTTTTCCACTGGTTTTTAGAAAGTTTCCTTTAGTTTCAGAGACTTCTTTCCCAAATTATTTGTGTGTTTTCAAACCAATATGCATTAGGGAAACTTATTTATATTGGGAGGATAAAAATCTCATTATCCAAAATCCATTTTTTGTGGCACAAGTTACTACAATAGCTTAAGTTAAATGGTTTTGACAGAATATTTATGCTTTTTGTAGGTAACTAGAACACATGGAAAATTTCTTCAGTAACATTTGGTTGGTGCCTGGTGGCATTAAGGAAAAAAAAATCTAGAACCTATTAAGGCAGTCATTTTGAATTTGCCCACTAAAAAAATCTGTTTTGTGCAGATTGTGTATTTATTTGAGCAGTATAACAGATGTAGAGTATATTTTGCCTTGCAGTATTTTTCCTTATGTTTAATTGTAACTTAGAGCCAGAAAGAAGATGTAAAATACAATCAAGTAGGGGAGAAAAACACATTCAGAAAAGCAATTTTGATCATAAGCATGTGGTATCTATAGAAACTGTTATTTTGGAAAAGGGTTTGCCATTTCAGTGATCAAATTAATGAAGGTTTCATTAGATCTCTATTTTAACATAACAATTTCAATACATACTACACTTTATGCAGTTGAGCTGTTCTATTGCTAATTTAGATTTTCAGAGTATTGGAATAAGAAATTCTTTTATTTCACAGGGAACAAAAGAAATACATAATATTTGAGATAAACATTTTTTTTAATTTAGAAACAAACTACATTGTTGTGGAGAGAAATTTTGATGAGTAAATTCCTCAGTGAGAGCTCTGTGTTCTACCTCTCCTAGGAAAGGCAAGCATAATCCATAAACCTACCAGACCTGGCTATATTCTCGGAGAATACAAAGGTGTTAAGTCAGTTAGAGGAAACATTCTTCAGTTCCTGAAGCTAAGCACCATATGGAATATTACAACATTTCTTAAACAAACATTAAAAAAAAAAAAAACTAAGCAGGGAAAGAATAAAAGGAAGAAAAAAAGCTACATGGTTCACTGCAAGCTGCTTTCTAATTTATTAAAAATTTCCATATACCACGAGAACAGTTTTCTGAGACTATGGATTAACTAACCCTTTCTTCAATTTGTATGCAAAATTTCCAGAATCTATTACGTACAATCTTTACTGTTACTGAGAGGAGAAGAATTTCCCATGTCACAGCTCTGTGTGTTCTAGGCAGTGGCGTTTGAGGGCCTGAGCCCTGATCTACCACCTGTCTCCCCACCACACTCTGACTATAATGTGCGTGTGTGTCAGCTGCTCAGTCAAATCCAACTCTTTGCGACCCCACGGACTTCAGCCCACTAAACTGCTCGGTCCATGGGATTACTCCAACAAGAATACTGGAGTGGGTAGCCATTCCCTTCTCCAAGGGATCTTTCTGACCAAGGGATTGAACCCCAGTCTCCTGCACTGCAGGCAGATTCTTTACTATTTGAGCTTCCAAGGAAGCCCAGCTATAATAGGACTAGGTAAAAGGATAATCCTTATTGAATCATTTTATCCTCACCTTGGTTTTCCTGAGGCCAAACACAAAGAATGAGTTTTCTACAATGCCAAGTGTGATTCTATTAATATCTTCAAATTAAACGGCATTATATCAATCATCTTTATCATTTTCAGAGTGAGCTGTAGTTGGATCTACCGTTTCAATGTATTAGTGTTATCCTTCTAATAAATTAATATGGTTATCACAGAGCAAAAAAAATAAAAATCTATCTTTATGAGAACACTCAGAGAATATAGTTGGCTCTCTGTAGTCTTCGGTTCTATATCTTTCTATTCAACCAACAATGGATAAACAAATTTCTAAAAAGGAAATTCCAGAAGTTGCCAAAAGCAAAACTTGAATTTGCCACACCAACAATTATTTACATAGCATTTACATTTTATTATATATAATAAGTAATCTAGAGATTATACAAAGTATATAGGAAAATATGCAATAAGTTGTATACAAATATTATACCAGTTTACACAAGAAACTTGAATAACTTAGAATTTTGGTTTTATGTGGGTCTTGAAATCAATCTCCCACAGATACTGAGGGGCCAACATACTGAGAAGTATATTTTCCCATCTGTGTCTTCATTTCAGAGGGCCACTATAATTTCTTAGAGATTTTTTTTTACATATTTTTCTTCTACTTGGTACCTCTATTTAGGAAGTTATATTTAGCAAGAGTCATCAAGCCAAAGCATTTACATAAGCATACTGCATGATGTAAATTCAATAACCCAGGATGCATGTGAATGATAAACAGAAAAAAAAAATAATGTTTCAAATGTAAAAGAGCCATTGGGAAATATGTCCCAAGACAGACTTTCAATTCTCCTGTTACCCTTTCTGTTTCTGCTATGATTATTTGGTTTTTCTTCTCCTCTGTAATATTCTATTGTTCCCTCTTGATTTCTATTTACATATGAAGGGCTTCCCTGGTGGCTCAGATGGTAAAGCATCTGTCTGCAATGCAGGAGACCCAGGTTTGATCCCTGTGTTGGGAAGATCCCCTGGAGAAGGAAATGGCAGCCCGCTCCAGTACTCTTGCCTGGAAAATCCCATGGATGGGGGAGCCTGGTAGGCTACAGTCCACGGCATCACAGAGTGGTGACTGAATGACTTCACTTTCACTTTTTCATGATGGCAAATCTAATATCCAAGCTGTACAAATCTAATGTTCTAGCTGCCAAATGAATGGTCTTCAGGAAATTTTATTTAAGCTAGCTACCACCAACAAAGGACACTCATTTTTTTGGAGGTTTGATTTATTGCTCTGACTGTGTCCATTTAGTCAAAGCTACAGTTTTTCCAGTAGTCATGTGTGGATGTGAGAGTTGGACCATAAAGAAGACTGAGTGCCAAAGAACTGATGCTTTTGAACTATGGTGTTGGAGAAGACTCCTGGGAGTCCCTTGGACTGTGAGATCAAGCTAGTCAATCCTAAAGAAAATCAATCCTGAATATTCATTGGAAGGACTGACGCTGAAGCTGAAGCTCTAGTACTTTGGCCAACTGATAAGAAGAGCTGATGGATTAGAAAAGACTGATGCTGGGAAAAGTTGAAGGCAGGAGGAGAAGGGGGCAAGATGTTTGGATGGCATCACAGACTCAATGGACATGAGTTTGAGAAAGCACTGGGAGATGGTGAAGGACGGGGAAGCCTGGAGTGCTGCAGTTCATGGGGTTGCAAAGTGTCAGACAAGACTGAGCAACTAAGCAACAACAGCAACTATGCAAAGAAAAAGCCTGTTCTCCACTCTTTTAAAGAAAATTTCTGTGCACTCTAAATGGTGGACATTGAAATATTTCTAGTCATTTTGGGCTGAATTTGTAACAATAACCAAAAGAAATAATAAGGATTGAAAATATATATAGAATATATTTATTGATTTAACTATTTACTTTGCCAGGCACTATGCTAGGCTATGAAACATAGATTTAATTATGTTTCATATAACACCCTGGAGGAACTCAGTTTTCTAGGGGGAAAAAGCATGTATTGGTTAGGGTCCTGCTGGAAATAAATGTCACAATCAAAAAAGTGAATGATGAAAGTTTAATGAAGGGACTATCTGAAAGGAAATGAGCAGAAGAGAGAACAGGCGAGTAGGACCAATTACAGCAGGAAGCATTTAACACCATGTACTAGATAAGCAGAAGAGAGTCGACTTAAAGGGGCAAAATAAAAATATCCACACAGCATCAGAAAATTATATGGTAAGTAAAATATGAAACTACGTAGAACATTTTAAGAATCATACAGGATTGGTGGGTAGGGACTGAGAAGTGAATAGAAACAGATGAGAGCAGTATCACTGTATGATGGTCCCTGGGGGTGGTGGTTTAGTCATTAAGTCTTGTCTGACTCTTGCAACCCCGTGGACTGCAGCCCCCCAGGCTCCTCTCTGTATGGGATTTTCCAGGCAAGCATACTGGAATGGGTTGCCATTTCCTTCTCCAAGGGATCTTCCCAAAGCAGGGATTGAACCTGGGTCTCCTGCATTGCAGGCAGATTCTTTCTTTCTTTTTTTTTTTTTTTTTAGATTCTTTCTTGAATGAGCCACCAGGGAAGTCCTATGATGGTCTCTAGCACTATCCATAATACTTCATACTGACTTCACTTCTAGTTGAGGCACAAGGTGGTAATACTGATCAGATCATGACTTGTTTTATGTTAAAACAATAGAACAAATAGTATTTATATTTTTAAAATATAGGATAATTATTTATAGGATAGATATTTTTCTTTGCAATAAACCTACCCAAAATAGTAGCGTCAATAAATTCTCACAGTAGCTTGCACCTACCAGAGTCCCTATCATTTTTCTCTCTGCAAGCATCCCAAGGTAAATACTTATTTGAACAATGTTAAGTAAGAGTATGGGAGTGATTTTATTCAAATAACCAGAAGTTCATCTCTTTTGTTCTCTGATTCTAAAGGGATTACTTAAATAACCTGTTGTAGACTGAATGCTTGTGTCCTCCTAAAATGTGTATGTTGAAGCCCTAACTCCAAATATGACAGCTTTGGGAGATGGAGGCTTTAGGGAAGTATGAAAGGTCAAGGAGCCTTAAGAACAGAGCCCTCATTTGGCAGCACTAGTGGATTTTCAAGATGAAACACTAGGGAGCTTTAGCTTTCTCTCTCCCTCCCTCTCCCTTCACCTTCTCTCTTCACCATGTGAGCACACAGTGAGACAACAGCACCTGCAAACCACAAAACAGAGCCTCTATCCCAGACTTTTTCACTTCAGGAACTGAGAGAAGATCAATTTATGTAGTTTAAGTCGCCTAGGCTCTGGTATTTTGTAATGGCAGCCTGAGCTGCTAATATAGAACCAAAAATCTCTGTTAATATATTGTCTTATATTCTCTATTATTTTACTAAAAAGGAAAAGAATGAGCGGGAAAAAAAGAACCAAAACCTGAACTCTTAACTAGAATTTAGATTAAAATCAAATATGCTCTGATCAGGGGAAATTTCCTTGAGTAAGGTGATGGCCTCTGTTTTAAAGAATGAAAAAGAGGTTAGTTAGGCCAAGATGACTGGAGAATCCCATGGACGGAGGAGCCTGGTGGGCTGCAGTCCATGGGGTCGCGAGGAGTCGGATACGACTCAGCAACTTCGCTTTCACTTTTCGCTTTCGTGCATTGGAGAAGGAGGTGGCAGCCCACTCCAGTGTTCTTGCCTGGAGAATCCCAGGGACAGGGGAGCCTGGTGGGCTGCTGTCTATGGGGTCGCACAGAGTCGGACATGACTGAGGCGATTTAGCAGCAGCAGCAGCAGCAGGCCAAGATGAAAAAAAAAGGGAGGGGGGAATCATTTTATGAACCAGGGTCACTTGAAGAAGACATAAAGGTGAAAACAGTATAATGACTCAGAAAAACAATATAATAGCGCAGAAAAACAAGAAGTGGATGAAGAAGGAAGTTTGAAGCAAAGAAGGATGGGGGATGAAGTCATTTGGGGGCAGATCAACTGGCTAAAAAATATTTGAAAAATTGCAGTATAAATATCTACTGAAAATCTTCCTTTGAAATACAAAGACTTGTGGTTTTTTGTTCTTGTGTGTGTGCTCTGATCACAATTGCTTATTTGGAACTTAGAGGACTCATTAAGAAATACTACCATATAGTTTCTATTAAAAAAAAAAAGAACATCCTAAGTTGGCCTTTGTGAAAATTTCCTATTCATTTTATGAAAGAGAAAAGCCTTGGCACATAAGAAGGTCAGCTTCAGACTTTTCCTGTGTAGCTATTTCTGCAAACATCAAAAACTCTCTGCAGATTAAATATAGTATATATAAAGGGGGTATAGAGGGAGGGAATATACAGCAGTAGAAGATAAAACTCAAATTAGTTTACCCTTAGGCTGGAAAATTAGCCAAAACTTTGATCTCGGCTTTTATTTTTGAAAAAGAGTCCATAATAATAATTTCCAATGAATGAGTTATTTCAAGAAACGAAAACAACCCAAAATGTTGTGTTAGGTAGTGAATAAACAAAAGTGCCACACACAAAGATGTTTATCTAGAGGCATGGCTCCTTTTGCAAGAAATTTGTGTGCTTATCTTCTGGTTAAAAAATAAATAACTATTTAATAACATTTTAACAATACTAATAAATATATTTCAAACATAAACATTTCTGAATTAAAGAGGATTCTTAAAATTGATGAAGTCTTACCAGGCAAAAGTTACAATGTAGCTATTATTGCCTCAGCAAGCCTGAAATTAATCATAGTTATTCATATGGTCCTCACATCAATTGAGTTATGTGCATTATTTATACTGAAAGTGTTGCACTTAATTGCAGCTTAATAAATATCTTAAAATTTTGATACTGTGATTCAGCATGGAAACAAAAATGCGTGTGAGTAGAACAGTATGGCAATATAGCAGATTAATATATGATTAAAAAAGAACTCCATGGCAAGACATAACAAAAATTAATTAGCAATAGTTGTTGAAAACAAATTTCAAGTGATTTTTTAAAGCACTGTATTACATATAAATTAACTATATTTCTACTTTCTTGATGTTCCTTAAAAGAATAAGGAGGTGATTGGATGGTATCACCGACTCAATGGACATGTGTTTGAGCAAATTCTGGAAGATAGTGAAGGACAGGGAAGCCTGGCATGCTACAGTTCTTGGGGTCCCAAAGAATCAGATACAACTTAGCCACTAAACAACGACAACAACTGATGATGTCTTAGATGTATTGAAGTACAAAAAAGAGATTTTTTCCCCCTTAAACTGTGTTAATACAAAAAAACAATTATTACCAGCTTTTACAATGTCTGGGGCCATGTTTGAAAATTTAAAAATAGATATCACTCTATGAAGTTGATCTTAAGAAATAACAGAAAATTATCCAAGCATTATTTTTACATTGTAATACAATTCTGTCATTGTTATAGTTTAGTTGTTAAGTCGTATCTGACTCTTTTCCAACCTCATAAACTGTAGCTCTTCAGATTCCTCTCTCCACAGGATTTTCCAGGCAAGAATACTGGAGTGCATCGCTATTTCCTTCTCCAGGGGATCTTCCTGACCCAGGGATCAAACCTGCATCTTCTGCACTGGTGGGTGGATTCTTCACCACTGAGTCACCTGGGAAGCCCAGTATAATTCTGGAGTTGCTAAAGTAAACATGAATTTAGCAATGATGTTAAAATCAGAAGTCTAGATAAATGGTTTGGTTATGCCAAAGAGATACACAATAGGGAAAATAAAATACTGGAAAATTGAGAAACAGTACAAACAATGAAATTATACTTTAACATATGAATAAATTGATCTTTTTTACTGGTTGAGTGATCACCTATACTTGCATTGATGATGAGGATATCTCAACAGTGTGGAATCATAGGATCTAGCCTGAGTAGGTAAGTAAATAGCACAAGGTTTTATACCATCTCTACTTTCTCTTACTACAAATCTTAGTTAAAATAGATAGAAGAGAGAGTCTGTTACCAATAGGACAGAGTGAATACTGGATCTTCCCACAAGTATAAGTTATAAACTCTGGTTCCATTCTTATGCAAATGAGGGTTATATACTCTGAACAAAATATATTAAACTACTATCTAGGGCTCTGGAAAGTTTTAAAGTAAAGGTAGTCAAATATTGAAAGTAAGTCAAAATTAGGAGTAACAAAAAAATATTGAAGTAAATTTTGCAGTTTTATTTTTGTTTCCCTGAGGGTGGCCATAAATTTTTGACCTTGATGGCAGAGTATGAGGGGCACATTTCTGGAAAAAGAGTCTAAATCTATTTGCTTGAGAAATCAATGGAAGGAATTCAGGGCAATAAAATTCTGCTGGAGATTTAGGAAAACCCTAGAAAGGAGAGAGCCAAAAAAGAGGGGAAAAGTCCATGTGTATCAGCCCAGATTTATAGCTGATTCCACATCTGCGTGGGGAAAACAGCTCTCTGCTAAGGCTGAAAGCCCTGAACCAAGAGGCGAACTGCCATATAGTCACTGCATGTCATTTTAAAGTTTGAGTCTAGGCAATTGAATTGCCCAATAAAACAAAAACATGCATACTCTGGGGGGAAATATGAGAATTCATGGTCTACGTAACATAATATATAAAATGTTCAGGATAAAATTTTCATCCTTAACATACAGGAAGCAAGATTGTATTACTCTGTTTTAAGAATAGGCAATAAACTGGTTCAAAACTTGAGATGACCAGGATGTAGAATTATCAGAAGCTGATATAAATATGTTTAGTGGTCAGGTAAAGTAAAATATGTTCATTAAAAAATAGATAGGAATATTAGAAAAGAAGTAGAAAATATAAGAAATAACCAAATGCAATTTCTAAAGAAAATTTTGGAACTGAAAAATAACAACATTTAAAATAAGAAATGTACTAGTTTGACTTATTAATAAAAGAAATAGAAGAAAAAATAAAATTGAAGGCAGATTATATAGATATAAATATAAATATTTATATGTATAGAAATTATCCACTCAGAAGAAGAGATAAGAGACTGCAAGATGTACTAAGTTTTAAAGATCTAAGGAAGGTTGATCAAAAAAGTTCTCCTTTCTCTAAAGGGGATGAGAGATCGACTAGAGATAACAACATATTTGAATAAACAGAGGCAGGAAAGTATGCAAATGTGATGAAACATATAAATTCACAGACTTAAGAAACTTAGCCTATTAGTGCAAGAAACCTATTAAAATCTAAATTAGATACACTTGAAAAAATTCACATCTAGGCATATAAGAGTCAAATACTAAAGATTAATATGAAAATAAAATTTTGCAAAAAATAAAAATGACAATAGAAAAAAATTATATATTAAGCATAGGGAAAATACAATCTAAACCATTATAGACTTCTAAACAAAAACATGAAGTATAGAAGATAACAGAAAACCTTTGAAAGGACTGAAAGCAAAACAAGACAAACAAAAAACAAACATTAACAAAGAATTCTGTGTTCAGTGAAAATATCCCCCAAGAATTAAGGTTTATAGGTATTTTTCATGTAAATGAAAAATTAAGGGAGTTTGCAACCATCAGACTGATACAGAAATACAGTGTAAAATAAATTCTGTAGGTTGAAGGAAAATGATAGCAGAGGACACTTGAATACTCAAGAGAGAATAAAGAGAATTAGAAATAATAAACATGTGGGTAAATAAAGCTATATTTTCTCCCAATTTATTTAAACACATATATTTGCATAAAAGGTATATTTTTGCAAAAATGCATGAAAAACATGGTGATGCCAATAGAGTTCCAGAAAAACACCTACTTCTGCTTTACTGACTACGCCAAAGCCTTTGACTGTGTGTATCACAACAAAAACTGGAAAATTCTTCAAGAGAAGGGAATACAAGACCACCTATCGTGCCTCCTGAGAAATCTATGTGCAGGTCAAGAAGTAACAGTTAGAACTGGACATGGAACAATGGGCTGGTTCCAAATTGGGAAAGGAGTATGTCAAGGCTGTATATTTTTACCCTGCTTATTTAACTATATGCAGAGTACACCGTGCTAAATGCCGGGCTGGATGAAGCACAAGCTGGAATCAAGAATAACAGGAGAAATATCAACAACCTCAGATACTCAGATAACACCACCCTTATGGCAGAAAGAGAAGAAGAACTAAAAAGCCTCTTGAAGGTGAAAGAGGAGAGTGAAAACGTTGACTTAAAACTCAGCATTCAAAAAACGAAGATCATGGCATCCAGTCCCATCACTTCATGGCAAATAGAAGGGGAAACAATGAAAACAGTGACAGACTTTATTTTCTTTGGCTCCAAAATCACTGCCGATGGTGACTGCAGCCATGAAATTAAAGACACTTTTGCTCCTTGAAAGAAAAGTTATGACCAACCTAGACAGCATATTAAAAAGCAGAGATATTACAAAAAGTCCACCTAGTCAAAGCTATGATTTTTCGAATAGTCATGTATAGATGTGAGAGTTCAACTATAAAGAAAGCTGAGGACCAAAGAACTGATGCTTTTTAACTGCAATGTTGGAGAAGATTCTTGAGAGTCCCTTGGACACCAAAGAGATCAAACGAGTCAATCCTAAAGGAAATCTGTCCTGAATATTCATTGGAAGGACTGATACTGAAGCTGAAACTCCAATCCTTTGACCACCTGATATGAAGAACTGATTTACTGGAAAAAGACCCTGATGCTGGGGGAGATTGAAGGTGGGAGGAGAAGGGGATGAGAGAGGATGAGATGGTTGGAAGTCATCACTGACTCCATAAACATGAGTTTGAGCAAGCTCCGGGAGTTGGTGATGGATGGGGAAGCCTGTGTGTTGCAGTCCATGGGGTCTCAATGAGTTGGACATGACTGAGCGACTGAACTGAACTTATTTGCAGGAACTAGAAGTTTTATCACTATCATTTGGAGTTGCTTATGTATGAAGGTATAATACATGTGAAAACAACAAGATACAGAGTGTCAAGGAGGGCAAAAGGGGCCTATGTTGAGATAATTCTACATTTAAGTGATAAACCATCCTACGTAAGCTGTGAAAAATAAACACAGGTGTTGTTAGTTTTATAATAATTAGTTAAAAGTGTCAAAAGGAATACTTAAGATGTGAAAAGTTTTAAAAAGGAAAATTCAGAAAGATTAAGGAGAAAATAGAGGAATAAAAAGCAAAGAGACCAAATAGAAAATAAATAATTAAATTTCTAGACTTGAACTATAACAATAATTATGTTAAATGTTAATGAATTAAACACTCCAATTGAAAGTCAGATTATGAGAATGGAATAAATATAAAACCTATCTATCTGTTGTGTATATAAGACACACTTTAAATAGAGTTAAACAAATAGGTTCAAAGTGCAAATAGTAAACATAAGAAGCCTGGAGTGACTAACAATATAAGATAAAATATGCCATGCTGTGCTTAGTCATGTCCGACTCTCTGTGACAGCATGGACTGTAGCTCACCAGGTTCTTCTGTCCATGGGGATTCTCCAGGCAAGAATACTAGAGTGGGTTGTCATGTCCTCTTCTAGGGGATCTTCCCAACCCAGGGATTGAATCCAGGTCTCCTGCATTGCAGACAGATTCTTTACCAGCTAAGCTACCACGGAATACTGAAGATAAAATATACTTTAAGATAAAATATACAAGACAAAAAACATTATCAAAGATAAAGAAGAACATTTCAGAATCACAAAGGGTGTCAATTCATCAGGAAGACATAATTATAAATGTCTATATTTCCTATAAAATAGCCTCAAATTCATGAATCAAATTTGACAAAATTAAAGCAAGAAGTAAATAACTACTAAATCACAGGAGATTTTGATGTCCATCTCTCAGCAACTGATAGAACAATTAATCAAAAATTAATTAGAAGACAAAAGCATTTGAACATCATTCTTAATAAATACTGGAGCTAACTGATATTTATAAAATATCGTATGCAAAATTATAGGATACACATTTCTTCACAAGTGCACACATATATATATACTCACCAAGACAGACCACAGGCTGTTCCATACAAATTTCAGTTATTTTTAAAAGATTGAAGTCATACCAAATATGTTCTTGGATCACGTGGCATTATATTAGGAATATGTAACATGGTGTTTAGGAAACCACAAAATATTTGGAAATTAAACCATACAATGCTAAATAATCTATTGGACACAGAACACATCACATAAAAAAGTAGAATACATTTCAAAACCTATGATAAGCAAAACAGGGGTTGGGGATGCCAAATCTCCATGTAGTCACAAATCTGTATATAATTTATAACTGCTGCTGCTGCTGCTAAGTCGCTTCAGTTGTGTCTGACTCTGTGCGACCCCATAGACGGCAGCCCACCAGGCTCCCCCGTCCCTGGGATTCTCCAGGCAAGAACACTGGAGTGGGTTGCCATTTCCTCCTCCAATGCATGAAAGTGAAAAGTGAAAATGAAGTCGCTCAGTTGTGTCCGACTCCTAGCGACCCCATGGACTGCAGCCTACCAGGCTCCTCTGTCCATGGGATTTTCCAGGCAGGAGTACTGGAGTGGGGTGCCATTGCCTTCTCCAATTTATAACTAGTCCTTCCTATACTCAGTTCCTCCTTATCCACAGTTCCTCATCTGCATGCAGATTCAACCAACCTCAGCTCATGTAGTATATCAGTACAATCGTAAAAAACTGAAAAACATCTTTAAGTGGAACTGCACAATTCCAACCTGTGTTGTTCAAGGGTTAATTATACATCAGAGTTTATGGGGTACAAGTAAAATAGCACTTAACATGGATATTTTACCTTTAAATCGGTGTTTTTCTTTAAGAAAAAATAACAACCTAATATTTTACCTCAGGAATCTAGAAGAAGAGCAAAGTAACTCCAAGGCAAGAAATAAAAAAAAAAAAAATAAGAGTAGAAGAAACCAACTAGAAGAAGAGCAATAAAGAAAAGCAACTGTTTAAAAGCTGGTTCTTTGAAAATAATCAATGAATTTGACAAAGAACTAGCTGGACCAATCAATGAAAATCAGAGAAGACAAATCACCAATATCAGGAACAAAACAGGATTGTTACTAAAGTTCCTATAGACTAATAAAGATCCTGAAGGGACATAAAAGAATATTATGAACAACTTTATACCAATGAATTAGCAATTCATATGACAGGGAAAATTTCTTCAAAGACACAGTTTCAAGAATCACTAAAGTAGTAATAGATAAACTGGATAGCTATCTTTACATCTACTAATGAAATTTAGTTCAAAGCTACAAAACTTTTCCACAAAACAAATCGAAACACACATTAGCCTTCTAAACAGAAAAAAATCTCTCTAAACTCAGATGATTCAATCAGATGATGGCAAATTCTATCAAATACTTAAGGAAGAAATAATACCATACAGACAAAAAGTGTTTTACCCAAACTCTTCCAGAGACTAGAAAGGCAGAGTAATATTTTCCAATGAGTTTTATAAGAACAAAATTGCCAAAAGCAAAAAATTTACAAGTAAATAAACCTGCAGATCATCTATACCCCTAATAAACCTAGGCACAAGTACCCACAAAAGATATTAGGAAAGCAAATACAGCAATATATATGTATATTTAAAGACAGATAATGAACAAGTGGGATCTATCCCAGGAATGCAAATATTAGGCCAATTTGAAAATGAATCTCTAATTTATCATAATAATAGAATAAAGATAAAAGTCTGCAAGCCAATTTAATAGACGCAATAAAAATCTTCAGAAAGATACATTAAAATATCTCAGAAATGTAGTAATTAGTAAGAACTTCCTCACTCTGATAAAAAGAATTAAAAAAATACACAGGCACAGAACACACGGTCATAGAGTTTTAACATGATTTTAAACTCAAAATACTAGTGATAGAATACCGCTGCTGCTAAGTCGCTTCAGTCGTGTCCGACTCTGTGCGACCCCATAGACGGCAGCCCACCAGGCTCCCCCGTCCCTGGGATTCTCCAGGCAAGAACACTGGAGTGGGTTGCCATTTCCTCCTCCAATGCATGAAAGTGAAAAGTGGAAGTGGAGTCGCTCAGTCGTGCCTGACTCTTAGCGACCCCATGGACTGCAGCCCACCAGGCTCCTCCGTCCATGGGATTTTCCAGGCAAGAGTACTGGAGTGGGGTGCCATTGCCTTCTCCAGTGATAGAACACTAGGACAATGGAAATACAGTCACAGTGTCTTAGAGCTTTTCTTTGTGTACTATGTTACATCAGTCTACTCAGAAACTAACACTTCAACTAACAAGTACTTATGCCTTGTATATTCTTGACTTAAAATACCCCACACTCTACTAATTTTTCCTCACCTATAAAAAGATAACAATAAAGAATTTTAAAATTAAAAAGAAAATACTATTTATCTCATAGTGAATTGGTAAGATGAAAGGAGTTAATTTATGTGAGAGGCTTAGAATAGTACCTGACACATAGTATTTTGTGTTTTATTTATTATTAAAATTGGGCTTCCCTGGTGGCTGAGACAGTAAATAATTTTTCTGCAATGCTGGAGACCCAAGTTTGATCCTTGGGTCAGGAAGATCCCTAGATGAAGGGAATGGCAACCCACTCCAGTATTCTTGCCTAGAGAATCCATGGACAGAGGAGCCTGGTTGCTATAGTCCATGGGGTTGCAAAGAGATGGACTTGACTAAGCAACACAGAATAATATTATTAAATATATAACATCTTATGAAACTAATCATTTTTATATTATAGATTATGGATAAGAATCTCACATATTATGTTTTAGCCAGATTGTTGACATTTTAATATCTCCAAACTGTTATTTTTTGGGAATGTATCTTTGATTAAATTGATTTCATTTAAAATGATGATTTTATTTATTGTAATATGGGGATCTCCTGAGTAAAACTTTAGTGACACAACTTCACATATTCATAATATTTATATTTAGTTGATAACAACCTGTATGAGCTGTAAAAACCATTTTGTGGAGCCCAATACAATACCATGAACAAAGCTAGAGGAGGTGATGGAATTCCAGTTGAGCTATTTCAAATCCTAAAAGATGATGCTGTGAAAGTGCTGCACTCAATATGCCAGAAAATTTGGAAAACTCAGCAGTGGCCACAGGACTGGAAAAGCTCAGTTTTCATTCCAATCCCAAAGAAAGGCAATGATAAAGAATGTTCAAACTGCAGCACAATTGCACTCATTTCACATGCTAGCAAAGTAATGCTCAAAATCTCTATGTCAGGCTTTAACAATACATGAACCGTTAACTTCCAGATGTTCAAGCTGGATTTAGAAAAGGCAGAGGAACCAGAGATCAAATTGCCAACATCTGCTGGATCGTCGAAAAAGGAAGAGTATCCAGAAAAACATCTATTTCTGCTTTATTGACTATGCCAAAGCCTTTGACTGTGTGGGTCACAACAAACTGTGGAAAATTCTGAAAGAGATGGGAATATCAGACCACCTGACATGCCCCCTGAGCAATCTGTATGCAGGTCAGGAAGCAACAGTTAGAACTGGACATGGAACAACTGTCTGGCTCCAAATAGGAAAAGGAATACATTAAGGCTATATATTGTCACTGTGCTTATTTAACTTATATGCAGAGTACATCATGAGAAACACTGGGCTGGATGAAACACAAGCTGGAATCAAGATTGCTGGGAGAAATATCAATAACCTCAGATATGCAGATGATACCACCCTTATGGCAGAAAATGAAGAACTGAAGAGCCTCTTGATGAAAGTGAAAGAGGAGAGTGGAAAAGCTGGCTTAAAGCTCAACATTCAGAAAACTAAGATCATGGCATCTGGTTCCCCATCAATTCATGGCAAATAGATGGGGAAACAGTGACAAACTTTATTTTGGGGGGCTCCAAAGTCACTGCAGTTGGAGACCACAGCCATGAACTAAAAAGACACTTACTCCTTGGAAGGAAAGTTATGACCAACCTAGATGGCATGTTAAAAAGCAGAGACATTACCTTGCCAACAAAGGTCCATCTAGTCAAGGCTATGTTTTTTCCAGTACTCATCTATGGATGTGAGAGTTGGACTATAAAGAAAGCTGAGCGGTGAAGAACTGATGCTTTTGAACTGTGGTGTTGGAGAAGACTCTTGAGAGTCCCTTGGAATGCAAGGAGACCAACAGTCCATTCTAAAGGAGACCAGTCCTGGGTGTTCATTGGAAGGACTGATGTTGAAGCTGAAACTCCTATACTTTGGCCACTTGATGGGAAGAACTGACTCACTGGAAAAGACCCTGATCCTGGGAAAGACTGAAGGCAGGAGGAGAAGGGGATGACAGAGGATGAGATGGTTGGATGGCATCACTGACTTAATGGACATGAGTTTGGGTAGACTCTAGAAGTTGGTGATGGACAGAGAGGTCTGGAGTGCTGCAGTCCATGGTGTTGCAAAGAGCACATGACTGAGAGAGTGAACTGAACTGATACCATAGTAGTCATATTTTCAATAACAATTGACTATAGAAGATTTCAAAATGACAAAAAAACAATGTTCAGTATAAGAATGCACTAATTAATTTTCATTTCATTCATCAATATATGGAGTTTTAAATAATAAATGGTATTGAGCAATTATAAGATATGCTTACTGACTTCATAAAACAAGTTTATAATGTAAAGGTTGTTACCTGCATTTTGTAGATGAAAAGATGTAAGTTAGGGCAACTTGAGTAATATGTTCAGTGCCTCACTCCTAGAGGAGGGAATGGATTCAAAGTCAGATGTGGCTGATTCCAAGTTCATTCATATGCTGTGTCTCATAGTAGTGTGCCAGATGTACCACTCAATAACACTGGAACCAAAATGTGCTGCCTGTACAGAATCCTTGAAATAACTGAATTCCCCAAGTGCCTGAGTCACATAGTCTGAGAAGTGGTGTTTTACACCACTGAGCACTGCATGCTTTGTATGATGATACATTATCCGTCAGAGCTTTACAATAACGCATGTGACTCGCTTCACTGGCTTCCTGCACACTGGTAAAAGTAATCCCTGAAAGCCTGCTTACCTTGTATTCTTTTGAGAAAACCAGGATATTTCCCCTTTATGAGCTATACTTACTGTTTTCTGTTTCTTCACAACACATTTTTTAATACTATAATTTCCTAGTACATTCAGTCTTTTGCTTGGAAATTAATTGCATACTAACAGCAGTTCCATCCTTCCCCATTGATCAATTTCCTCCCTTTAAGTCTCTGTGATTTATTCTAGTCATGTTTGTCATTAACTAAGATTTTTAAAGACTATTAAAAAAAATTCTCTTCTGTAGGTACACTCTGACAATCAGGGGTGCACATTTACTCTTTCTAACTGACAGAATGCAGTACATGCTTGAAGTATGGGGCATTTTTTTTTCAGTTCAAATTAGAAGTACATTATAAAAGTAATAGAAAAAGCTAATAGACTATAAAAAATTTTTAAACTAGAAAACATAAATCCCTCCGATTCTTACTTTCATCTCATAATAAGTAAATTTAAAATGGAGAAATGTGACTAAATTTTTATCTCACAGTTTATATTTATTTTGCTAACATTCACCATGAATAAGAGTACCAAATTCTACACATACTTGATTATATTCATCAGAGTTCAACATGGAAACTGAAACCTCTCAATTCTGAACAGGAAATTTGTGACAGATAATATAAGAGCTGAGAAACCAAATGGCCTGGTTAGGTAATCTTGAGATGAAAAACAGCAAGAAGTTATTACTACCACTCCTCAGACTGGACTGGCAGCATGCCCATCCCACATGAAGAGTTGCAGAGGAAAACATTTAGAATGGTGGTCATAGTGGGAGGAGTGTTTCTTTAATGTCACTGACAAAAAAAAAAAAAAAAAAAGTCACTGACATTGTTTAGAATTGCTAGCTTACGGTTATAGAAAACATAGGCTGACTTTTCAGTTCAGTTTAGTTGCTCTGTTGTGTCTGACTCTTGTGACCCCATGGACTGCATCATACCAGGCTTCCATGTCCATAACCAACTCCCAGAACTTGCTCAAACTCATGTCCGTCAAGTCGGTGATGCCACCCACACATTTCATCCTCTGTTGTCCCCTTCTCCTCCTGCCTTCAGTCTTTCCCAGTATCAGGATCTTTTCCAGTGAGTCAGTTTTTCACATCAGGTGGCCAAAGTGTTGGAGCTTCAGCTTCAGCATCAGTCCTACCAATGAATATTCAGGACTGATTTCCTTTAGGATTGACTGGTTTGATCTCCTTGCTGTCAAAGGGACTCTCAAGATTCTTCTCCAACACCACAGTTCTAAAGGATCAATTCTTCAGAGATCAGCTTTCTTTATGGTCTAACTCTCACTTCCACAATTATTACTGGCAAAGCAATAGCTTTGACTAGACAGGCCTTTGCTGGCAAAGTAATGTCTCTGCTTTTTAATCTGCTGTTTAGATTAGTCATAGTTTTTCTTCCAAGGAGCAAGCGTCTTTTAATTTCATGACTGCAGTCACCATCTGCAGTGATTTTGGAACCCAAGAAAAGAAACTCTGTCATTGTTTCCATTGTTTGCCCATCTATTTGCCACTCAGTGATGGTACTGTTTTTTTATATTTCTCCCAGCAATCTTGATTCCAGCTTCTTCATCCAGTCCAGCATTTCTCCTGATGTACTCTGCATATAAGTTAAAGAAGTAGGGTGACAATATACAGCCCTGACTTACTCCTTTCCCAATTTGGAACCAGTCTTTTTTTCCATGTCCAGTTCTAACTTTTGCTTCTTGACCTGCATACAGATTTCTCAGAAGGCAGGTCAGGTGGTCTGGCATTCCCATCTCTTTAAGAATTTTCCATAGTTTGTTGTGATCCACACAGTTAAAGCCTTTGGCATAGTCAATAAAGCAGAAGCAGACATTTTTCTGGAACTCTATTGCTTTTTTGGTGATCCAGCAGATGTTGGCAATTTGATCTCTGGTTCCTCTGGCTGACTTTTAGTTATAATCTGCTTTTTAAATTTTCTTTACACAGATTATTCCCAATTTTCTTCAACCAGTTGTACTGTTGATGCCATGTTGCCCACTGGGTATGACCTGGTGGGAACATGATAGATGGAAGAGAGATTATCTGAACTAGGAAGCTGGAATCATGAGCTGGAATTATGCACAGCCAAGTAGGCAGTGTCACTCAGTGAAGCACTGCTCTAAGGAGACAGAGGGAAAAAATAACTTGATTCTCCTACCAGTTCATTCCTTTGGCAAATTTAGCTAGAAAGCAACTGACATGAGTGTTTGGAGTCAGTCCCCTTCCAATGAAGAATGAAGAGGAGAAAGAGAAGGAATGCACTTGGAAGCAAATGGCAAATAACTATCACACTTCAGATATGAGATATTACCCAGTTTTTTCATCTTTCTTCTTCCAGGAGGGAAATATGGCTTTCTTTTATTTGTAGCCAGTTCAAACGATTTAAAACGTTCATTGGTCATTTGTTTTTCTTTCTTTTTTTCTGGATTGTCTGCTTGTATTATTTGAGACTTCTGTGGGGAAATGTTTTTGAGATCTTTTGATACAGTTTCTTTATCTCCTTATTCATTACTTAATAACTTTGTCATAAATAAGGATTTTGCCTTTGTAATTTTTATTCAGAAGTTTTAACTTTCATCTTGTCATGTATGCCAATCTTTGCCATTATGTCATTCTGTAACCCAATATTATAAAAGCTATCTTGTTTATTCATTTTGTACTTCAACAGCTTCATTGTTCTGCCTAATTTCTTAATCCCTCTAAAATGGATTTGGAGATAGTGTAAGTTAAAGTTTAAAGTTAAATTTTAAAAATTAGTATCTAATTTCCCCAACACTATTTATTAAATTATCCTTTGTTCACTTATTTGAAATTATACCATTGACATATTTAAATTATATTTCACATGTTAAAGGTTAATAAACTTAGCTTAACAATTTACTTTATTTTATAAAGGTAGTAACTTAAATCTTTGGAAAACTAAAAATACTTCCAAATAAACAAACATGTCTTGGATATAATAACATTAATTTTAGTTTCAGATTTCCGTTCCAGATAAACCAGCTAGCACTGTTGTCATTAGCCCTGGATTACTTTGACTGTTTTCTTTATCTTTTCATTCTTGCATAACTAGACAAAAGTTATATTTAGAGATTCCGTATGACTCAACTATAAATGCAATAAAATTCTGATTATGAAAATGACATTAATTAAACAAAATTATTAAAAATTACTATGGTAATTTCAAATATGTTCACAAAAGCTAGCATTACACTTAATGGTGAAATCTTGAAAGCTTTCCTCTTAGATCAAGAACAAGTCAGCATGCTAACTTTCACTAGTTCTATTTAACACAGTACTGCAAGTCCTAGCCTGAATAATGAGACAAGAAAATGAAATAGCAGGCATCCAAATTGTAAAGGAAGAAATAAAATGATCCCTCTTTACATATGACATGGTTTTATATGTGGAAAACCTTAATGACCACACAAAAAACCTATTAGAATTAATTAATGAATACAGCAGTAGCAGAGTACAAAAATCAACAAACAAAAGTCAGTTACTTCCATACACTAAAGTGAAGTAGCTCAGTCGTGTCCGACTCTTTGTGATCCCATGGACCGTAGCCTACCAGGTTCCTCCATCCATGGAATTGTACAGGCAAGAGTACTGGTGTGGGTTGCCATTTCCTTCTCCATGGGATCTTCCCAACCCAGGGAATGAACCCGGATCTCCCATGTTGCAGGCAGACACTTTACTGACTGAGCTACCAGGGAAGCCTCCATAAATTAACAAATAAACAATGTGAAAAAGGAAGAAAATAATCCCATTTAAATTGCAAAAATAGAACAAACAACCTAACTGAATCTACAAACTCAATGCAATTCCTATCAAAACTCCAATGACATGTCTTCCAGAAATTAAAAAATAAATAAATAAAAACTTCTAAAATTTCTTTAAAATGTATTACAAAGCTGTAGTAAAAAGATCCTCAAAATCACTAATTGTTAAGAAAATGCAAATTAAAAACTACAGTGAAATACTACTTTATATCCACTCAGTTCAGTTCAGTTCGGTTCAGTCACTCAGTCGTGTCCGACTCTTTGCAACCCCAGATTCACAGCACGCCAAGCCTCCCTGTCCATCACCAACTCCCGGAGTTCACTCAGACTCATGTCCATTGAGTCAGTGATGCCATCGAGCCATCTCATCCTCTGTCATCCCCTTCTCCTCCTGCCTCCAATTCTCCCAGCATCAGGGTCTTTTCCAGTGAGTCAACTCTTTGCATGAGGTGGCCAAAGTACTGGAGTTTCAGCTTCAGCATCAGTCCTTCCAATAAACACCCAGGACTGATCTCCTTTAGGATGGACTGGTTGGATCTCCTTGCAGTCCAAGGGACTCTCAAGAGTCTTCTCCAACACCACAGTTCAAAAGCATCAATTCTTCAGCGCTCAGCTTTCTTCACAGTCCAACTCACATCCATACATGACCACTGGGAAAACCATATCCTTGACTAGACGGACAATTGTTGGCAAAGTCTCTGCTTTTCAATATACTGTCTAGTATATCTAGGTTGGTCATAGCTTTCCTTCCAAGGAGTAAGCGTCTTTTAGTTTCACAGCTTCAATCACCATCTGCAGTGATTTTGGAGCCCAAAATATAAAGTCAGACACTGTTTGTATTGTTTCCCCATTCATTTCCAATAAAGTGATGGGACCAAATGCCAAGATCTTCGTTTTCTGAATGTTGAGCTTTAAGTCAACTTTTTCACTCTCCTTTTTCAATTTCATCCAGAGGCTTTTTAGTTCCTCTTCACTTTCTGCCATAAAGGTGGTGTCATCTGCATATCTGAGCTTATTGATATTTCTCCCGGATCTTGATTCCAGCTTGTGTTCTTCCAGTCCAGGATTTCTCATGATGTACTCTGCATATAAGTTAAATAAGTAGGATGACAATATACAGCCTTGACATACTCCTTTTCCTATATGGAACCTGTCTGTTGTTCCATGTCCAGTTCTAACTGTTGCTTCCTGACCTGTATATAGGTTTCTCGAGAGGCAGGTCAGGTAGTCTGGTATTCCCATCTCTTTCAGAATTTCCCAGAGTTTATTGTGATCCACACAGTCAAAGGCTTTGGCATAGACAAGAAAGCAGAAACAGATGTTTTTATGGAACTCTCTTGCTTTTTCCATGATCCAGTGGATGTTGGCAATTTGATCTCTGGTTCCTCTGCCTTTTCTAAAAACAGCTTGAACACCTGGAAGTTCACCGTTCACATACTGCTGAAGCCTAGCTTGGAGAATTTTGAGTATTACTTTACTAGCCTGTGAGATGAGTGCAATTGTGCGGTAGTTTGAGCATTCTTTGACATTGCCTTTCTTTGGGATTGGGATGAAAACTGACCTTTTCCAGTCCTGTGGCCACTGCTGAGTTTTCCAAATTTGCTGGCATATTGAGTGCAGCACTTTCACAGCATCATCTTTCAGGATTTGAAATAGCTCCACTGGAATTCGATCACCTCCACTAGCTTTGTTCATAGTGATGCTTTCTAAGGCCCACTTGACTTCACATTCCAGGATGTCTGGCTCTAGGTCAGTGATCACACCATCATGATTACCTGGGTCATGAAGCTTTTTTTTGTACAGTTCTTCTGTGTATTCTTGCCATCTCTTCTTAATATCTTCTGCTTCTGTTAGGTCCATACAATTTCTGTCCTTTATCGAGCCCATCTTTGCATGAAATGTTCCCTTGGTATCTCTAATTTTCTTGAAGAGATCTCTAGTCTTTCCCATTCTGTTGTTTTCCTCTATTTTTTTGCATTGATCCCTGAGGAAGGTTTTCTTCTCTCTTTGCTATTCTTTGTAAGTCTGCATTCAGATGCTTATATCTTTCCTTTTCTCCTTTGCTTTTTGCTTCTATTCTTTTCACAGCTATTTGTAAGGCCTCCTCAGACAGCCATTTTGCTTTTTTGAATGTCTTTTCCATGGGGATGGTCTTGATCCCTGTCTCTTGTACAATGTCATGAACCTCTGTCCATAGTTCATCAGACACTCTGTCTATCAGATCTAGTCCCTTAAATCTATTTCTCACCTCCACCGTATAATCATAAGGGATTTGATTTAGGTCATACCTGAATGGTCTAGTGGTTTTCCCCACTTTCTTCAATTTCAGTCTGAATTTGGCAATAAGGAGTTCATGATCTGAGCCACAGTCAGCTCGTGGCCTTGTTTTTTGCTGATTGTATAGAGTTTCTCTATCTTTGGCTGCAAAGAATATAATCAATCTGATTTCGGTGTTGACCATCTGGTGGTGTCCATGTGTGACTCTAAATAAAACAGGAATAACAGATGTTGGTGAAGATGTGGAGAAATTGGAGCACTTATGTACTCTTGGAACAAATTTAAATTTAGACAGCTGCTCAGTAAAACAGTATAGCAGTTTTATAAAAAAATAATTAACATGATCTAGCAATTCCACTACTTGAAGAAATATTTATATATTCTCATTTGTAGTAAAATTATTTACAATAGCTGAAGGTGTAGAATCTATCTAGAGCAGTCAAATTCATAGAGATAAAATGTAGGATGTAGTTTCCAGGAGCCTGGATGAATGGGGAATAAAAAGTTATTTTTAATGGCAAAGAATTTATATTTTACAAGATAAAAAGAGTTATGCAGACTGATGGTTGAAAAAAATGTGAAAGTAGTTAATACCCCTGAATCATACACATAGGCCTAGGATGGCAAATTTTATGTTAGATATGCTTTCATTCAGTTCATTTCAGTTCAGTTCAGTCGCTCAGTCGTGTCCAACTCTTTGCAACCCCATGAATTGCAGCACGCCAGGCCTCCTTGTCCATCACCAACTCCCGGAGTTCACTCAAATTCACCTCCATCGAGTCGGGGATGCCATCCAGCCATCTCATCCTCTGTCGTCCCCTTCTCCTCCTGCCCCCAATCCCTCCTAGCATCAGAGTCTTTTCCAATGAGTCAGTCTGCATGAGGAGGCCAAAGTACTGGAGTTTCAGCTTTAGCATCACTCCTTCCAAAGAACACCCAGGACTGATCTCCTTAAGAATGGACTGGTTGGATCTCCTTGCAGTCCAAGGGACTCTCAAGAGTCTTCTCCAACACCACAGTTCAAAAGCATCAATTCTTCGGCACTCAGCTTTCTTCACAGTCCAACTCTCACATCCATACATGACTACTGGAAAAACCATAGCCTTGACTAGACAGACCTTTGTTGGCAAAGTAATGTCTCTGCTTTTCAATATGCTATCTAGGTTGCTCATAACCTTCCTTCCAAGAAGTAAATGTCTTTTAATTTCATGGCCGCAATCACCATCTGCAGTGATTTTGAAGCCCCCAAAAATAAAGTCTGACACTGTTTCCACTGTTTCCCCATCTATTTGCCATGAAGTGATGGGACCAGATGCCATGATCTTTGTTTTCTGAATGTTGAGCTTTAAGCCAACTTTTTCACTCTCCACTTTCACTTTCATCAAGAGGCTCTTTAGTTCCTCTTCACTTTCTGCCATAAAGGTGGTGTCATCTGCATATCTGAGGTTATTGATATTTCTCCCAGCAATCATGATTCCAGTTTGTGCTTCTTCCAGCCCGGCATTTCTCATGATATACTCTGCATATAAGTTAAATAAGCAGGGTGACAATATACAGCCTTGACATACTCCTTTTCCTACTTGGAACCAGTCTGTTGTTCTGTGTCCAGTTCTAACTGTTGCTTCCTGACCTGCATATAGGTTTCTCAAGAGGCAGGTCAGGTAGTCTGGTATTCCCATCTCTTTCAGAATTTTCCACAGTTTATTGTGATCCACACAGTCAAAGGCTTTGGCATAGTCAATAAAGCAGAAATAGATGTTTTTCTGGAACTCTCTTGCTTTTTTGATGATCCAGCAGGTGTTGGCAATTTGCTTACCATGATTAAAAAATACATATTAATAAAATGTTGATAAAAGTCTTTGACACTGAACCTATTGAGAAATGAATCATCTTTATTCTCCTTTTGAAAATATGTTTGGTTTATTGAGTAACTTGTGACTTATAGAATGCTGAGAAGTGATGCTGTATTAGTTTAGAAAGATGATAAAGCTTCCATCAGATTCTATTTTTGACATACGCACCTTTAGATCTCTGCATCCATACTCTGAAATAGCCCAAGTTACCAGGAGAGGTCTTGATGAAACATGTTGTCCATGTTCTAAACAACATGTTTGTTGTGTAAGTGTTTGGTGTGTGTAAGTTGTTTGGTCTGTAAGTGAGAAACCCTTTATTAATAATCCTTTACCCAGTGTTGTGAGTGCGGTCATAGGAGAGATCCACAGAGAACCATTTACTTTTGCCTGGTCAACCCCCAGGACCATGAATAATATTAATAAGTGATTACTGTTATTTTACACCACTATGCCACTTTGTGGCAGTGTGTTATGAGAATTATATAATCAAAACAACTGCCCAGAGCAGAATCTATGGAATTAGAATGACTGGTATTTGAATTTCAACTTTACTACTTACTAGCTACAGGTGACTTTAGACTTGTCACTTTATGTGTAATTTGAGGATAAAAGTACCTACTTCATAAAATCGGTTTGTGTATAAGTGAGATATATGTAAATACCTCTTACAGTATATGGAGCATCACAAGCCTTCAATATTTTATAATAATGGTTAATAATGCTCTTATTAGAATTAGCATAAAGTGCTGAGTGTATCCTTGTTAAAAATTTACATATGCATTTCTGATAAAATAGATTTTCCTTAATCAAAAGAATTTAAAATTTCTAATACCAATCATAATTCCCAAATTTAATCTGAATTCCATTCCAGTTGAAGATAGGGTTTTCAAATAATATAATTTTTCTATATTTCTTGCAAGGCACAAATATAAATTAGATTTTATAGATTCTCAGTTTCTATTTTCTACAAAAATATTTAGAGATTCTTAGACAGCTGAATTTTCCAAGAAAGCAATTCATTGTTCTTTGTGGACACCCAAACTTCATTAGAAAAATTGTATTCCTCTTAGCATTAAACTTTATAATTAAGTTTCATGCATTTAAAAGTTGGCCATTCATTTAAATTTGGAGCAGGGAGAAGGGAAGGGTTTCCTCCAGAGCAGTTGTATTGTTGTATTCATGGAACAGTATCAGTCTCATATTTTTGAAGACTTGTAAATTATAGAGCCACTGAAATTATTGCCAAGTATATAGAAATGATCTTTGTACACAAAATCTATGTAGACTGAGAAGTATCTTTCTGGACACAAAGCAATGCAATGCTAATAGATCTATTTTCTTCCACTTCTGTTAAAGTATGATATGGTTACTGCCACTTTCTTTACAAGCCAAAGAATCATCTATAAGGAGTTCAACTATAAAAATTATAATCACCAGCAAATTTTTCTTTAGCGCAGGAAACACTATTTTCTAGTTTCCTGCTGGTGGTAAAAGACTAGAATTGAAACAGTACTGTTTCTCTGTGGTTATGTAAAATGTTATGACTAAAAATCCTATTAAAAATGCCTGGGGATTGCATGCATTAAATAAGTTTGCATTATTCCTTATATCTCTCAGGCTTCCATGTCAAATTTTTAGCACACACAAGATTTTTATTATATGATCTCAGAAAAGGGACCTCAACTGAATGGCACAAAGATTCTATTTTTTGTTTCAACATTAGATTTGAGTCTATGCCACAGTAAGAGAACAAGGAAGTTTCATTTACATTTCAGAAATAATATTTGAAACAAAGACACTGACAAGAGAAAAATGGTTGAAAAGCTGTACTCCTCTTAATAGTATTTATGTAAGTCTGGTGGAACACATTTACCTTTAAGAGCTGCATAAACGCTTTGCAAACACCCATAAAGTTCTGTAGAAAATCACAAAACCCTTGTTATATTTTGTGACAGTGATAGGTGAATGTTAAACCATCTTGCTATGTAAGGAACTCTGAAGCAAGAATAAAGTCTCAACCTTTAGAAAACCATCCTTTGCAGACATCCTTTGCTGTCGCTAATGTGCAAGCTATTACATCTGCCAAATTTCTCCTCAAGGTATGGCAGTCCCATGTTTTCACTGCTCAGTTCATTCGCCACTGTCTAATTAACAGTCATTCTTCACTTTTCTGGCTTTTTCTTACTGCATCTTGCTTTCTACAGCACAGCCCCACATAGTCAGTGACCCTGTAGCAATGATCAACAAAAGGTCTCCAACAGCTTTTGTGAAAATCCTGAAACCAGTCAGTTCATAATCCATCCTTGTCCCACCCTCCACCAGCAAGGACTGAAGATTGCTCCCTTCTGCCTTCATTTCACAGTTCTGGTCATGCTTGTGGTCTTTAAGGACACAGAAACCACTATTCCCTTTCCAGTCTGTCTTTAAACTGGGGAGGGGACGGTAGAGAAAGGGGTAGAAAAGAGTAGGATCAAGAGATACACCTGGTAATATATAACTGCTTTCTTGAATCCATTGCAATTATCATCTCTAGCATTGCTACAATGATTGTTATCCAAATAAAAATAAGTTTTCAGAAGAATGATTTTTAATATCTCAGTTTATGCATAATAATGGAAGTTTCTATAAGTTTAGATAATAGATTTTTAAAATATCCCTGAATTTATTTTTTATAAATTCTAAGAGGACAAACAAAAACACAGTAAATAATGTGTTTAATGCTTTTGGGGATTAATACATTAGTTTCCTATGGTTTAAATTTTATAGAGTTCTATTTTTCAAAAATACCAGTATTTTCATAAATGATATGTCAGATATGACATATATAACTAATGTTTTTAGTATGCATGCATGCTAAGTCACTTCAGTTGTGTCCAACTGTTTGTGATGCTATGGACTATAGCCCACCAGGCTCATCTGTCCATGGGATTCTCCAGGCATGAATACTGGAGTGGGTTGCCATTTCATTCTCCAGGGGATTTTCCTGACCCAGGGATGGAACCTGCATCTCTTATGTTTCCGCATTGGCAGGCAAGGTCTTTACCACTAGCACCAAAGTTTTTAGTATATTTTGTGTTTATTTGAAACAGAGCTAGAAAAGTATCTGTTTATACTGCTATAGCCTAAACCACCTGCACATCTCTAGGTATTTTTTTTCCTTTTATTAAAGGGGTACTTAGTAGGAGTAAATGTTTCATAATACATGCCAGCTTCCACAAATCTCTGGGCCTCCCAGGTCAAGCAGTGGTAAAGAATCCTCCTGTCAATACTGGTGACGCAAGAGATGAGGGTCAGATCTCTGGGTCAGGAAGATCTCCTGGAGTAGGAAAGAACCAACTCCAGTATTTCTGCCTGGAAAATTTCATGGACAGAGGAGCCTAAAGGGCTATAGTCCATGGAATCACAAACAGCTGGACATGACTGAGCAACTCAGTACACAACACTCAAAGGGTATGATGTCAGGTGTTCATCTTCATTTATTTCGGTAGGGTTAACCTTAATTCTACATGATTAAAGATTTATTGACCATTGCCCTGCCCACCAGAGTAAGACCTAGTTTTACCCACAGCCAATCCCTCCCATCAGGAAGCTTTCACAAGGCCTCTCATCCTCATCCATCAGAGGGCAGACAGAAGAAGCAAGAATTAAATTTCTGCAGCCTCCAGAACAAACACCACAGTTCAAGAAAGCTTACAAAAATGATCACATAGATCACAAGTCAGTGAAACCATGAGCCATGCCATTCAGGGCCAACCAAGATGCACAGGTCATGGTGGAGAGTTCTGACAAAATGTGGTCCACTGAGAAGTAAATGGCAAACTACTTCAGTATTCTCACCTCATGAATGCCATGCACAGTCTGAAAAGGCAAAAAGGTATGACACCAGAAGAAAGGGCCCCAGGTCACTATGTGTCCCATATGCTACAGGAGAAGAGAGGAGACATTGCTCCAGAAAGAATGAAGAGGCAGGGCCAAAGCAGAAATTATGCTCAGTTATTGGTGTGTTTGGTGGTGAAAGTAAAGTCCAGTGCGGTAAAGAACAATATTGCATAGGAACCTAGAATTTTAATTCCATGAATCAAGCTGAATTTGACATTGTTAAGCAGGAGATAGCAAGAGTGAACATAAACATTTTAGGAATCAATCAACTAAAATGAGCGGGAATGGGAGAATTTAATTCAGATGGCCATCAAATCTACTACTGTGGGCAAGAATCCCTTAGATGGAATGCAGTAGCCCACACAGTCAACAAGAGTCCGAAATGCATTAATTGGGTGCAATCTCAAAAATAACAGAATGATCTGTTTGTTTCCAAGACAAATCATTCAACATCACAGTAATCCAAGTCTACGCCTCAACCGCTAATGTTAAAGAAGCTGAAGTTGAATGGTTCTATAAAGACCTACAAGAATTCTAGTACTAACACCAAAATAAGACATAGAGGATTCTAATACAAAGGTGTGAAGTCAAGAAACACCTAGAGTAACAGGCAAGTTTGGCCTTAGAGTACAAAGTAAAGCAGACCAAAGGCTAACAGAGTTTTGCCAAGAGAACACACTGGTCATAGCAAATATGCTGTGTCAACAACACGAGAGATGACTCAATACATGGGCATCTCAAGATGGTCAACACCAAATCAGGTTGATTATATTCTTTGTGGCCAAAGATGAAGAAGTTCTATAGAGTCACCAAAAACGGTACCTGGAGCTGACTTGAGTCTCGGTCCATGAGCTCTTTATTGCAAAATGCAGGCTTAAATTGAAGAAAGTAGGGATAACCATTAGGCAATTCTGGTATGACCTAAATTCGGTTTCTTATTATTATACTATGGTGGTGATGAATAGATTCAAGAGATTAGATTTGGTAGACAGAGTGCCAGATGAACTATGGATGGAGGTTTGTAGCACTGGACATGAGGTGGTGACCAAAACCATATCCAAGAAAAAGAAAAACAAGAAGGCAA
Source organism: Bos grunniens (assembly GCF_055505025.1). Lineage (NCBI taxonomy): Eukaryota > Metazoa > Chordata > Mammalia > Artiodactyla > Bovidae > Bos > Bos grunniens. The sequence continues at coordinate 82,451,649 of NC_141166.1, forward strand.
AGTCATTGTCTGAGGAGGCCTTACAAATAGCTGAGAAAAGAAGAGAAGTAAAAGGCAAAGCAGAAAGGGAAAGTTATATCCAACTGAACGCAGCATTCCAGGAACAGCAAGGAAAGATAAGAAAGCCATCTTAAGGTAACAATACAAAGAAATAGAGGAAAACTACAGAATGGGAAAGACTAGAAGTCACTTTAAGAAAATTGGAGATACCAAGGGAACATTTCATACAAATATGGGCATAATAAAGGACAGAAAGAGTCTGGACCTAACAGAAAAACAAGAGATTAAGAAGAGGTGGCAGTAATACACAGAAGAACTGTTCAAAAAAGGTCTTAATGACCAGGATAATTACTAAGGTGTCGTCACTCACCCAGGGCCAGGAATCCTTGAGTGTGAAGTCAAGTGGGGCTTAGGAAAGATTACTATGAACAAAGTCAAATCCACAAAGATGATGCTGTTAAAGTGCTGCACTCAATATGTCAATAAATTTGGAAAACTCAACAGTGGCCACACGACTAGAAAAACTTATTTTTCATTCCAATTGCAAAGAAAGGCAATGTCAAAGTATGTTCAAACTACCATACAGTTCAGTTCAGTTCAGTTCAGTCACTTAGTCGTGTCCAACACTTTGTGACCCGATGAAATGCAGCACGCCAGGCCTCCCTGTCCATCACCAACTCCCGGAGTTCACTCAAACTCACGACCATCGAGTCGGGGATGCCATCGAGCCATCTCATCCTCTGTCGTCCCCTTCTCCTCCTGCCCCCAATCCCTCCCAGCATCAGAGTCTTTTCCAATGAGTCAACACTTCTCATGAGGTGGCCAAAGTCCTGGAGTTTCAGCTTTAGCATCATCCCTTCCAAAGAACACCCAGGACTGATATCCTTTAGAATGGACTGGTTGGATCTCCTTGCAGTCCAAGGGACTCTCAAGAGTCTTCTAAACTACCATCAGTTCAGTTCAGTCGCTCAGTCATGTCCAACTCTGCGACCCCATGAATTGCAGCACGCCAGGCCTTCCTGTCCATCACCAACTCCTGGAGTTCACTCAGACTCACGTCCATCGAGTCAGTGATGCCATCCAGCCATCTCATCCTCTGTCATCCCCTTCTCCTCCTGCCCCCAATCCCTCCCAGCATCAGAGTCTTTTCCAATGAGTCAACTCTTCGCATCAGGTGGCCAGAGTACTGGAGTTTCAGCTTTAGCATCATCCCTTCCAAAGAAATCCCAGGGCTGATCTCCTTCAGAATGGACTGGTTGGATCTCCTTGCAGTCCAAGGGACTCTCAAGAGTCTTCTCCAACACCACAGTTCAAAAGCATCAATTCTTCGGCACTCAGCTCTCTTCACAGTCCAACTCTCACATCCATACATGACACCTGGAAAAACCATAGCCTTGACTAGATGGACCTTTGTTGGCAAAATAATGTCTCTGCTTTTGAATATGCTATCTAGGTTGGTCATAACTTTTCTTCCAAGGAGTATGCATGTTTCAATTTCATGGCTGCAGTCACCATCTGCAGTGATTTTGGAGCCCCCAAAAATAAAGTCTGACACTGTTTCCACTGTTTCCCCATCTATTTCCCATGATGTGATGGGACCAGATTCCATGATCTTTGTTTTCTGAACAGTTGTGCTAATTTCACATGGTAGTAAGCTAATGTTCAACATCCTTCAAGCTAGGCTTCAGCAGTACATGAACCAAAAACTTCCAGATGTACTAGCTGGATTTATAAAAGGCAGAAGAATCACAGATCAAATTGCCAACATCATTGCTTCATAGAAAAAGCAATGGAATAAAAAAAAATCTACTTCTGCTTCATTGAAGATGCTAAATCCTTTTTCTGTGTGGATCACAACCATACATGGAAAATTCTTGAATAGATGGGAATATCAGACCACCTCACCTACCTCCTGAGAAATCTGTATGCACGACAAGAAGCAACACTTAAAACCACACATGGAACAATGGACTGCTTCAAAATTGGAAAAGGAATATGCAAAGGCTACAAATTTTCACCATGCTTATTCAACTTAAATGCAGAGTACATTAGGCGAAATACTGGGCTGAATGAATCACAACATGGAATCAAGATTGCATGGAGAAATATCAACTACCTCAGTAAGCAGATGATATCACTCTAATGGCAGAAAATGAAGAGGAACTAAGGAGCTTCTTAGTTCACATCAAAGGAGCCATGGCTGCGCAGGCGCAGGAGGGCCTAGAGGAGCTATCCCACGTTGAAGGTCAGGAAGGGCAGTGGTGAGGAGATACCCCTCGTCCAAGGTAAGGAGCAATGGCTGTGCTTTGCTGGAGCAGCTGTGAATATATACCCCATGCCGAAGGTAAGAGAAACCCAGATAAGATGGTAAGTGTTGCAAGAGGGCATCAGAGGGCAAACACACTGAAACCATAATCACAGAAAACTACTCAGTCTAATCACACTAGGACGACAGCCCTGTCTAACTCAATGAAACTAAGCCATGCCCGTGGGGCAACCCAAGATGAGCAGGTCATGATGGAGAGATCTGACAGAATGTGATCCACTGAAGAAGGGAATGGCAAACCACTTTAGTATTCTTGCCTTGAGAACCCCATGAACAGTATGAAAAGGCAAAATGATAGGATACTGAAAGAGAAACTCCTCAGGTCAGGAGGTGCCCAATATGCTACTGTAGATCAGTGGAGAAATAACTCCAGAAAGAATGAAGGGATGGAGCCAAAGAAAAAGAATACCCAGTTGTGGATGTGACTGGTGATAGAAGCAAGGTCTGAGGCTGTAAAGAGCAATATTGCATAGGAACCTGGAATGTCAGGTCCATGAATCAAGGCAAATTGGAAGTAGTCAAACAAGAGATGGCAAGAGTGAATGTCGATGTTCTAGGAATCAGTGAACTGAAATGGACTGGAATGGGTGAATTTAACTCAGGCAACCATTATATCTACTACTGTGGGCAGGAATCCCTCAGAAGAAATGGAGTAGCCATCATGGTCAACAAAAGAGTCCAAAATGCAGTACTTGGATGCAATCTCAAAAATGACAGAATGATCTCTGTTCGTTTCCAAGGCAAACCATTCACTATCACAGTAATCCAAGTCTATGCCCCAACCAGTAACGCTGAAGAAGCTGAAGTTGAACGGTTCTATGAAGACCTACAAGACCTTTTAGAACTAACACCCAAAAAAGATGTCCTTTTCATTCTAGGGGACTGGAATGCAAAAGTAGGAAATCAAGAAACACCTGGAGTAACAGGCAAATTTGGCCTTGGAATACGGAATGAAGCAGGGCAAAGACTAACAGAGTTTTGCCAAGAAAATGCACTGGTCATAACAAACAGCCTCTTCCAACAACACAAGAGAAGACACTATACATGGACATCACCAGATGGTCAACACCGAAATCAGATTGATTATATTCTTTGCAGCCAAAGATGGAGAAGCTGTATACAGTCAGCAAAAACAAGATCAGGAGCTGACTGTGGCTCAGACGATGAACTCCTTATTGCCAAATTCAGACTTAAATTGAAGAAAGTAGGGAAAACCACTAGACCATTCAGGTATGACCTAAATCAAATCCCTTATGATTATACAGTAGAATGGGGAGAAATAGATTTAAGGGCCTAGATCTAATATAGAGTGCCTGATGAACTATGGAATGAGGTTCATGACATTGTACAGGAGACAGGGATTAAGACCACCCCCATGGAAAAGAAATGTAAAAAAGCAAAATGGCTGTCTGGGGAAGCCTTACAAATAGCTGTGAAAAAAAGAGAAGCAAAAAGCAAAGGAGAAAAGGAAAGATATAAACATCTGAATGCAAAGTTCCAAAGAATAGCAAGAAGAGATAAGAAAGCCTTTTTCAGCAATCAATGCAAAGAAATAGAGGAAAACAACAGAATGGGAAAGACTAGTGATCCCTTCAAGAAAATCAGAGATACCAAAGGAACATTTCATGCAAAGATGGGCTCGATAAAGGACAGAAATGGTATGGACCTAAAAGAAGCAGAAGATATTAAGAAGAGGTGGCAAGAATACACAGAAGAACTGTACAAAAAAGATCTTCACGACCCAGATAATCACGATGGTGTGATCACTGACCTAGAGCCAGACATCCTGGAATGTGAAGGCAAGTGGGCCTTAGAAAGCATCACTACGAACAAAGCTAGTGGAGGTGATGGAATTTCAGTTGAGCTATTTCAAATCCTGAAAGATGATGCTGTGAAAGTGCTGCACTCAATATGCCAGCAAATTGGGAAAACTCAGCAGTGGCCACAGGACTATAAAAGGTCAGTTTTTATTCGAATCCCAAAGAAAGGCAATGCCAAAGAATGCTCAAACTACCACACAATTGCACTCATTTCACACGCTAGTAAAGTAATGCTCAAAATTCTCCAAGCCAGGCTTCAGCAATACGTGAACTGTGGACTTCCTGATGTTCAAGCTGGTTTTAGAAAAGGCAGAGGAACCAGAGATCAAATTGCCAACATCCACTGGATCATGGAAAAAGCAAGAGAGTTGCAGAAAAACATCTATTTCTGCTTTCTTGACTATGCCAAATCCTTTGACTGTGTGGATCACAATAAACTGTGGGAAATTCTGACAGAGATGGGAATACCAGACCACCTGACCTTCCTCTTGAGAAATTTGTATACAGGTCAGGAAGCAACAGTTCGAACTGGACATGGAACAACAGACTGGTTCCAAATAGGAAAAGGAGTACCTCAAGGCTGTATATTGTCACCCTGTTTATTTAACTTATATGCAGAGGACATCATGAGAAACGTTGGACTGGAAGAAACACAAGCTGGAATCAAGATCCGGGAGAAATATCAATAACCTCAGATATGCAGATGACACCACCCTTATGGCAGAAAGTGAAGAGGAACTCAAAAGCCTCTTGATGAAAGTGAAAGTGGAGAGTGAAAAAGTTGGCTTAAAGCTCAACATTCAGAAAACGAAGGTCATGGCATCTGGTCCCATCACTTCATGGGAAATAGATGGGGAAACGGTGGAAACAGTGTCAGACTTTATTTTTCTGGGCTCCAAAATCACTGCAGCCACGAAATTAAAAGACGCTTACTCCTTGGAAGGAAAGTTATGAGCAACCTAGATAGCATATTCAAAAGCAGAGACATTATTTTGCCAACAAAGGTCCGTCTAGTCAAGGTTATGGTTTTTCCTGTGGTCATGTATGGATGTGAGAGTTGGACTGTGAAGAAGGCTGAGTGCCGAAGAATTGATGCTTTTGAACTGTGGTGTTGGAGAAGACTCTTGAGGGTCTCTTGGACTGCAAGGAGATCCAACCAGTCCATTCTGAAGGAGATCAGCCCTGGGATTTCTTTGGAAGGAATGATGCTAACGCTGAAACTCCAGTACTTTGGCCACCTCATGCGAAGAGTTGACTCATTGGAAAAGATTCTGATGTTGGGAGGGATTGAGGGCAAGAGGAGAGGGGACGACAGAGGATGAGATGCCTGGCTGGCATCACTGACTCGATGGACATGAGTCTGAGTGAATTCCGGGAGTTGTTGTTGGACAGGGAGGCCTGGCGTGCTGCAATTCATGGGGTCACAAAGAGTCAGACATGACTGAGCGACTGATCTGATCTGATCTGAAGGAGCTTCTTGATGAGGGTGAAAAAGGAGAGTGTAAAAGCTGGCTTAAAACTCAACATTCAAAAATCTAAGATCGTGGCATCCAGTCCCATCACTTCATGGCGAATAGATGGGGAAAAAAGTGGAAGCAGTGACAGATTTTACTTTTTTTGGCTCCACATTCACTGTGAATGATGACTGCAGCCCTGGTGTTTTGCAATCCATGCTATTACAAACAGTCGGACACAACTGGGTAACTGAACAACAACGACATAGCTTGCACATAATAGCAAAAGACCACTGTGTTTGAGAAATAATACCTTCTTTTTTTTTTTTTTTTCTCCATACACACTCTGGAGTTGCACTGTATGTAACTACCAGGTTGATATATGTGTTATTCATATCTGCTTATACATTCCAGCATTAAGTGCCTCTTATTGTCAATGACTCTCTCTGAAGGTAATAAAAATATAAAATGCATTTATCAAATAATCTCCTAAGTATGCTATTAAAACTGAATGAGATCATCTCTCACTTAGGAAGACAGAGGCTGCACATTCGTTCTATGCACTGAGGCAACTTGGAAACTAACATTTCATAGAATGGCCACTATTATATTATCAGAGGAACTTTTAAGTGGGTTAGATATTTTTAAAAACTTACCATGGGAGTGGATGACTTAGATGGTTTATCTCCTGGCTTTTATAGGAAGTGTATGATATTATATTTGGATAACTGAAAATGAAATGAAGTTGACAAGATGAATATAACAAAGGCAAACAAAATCTCAGTAGTCATTTAAGAGATACAGGCTATCACAGCAAAGAAAGAAGTGAGCCTTTCTAACCAGATTTGAAAGGTATTCTTTCATATTACTATAGTTATGAATCTTTCTATCTCATGAGGAGGACATGAAAGTTGAAATCTTTTTTTTTTCCCAATCAGTTGAGAGTTTTAAAAAATATTACAGAAAAAGGAGGAAATTGAGTCTTACACAACTACTATTGTTTTAATTGTGTGTAAATACTTTCATCTACTAAAGGAAGTTAGACTAAAGCTTTCATTGGCTTGAACTCAATTCCTTGGTTAATTTGAATACATATTTTACAATGGGTTTTCACTTGTATTATTTTGACCCTCTCAACAGTTAGGTAGGTGAAGTACTAATTAACTAAACAAATGAAGAAATCAAGACAGTATATGATTCATGGCAAAGCATGACTTGCTAGAGATAGCACTAAAGTGCTTCCATGTGGGAAGAGGAGGAATGTGAGTTTATTACAAATCCTCATTAAAAAAAAAAAAATAGTCTCCTAAATGTTCTACAGATGTGTCGTGCCATAATCTGGATGGAGTTCAGCACCATCATTCCATAACTAATAAAAAATGTTTTCCTTAAATTAGAATATTTTATTCAATTAACAAACCTTTATGGATCAACTCCTGTTTACAAGGTCATATTATAAATCTTGTATTAATAAAGATGAACAAAATATAATCAATCTGCCAAGAAGTTAAAATAACAATCTGAATTTATATTATTTATACATATGTTATTTGATTTTGTCTTTCCAACAGCACATCATGCTCATTGGAAAAATAGGAGAACAAAGATTCAGAGAAGATAAGTGATCCATTCTCTTTTACCTGTTAAATGCAGAATCAAAAATCACAACTTGAGCCTCTACCGTTCTTTTAACTAAATATACTTTCTACTACGTAATTCATCTTGGTAGGCTATTGATGTTACAGGTATTTATAGAATATTTATAGAATAAGCTGTCACTTCATTGCTATAAGTCAATGCCATTCCTTATATAAGTGAAAGTGAAAGTCACTCAATCATGTCCGAGTCTTTGCGACCCCATGGACTATATGGTCCATGGAATTCTCCAGGCCAGAATACTGGAGTGGGTAGCCTTTCCTTTCTCCAGGGGATATTCCCAACCCAGGGATCAAACTCAGGTCTCCCGCATTGCAGGCAGATTCTTTACCAGCTGAGCCAGAAGGGAAGACCAAGTAAAGTATACTGGAGTGGGATACTGGAGTGGGTAGCCTATCCCTTCTCTAGTGGATCTTCCTGACCCAGGAATTGAACAAGGGTCTCCTGCATTGCAGGAGGATTCTTTACCAACTGAGCTATGAGGCTATACCATGTCTTGGTGATGAGCCAGATCATCCTTACATTTCTCATCTCTTATTGTCTCTGCTTCAGTTGAGCTTAAATCCTATCCAAAAAGTGAAATGTTAACCTGTGACTTTTCTAACATTATATAAGTGAAGACACTGAAAACTGACTTAAAACACTCTCTTTTCCACTAATATTATATAAGAAAAATTTCTTGTTCCTAAGAACTTTTACATTTTATATAAAGGAATCTTTTTAAAATGAGTGTATATTTCTTTTTCTAAAAAACAAAAACAAAAAACTCTATTATCTGGAGAGCTCCAGTATTAGAGACAAACATGTAGAAGTCCAAATTTTTGCCATTAATTGTCCAATCTAATAAAACCCTAGAATTTTAATATGCATCCTATTTTTAAATGCTACAAAAATTTGTCTTGAGACAAACAAATATATAACCTTTTCAACATTATTTATAATAAATAAATAATAGTAAAACAATTTAAATATATATGGGAGAGAACAAGATGGCAGAGGAGTAGGTGGATGTGGAGTACATCTTTCTCCATGGATACATCATGAATACACCTTCAGACACAGAAGTGCATGCAGAACACCAGCTGCGAGTAGACAGGAGGACCTGGACAGTGGAAAAGATTGTATCAGTTCAATTCAGTTCAGTCACTCAGTCGTGTCCGACTCTTTGCCACCCCTGAATTGCAGCACGCCAGGCCTCCCTGTCCATCACCAACTCCCGGAGTTCACTGAGACTCACAGCCATTGAGTCAGCGATGCCATCCAGCCATCTCATCCTCTGTAGTCCCCTTCTTCTCCTGCCTCCAATCTGAAAGGTTGTTGTTGAATCACAAGAAGACACCGGGATTCTTGGCCCCCGGAGGAGAAGAATTCAATCCGGGGCCAGAGACGAGGCTTGATCGCTCAGAGCTTTTGTGTAATAAAGTTTTATTAAAGTATAAAGGAGATAGAGAAAGCTTCTGACATAGGCATGAGAAGAGGGCAGAAAGAGTACCCACTTGCTAGTGTTAACAATAAGGTTATATAATCCAAAGAATGTCTGGAGGTTGTAAAGACCTCATCAGACCTACTCCCATAATTTACATTTTAAGATAACACAGTCCTCAGGCAAGATATATCCTTGTAAAGACCAGGTCTACTCCCATAATTTACATTTTTTTTAAAATTTTATTTAATTTTTAAACTTTACAATATTGTATTAGTTTTGCCAAATATCAAAATGAATCTGCCACAGGTATACCTGTGTTCCCCATCCTGAACCCTCCTCCCTCCTCCCTCCCCATACCCTCCCTCTGGGTCATCCCAGTGCACCAGCCCCAAGCATCCAGTATCGTGCATCGAACCTGGACTGGCGATTCATTTCATACATGATATTATACATGTTTCAGTGCCATTCTCCCAGATCTTCCCACCCTCTCCCTCTCCCACAGAGTCCATAAGACTGATCTATACATCAGTTTCTCTTTTGCTGTCTCGTACACAGGGTTATTGTTACCATCTTTCTAAATTCCTATATATGCGTTAGTATACTGTATTGGTGTTTTTCCTTCTGGCTTACTTCACTCTGTATAATAGGTTCCAGTTTCATCCACCTCATTAGAACTGATTCAAATGTATTCTTTTTAATGGCTGAGTAATACTCCATTGTGTATATGTACCACTGCTTTCTTATCCATTCATCTGCTGATGGACATCTAGGTTGCTTCCATGTCCTGGCTATTATAAACAGTGCTGCGATGAACATTGGGGTACACGTGTCTCTTTCCCTTCTGGTTTCCTCAGTGTGTATACCCAGCAGTGGAATTGCTGGATCATAAGGCAGTTCTATTTCCAGTTTTTTAAGGAATCTCCACACTGTTCTCCATAGTGGCTGTACTAGTTTGCATTCCCACCAACAGTGTAAGAGGGTTCCCTTTTCTCCACACCCTCTCCAGCATTTATTGCTTGTAGACTTTTGGATCGCAGCCATTCTGACTGGCGTGAAATGGTACCTCATAGTGGTTTTGATTTGCATTTCTCTGATAATGAGTGATGTTGAGCATCTTTTCATGTGTTTGTTAGCCATCTGTATGTCTTCTTCGGAGAAATGTCTATTTAGTTCTTTGGCCCAGTTTTTGATTGGGTCATTTATTTTTCTGGAGTTGAGCTGTAGGAGTTGCTTGTATATTTTTGAGATTAGTTGTTTGTCTGTTGCTTCATTTGCTATTATTTTCTCCCATTCTGAAGGCTGCCTTTTCACCTTGCTAATAGTTTCCTTTGTTGTGCAGAAACTTTTAAGTTTAATTAGATCCCATTTTTTTATTTTTGCTTTTATTTCCAATATTCTGGGAGGTGGGTCATAGAGGATCCTGCTGTGATGTATGTCGGAGAGTGTTTTGCCTATGTTCTCCTCTAGGAGTTTTATAGTTTCTGGTCTTACATTTAGATCTTTAATACATTTTGAGTTTATTTTTGTGTATGGTGTTAGAAAGTGTTCTAGTTTCATTCTTTTACAAGTGGTTGACCAGTTTTCCCAGCACCACTTGTTAAAGAGATTGTCTTTAATCCATTGTATATTCTTGCCTCCTTTGTCAAAGATAAGGTGTCCATATGTGCGTGGATTTACCTCTGGGCTTTCTATTTTATTCCATTGATCAATATTTCTGTCTTTGTGCCAGTACCATACTGTCTTGATAGTACCATACTGTCTTTTAAGATAACAGAAGGTTTAATCCAAAGACTGTCTTCAGGCAGGATACATTATTGTTATATAACCCTAAGGAATGTAGAGAAGGAAAAAAAGTTTGTCTTTTCTTCCTCCTTGAGAATTCCAGACCCCTCTCTCCTTGGGGACCCCTAGACTCCTTATCAACCTGCCTAGGAAATGACTCTCTCAAATCCCTCCCAGCATCAGAGTCTTTTCCAATGAGACAACTCTTTGCATGAGGTGGCCAAAGTACTGGAGTTTCAGCTTCAGCATCATTCCTTCCAAAGAAATCCCAGGGCTGATCTCCTTCAGAATGGACTCGTTGGATCTCCTTGCAGTCCAAGGGACTCTCAAGAGTCTTCTCCAACACCACAGTTCAAAAGCATCAATTCTTTGGCACTCAGCCATCTTCACAATCCAACTCTCACATCCATACATGACCACTGGAAAAACCATAGCCTTGACCTTAGTTGGCAAAGTAAAGTCTCTGCTTTTCAATATGCTATCTAGGTTGGTCATAACTTTTCTTTCAAGGAGTAAGTGTCTTTTAATTTCAAGGCTGCAGTCATCATCTGCAGTGATTTTGGAGCCCCCCAAAATAAAGTCTGACACTGTTTCCACCGTTTCCCCATCTATTTCCCATGAAGTGATGGGACCAGATGCCATGATCTTCGTTTTCTGAATGTTGAGCTTGAAGCCAACTTTTTCACTCTCCTCTTTCACTTTCATCAGGAGGCTCTTTAGTTCCTCTTCACTTTCTGCCATAAGGGTGGTGTCATCTGCATATCTGAAGTTATTGATATTTCTCCTGGCAACCTTGATTCCAGCTTGTGCTTCTTCCAGCTCAGCGTTTCTCATGATGTACTCTGCATATAAGTTAAATAAGCAGGGTGACAATATACAGTCTTGATGTACTCCTTTTCCTATTTGGAACCAGTCTGTTTTTCTATGTCCAGTTCTAACTGTTGCTTCCTGACCTGCATACAAATTTCTCAAAAGGCAGGCCAGGTTGTCTGGTATTCCCATCTCTTTCAGAATTTTCCACAGTTTATTGTGATCCATACAGTCAAAGGCTTTGGCATAGTCAATAAAGCAGAAATAGATGTTTTTCTGGAACTCTCTTGCTTTTTCAAAAAAAAAAAAAAAGATTGTATAGAACCATGCAAAACTCAGTAGCATAAAGGAACTAGGGGGAAAAACAGGAGTGTTAGTAGGAGTTGACCTGCCCTCGGTGGGTGGGGGAACAGAAGCAGGGGTCTGATCCCCACAGGGGGCAATTGTCTGAGTCAGAGAAGAAACATTTAAGGCTGAGAATGAAACAGCTGCTCTGTGGTAGCTTAAATGGAATGAAAATCAGACAGTCCTTGCTGGAGCCATACATATGCTGGGCAGTAATGCGAGTCTCCTTGAAGGGGCAGCAGCTGGGAGCTGCAGTTTTATTCTGGAGCAATCTTAGGGCGAGGGCTATTGTTGACTGTGGAGAGATGGATCAAGGTGATGTGAGAGAGGAGATGATGGTGGGAAATGCCAGGCAGGTGGAGGAAAGCCAGGCAGCCATGGAAACAAGGTGATACTGCTGAGTTACGCATAGGGGGTGGAGCCATCACCATAGCCTCTCTCTCCACATGCCAGCATTGGCAGCTGAACAATAGAGAGGCTGGCCCATCAAACACCCGATGTGTTGAACTACAGAGTAGGACCCCACCCAGGGTGCCCCTTAAGTGCCTGATGTGCCAATCTACAGACTAGGACCCCAGTTCAGGGGGGCCCCTCTATGTGCCTGACATGCTGAACAACAGAGAAGGACCCAGGCAAGGGATCCCTCTAAGTACCTGAACAGGCAGAGCTATGGAGAAGACTGGCCAAAGAGACCTGATTGCCAGCTACAAGAGACTCCAAAAAAGACTCTGATAGGGCCATAAATCCTGCCATGGAGGTAGTCTGTGTCCCTGAACACTTGTCGCAGCCAGGGTACCCACAAGCCAAGCAGCTGCACCACCCCCACGCTCAACTCTCACTGGGGCAGAGCTGCCACAAGCAAAAAAAAAAAAAAGTCTTAGGTCCTGCTTTGTGACCCTGTAGACTGTGGCCTGCCAGGCTTCTCTGTCAGAGATGGGGTTCTCTAGGAAAGAATACTGGAGCGTATTGGCCAATACTGGTTGCCATTCCCTTCTGGGGCACTATATTTCCTACTACCCTAGTTACCAAACCCCCTGAATACCTGGAGCTGCCAGAGCCCCTTCGACTAAGTCAGCTGCATCACTTCCACACCTGTCCCTCACAGGGGCAAACCTAAGCCCTACTGGGCAGCCGCAGGAGCCAAACCCCAGTTGCTGACCCAAATGTAGAGGTGGTAATAAAACCACAATTGAAACCCAGGGGCAGTGTGGCTAAGGGAGAAGACTCAAAACCTTCCCACCAGCTGTACAAGCTGAAGATTAAATCCACATGATCAACTAAGCAGACTCTGTGTCTATGGAATATATAAAAGGCCACTGAGAGCTCCTACAAAAGAAAACACACTAGCTCCGATAGCTATAGGAATTGGAGGCAAGAACACACAGGAGTAGCACCAGATTAGAATCTGAACAACCTCCATAGCAGGGCCAGAGATCAATTGTTGGAGGGCATCCTAGGGAGGTAAGGTGGACTGTGATTTCCCAGCTCAGGAAAGGACTCTGACAGCAGTGACTGAAGAAAAACATTTATTATTCTTATTTTTTTTTTACTTGTTCTATAGATTCTTTTGGATTTCTTTTTCTTTTTTATTCCCCCTTTATTCCCTCTCTGTTGTAGTTGTTGATTTTATTGGCACTAAGAAATCCAAATAAGCTTTTGAGCTTTTTGTTTGTTTGTTCCTTTTTTCTCAGTCACATTTTTTTATTGTTGTCATAAACCTCTGCCTCTAAGTTGGGCTTTTGCAGTTCTGTGAAGTTTTCCTCTCTTTTCTTTTCTCTTCTTTTTAATTTTAATTTTTAATTTTTTAAACCTATTATTATTTTTTCCACATCTATTCCTTTGTTTGCTTTTCCTACTGTTCTTTTCCCCTTTCAGCTAATATTTAATGTATATAAATCTTCTTTATCTTCCTCTATTTAATTTTGTATATCTATTCTTTCTTTCTTTTCTTTCTCTCCTTTCCTCTCAATGTATTTGTTAGTTTTATTTTCACTGTTATATTCCCCAATTGGCACCTTGCTTTAGTTTTGTTTTCCAGTTAGTGCTTTTTAATTAGTTTTGTTCTGGTAGATATACTTTTTGGTTTCCTTTGTTCGCCAGGTCAATCTATTGTATTTAATTTTTGTTGGACTCTACTGATTTTGCTTATGGGTGTAAATGTATATGTGTATATTCAGTCAAACTTTCTATTGCTATAAACCTCTGCCTCTACATTGGGCTTTTGCAGTTCTGTGACCTTGCCCCCCGCTTTTCTTTCTTCTTCTGTTTTTTCTCTTTTCTCTTTTTTTATAATTTCAACTTTTAATTTTCTTAAACCTATTACATGTTTCTACATTTATACCTTTGTTTGCCTTTCCTACTGTTCTATTCCCCTTGCAGTTAATATTTAATGTATACAAATCTTCATCTACCTCAATTTAACTTTGCATATCTATTCTTTCTTTTTTTCTTTATTTTCTTTCCTCTCAACATATTTGTTAGTTTTATTGTCTTTGCTTTATTCCCCACTTGGCACTTTGCTTTAGTTTTGTTTTCCAGCTTGTGCTTAATTACTCTTGTTCTTAACTGGTAAATACAATTTTAGATTTCCTTTAATTGCCAGATCAATCTACTGTACTTTATTTTTGTTGGATTGTTTTCACTTTGCTCACAGGTGTATATGTATATGTATATATTCCATTATTTTAATTATCATTTGCCTGATTTTGTAACAGCCATTTGTCTGGGTTTCATCTTTGGTTTCTCATTTTTGGATATTTGTTTTACTCTCCTTAAGGCCATAACAAACCACTTGTGGAATCTTCATTCCTCACCAGAGATCAAACCCTCAGCCTTTGGAGTGGGAACACTCATTCCAAGACCCTAGAATACCAGAGAACTAACCCTGGAGGTATCAAATGTTGAGAACTCACACAAAGGGAACCACTTGAATACAAGACTCTGCATCATCCAACCACCAGTAGCACCCATGCAGGATGCCTCATTTGAACAACAAACAAAACAAAAATACAAACCCAGTCATCAGCAGATGGGAGTACAATCTCACTCAGCCTTGCCTATCAGGAAAACAAACAAACAAACAAAAACTCAGCACAAATCTCACCCTATATGAAGCTCACACAAGCCACTGGACCAATCTTAGGAGGAAAGAAACCAAAAGAAAGAAAGAATTCAATCTTCTTCAATGAAAGACTTCAACTTTCCTTGAAGCTGGGGAAACGGAGACCTCAAACACAATGACTTTTAAAAAAAGAAAAGGCAGAGAAATACTGCACAAATGAAGGAACAAACTAGAAATACAGAAGTCCAAATAAATGAAGAAGAAATAGGAAAAATACCTGAAAAAGAACTCAGAATAATGATAGTAAAGATGATCAAAAATCTTGAAAACAAAATGTAGAAAATGCAACAATCAATTAACAAAGACCTAGAAGAATTAAAGAATAAGCATAGAGACAAACAACACAATTACTGAAATTAAAAATATTCTAGAAGGAATGCAGAGACATTACTTTGCCAACAAAGGTCCATCTAGTAAAGGCTATGGTTTTTCCTGTGGTCATGTATGGATGTGAGAGTTGGACTGTGAAGAAAGCTGAGCGCCAAAGAATTGATGCTTTTGAACTGTGGTGTTGGAGAAGACTCTTGAGAGTCACTTGGACGGCAAGGAGTTCCAACCAGTCCATTCTGAAGGAGATCAATCCTGGGTGTTCTTTGGAAGGAATGATGCTGAAGCTGAAACTCCAGTACTTTGGCCACCTCATGCGAAGAGTTGACTCATTGGAAAAGACTCTGATGCTGGGAGGGATTGGGGGCAGGAGGAGAAAGGGATGACAGAGGATGAGATGGCTGGATGGCATTCCCGAATCGATGGACATGAGTCTGAGTGAACTCCGGGAGTTGGTGATGGACAGGGAGGCCTGGCGTGCTGCAATTCATGCGGTGGCAAAGAGATGGACATGACTGGGTGACTGAACTGAACTGAACTGAAAGGAACTAATGTCATCATAAAATGCATTACAATGGTAACTACCCAAACAGAGATACAAACCTTTGAAAATACTAAAATAAATTTTAAACCAAAATGCAAGGGAAATCACACACAGATATAAACACAATAAACAATAGAAATATTTTAAAAAGTGGTAAAGGATCCCACTTCAAGGCAAGAGATGCAAGAGACATGTGTTCCATCTATGGGTGGGGAATATTCCCTGGAGGAGGAAATGGCTGGCAACCCACTCCAGTATTTTTGCCTGAAAAATTCCATGGATGGAGGAGCCTGGCAGGCTACAGTCCATAGATTTGCATAATCAGACACAAATAAAGATGAGCATGATGAATAAAAACTAAATATAAAATATATATGTGCTTAATTCACATATTAAAAACCTATAAATATTAAATTAGAGAGTGAAAATTTTATGAGATACATATGTGTGTATATATGTATATCTACATATAGAGATGTATATATACTATATATATATATATGCATATAGTCCCAATATATTGTCTCATGAACTTTGTAAATTAATCATAGGAAAAAATAAACTGTAGAACAGAGAAACCTGAAAGACACAACTTTAAACAAATGAATAAATTTCATATTACTAATAATCAGCTAAAAAATGTAATGTGCCTTCTTACAAAAATAAGGGAAAAATAAGGTAAAATATCATAGTTATGGTATTTCAACTAAAAATGTAGGTATCTAACCATGAGGAAGCACTGAGCAAACCTAACTGAGGAATAGCAAAACATTGGCTGACAGTTTAAAAATACATCTTTATCAAGAAAAACAAAAATTCAGGAAATGTTCCAGATGAAAGAAATTTAGATGAATGGATAAGAAAGCTGTGGTACATATACACAATGGAGTATTACTCAGCCATTAAAAAGAATACATTTGAATCAGTTCTAATGAGGTGGATGAAACTGGAGCCTATTATACAGAGTGAAGTAAGCCAGAAGGAAAAACATAAATACAGTATACTAACACATATATATGGAATTTAGAAAGATGGTAACAATAACCCGGTGTACGAGACAGCAAAAGAGACACTGATGTATAGAACAGTCTTATGGACTCTGTGGGAGAGGGAGAGGGTGGGAAGATTTGGGAGAATGGCAATGAAACATGTAAAATATCATGTAGGAAACGAGTTGCCAGTCCAGGTTCGATGCATGATGCTGGATGCTTGGTGCTGGTGCACTGGGACGGCCCAGAGGGATGGTATGGGGAGGGAGGAGGGAGGAGGGTTCGGGATGGGGAACACATGTATACCTGTGGCGGATTCATTTTGATATTTGGCAAAACTAATACAATTATGTAAAGTTTAAAAATAAAATAAAATTAGAGGAAAAAAAAAAAAAAGAAATTTAGAAAGCACAAAGAAACTAAGGAAACACACAATGTGTGATCTTGCACAGGGATTTTTCAAATTTTCTTTTTCCTCACCATTACTTTTCCTCTTTGCCATTCCCCTCCCCCATTAATGTCCTACTCCTTCTCTTTCTTTCCCTTTACCTCTTCCTTCTTCATCTTTTTTTATTAGAAAGATATTTTTAAAGCACAACTAGAATAAGATGTACAAATCATTTACTAGTATTTTATCAATGTTATAGTTCCTGGTTTTGATAATTGGACTAGTCAACACATAGTGGAAGGATAGTGTTTTCAACAAGTTTTTTGAGAAAATTGTACATTCAAGTGAAAAAGAATGAATAATGACCTTGACATCTTACATTACACATAATTAACTCAATAAAATGACAGATTAAAAGATGCTTACTCCTTGGAAGAAAAGTTATGACCAACCTAGATAGCATATTGAAAAGCAGAGACATTACTTTGCCAACAAAGGTCCGTCTAGTTAAGGCTATGGTTTTTCCTGTGGTCATGTATGGATGTGAGAGTTGGACTGTGAAGAAGGCTAAGCGCCGAAGAATTGATGCTTTTGAACTGTGGTGTTGGAGAAGACACTTGAGTCCCTTGGACTGCAAGGAGATCCAACCAGTCCATTCTGAAGGAGATCAGCCCTGGGATTTCTTTGGAAGGAACGATGCTAAAGCTGAAACTCCAGTACTTTGGCCACCTCATGCGAAGAGTTGACTCATTGGAAAAGACTCTGATGCTGGGAGGGGTTGGGGGCAGGAGGAGAAGGGGATGACAGAGGATGAGATGGCTGGATGGCATCACTGACTCGATGGACGTGAGTCTGAGTGAACTCCGGGAGTTGGTGATATACAGGGAGGCCTGGCGTGCTGAGATTCATGGGGTAGCAAAGAGTCGGACACGACTGAGAGACTGAACTGAACTGAACTGAATTTATAAATAAAGGTAGAAAACTCTTATAAAACAAGTGAAAATCTTCATGATCTATGATAGGCAAAGAGTTCTCAGACATGACTAAAAAGGCATGATCCATTAACAAAAAGGTAATAATAGTTTGTACATTACATATGTGTGTGTGTTCAGTCACTTCAGTCATGTCTGCCTCTTTGCAATTCCATTGACTATAGCCCTTGAGGCTCCTGTGTCTATGGGATTCTCCAGGCAAGAATATTGGAGTAGGTTGCCATGCCCTCCTCCAGGGGATCTTCCTGATCTGGGGATCAAACCCAAGTCTCCTGCAGCTCCTGAATTGCAGGTGGATTCTTTACTGCTGAGCCACTGGGGAAGCCCAGATTGTACATCATCGACTTTTAAAACTATTGCTCTGCAAAGAACTCTATTAAGAGAATGAAAATACAACCCCAGACTGTAAGAAAATAACTTCAAATTTCATATGTTTCAAGACAAAGCCTTGTATCCAGAATATACAAATAATTCCCCTGAATTCAATAGTAAGATAGACCCTACACCAAGAAGAAGGTGTAGGTTATGTGGAAGGCAAATACAGAAAAGGAAAAAAAAAAAGTTTGATGCCATTAACCATCAGAGAACTATGAGTAGAATTTTACGGGTATAATTACACATCTATTTGAATGGCTAATTATGCAATATACTATTGAGGATATGGAGCAACTACATAGATATCATATTTTGCTTATGGGGGTTGTAAAATGCTACAGCCACTCTGGATAACAATATGGAAGTTTCACAGTTGATGATGATCCAGGAAGTGTGAACACCCATACTGTTGGGTGTTTGTCCTAGAGAAATTAAAAACTAGCTTCACAAAATAAATCTATACATGGGTGTGCGTATAACTTGTATTAGTTTCAAACAATCCAAATGTCCTTCAATAGGTTAATGATTAAACATTAAAATATGAATATCATGAATGTCATTTAGCAATAAAAAGGAATGACTATTGATGTATGCAAAAAGTTGAATATATCACAGGGGAATGTAGTGAGTGAAAAAAATAAAAGTCAATCTCAAAGGATGACATTTCATTTTTTTTTCTTTTCTTTTTTTTTAGATTTTATTAATGAGAACAACTGTTGCAGGGGTTAAAATTAAAGGAAAGATATAACCTTCAAGGGGTAACACAAGGAAATTTCTATTTGATGCCAGAACAATTCTATAAGCCAAATGCGGCAATGGGTACTCAAATTTATAGATAGAATAAGTTTTTATAAAATATGCAACACCCTCCAAATAAAAAGTGTGTGTATAAGCCGGTGAAGTACAAATGCCACCTGTATTTGAATTACTAATAGTTTATTGATGTTAATTCCTTAGTTTTGAGAGTGTACTAGGGTTATGTAAGATAATATCACTGGAAAAAGGAGTGAAGTACATACAGAAACTCTCTGCATTCTTTTTAAAAATTTATGTGAGTCTTAAAACATTTGAAAACATAAATTATATTTAAAAAGTATGTAGAAGGGGGGAATATCTCTATAAGTACTTGTGCTGTAATTTTTTGATTAAAATATATCAACTTTAATTAAAAATAATAATACAGAATTTTACACATACATATCCCTTAGCCAAAAATTTTACTAAAAAAAGTCATACTTTACTAGATAAAAGTATCAGTTCTTGTCATTATAAAAATGCTCCACTAGCTCCACTGTAATTCAAAATTTTACTGAATATATTATCCAATGCAACCAGAAAAGAGGTAACAATTAGAGGCAAATAAGTTGAATGAAAATTATTTTCATCTGCAGGTGATTTGACAGTTTATCTAGATAACCTCAGAAATTTAATGACAAAACTAACACAATGATCAAATAATGTTGAAGGATCCAAGTAGTTAAAGAATCTAAAATAACACATAAAACTCAGTAGCTTTCATATATACAAATTTGGCCAGTTAGAAGATACAGTGGAAATAAAATAAATACTAAACACTTGTAAATAAACTTAATAACATATTTGAGAACCCCAAAACAGGAACTTTTTGAAACCACTAAAAAGAAATCCCACAAAAGTATGGTTAAATAATGTTTCATGTACTTATATATGACAGAACATCATAAAATTATAAAAAAAATTTAAAAGATTCATCCAAAGTTAATGTAAAGATCCAATAAAATGATTACTTTCAGGATATGAGTTACATTAAAGTATATGTGAAACAAACATTCAAGAAAAGCTGCTGCTGCTGCTACTGCTAAGTCGCTTTAGTCATGTCCAACTCTGTGCGACCCCATAGATGGCAGCCCACCAGGCTCCACCGTCCCTGGGATTCTCCAGGCAAGAACACTGGAGTGGGTTGTCGTTTCCTTCTCCAATACATGAAAGTGAAAAGTGAATGTGAAGTTGCTCAGTTGTGTCCAACTCTTCGCGACCCCATGGACTGAAGCCCACCAAGTTCCTCCATCTGTGGGATTTTCCAGGCAAGAGTACTGGAGTGGGTTGTCATTGCCTTCTACCAAGAAAAGCTAGGAAGGCTCTAAATTGGATATCAGAGGCTATGAAATATGTTTTATATCTTGTAGGCCTTGTTTCCTCTCATGGATATCCAATTTAGAGCCTTTTCCTATCAGTGAGAGGAAACAAGGTCTATAAGATATAAAACATACTTCATAGCCTCAAGAAACAAAGTAGTATGAAACTGACCACAAATAGATTACTGGAAAATGCTTTAAGAAAGTTCAAAAATAGATTCCAATATATAATAAATTTTTAGTAATATGAAGATGATCAGCTCACATTAATGAGAGGGAGAAAACACTAAGAAGAAAGGGTTGAGACAAATGGACAGAAATTTGGGAAAACATAAGTGGGCACCTATATCCAAATCACTCAACCACAATGCTACAAAGGGATCAGAGATCTGGATGTCAAATTTTTAAAAAGAATTTCAGAAAGCAGGGAAAAACCTTTCTACTTGTGATTTAAAATGCAGCTATAGTAAAAGAAAGAACAGATTTATCTGGTTACATTTACAGTGATAACCAAAAAACTGAAATCAAAAGGCAAATGACAAAATCAAAAGGCAAAAAAAAATCAGAAGAAAATACTTGTATTATATATAAAAGACTAATCTTAAATTGTAAAGAACTCACACAAACATTGCAGAGGACTAAACATATGGGCTTCCCTGATGGCTCAGTTGGTAAAGAATCTGCCTACAATGTAGGAAACCCAGGTTCAGGTCCTGGGTTGGAAAGATCCCCTGGCAAAGGGATAGGCTACCCACTCCAGTATTCTTGAGGTCCCCTTGTGGCTTAGCTGAAGAATTGCCCTCAATGTGGAAGACCTGTGTTCAATCCCTGGGTTGGGAAGAACCCTTGGAGAAGGGAAAGGCTGCCCACTCTGGCCTGGAGAATTCTATGGAGTATATAGTCTATGGGGTTGCAAAGAGTCAGACAGGCGTGAGCGACTTTCACTTTTCTTTCCTTCAAACATATGAGAGAAAAATGAAAAAAGCCATTTACAAATATTTTAGAAAAATATGTGCTCAAGTGGCTCTTAAACCTGTGAAAAATACTCAACTTTATTCATAGTAAGAAATAAAAATAAAAATTATGCTAAATATTATTTCTTGCCTATCAGATATGAAAAAGTATCAGAATGCTCTATTGCAAAGTGTCTGAGAAAATTTTATATTTTATTCTATGATGATTAAATTCAAGGAATTCCTTTTAGAAGGAATTAGACATACTCAACAAAGCCATGTATTCATATACAAATATATTGTAAATGAAAAGTGTATTTAACATATAACAACATATACTACAACAAATGTAGTATCATGTAAGTACACACACATACACACATAATTGTATATATGCTTTCTATCTATGTCCACTGAGAGGGACTAGAAGCAGAATATACCAAGAAGAATAAACACATTTAGATCTAGATTGAAGGGCCCCCTATGTAAAATCATAAAAAGAAATAAAAATGACAATGTATGGATGTATAATATTTCAAAGCAAGAGAGTGATGAGGGAAGGAGGGAAGAAGAAATAGAGGAAAGAAAAAAGACTGATATAATTAAAAAAATAACTCATTTGAAAATCTTAATAGAATAATTGATTCAGGCAAAGATCATCAATGGATACAAAATCATTGGATAACGGCAGTTGTGAAACAGGTTATCTGCAAGATTTCAAAATATCAGTATGTGTATCATTTATTGAGAAGAAACAGCTACTTCTGAAATGCAGACATGATATATACCACCTTAGTCAAATAATCATATTTAGCTTCATTAATAATGAAACACACTGATATCATTTGACTTCTGATGTGATTAAATGAGAAGTATGTATCATTACCTACGTAGCACCTTGCTAAAAATGTATAGCTTGCAGTAGTCATAGGGAAGCAACAAAACCTAGACTGTGATATACTAAACACAATTGAATTAAACTCTCAAAAGTGTTGAAAATATGAAAGGCAAAACTAATTGGGGTACTGGTGTAGATCAAAGGAAACAAAATAATCATAAAGTATAATTCTTGTTTGATTTCTATGGAGAGGTGCTGAAGGTGCAAAGGAACTAGTGGCTTACAAAGGAATCATTGAAATATTTACCAAAATGTGAATATAAGCTCTATATTGGTAACAGGGGCTTCCCTGGTGGTTCAGACAGTAAAGAATTTGCTTGCCATGTGGGATATACAAAGGTTCGATCCTTAGGTCAGGAAAAGTGTTCAAGTACTTGGATGTGATAATATTGAGATTTTGCAGAAGACTGTCCTTTTCTTAGCAGACATTTTCCATGATATCCAATGAACATAGTAACTTCAATAACTTCAACTTAATTTCAATGGTTCAAACTGACAGAAAGTGAGAAATATTAAATTAATATCAAGAGATGCTAGATTTAAGTAAATAACATTTGAGTATCTAATGAAATATTCTTTCAAATCTTTTCTGTAATTTTGAAATTTTCTTAAAAGCTGGAAAAATCAAATATAGGTACTGAAACCTTCTAAAATTTTTGGTTGTTTAGATTTTGATATTCACTGGACTTAAAGTTATTTCAAATGATAACTATCATCAAGAAAAATCTAAAATTGGAGATACTACATAACAATCATAAGGTTCTCTTGATTCTGTTTTAATAGCTTACACTATTTTTTGAAAGTAAGTACATATTTTATGAAACTGATGGTAATATTCAGATTGGGATTTTTAAATTATAAATTATTAGTATACTTATAAAATGTTAATTATATACTGAATTAATACAATTAATAATTTCTTTATTAATTTAGAAAATAGTTTCCATCTGAAATTTTCTGAATTTTCCTATGTAAAATTTTATAAGTTTAAGTTTGTCTCAGTAAGTAAGAAACTATTGCAGAAACACCAAGAGAGTCAATTTTGAAATTAAAAAGATAGGTTTTATTTATATACCTTTCAAAGCAAACTGCATCTTATGCAGAATATACCCTATGTAATTGTAATACTTTCCAAAAATTAAGACCTTTTGATTTTATTGCATTATGGTACTCTCTATAAAGATTACTTGCTTGTCAGTAATTGAGTATATCAAAATTTTTTTCATTGTAACTCCAAAGTGTGAAATTTATCAATCGATCAATTATATGTAGAAATATCCAAAGTGCTCAATGGACATCAATTTGTGTTTCATAACATTTTTGTGTAGAGTTAAATGTTTCAATGTTCCCTGGATATGATATAAATGGGTTTCCATTTCCTATTATTCAAGATATCCTAGTGTGATGATTTAAAAATTACTAAATTTTAAAGGTTATGGTCTTACACACACACATGTGCACACATATTCTGTAGTATTGTTGCACTGACATGCATGACATACATGTCTGCTTAGTTGGGTCTGACTCTTTGTGACTCTATGGACTGGAGCCATGGAATTTCCCAGGCAAGAATACTGGATTTGGTTGCCATTTCATACTCTATGGGATCTTCCTGTCCCAGGGATCAAGCCCTCATATCATGAATCTCCTGCTTTAGAAGGAAGATTCCTTACCACTGTACCACCTAGGAAGCCCCTATTGTCATAATGTCCCAATTTAAGAATTGTTCCAAACATGTTTTGTTCACACATGACCTCCTAATCACTGTATATTACCTTATGCAGTAAAAGATGTGATAAAGTTAAGATTCTTAAGAGAAGGATATTATCCTGGACTATTTAGGTGGCCCCTAAATACAATCACATGCATCATTATACCAGACAAGTAGAGAGATTTTTAAGACACATACAAATAAATATGATATGTGAATATGGAGGCAGAGATTGGGGCAAAGCATCTACAAGCTAAGGAATGTCAACAAGAGCTGGAAGAGGCAACAAAAGAAAAAAAAAATACTTTGGACCTCTGGAACTGTGAAAGAATTAATTTCTGTTGTTTTAAGCCATCCAATCTAGTTTTTAATAACTTATTATAGCAACCCTAGGAAATTCATATTACTGGGTAACTTAACCAGGATAGCTAAAAAAAATCACACAAAATGGATCAATGTATGTGATGATAAACCAACAAAAACTATCCAATCTGGAGAACACAGACAAAGATGACAAAAGAAAAGATTCACAGATTATTTGGAAAATACCAGCATTCTAACATATGTGTAATTTTGGGTCACAGAAAGAGACAACTAGGTAAAATGACAAGACTTTTTTGAAGAAATAATGTCTAAAAACTCCCCAAATTTGTTTTGAAAATTTATAGATTCAAAAAAGCTTAATAAACTCCAGGAGGATAAACATAAAAAGAAAAGTTTCTAGACACATTTAAATTATTAAGAGTAAAGTCAAAATGAAAACTCTTAAAATCAGACAGAAAAGTATGATATATTATATACAAGGAATAAGACTTTTTACTTTTTAACAAGCCAAACGGCTTTGGAATTACATAAAATTCTATAAATCAATAATTTTTATTTAATAAAGCTGTCCTTAAAAACTGAAACTAAAAGACATTTCACTATAAACAAAATTTATCTGAAAATGGATCACAGACCTAATCTCAGAGTTAAAATATTTAACCTCCACAGGAAACTGAAGAAAACATATGAATTGAGTATTCTAAAAAGATTTCTTAGAATACAAAAGATTTGAACCACAGGAAAAAATATTCAAATTAGACACAGTTAATTTACAATTTTTGTTTTTCAAAACAAACATTTAAGAAAATAAATAGACAAATCACAGATTGGGTAAAATTAATTGGATACCAAAGTTAAACAAAGCTTTGTATCCAGAATATTAAACACTTACACACCTGAATAAGAGTTAAGACACTACACAAAAAAGGTTATGAATGTAGTAAGTAAGTTTATGAAAAGATGTTCAGCAAAATCGGTAATGAAGAGTATGCAAATTAAAAGCACAGAGAAATGCTACTATAGACTCACTATTTAGAATTAGAAACAGGCAATATCCAAATATCGTCAAAAATTTGGAGGAACTCGAGCCTTCATACACTGCTGGTAGGAGTACACACATATAAATTATACAGTCACTTTGGAAAACAGCTTGGCCACTTTTACAAATAAAGAATATATCCTTAGCATATGATACAAACATTTAATTACCAGGAAATAAACACATATCCAAAGAAATATTTTTGTGTGTAAATTTATAGCAGCATTATTTCTAACAGCCAAAACCTGAAACAACCAAAATGTCCATCAACATGTGATAGATAAATGCAATATTGTATATCCATACCCAAGTTAATAACTGAACAACTGAATAATCATTCCTTAAACTCAGCAAACTATAAATTCATAACATAAGTTGTATAATAGACAACACAAAAATAAAATTTAACTTGATAAACTGTCATAAATGTATTCTAAGTTTTTGTAGCTAATAAACTTTCTCACATGGCAATAATCAACACAATTTAATTAACACAAATGTACAAACGTACATGTAAAGAAGTCTTCCTTGGGAACATAAAGGAAAACGTATGATGTTATCTCCTACATTCAAGGGACTAAAATATTAATATTTTCCCCTACTGATCTTAATCTTCCTGAGGAGGAACTGCTTTAGGTGTGCAACTTCTATATGACAGTTATTGGTTTAGATTCTATACATGCATGATTAAGTTAACACAGACTTTTATAAAATGTGCAAGTTATAATAAATATTATACACATGGCCTTAATATAGCAATGACCTTGGTGGTCAAACAGAAAGCAGACAAACTGGAATGTGAATTGGACATCAAAGTATGTTGTTTTCTTTTGTTTTTTGGCTTTTGTTCTCTTAAATATGACACTAAAGATACCTTTATAATAGTCACCAAAATGTAACTATCAGGACCTAAAATTCAGACCATCTGTGTTGACATGGCTTAACCGTTTATTTTGGGAAATTACTGTAAACCAATTTATCTGGACAAACAGTTTACTTCTGGCAAAAATCTCTCCAATTAGGACAACTGTTGATTTAAGAAGGCCTTCATATCTCTCCTAGTTCTTCTCTAGAACTCTACATTCAGTTGGGTATATCTTTCCCTTTCTCCCTTGGGTTTTGCTTCTCTTCTTTCCTCACCTATGTGTAAAGCCTTCTCAAACAAATTTTCGTGCAAGGATGGGCATGATAAAGGACAGAAACTATAATGATCTAACAGAAGAAGAGATTAAGAAGAGGTGGCAAGAAAATACTGAAGAACTATACAAGAAAGGTCTCAGTGACCTGGATAGCCATGATTGTGTATCACTCACCTAGAGCCAGATATCCTGGATTGAGAAGTCAAGTGGGCCTTAGGAAGCATTACTACCAACAAAACTAGAGGAGAGGATAGAATTCCAGCTGAGCTGTTTAAAATCCTAAAAGATGCTGCTGCTAAAGGGCTGTACTCAATACACCAGCAAATTCAGAAAACTTAGCAGTGGCCACAGGACTGGAAAACGTCAGTTTTCATTCCAATCCTAAATACAGGCAATGCTAAAGAAGGTTCTAACTACCATACAATTGCCCAAATTTCATGGGCTCAAAAATCCTTCAATCTAGGCTTTAGCAGTATGTGAACTGAGAACTTTCAGATATACAAGCTGAATTTAGAAAAGGCAGAGGAACCAGGGATCAAATTGTTAAAGTTTGTTGAATCGTAGAGAAAGCAAGGGAATTCCAGAAAAACAAAAAACAAACAAAACTACTTCTGCTTCACTGACTACATGAAATCGTTTGACAGTGTGGATAACAACAAACTGTGGAACATTCTTAAAGAAATGGGAATAACAGACCACCTTACCTGCCTCCTGAGAAACCTGTATGCAGATCAAGGAGCAACAGTTATAACCTTACATGGAAAAACTGACTGGTTCAAAACTTGGAAAGGAGTATGACAAGCCTGAATATTGTCACCCTTTTTATTTAACTTATATGCAGAGTACATCATGTGAAATGCCAGACTGGATGACTGCATGACTGGAGAGGACTCAAGCTGAAGTCCTCCAGTCCTCTTGAGCTGGACTCAAGCTTGCCAGGAAAAATATCAACAACCTCGGATATGTCGATGATGCCACTCTAATGGAAGAAGGTGGAGAGGAACTAAAGAGCTTCTTGATGAAGGTGAAAGAGGAGAGGGAAAAAGCTGGCTTAAAACTCAACATTCTGAAAACTAAGATCATGACATCAGGTCCACAGAATGTGAAAATGTGGAAGCAGTGACAGATTTTATTTTTTGGGCCCCCAAATCACTGCAAACTGCAGCCATGCAATTAAAAGACACTTGCTCCTTGGAAGGAAAGCTATGATAAACCTAGCAGCATATTAAAAAGCAAAGTCATCCAAAGCTGGATAGCCAAAGCTATGATTTTTCCAGTAGTCGTGTACGGATGTGAGAGATGGACAATAAAGAAGGTTGAGCACTGAAGAATTAATGCTTTCAAACTGTGGTGCTGGAGAAATCTCTTGAGAGTCCCTTGGACTGCAAGGAGATCAAACCAGTCGATCCTAAAGGAAATCAGTCCTGAATTTTCATTGGAAGGACTGATGCTGAAGCTGAAGTTCCAATATTTTGGCCACCTGATACGAAAAGCTGACTTACTGGGAAAGACTCTAATTCTGGGAAAGATTGAAGGCAAAAGGAGAAGAGGGTGACAGAGGATGAGATGTTTGGATGACATCACTGACTCAATGGACATAAATTTGAGCAAACTCTGGGAGATAGTGAATGACAGGGAAACCTGGTTTGGGCTACAGTCCAAGGGGTCTCGAAGATTCAGACATGACTTAGCGACTGAACTACAACAACATTGGGACAACATATGGCTCATCTGGCCAAACAACTCACTTTTGAAACACCAGTGTATTTATTAGGTCTTACTTCAAGCCTCTTGATGCTGTGTATTCAAATGCTAAACAGTTGTATCACAGATTTTCTCCATCTTAGTTACGCATTCTTGCCCACACCTCAAAATTTTATAAATATTACCCACTGACTGCCTCATCCTGAGAAACTTCTAATACGCTTTCAATGTAATGGTTTGTTGCAGCAGGCAGTTCTTACAGGACAAACTTTGGCTTAAGTATTCTATTTAAAATGCATGAGAATTTTCTTATTGTATTTATTTGTTTATTTGGTTATTCTCTGAGAGTGTGACTTAGTAGTAGATCCCACTATCAAAATTTCCATTGAATTTGTTGGATCTTCAATTCCAGGCAGCCAACCGATAGCATGGGAGCCTAAGCCATGAAGTATGCCAACAACATATATAATCAACCATTCTTATTCTTTCATAATTTAAGTGTATGTCTCCTCCAAGCCAGATGCTAGCATTTTAGAAAATATGTATTTCACATCTTAAATCTAATTCGTAAATTTCTAAGTGGCAAAATTTAACCAGAGATAATTTTAAATTACAGGAGGATTTAGGAAACATAAATAAAACTGTTCATTTGAGAGATGTCTTAAAAAGGGAACAAAATTCCAAACACCTATTGATCTCCACTTTTTGATTAGTATGAGGGAGCTTCTAAATTCTATAATTTTATAACACTGCATCCTTAACATTTCCCTTAAAATAAGTAGAATCTGGGAAAATGTTAAGATCATTCTCTCAGGCCTTCCACAGTTACCTGAACAAGACAGCTTTCATCCTACTCTTGCTCTTTTGTTACGTAAATGCCCCTCCATACACTCTTCCTACACTCCTCTTCCTAACCCACTCTCTTCTAGTTCTGGGGGACAAGAGATTCACAAAGATAAACTGTCTAAAAAAGTTAGTGCCAATTCAAAACAGGGCAAGCCCATTATGATTGATTTTAAGCCTTAATCTCAGTTGGGCTGTAAACCATTGTTAAAGACTTTCATAGACAAGATAGAAATAAATAGACAGAACAATGTAGGATAGATCTAGAAACACATAATCAAGGGTTCCCTGATCTGTATCAATAGGTTCATGTGTTACTAGGAACCTCATATGCAAAAATTTATAGAGGAAGGAAATAATGAAGGTGACCTAAGATCCCAGGTTTGTTTGATTCTTTATTTTGTATATGAACATCTCATTGTTGGAGCACTGTTTATTGAAAAGACTAGTCATTTTTTTATTGAATTGCCTTTGACCTTTGTTTAAAAGAATCAGTTAATTATGGGAATCTGTTTCTGGCTTCGATTGCCTTGATCCATGTATCCATACCTCATCAACCCAATACTGTCTTGATTACCATAGATGTATAAGCAAAAGACACATTTTTAAATCTTAACTTTTCCACAGATCCTGTAAGTTTAACTTAAATTTTCCCACAAAATGTTTGCATATTTAATTTTTCCCTGCCTGGTTTCCTTACGTGGGAATCAGTTATTAAGTTTAGCTTGCATTCCTAGAATATAGTGGGTAAAACTGAACCAAGAGGAACCATCTTTCACTTTAGAAGATGAGTAGGAACATATTGAAAACATTTGCAAGCAATGATAGGACCATATGGTGGGGGGAAGGGAAGAGGAGGAAAGAAGCCACTGTGGGGCACTGTGAGAAGAGGAAGTAGGGGTAATTTAGCATGTGCAATATGGACAAGAAGAGGAACAGTACTGCGGTAAAATATTTTGCTCTCCTGACATGTTCTCTCTTTCAAGGATAACCTACTGACATCTAACCAAGCAAGTTCACAGTATGGATGAATGTAATACACATAGGATGCAACAAATCCTTATAGTAACATTTCCAACCAGAGTTTTCTTATGTAAAAAAAGATTCATGAAATAGAAAAGATTTTAAATGGTACTTTTTCTACAAACATAGCCACCAGATTGCAGAGCTAAAGTCCTTCTGTTCCACTGATAAATGTCCCTTTACAGAGATTTGGCTCCCATATGGTCATTCTATCTCCATCATCCACTTTCCCAAAAGAAATAATACAGGCTGCTGATTTCTTTCCTCTATCCTGAATATATTTAGCTTTCTTTTGCAATACTTCACACCGAGAGTCCAACTCTGAGTCAAGCTAGAACAGCTTCATCTCATTCATTTTGCATGAAACTCTCCTACATTTTTTTAATATTAAGGCAATTTGGAAATACTTTTGTAAGCATTTCACTATTATGATAAACAATTTCACAATAGTTTTCAAAGAAACAATTATAAATGTCTTTCCATCTACTCTATTTTTTTTTTTTTTTTAGCCCCTTTCTCTTAAATCAGCATAGCTTGAGTTTGAGCACAGACTCCATTTTTGCTGAGTTAATATCTTCAGTTTGTTCCAATTTAGTCCCTGGACAGTCTTTTTCTTACTTATTATGTAATTCTTTCTTTTTTTTTATGTAATTCTTTCAAAAGACACTAGTTTTTATGATTCCAGGAATTTTCAAATTGCACTAATTTAAAAAATCAATGGATGTCTGATAGCCACTGGCTATAGATCCTACTTGAGTGCTGAATCTTAAGTGTTCTGTGGTGGTGGTTTAATCGTTAGGTCATGTCCAACTCTTGCGACCCAATGGACTGTAGCCTGCCAGGCTTCTCTGTCCATGGGATTTTCCAGGCAAGAATACTGAAGTGGGCTGCCATTTCTTTCTTCAGGGGATCTTCTCAACCCAGAAATCGAACCTGGGTCTCCTATATGGTAGGCAGATTCTTTACTGACTAAGTTATAAGCGAAGCCCTAAGTGTGCTGTATGTGTATTTGCTAGGTTGCTTGCATCCTACTAAGCAGAGTACATGCCTAATCCTACTAATTTAAAAACTCTGCAGACATCACAAAATGGCCAAATAAAATAAATCACACTGCTATAAAACTCTAGTAATCTACTCTTGTAGCTTTGCAGTGTCCCATTACCATTAGGATTTTAAGTCATAAAATATACAGCCCACCTGAAGTGCATAATGGGGTCTGGAGAGTTTTATTTAGATGCTTCTCTCTTCTGGAGTTTTCCCTTTTTATTTATTTCTTCTTTCCTTTTTTCATGCCTTATTTCCTTCTTTCACTTCTATCCTTTTTCTTCCCTTCCATATATCTTTCTATATAAAAAAGAAAATACAAAAACCACATTTGTAGTTCTAAATGACATGTTACTGGCCCTTCCTTTAGGATTACATTGAGTATCACTGCTTGTTCTGTTCTTATGGACTGTTTACAAATTCAAAACTGTATAAACTGAGTCAGAGATAAACTTAAGGCATAAATTCAATATCTAGGACAAATGCATGAATACCCACATATAAATACACACAGAGGAGTATTAGCCTGGACATTCCAGCATTGTTCCTAAGAGAATCATAACCAAAATGAAGATATTTACAAGTTTTGATATAACTATTTTAATGATAAATTTAACTTAGTAAATATTTTAGATATGTATCCTATCTGTCAAATTTTGGTTCCACAAAAGGAAAATATAGCTGATTTGTTACACTGACTGTTGGAAAATAATGTTCTATAACATCGGATTTAGAAGCATTAAAAATTCTTCTGGGATCATCATTTCAGTGATCACATTGCTTTTTGAAAATGAAGATATGCTTGTATTTCATAACATGATGCATTATCTTGGACTGCTGGTGCTATGTTTATCAACAGGTTACATCTTTGAGGAATCAATTACCATAATACCTACTATAAAGACATGCATAAATCAATAGAGGGTTCATGCTCCAATCATGAATGACAATTCCACAAATAAGTCTATATGAATGTTAGAAATATGTCTTTACACTTTGCTTTTACCTCAAGCAAATCTAGGCAATTTTTAAAGAATAAGAATATATGTTATACTATTGCATAATGTCATTCAGTGCTAAAGTTTATTCTTCACCTATCATCTGCTCTCAAGCCCCAGTGAAAATTTTAGTGTCTATGTCCTAAACTCTCTGATCTTGAATTTTCAGAAGAAATTTAAGTGACTTAAATAGAGGTTAAAGGATTTCTTCAGCTTTTGTGAAACAGAGCATCTGAAGATGTATAGCTTCCTAATTGAAGCAGTCAGAGTTTTGACAGCATAGGGGAGACCTGAGTAGCTGCCTTCATTGTTTTGATTTAGGTAGTGATTTTTGACTTTAAGCAAAACTCATAGTTGCGGGTCATGTCTTTTGCTCGGGGTTATGATAAGCATCAGAACAGTTTTTCCAAGAATTACTTTTGGAAGCCTCACAGTGTATAAGCAGCTCATGGTTCCCAAGATAAGGCAGAAAGAGAGCAGAAAGGAAAAGAAATTGAGTATATGGGGGCCAAGTGGGAAAGGGTCAAAAGATAGAAGGCAAGAAAGAAAAAGGCAAGCTCTATTGTGTTTATTTAGTCCTTTTACATCTTATATTTTGGCCCTCTGCTGCAAGTGTGAATGGACGGTCTTCTCTGGTATATCTCCCCATGTTGATCAAATCATGTATTTACATGTCTGGAACAGTTTAGTTATGTAGACCTTTATTTATTTATTTATTTTTTAATTAATTTTATTTTATTTTTAAACTTTACATAATTGTATTAGTATGTAGACCTTTAAATGGATAAGAGGGGAGTGGCCAAAAAAAAAAGACCACCTAAGTATTTCAAACTGTTCCCACAACTAGTCAGTTGAATTATCTCACCAGAAAAGATAATTACATGAAGGCATTGCTTTGCTATGTCAATTTCACTTGCGTTAGAACCCCCATCCCTTTCCCATGGATGCACACACAGATTTCAAATTCATAAGCAAAATTTTCATTTTATTAAAAATTCATAGATGGTAAGAAAGAGAGAAACACTCAGAAAGAGGTGGGAAGCTTTTGTTTTTCCTTTCTCTAAAATGAAGATGATCAAAGGAAGCATCCAAGAATTGACTTGCGATATGCCAGGATGGAGAGTCCTTAGCTAAGGAAGGGACTTAGTTAAGGATCTTTAGCTAAAGAAAGGAAAATTCATGAGCCTCAGATAGAGCAGATGTGACCTCATAAACTCAGCAGTAGCAGGTACATTGAGTAATGTACTTAAAAGTTAATCTCACTTCAAAAAGTGTCTTTTAAAAGGATTGTTGATAATTTGTTTTATTTCAATAAAAACAAACCACATAACTAAAATTGGTCATTGTGTTTATTCTGCCAAGTATTAATGATTTATGATATTTTGACATTTTGTCTTTAAGTAATGACAGGTGGCAGTCTGCTTTTATGGAAGGGATGGTATGTCATTTTACTTATAGTACTTACTACCACTTGATTTTTTTTTTTTTTTTTTTTTTTGCTGTAGATTTCTCTGAACCAAAATGTGAGATCCAAGATACAGAGTTTTTGCTCATTTCTTTTACCATTATATTCCTAGGACACATTATAGGCATTCAATAGTTTTTAATTAATGAATAGCAATCATAATATCTTTATCACACTGCATCTGTAAATCCAAGATTTATTTCAATAAAAACAAACCATACACAGAACTTTCTTAAGTATGGAAAGGTGTGTGGACGCCTTGAAGTCTCCAAATAATGTTTTCAGGATGGATCATTTCAGGAGAAAAATATACTGATTGTACTGGGACCACAAAAATGTCTCAGAGTGCCTCATGTATTCTCAAATAACATCAGAAATCTGTTGCACAATCAGAGCTTTGTGTCAGGTACTGGGAATACAAAGATTCTAAGTTAGTATCTATTTCTAACAATGCTTCTAAAATTGCCTCAAAATTATTAAAATAATCTGTGAAAAAAAAACTATAAATGAGCTGTTATCACACCTCATCACCTTCAAGCCAACATATTGAAAAACAGAAATGGACACAGTAAATGACCTAAAGCAGATCTTTATAAGAAAGTGGCTATCCGAACTCCTCTGTTCATATTCAGACAGAAAACTCTCTGCTATCTCCTCTTCTTATAAGGACTTCAGTTTTATGGGATTAAGGCCTTACCCTCATGACTTAACCTTTCTTACCTCCATAAAGACCCTGTGTCCAAATCCAGTCATGCTGAGGATTAGAGCTTTAATGTAGAAATGTTGACAGAATACAGTTTATTCCATAGCATCAGTTCAGTTCAGTTCAGTCGCTCAGTCGTGTCCGACTCTGCGACCCCATGAATCACAGCACGCCAGGCCTCCCTGTCCATCACCAACTCCCAGAGTTCACTCAGACTCACGTCCATCAAGTCAGTGATGCCATCCAGCCATCTCATCCTCTATCATCCCCTTCTCCTCCTGCCCCCAATCCCTCCCAGCATCAGGGTCTTTTCCAATGAGTTAACTCTTTGCATGAGGTGGCCAAAGTACTGGAGTTTCAGCTTTAGCATCATTCCTTCCAAAGAAATCCCAGGGCTGATCTCCTTCAGAATGGACTGGTTGGATCTCCTTGCAATCCAAGGGACTCTCAAGAGTCTTCTCCAACACCACAGTTCAAAAACATCAATTCTTTGGCGCTCAGTCTTCTTCACAGTCCAACTCTCACATCCATACATGACCACAGGAAAAACCATAGCCTTGACTAGATGGACCTTTGTTGGCAAAGTAATGTCTCTGCTTTTGAATATGCTATCTAGGTTTGTCATAACTTTCCTTCCAAGGAGTAGGCATCTTTTAATTTCATGGCTGCAGTCACCATCTGCAGTGATTTTGGAGCCCCCAAAAATAAAATCTGACACTATTTCCACTGTTTCCCCATCTATTTCCCATGAAGTGATGGGACCGGATGCCATGATCTTCATTTTCTGAATGTTGAGCTTTAAGCCAACTTTTTCATTCTCTACTTTCACTTTCATCAAGAGGCTTTTCAATTCCTCTTCACTTTCTGCCATAAGGGTGGTGTCATCTGCATATCTGAGGTTATTGATATTTCTCCCAGCAATCTTGATTCCAGCTTGTGTTTCTTCCAGTCCAACGTTTCTCATGATGTACTCTGCATAGAAGTTAAATAAGCAGGGTGACAATATACAGCCTTGACATACTCCTTTTCCTATTTGGAACCAGTCTGTTGTTCCATGTCCAGTTCTAACTGTTGCTTCCTGACCTGCCTACAGATTTCTCAAGAGGCAGATCTGGTGGTCTGGTATTCCCATCTCTTTCAGAATTTTCCACAGTTTATTGTGATCCACACAGTCAAAGGCTTTGGCATAGTCAATAAAGCAGAAATAGATGTTTTTCTGGAACTCTCTTGCTTTTTCCATGATCCAGCAGATGTTGGCAATTTGATCTCTGGTTCCTCTGCCTTTTCTAAAACCAGCTTGAACATCAGGAAGTTCACGGTTCACATATTGCTGAAGCCTGGCTTGGAGAATTTTGAGCATTACTTTACTAGTGTGTGAGATGAGTGCAATTGTGCGGTAGTTTGAGCATTCTTTGGCATTGCCTTTCTTTGGGATTGGAATGAAAACTGACCTTTTCCAGTCCTGTGGCCACTGCTGAGTTTTCCAAATTTGCTGGCATATTGAGTGCAGCACTTTCACAGCATCATCTTTCAGGATTTGAAATAGCTCCACTGGAATTCGATCACCTCCACTAGCTGTGTTCGTAGTGATGCTTTCTAAGGCCCACTTGACTTCACATTCCAGGATGTCTGGCTCTAGGTGAGTGATCACACCATCATGATTATCTAGGTCATGAAGATCTTTTTTGTACAGTTCTTCTGTGTATTCTTGCCACTTTTCTTGGTATCTTCTGCTTCTGTTAGGTCCATACCATTTCTGTCCTTTATCGAGCCCATCTTTGCATGAAATGTTCCTTTGATATCTCTGATTTTCTTGAAGAGATCTCTAGTCTTTCCCATTCTGTGGGAATACAAATAGCTGTGAAAAGAAGAGAAGCGAAAAGCAAAGGAGAAAAGGAAAAATATAAGCATCTGAATGCAGAGTTCCAAAGAATAGCAAGAAGAGATAAGAAAGCCTTCCTCAGCAATCAATGCAAAGAAATAGAGGAAAACAACAGAATTCCATAGCATACTCCATGGTAAAAACAGTTAATAAATGTTTATCTGTGTCTGTTCTAGGTAGCTCCTGATATGCATGTAGGAGACTGGAAAAGTCTTCTCTGTGACATTTGGACAACCTAAAGTTTCCACCATGAGTTTGTTTCCCCAGTACAAGACCCATAATGTTATCTTACGGTAAACACTACCACATGTGCAGCAGGGAGCGCAGTCATGTTTAATACAACCGAAGCTATCAGACTTTTAAGGAAAATCTGTTTTTAGTTTATGAACCATATGAATGTGTTATCTATTCAAAAAGTTAAAACAAACAAAAAGCCTCCATAGAAGGGTTGCAAGTAAGAGCAAGCTCTATTTCCTATTAGTGATTATTAGGAAAAAGGCTACTAAAGATAATCAGAATAATTAGGAAGTTAGGCTATGCTACATCAAGATTATAAATCTCAGTATCTTAATGTATCAAAGCTGTGTTTCTCAATTATTATATGGATTAGGTAACAACCTAGATTAAATGTCCATCTGGTAACTCAAGAATTCAGGTGTCTTCTGTATTTTGATGCTGCCATTATGGAACATTAAAGAGTAGTGGCAAAGGAACAGAGACTGTGGAAGACTCATTGTTCTCAAGTAACTGAGACCGGAAGTGATATACTTCACTAACTTCTAACAAGCCATTGTCTACAAACTACTAATTCATAGCCCCAATTTAACTGTAATAGAATCTAGAATAAATACGGAAGCATGCAGAACATTTCAGATACTCTATAATCTATGCTAAACTGGGTTCCTTATAACTGCAAATACCACACCACACTATATTTAATAAAAGGAAATATCTACAAAAATCATTAATGTAATAAGATTGTGGATTTTCCACAATCATTTCAATCAAATGTCCGCAATGATAAAAGTCATAAAATATATTTGGAAGACTGTTGTTTCCACTTCATTTTTGTTCATCTATAAAACAAAAGTTATTATTTCCTAATAGTGATAGAGATGGATTAAGGTGAATTCCAGACAGTATAACTGTGATCAAAGAATCCACGCCTTATAAAATCAGTCTAAATACCCTCATAATAATAGGATTTAAAAGAATCCCTCCCAGTGTAACAGGCTAAGAGTGTCATGTGGAGAGAGTCTTCCCATTTGGAAAAAAAAAAAAAGAAAACTCTTAAGAAATCAGCAAAGGAAGGAGAGCTTTTTGTTGTTTTGGGTTAATTTTCTTTTCATTTGCTTTCTGTATTTATATTTATTAGGATTTTGCAAAATTATTTTAAAGGATGTGGTATTTTAATTAGATATTTTTTTCCCTCCAATTTCATTTAAGAAACTGCTATATACTTCAGTGATAAACATGCATCTAGTTCAAATTAGTTTTTCCCTTCACAAAGAAAAATCGTAACTTAGTTACCACTCTCAAAACTTCCTTTGTTGTAATTTTTTGAAGGATTGGTTCCCAAATAGTAATGAGCACTAGAATCGTTTCACATCTTGGTCAATAGAGATTTCTGGGATCTACCCTAGAGTTTCAGATTCAGTTGGTTTGGGATGGGGTCTGAGAATCTGCAATGGCAACAAGTTAATAGGTAAATGCTGATACTGCTTTCTAGGGACCACATTTGGAGAATAACTGTTATAAATTATCTGATATTCAGGTCATTATTTAAAGGTTCCTCTAAATCATCTAGCTCTTACAGATGGCATATCTTTCCAAAAAAAGGGGGGAGGGGCACTGTTATTGATTCTTTTAATCTCAGCATCTAACAACACATTGAAAAATGACAGATACTGATAAAGATTTTAATGAATGAAGTATCTATTCTATATCCTCATATCATCACATTTTAAAAATATACATAGTAAATCCTAAAATTTATTTCAGATTTATTTTAGGAAAAAACTCTTGAGAGTCCCTTGGACAGCAAGGAGATCAAACCAGTCAACCATAAAGGAAATAAACCTTGAATATTCACTGGGAGGACTGATGCAGAAACTGAAGCTCCAATAATTTGGCCACCTGCAACAAAGAGCTGACTCATTGGAAAATACCCCGATGCTTAGAAAGACTGAAGGCAGTAGGAGAAGAGGACGACAGAGGATGAGATGGTTGGATGGCATCACTGACTCCATGGACATGAGTTTGAGCAAGCTCTAGAGATGGCTAAGGACAGGGAAGCCTGGCGTGCTGCAGTCCATGGGGTTGCAGAGTCACATATGACTGAGCAACTGAACAACAACAATAAAAATTTATTTCAGTTATTTACAATAATAGATGATAAACCAAGGTTCTCATTGTACTAAGGTTTGTTCATCATACTAGACTCAGTTAATCCCCAACTTTATGCTATTATATGAACTGAAAGTGAATCATTTGCATCTTCATCAGTATAATAGATCAACTATAAACTATTCAGACTTAAATTGAAGAAAGTAGGGAAAATCACTGGACCATTCAGGTATGGCCTTAATTAATCCCTGATGATTATACAGTGGAGGTAACAAATAGATTCAAGGGATTAGATCTGATTGACAGAGTACCTGAAGAACTATAGATGGAGGTTGATAACATATACAGGAAGCAGTGACCAAAACCATCCACAAGGAAAGGAAATGCAAGAAGGCAAAGTGGTTGTCTGAAGGGGCCTTACAAATAGCTGAGAAAAGAAGTGAAAGGCAAAGGCGAAAGGGAAAGATATACCCAATTAAATGCAGAGTTCCAGAGAAAAGCAAGGAGAGATAAGAAATTCTTCTTAAGTGAACAATGCAAAGAAAGAGAAGAAACAACAGAATGTTAAAGACTAGGGATCTCTTCAAGAAAATCAGAGAAACAAAAGGAAAATACCATGCAAAAGTGAACATAATAAAGGACAGAAAGAACATGGGCCTAACAGAAAAACAAGAGTTTAAGAAGAGGTAGCAAGAGTACACAGAAGAACTGTACAAAAAGTGTCTTAATGACCTGGATAACAACGATGGTATATTCAATCACCTAGAGCCAGACATTCTGGAGTGTGAAGTCAAGTGGGCTTAGGAAACACTATTATGAACAAAGCAAGTGGAGGTAATGAAATTCCAGCTGAGCTATTTCAAATCCTAAAACATGATGCTGTTTAAGTGCTGCAGTCAATATGTCAGCATATTTGGAAAACTCAGCAATGGCCACAGAACTGGAAAAGTTCAGTTTTTATTTCAATACCAAAGAAAACCAGTGGCGAATGTTCAAACTACTTTTCAGTTGTGATTATTTCACATGTTAGCAAGGTAATGCTCAAAATCTTGCAAGCTAGGCTTCAACAGTATATGAACTAAGAATTTTCAGATGTACAAGCTGAATTTAGAAAAGGCAGAGGAAACAGAGATCAAATTGCTAACATCCATTGGATCATAAAAAAAGCAGATAATTTAAAAAAAAGTCTGTTTCATTGACTATGCTAAATCCTCTGTGTGGAGCACAAAAAAACTATGGAAAAATCTTAAAGAGCTGAGAATATCAAACCACCTTACCTACCTCCTGAGAAACCTGTATGCAGGTCAAGAAGCAACAGCTAAAACTGGACATAGAACGGACTGGTTGCAAATTGGGAAAGGAGTAAGTCAAGGTTGTATATTGTCACCCTGATTATTTAACTTATATGCAAAGTACATGATGCAAAATGTTGGGCTGGATGAAACACAAGCTGGAATCAAGATTTCTGGGAGAAATATCAACAACCTCAGATATGTAGACAGTACCTTCTAACTTCAAATAGCGAAGAAGAACTAAAGAGTCTCTTGATGAAGGTGAAGGAGGAGAGTGGAAAAGCTGATTTACAACTCATCATTCAAAACACTAAGGTTATGGCATCCAGTCCCATCACTTCATGGCAAATAGATGGGAAAGCAATGGAAACAGTTACAGACTTTATTTTCTTGGGGTCCAACATCATGGTAAATGTTGACTACAGCCTTGAAATTAAAAGACACTTGCTCCTTGCAAGAAAAGCTATGACAAACCCAGACAGCATATTAAAAACAGAGCCATTACTTTACTGACAAAGGTTTATATAGTCAAAGCTATGGTTTTTCCAGTAGTCATGTGCGCAGGTGAGAGTTGGACCATAAAGAAGGTGGAGCACCAAGGAATTGATACTTTTGAACAGTGATGCTGGAGGACTCTTGCCAGTCCCTTTGACTGCAAGGAGATCAGACCAGTCAATCTTAAAGGAATCAACCCTGAATAGTCATTGTAAGGACTGAGCTGAAGTTTCTTCTTCAGTACTTTGGCCACTTGATGGGAAGAACCAACTCATTGCAAAACATCCTGATGCTAGGAAAGATTGATGGCAAGAGGAGAAGGGGGTGACAGAGATGGTTGGAGGGTATCACCAACTCAATGGAAATGAGTTTGAATAAATTCTGCTAGATAGTGAAGGACAGGGAAGCCTAGTGTGCTGCAGTCCATGGAGTCACATAGAGTCAGACATGACTTAGTTACTGAACACTGATAAGGTATTAAGATCAAACATTTTGATGAGGAAAAGGATGGAAGCAGTAATGGATAATTGAAGGAGTTTGTGGCAATGTAATGGGAGACATAGTTCTTAGTTAATCCCACAGGGAGCCTTGAAGTTTGAAAAGTTCTTCAGTGGTTTACCATGTTGAATAGAGGGGGTTGAATACATATTAAGTAGTCATTAGATTTAAGCTGTCCCTGAGAAGGGAAAGTGACTTGGGCAAGGCAGCTGTCTCTAACTAAGGTCAATCTCCAGAGAGCTCAGAATAAACATTTCTGTATGTATGTGTGTATACACACACACATATAAACCCATATACATATGGGCTTCCCTCTCAGATGGTAAAGAATCTGCCTGCAATGCAGGAGATCCCCAGAGAAGGGAAGGCTATCCACTCCAGTATTCTTGTCTAAAGAACTCCATGGACACAGAAGCCTGGCAGGCAACAAGAGTTTCATAGGGTCACGAAGAGTCAGACACAATTGAGCAACTAACACTTTCACTTTCTTGTGTGTGTGTGTGTATTATTTAATATCAAACAAGTAGTGTTTAATAATAAACATTTACCATATGTAATAAGTAATTCAGGTATACAACTGTATTTTAAGTTGAGATATGTAGCTAAACTTTAACTTAAAGGAAAATGCCTTCTATTATTTATATGTGCCTATAAGAAGTACTTTTGTTTATTGACTACCTAAATATTGAAAATTAAAAGCCTAATACATCCTTTTTCTGAGACACAATGGACATTAAAAAACTAACACTGACTTTTTTACAACTATCTCATGGACATGGTTAAAATGTGAAACATTCTCATATTTATTATTGATGTCATTTTGTCTAGCAAGTCAGTGATAGTTTTATTTGCTATCTAGAGTCACTACTGGCTTGGGATGGAAAACGGTGCAAAACAGATAGTTTCCTATATACAGTAAGACACTCAACTATTTTGGGTACCTACATTAAGTGGTCAATATGATGGCTTTACTCCAAATGAGACTCAAACTTCTCTAGCATCATAACAATAGATTGAAGAACATAAATAACAGATCATCCCAGGGAATAAGAGTTATAGAATCAAGAAACCATACTATC
Source organism: Bos grunniens (assembly GCF_055505025.1). Taxonomy (NCBI): domain Eukaryota; kingdom Metazoa; phylum Chordata; class Mammalia; order Artiodactyla; family Bovidae; genus Bos; species Bos grunniens. The sequence continues at coordinate 82,493,554 of NC_141166.1, forward strand.
CATTCTTACTATAATAACAAAGAGAAAGGGGGATGTTGTACATTACAACCTAACCAGTTAGAGATGAGAAGCATTAGATGGGCTGTACTTCAGTATGCCTCTTAGTGTAATGGGAAGCATCAAAACAAATATCTCCATATGGAGGTAGGTGTAAATGTATTCCCTATAGTAACACTTAACTCATTTACTTATCACTCAGACTCATTATTCACTTACCAGCATATGCCTATTGGATGTGTACTACTTACCGAAAATATTAGTGACTAAATGGAAAAAGTTTTTATATGTAGGTGAACAGAGTCATTGTTTGGTATAAAAAGAATAGAGTATTTTTTCTTTTAATCTTTTCATATATGTCTATTTTTGTTATTTCTAATCTAAAATAAATGAACCAAATATTACAAATCTTCCCTTGTTCAAGTTCTCATCTTTAACATTCTTTTAACTACCATGCCTTTCACTTTAAGTTCTATGTTGCCTCTAGAGAATACATTGTATCTTATGATTATCCATGTTCAAAATGTTCAATAGATCTTCATTGCCAGTGTGATAGTAAAATGTTTTGTTTCAAAGTACTTTACACTCTCATGACCTGTCACGCCCCCAAACCATAATTCCATTTAACTTTCAGTTGTGGTCCTTGAAAGTGAAGCCATGACATTCTTTTGCTCTCTTATACCACTTTTGTTGTTGTGTCTCATAATTCTTCTGTAAAAGATGTTTCCTGTATGTAGCATGAATGGCTACTCACGCTTCCTGAACTTATCTCAAATGTTATCCTCTCACTGTGATATTCTCTTACGTCTTTAGGCTTATTCAGCTGGGTCCCGCCACTGTGTTGCCATGGCATGATATACACATCACTCTTATCATATATGTTTCTTTTTTCCTGTGTATTGTAAGTTCCTCAAGATTAAGAGCATGTTTTACCCATCTTTGGCTCCCTTAGGCCTATATTTATTGGTATCATGTAAGCACCTCATGCAAAGAGTTGACTCATTGGAAAAGACCCTGATGCTGGGAGGGATTGGGGGCAGGAGGAGAAGGGGATGACAGAGGAAGAGATGGCTGGATGGCATCACTGACTCAATGGACATGAGTCTGAGTGAACTCTGGGAGTTGGTGATGTACAGGGAGGCCTGGTGTGCTGTGATTCATGGGGTTGCAAAGAGTAGAACACGACTGAGCGACTGAACTGAACTGAACTGAAGCATATTATGAATGTCTATTCAATTAATGTCACAGAGAATACTAAAGTCTGTGATCTAACACATTTTGATTAAGCTCATATATAGCAGTTACAGTATTTCTGAGGACTAAAATTATATATTTACTCTTGTTATTCATGATTAAAAGCTCTGACTACATATGTGTTTCTCTGGGAAGTAGCTTATTTCTCAGTACCAGGCAGTAGTAGAACACTACAGATGAAATGGAAATAAAGGAAGAGGAGGGCTTGGGGTTCAAAAATAATTAAAAAATATTCCTCAAGCATTGGCTAGGTTCAAGGCATTGTGCTCATTTCTAGCAGAATTCCATCCCTGCCTTTAATGCACTTATAAGAAATTTGAGAGGCAGTGATATCAGGCTTATTGAATATAAAAGATTATTTTTAAAAGGCCTGACACTGGTAGGCAATGCAAAAAAGAAAAATGATAGAAAAGTCATGAAGAAAATAAGCAATAATTTGAATATTTTATATTTATCTTCATTTATGAAATATTTTTAAATCTTAAGTGAATGGGTAATTGTGACAACGTTTATTTTAAATATAATGATCAAATAAGGCTTTGTATATGCATATATCAGGAAGATAACATAGGTTAAAGTTTTAAAATTTGATTTTTATCAACTTCAGTCAACCCAAATAAAAATATAAAATACCCTCAACTGTATATCTAAAAATATGACAGATTATTATTGTATTCAGCATTAATTATTATATTTTTCAGCAAAACAAAGTAGGAACAGACAGGCAATTGTAGATATAAGTATATTCTTTTTTAAAAAAATTATTTTTGAAGTGAGAGTTTAATTATGAGGAGATAACTAGAAGTGTTATGACCTGACTTCAAATTAATATATGATTAAATTTCACAACACAGCATAGAGCTATAACTGGAATGAACAGTTTGATGAATTAAAATTACTTAGCAATAGATATTAAACTAAGCAACTATTAAATTGCTTATTCCTTAGGATTTAATATCAGGTGCCAGAGGATTAGTATGAATTTTCCACAAACACAAGCCTGGTAGACTTTCAGAGACTTGGGACTGTGGCTGAACAATTCTTGATCACAATTTATACTAGCCATACCCTTTTAGATATGTGATGATGTTTTATATACCGCTACAAATCACTAATGGTACTGAAAACATAAGTAGTTAATGTTCCTGATCTAGATTTTTAAAGGCCAAAGGGAGGAATTGAAATCAGTTAAATATTAAAAACAATAGAATAAACTTTAGCATTTGAAAATGTGGAAGAAACAAACACACGGCAAAGATTTGGAAGAGAATCATTCTGAGCCAGAGGGAGGAATTTCTAGTCAGCAGATAATAACAGACATCCTTAGTGGAGGGTACGCTTGGGAAGGAGAAAGGAGGCTGGGCTGGGGACTCAACGGTGATTTAAATCATTACATTCAAGACACTGTGCCAGTTGCTACAAGAGTACAATCCCTTCTTCAATGTGTTTGTAAGAAAGTAGATAGGTATAAGTAGGCTGGTGAAATGTAACAGAGAATGTGGTGAATGCCTTAACAAAACTAAAATTTATAATGTACTTTAAGATATATCTCACTCTATGAACAAATGGGAGAGATGACCAAAACCTTTAAGGAGGGAGGTATCTTTGAAATAGCCTTGGCAGCATAGGTTCAGGTATTGGTAGTGATGAATGGGATAAAGGCCAATAACCTAGTTCTTGGTTGATAAATGCAGAAGTTGGTTGCTAGTTGCTTGATGAATGCGGAAGTAGCCCTGAAAACTTAATCTGGGGGGCTAAGTTTTGATCTTCACTCTACCAACTATCCATTGAATTATGGATGAGTCACCTAGCCCTTGTAGACCTAGTCTTCTCAGTGACACACAGAAGAAATTGAATTAGAAAATCATTAAGATCATACCTATTCTAAAATACTCTAGAGAATGCATTGGTTGGTTCCTGTTTGGAATGGCCTAGAATGGTAAGTTAACAAATTTCTTTTTAATCTGCAGACAACAGAAATTTGCTGAAACTTTTCTGAGCCAGGTAGTAATATGATTAAGGTTATACATTTGGATGATTAATCTACTAAAGACACATAGGATTAATTCTTGTGGGGGAGATCACTTAGAATCTCTAATGTTTCCAGGTAAAAGGTAAGGAGGAGCTAACAGAAAATATAGAAGTTGAATCCATAAGATCTGTCCTCATCATTAACCAATGCCAAAAGAATAGGAAAAAGAAATGAGACAAAAAAAAAAAAAGTAGATAGCTTCCAACCTTGGTATCTAAGAGAATTTTTTTACCAGACCAAGCAAGGAAATCTTTATGTATGAGGACAAATGACAACTTTGGAATGAAGTTGTTCAACTGGCAGCTGAAAATTAAGGTTTAAATCTTTTGCTCTCAAGATATGGACTAGAAGAGGGTTTGCAAACTCAAAGGCATACAGGGACTACTGAAGTAATAGGCTATGTTCAAAACAATAAAGCCATGGGGAACACAGCACCATGAAAAAATATGTGTCTTTCTGAAGGAATTAGTTGACACTCAACTTCAATAGTTGGTGCCCTTGCAATTGTAGACCCTGCTTTTCTAATTTAACACAGAAATTCATAGATGGCTTCCCTTTTTAAAATTACCAATAAGGAGAGCACTCAATATAATTTATAACTGTGCATGTGTTCTCAGTTGCTCAGTTGTGTCCAATTGATTGTGGTCCCATGGACTGTATCTCATCAAGCGCCTCGGTTCATAGGATATTCCAGGCAAGAGTACTGGAGTGGGTTGCCATTTCTTTCTCCAGGGGATTGTCCCACCCTAGGAATTGAACCCATGTCTCCTGCGTTGGCAGGCAGAGTCTTTACCACTGAGACACCTGGGAAGCCCTAAGTAACTGTGGGGCTTAAACGAAACCTGACTCTAAGCCACACCGGTATACAGACTGCTAGATGTAAGTTTGGGACCACTATATTAACTGTTTCAGAATTAGTATAACGATAAAAATGAAGTAAACTGTGGGAAAGGGTAGACATTTTCAAAAGAACAGTTTAAGGAGGGAAGTCTAAGAATATATCCTCAAATTATTTTTATAATTCAAATGTCAAGTAAAAGAAAATAGTGGCCCCTACTTATAGTGAGGTTGCCAGAAATGAGAAAAATATGAGGATATTACTCAAAGAGAATAGAAGGAAAAGAGACAAAGATGGACACAGTGCCCACCAATGGAAGGAATTTGAATTTTACACATTAGAAGAGACGCTAGTAGATCGAGAAAAGAAGGCAAAAGGGAAAGGGCATAAAGTATCTGCCTTATTATTTATGCAGTCTCTATATTTTTTCATTTTATGTTTTCAAAAGCCTGCATTGTTTCCTAACATACCTGTTGGATTGAAGAGGATGCTCAATATATCCACTTTTTCATCCAAATATCTGCAAAATGTTTACCTGTGGTAACTGACAATTATGAAATTACCATCCATTACAAGAAGACAACATGGCAATAAAGACTTGGAAGATTTAATTGTTCCTTTGTATTATCAGGTAGACAAGCAAGTCCACAATCATAGCTGTATTAAAACATGTACAAGTGAAAGTGGAAAATGAGTTGACTCTTTAGAAGATATTTTAAAGCGTTCCTAGCAGCCATGCTTTAGGTCTTCCCGGGTGGCTCAGTGGTAAAGAATCTGCCTGCTGAGGCAGGGGACACAGGAGGTGTGGGTTAGATTCCTGTTTGGGGAAGATACCCTGGAAGGAGGATGTGGCAACCCACTACAGAATTCTTGCCTTGGAAATGCCATGGACAGAGGAGCCTGGCGGGCCACTGTCCATATGGTCGCAGAGTCGGACACGACTAAGCATGCACGCATAGCCATGCCTTATTCACTGATGCCATGAATTCATTAGAAGAGCAAGTGGCTGTATCTTGCTGGACACTTCTCAGTCTCCACTGGTAAGAAATCAAGAGTCTCAATTGTTGATAAGTTTTATATTTTCTTTGAAAAGAAACATTTCCTTGAACAGATGGTTGACTGCAAGATTTTGCGACATTTCTCAAATATTCTTTGTAAACCATCAGCAGTTACATTTAATTTTGTCTATGAGGAAGGAGCAAAAAGTAGATGATGAATCAGACATCATTAACTGTAATTTAAGATAAATCAAATGCAACAATATCTCAAATAGCAATAATAAGATATTAGAAAAGTTTTCTTTTAAAAAGATTTTCCAAGTGTGCAAAGAACTGTAAAGGAAGTATTAGAACATGACAATAAACAATATTAAGGTGGGTGGCAAAAGCTGATATATATGTGAGTGTGTGTGTGGGGCGGGGAGTAACTTGTCTCTGGAACACATTAGGCACTCAATAGGGCTGCCCAGGTGCCTCAGTGGGTAAAGAATCTGCCTGCAATGCAGAAGATGCAGGAGTTGTCAGTTTGATCCCCAAGTCAGGGAGATACTCTGGAGAAGGGCACGGCAACCCACTCTAGTATTCTTACCTGGAGAGTCTCATGGACAAAGAAGCCTTACATGCTACAGTCCATAGGTTTGCAAAGAGATGGACATGACTGAAGCAACTAAGTAAGCACCCAGAGACACAGGCACTCAATAAGTACTGCTGTTGCATAATTTTCCTACTCTTGCACTCAACATTTGTCCTGAATATCTTCTGACAGTCATCTATAGATCCCAAGAGACCTACCTGCCAACTCCTGCCAACTCTTTTCTTCCCTGTTTTTCCTACCATTCTTGTAGACTCAGTAACCACATTGTTTTCCTTGTCTGGTCTATTACGGATTGATTTCTTACAACTGTTTTGTTTTTTCCCCCCTTGCTTAATTTTCCTTCATGATTTAATAAGCTTTTTCTTCTAGTTATCTGCTGCTACTTATTAAATACCACCCCCAAATTAGTGTTCTAAACAACAACCATAGTATTTTGCTCTTCATCAGTCAGGAATTCAGACAGGGCACAGGCAGGGAGACGTGTCTCTGTTCAAAGAAGTCCTGATACCCGAGGGTAACTGGAAACTTTGAGGCTGGAATCATTTGGGAGGTGTCTTTGCTCCCGACTGATACCTGGCATAACTCAAAGCCAGGGCTTAGTTCAAACTTTTGACTGGAACACTTACTCTTGGCATTTATATATGTCATTTCTGTTCATTTCCATATAGAAATAATGAGCTTCTCATTACAAGGTGGATGGGATCTGAGACTGTCTGGAGAACAAGAGTTCAAGAGATGCAGGAAGAAGCTGCATGACTTTTTAGGACCTAGCCTTAGGAGTCACAGGCTATAATTTCCACTGTCTTCCGTTCAGTGTACAAGTCACAACCCAGATTCAAACGTAGGGACATAATCGGTGGATGCATCAAACTTCTTGTGATTTTCTAAAATCTACCATTTAAAATTACCAAATTTTCTAGAAAAGTCATGAAAAATTCCATGGGAGTGTTTGTGAGTCAATAATAAGTTAGTAAAAAGGCATCTGAAGAGAAGAAAACTATGTGTGGAAGAGATGCACGTGATCATGGATACACATGAGTTTGTGAGTTTGTAATAGTCAATTGTCATTGAATCATACTGTATAAAATATGGGAAAGCAGTAGATTTTAAGGGGCCATTTATGCCATATTAAGAAGTTGTTACAATACACTATAAGTAATAGCAATAACTGAAGAACATTAAGCATGGGAAAAACCTGCTCCTCACTACATATTAGCCCTACTTCTCTGGCAGAACTCTGAAGAACAAATTTATTATGGGTTGAGAATACAGATAAAATGACTTAGCTTGAAAGCAATTGCAGCGGTTCAGAGGACCATGAAACCAGCCTGATCTTTTTTTAGAAAGGGGAGAATCAGAACAAGAGAAACTGAGGAAGTTGAATTTAGACTGTTTAAAAATCAGTTAATTATTCTGATGAATCTGGCCAAAGTGAAGGAACACTTTACAGACCACCATCAATAGGTGGATGATTGATGATTATTGTCCTATTTATCCAAAGTACTGATGATGAGCAATTATTTTCATAATATATTATATTTTAAACATTTCTGAACTCATAGACATATCAATCTTTTTTTGGAGAAGTCAATAATATTAATTTGCTCAACCACTTGAGGCTTTCTTTATTTAACTAATTATGTAGAAACTGATGGCCATACACAGATTAGTTAATAATGAAAAGAAGTGGTGTCTATAAGAGTACTTAAAATGATCCATAGGAAGCTTTTATATCCATTAATGCCAGCAAATGTCCAGTATCATTCAGGTCTTGAATTTAAACTTACTGAAACCATAACAAAAAAAATAACCTAATCCATGGTGTCTACTAAGATTTATTATATATTTTGTCATGTTGGCCTGTGTGTAGGCACATTGAGAAGTGAGAAACTAATTTTTTGTTTCTATATTCTTTTAGAAATCTGCTTGAGTATGGTTGGATTCAGTACCACTTTAAAAATGGAAAGGTTGTGGACTTGAAAAAGAGGGTGATTTTTAGAATAATAACGTGAAATTGAAACATAAGCTACACTTTAACGTCAGATAATTATGACAAATAGGAATTCTATGAGTTGTTTTCACATATATTAATTTTTACAGGCTTTCCAGGTGGCATAGTGGTAAAATATCTGCCTGCCAATGGGGGATATGCAGGAGATGTGGGTTCAATCCCTGGCTTGGGAAGATCCCTTGGAGTAGGACATAGCAACCCATTCCAGTATTCTGGCCTGGAAAATCTCATCGACAGAGGAGCCTGGTGGTCTGCAGTAAATGGGATTGTAAAGAGTCAGAGTCATGTGACAGAGCACAACAACAAAATTATTACAGCAAAAATGCTGAATTAAACATCCTTACATAGAAAACATTGCTCACTGGTCCTATGCTTATCAGTTATTTTTCCTTAGGGATGAAAATGAAAGAACCTTTAATTCTTAAGTTAATACCTTGAAAAAGGTGCTTATCGTGGAATGTTCAGGTAGTATTTTTATCATGTTGCTTCTAGCCAAGTGCAGCATGAGCTGTTGTTGCAAACATGAACAAAAATCTATTGGCAGCAGGGGTTCTGGCTGCTTGATTGGTTTATACAAAGAAAGAAACCATAAAAACATCTACTTAAAGCAACATTATTTGCTCTACTATTAGACATGGCTAGAAAATCAGATCATGCCTAGAAGTGGGAAGCTATATCTGTTTTCTTAATAATAAAGCTGTTCTGTATTCACTGTTTTTGCTTTTAGATTTTACTATTACTCAGTTATGGTGGGGCCAACAGAGGAGGAGACAGTTTTTTTTTGCTCACAGTGTCCAAGAGGTGGAGGTATGCCATATAATGCAGGGGCCATCTGGGGAAGCAACAAGTTCAGTAAGGAGGCAGAGGGAACAGGGGACAGGAAGAAGGCAGGGACAAAGCATTCCCTGGTGGTTTCTCTGAAAAGGAATGGGCAAAAGCAGAGTAAGCAGGTTTAGGACTGGCTATTCTGGATCATTTCAGTGGGTTCCAGGTTGCAGCAGCTTTCTGATTGTCTCATGCCTCGTCCCACATGATTAAAGGCAGAGGAATAATAGTCCAAGAGGCTTGGACTATAAGAGTGCTGTGAGAGGCTGATACAAGAGGTGGATGGAGCATGGGCTCTGGTTTGGCTGGTTTGTATATGAAAGGCGCATTTGTAGGAACATTTTTATTGTCTTTAAGAACTGGCTAGCCCTGGGAGGAGCAGTCTCTCTAGGATCAGAAAGGCTCCAGATATCACACTTTCAGAAATATCAAAAATAAAAAGCCAGGATTAATACATTCTTCAATTTCAAAGCCTCCATCTTTATTCACCCCCAAATGAAAAAAAAAAAAAGCAAGGCAAATCTGTTTTTACTTAGAACAAGCTCCAACTGGTTAATCTCACTAACAGCCTGAAAACTCCTGGGCTGATGCTATTCTTGTTGCTAAAGTTGAGAGAAAGGAGAAACTAGAAAATGCATAATTGTCATTTGCTGTGTTTTCAAAACACTTTAACACATGTCATGAATTCAAAAAATAATATTTAATGTAAAGGAGTATTTTTTTTCTTGATTATCTAGTGGGATAAGAGTATAAACTACTGTCAGGACTTCTCTGGTTGTCTAGTGGCTAAGACTCTGTGCTCCTAATTTAGGGGGTCTGGGTTCAATTCCTGGTTGGGGAACTAGAATCCACATACCTCAGTAAGAGTCTGTAAGCCACAATTTCTTTGCATGCCACAAAGTAGACCTGGCAAAGCCAAGTAAATTAACTAACTAATTGAAATAAATATTTAAAAATACCTTATAAAGAATATAAGCTAATATCTAAAATCATCTGGGAGAATGAGAATTTAGAAGGAAATTCAGTGTGCCCATCTTCTATACAGAAGAGGAAAATCCACTTCACTCTGAAGCCTTATTATATTTCTATTTAGAAGACTATGTGACTTGTTTCTTTCTCTGATGGTGTGTGTCCAAAAATACAGAATAATCTACTGATTTACAACTTCAGAGTAAAATAGGTCATCTGTAGGTTGAATGTTTGGGACCCACTACAAATTCATACCCTGAAACCTAATATGCATTGTGATGGTGTTTGAAGGTGGTGCTTTTGAAAGTGATTAGGTCTTAAGGGCAGAGTCGTCAGCAAAATTCTTCATCCCTTCTACCAGTTGAGGCTATGGCCAAAGGAATGAAGCATGGATAGGAAGGAGCTTTCAGTAGATACTGTCTCTGCCAATGATGATCTTGGACTTCTCAGCCAAAAGAATTGTGAGGAATAAGTGTTTATTATTTCTAAATCACCCAATCTATAGTATTTCTTTTAGCAGTCCCTAAAGAATAAAAGAAGGCCCTAAATTTAATGTTTAGATTGGAATTTTAGGTTTATTCTATGTATTTTGAAAATTCTTTGGGATTTTTCTACAGTTATCTTTAAAGATTTTGAAGACAAATTTTATTTGTATCTAACTAATAATTTTCTCTTTTTGGTATTCCTGCCAAGAATGAAGTAATTCATTTCTTTCAATTTTTAAGCTCTATTGTAGTATTTTTAATATGCAAAACTATATACAATTTTTGAGTTTGGACATACAAATATACCTAATACAATACCAAAGCCACAATCCATCATTTTCAGAGGTTTCCTTGTGTCCCTTCATTATTTATTTTCTGGTAAGAAAAATTAATATGAAATCTTCTCTCCTAACACATTTTGAAGTATATAATACCATATTGTTAACCATAAGCACTGTCTTCTACAAGTCATCTGCTATAACTCTTGCCTGAACTATATTTCACATCAAGAATATGGTTTCTGTCTTTAGATGAACCAAAATTTCCATAAGCATCAAGCTACTCACCGTCTGCTGAATTTCAAATTATATCATTTTTTAGGCTTAGCTATTGTAGGCATAACATGATCAATGCTCATTGTAAGATCTATAATTATCCCTGTAAACCTTGAAGACTAATTTTAAACACACATTTCAATTTGGTTGTTCCTGAGATAAGAATAGTAAGATATAACCATGGGGTTTTCAAATCATGAACATACATCTTAACAGTGCACAATTACAGCCTAATCCTGCAGTCAATTAATAAATTGGTTGAAATAGCAGTTTGATTAAAATCTCAGATGTGCTAATTCACTTTCCTAGTGCTCTTTAATTAAGGCTTTAATAAAGTCTGCAATTACCTGCAAATTTTTTATTTGTCTTAAATATTTGTGCTTCTACCCTTAACTTTCAAAACTCCTTCAACTCACCACATAAGAACAACCACTCTAAGAAATTAAGTTAAAGCATAAAGAAAAAAAAAACACACACACTTTTTTCTTTAATCAGGTGAACAAGTACTACATGTTTTTAAAATGCTTGTAGAAATTTAAGCTGCAAATGGATATTTTTTCTGTAAGTTATGGTATGTTTTCTGTTATTTTTGCTATTGTAGAAAACAGTTTTGGTGAATGATGCAACATTCTGTGGACATTTTCCATGAAAACTATTTTGACCCTAATTGAATTTTAATATAGAATACTTAACACTCAAATTTATGCCTTCTGTGTTAATTTTTAATTTTATTAAAAATACTTTATTTCACTTTGTTCACAACTATTTTTGAGCTTTTTTTCTGTATAAGGCTTTGTTCAAAGTGCTTTACATAAACTCTGTCATTTATTACTCTAATAACTGAACTCAGTAGATGCTGTCATCATCCAATTTTAAAGAGAAGAGAATTAAGAATTACAGATTTAGGTAAGTGGTCAAAGCTACATGCATGTAAATAGCAGAATTACAACTGAACGCCAGGTGGTTTGATTCTGAAATTTGTCATCTTAACTATAGTAAGATTGTCTCAGTTTGAATTTATTGATGTTTTATTAACTATATCCACATCTGTATGTATATTAGTAAAAGTGCTCATGTTTAAAATCTCTGGTTATGATATGATGCATTTCTGACAAACTTCCAAATACCAAGACTAATTTACTGATTACTTATTTTAAATGGAAATATAAATAATGTCTTGATAATATTTTGTGGTGAATCATGCCTTCACATTGAAAAGCTTTGCTTTGAAATTAAAAAGAAACAAAAAATCTCAAGTCTTTCTTCAAAACAAATGATCAAGTATAGCACAGGTCTCAGTCTGAGACTTTCTTTTTAAATAAGTGAATATCTACACATTGAAAAAAACTTGCAGCAAAATACCCACCCCAGATTTGCTTGCCATCCAAAAGCAAATCCCCTCCCACCTATCCTCAAAGTGTTCTTTTAGAGGAGAACTGAGTCTGTTGCTAGGTAACGTGAATAAGATTGATTCAGAAAACCTCAAGAATGCTGTAAAAATATACACTATGACACATACTGAAAAGTCCCAAAGAAATATATATATATATATATATAAATGTTCCCAGCTTAGTTTAAAAGCTGTATTTATTGGCTAGTAAAGATTTCAAGTTTGGGGAGTTACCAGTTGAGAGACATTCTCACATATTCACTGATTCAGAATAGAAAACATTTATCTTATGAAATATATAGACACTACAATCACAACTGATAACTGAAAATTTTTTAAAATATACTTATTTTGAAATCACTTACATAATGTAGGAAATTAGGTTTAAAAATGCACTAGTAGTTATTGTAGGCCAAGTCAAACCCCAAAAGCATTTGGGGGTTGAGGGGTTGGTGAAAAACAACTTTGAAAAATGACACCAATGATCAGTTTGGAGAATAAATATTAATAATAACAAGAATCTTTTCAAAAAATACTTAATAAGTAGTGGCTTGTCTGTCTAGGTATTTGAATGATACAATAATTTAAGCAATGTGGAAAAATTACAAAGATTGAAAAATAAGACAATGGAATAAAATATATATTTCAGAAAAGATCTAGTTGTAGAAAATACCTGCCAAAAAAAAAAAATCATATACCTCTTACCTTGTTACTTACTTAAGTTACTTAGACCACATTTAAATAACATTTAAATAACTGGGAAAACAAATAAAATAATTCCAAATTGATCTCTTTACATACAGATAAGAGCTATTTGGATTATAATATCTATCAAAATATTTACAAATGAAGCAATTAATTTTCAAAATATTTATTTTAGATTTATATGGTAATATCTGAGCCTAAACAATGAAATACCTGTCATTTAAGCATTTTAAATACTTTTTTAAAGAAGAAACAAAATTTTCCAGAAAACTTTTCCATGATGAGTAGCTTATAATATCTTGGAACTAGAACCTCAGAGAATATACATTATCTGCTATTTCCCTAACCACATCCTCTTTTTCTGTTGACACGCTTCTCTTCCTTTTTGTCTACTATTTTCAATTTTGATTGTGTAATTCACTACACTGTATCATTTTACTTCTTCATTGTATCAAAGACAGTAAAAACTAAAGACTATTCTTTAATCTTTAAGAATAAATTGCATGTTCTCTTTTCTTGAAGAGCTTTCCATGTAGCTGGTCCATCACCATATTTATGTTAAATAATGAGAAAGTAATCAAAGATGACATCATGTATTTAAAACCACATTTTCATGCCAAAGGGTGTAGAGTCACTGTCATTTTGGAGAATGGATATTTAGCAAAGAGAGAATTCTTAGAAAATTCAGAGAAGTCTTAGAAAATTTGGAGAATTCTTAGAAAATTCTGTAAAATTTGGAGGAATTTATGGACCATCTCTGTAGAATCTTAGAATTTATAAATGCCTATCACCTACCATGGGCATTTGTTAGAATGTACTGACTTTTTCACAGTAAGCAATGTGTAACTAATGTATTTTTATATACTTTTGTAATTCCCCACTCATTTGGTATAAAAAACAGGTATTTCTTCATGTCCTCTTATATCAGGATATCTCGAATGTCCACTAATAAACTTAAATATAATAAACTTATAAAGAAATGGATAATCAGTAGCACTGAATCTAGTAGAACTAAATTTCATGATAGCAGTTTTAAAGAACATATAATAAATTCAGAGACTCTCCTGTACCTGATAAGTTTTATGAGTTCACAAATGCCAAATTTCAAAAATGATATTATACCAGGAATAGGGACAGCACAAATACTAGTTGACTGAACCAAGGAAACACATTCTTAGATAAGAATTCTTACTCTGCCATTGTAAAGTCAGATATGCAAAGGAGGAATCAGTCTGAATTACTGAAAATCATGAAAACTAAAATATTGGGTAGGTAATAGGGAAGGTTACAAGTTACAAAAACCTTAAAGAAGAATGTTCAGAAACTTTGGATACACTTTAAGAGAAAAAGGAATAATCATGAGCAACACAGAATGAGCACCTGGAACTGGCAGAAACAAAAGAACCCAACTGAATGAGAAAAAAGATGGTAAGAGACAAAGATATATTATTACCTTGTGTAGGTGCTGACTGAAGAGAGAAGCTGTATATGTTTTGATTAACATAATTAGGTCCCCCCTCCCCCGTAATAAAAGTATTGGGCACATCACCTTTAGAAAACTTAAATATCTGATGCTGTTCATTCTTTTGTAAAATAGAGATGTACCTGGAACCCAATATTACATGTGTAGCTATCAGACATACTAAAAGAATCTGGCTTCCACATGATCCCAATTAATATGAAAGACTATGTATTAATTATTCTCAAGAGTGAATGCCAATTTCCATATTTTAGAAGGGACACAGTACAAAATTTTCATATCTTCCCTAACCTCTTTCTATTAAGAACCGCAACAGCAGTTTAGCATGTCTATCCTACCTTGCTTCAGCCCTCACAGTTCCCCCTCTGGACTGGTGTAAGAGCCCGCTAACAAGACTCTCTGCCTTCTTGTGATCCAGACACTACATTGTGCTGGGTAGTCTTTCTGAAATAGAAATCTGACCATGTCACTCTCATGAAAAAACAAAAAAAATCATTCCCTGCACAAAGTAAAACTCCTGCACGTGACATCCAAACCCTTTCGCAATCTGTTCATTTAGCTCCTAGTATATTTGCACACTCTTGTTTTCCTCTGCTCCATTTGCTTTGTGTTCCAGAAAAGTGAAGTTCTTATCCACTGCCAAATTTCATGCCATTTCTACCAAAATGAAAGAGCAATTACTCCTCACCCCAGCTCCTGGCAGGACTTCCCATTCTTAAATTATCCATCTGGTGCACACCAGCTTCTAGTGGTGAAGGATTTAGCTTATATGTTGTCTCCTCTGGGGAGTCACCAGGTGCACCAAGGCTCCCCTGTCCTAGCAAGGTTTGGTTCATCCTCCTTAGGTTATAAATTAAATGTTAATACTTGGAAGATAGTTTTTTATATTATATTTTATATGAATAGAGCCTAGCATTTGGTAGGTTTATAAGAACTTTGTTAACTGGGTAAATAAATGAATAAGACTCAACATTTATGAAAACTCTGGTGACATCTTTTTCACATACTATGAAGCTGATTCAGATTTCAGAAATTTTTATAACTTTAATTATCTATGTAAACTTCAGCAACATAATCTTTTTCTTCTGAAACAAAACTAAACAACTCTGTTACTCTGCAAATTATTTTAGGTATAGTTATAATCCTGTCTGGAGAAGGCAATGGCACCCCACTCCAGTACTCTTGCCTGGAAAATCCCATGGGCAGAGGAGCCTAGTAAGCTGCAGTCAATGGGGTCACTAAGAGTCAGACACGACTGAGCGACTTCACTTTCACTTTTCACTTTCATGCATAGGAGAAGGAAATGGCAACCCATTCCAGTGTTCTTGCCTGGAGAATCCCAGGGACAGGGGAGCCTGGTGGGCTGCCGTCTATGGGGTCGCACATTAGCAGCAGCATAATCCTGTCCAGAATTAAATGACCACAGTTATTTTGCCATCAAGAAGTAGCTAAGAACCAGCCTTAAATACTTTTCCAGTTCAACCAAAAGTTGTTCACAAATTAAAATTTCTACCCTTCACAGATACAGTTCTTCAGATACTCAGTTTTCACTTAGAATCCATTTGCTCTAAACACATACTTCTCTCCATCTGTCCAGTGATTATTAAGTGACTAATATTTAAATTTGGTGAAGAATAGAAATGTTAAAATTAATAATAATTTATGCTTTCTAAGAATTGACAGCTTAGACTATTAGTATCTTTTCCATTTCACAATGAAACAGGAATGATAGCACCTCTGCCTTTCATCTCCTCTCCTCATGACAGGGCCCATAATCCTTCAAACATACCCTTGAATGAAAAGATTTTGAAGACCCACATTGTCATGTTTTCAAGTCCTCAAATTGTAAAAGTCCCTTCTTTAAATGAAGCTGCTGCTGCTAAGTTGCTTCAGTTGTATCCAACTCTGTGCGACCCCATAGACGGCAGCCCACCAGGCTCCCCCGTCCCTGGGATTCTCCAGGCAAGAACACTGGAGTGGTTGCCATTTCCTTTTCCAATGAATGAAACTGAAAAGTGAAAGTGAAGTCGCTCAGTCGTGACCAACTCCTAGCAACCCCATGGATTGCAGCCTACCAGGCCCTTCCGTCCATGGGATTTTCCAGGCAAGAGTACTGGAGAAGAAGCAGCTATAAACAAATGTGCTATTCCAAATGCAAAGCTCTGATACTGTGATTTCTCCACTTGAAAATCAATATAAAAAGTATTTTTCCTATTTATAAAGTGTGTTTTAGATAGCCCTAACATTTACTTCATTCTTAATCCTTATCCCTTTTACTGATGTGAGACTCAGAAAGGGTAAATTTTGCTTAAGATGTCTGTTGCAAATATTACCCAGTATTTTTTATAATCTTGTTACAATAAGAAATTTCCCTTTTTCATTTTTTTGCCTGTATCTTTTCTATTTTTAACATGATAGATAATTCTTATTATGATCAAGTTTTAGCCCACATATTATGTACCCTTTTACATATTATTTGATTGGTAGAGCAAAAAAAGAAAAAAAAAGGAATTATCCCCTCCTCTCTTCGGTTACACTATGCTTCTATTAATTCATCCTAAGATTGTAATACCCATTTATTGACAATCATAATTCTTATTGGCTCATATTTAACTTGCAGTAAAATAAGACAGTGTTTACAATTAACTAGTAATTGTTTTGAAATATAGAGACTTTGATTAATCAAGGAAAGCATGCATTATCTTTAGTGTACCCTGAGAATATAACAAGGCAAGTATCTCCTTTTTAAATTACATTTATTTAATCACTGATTTATCCATTAGCCACTTTGAGGGCATCTATGCCATGTGTATTACAGAAGAATTTCTCTACAAAGTGGTTAGACAGCTAAGTCAGGTAATTGAATAAAAATATTCAATTATCCAAGGGAAAGCTTTTATTTTGTATTCTGTATAAAAATAGAGTTGTTTGTGTTTAATATGGTACACTATATTTAAATTATTTATCACAGTCCTTACATTACAGAGAAAGCTAATAAAGAAGTTATTGCTAAGAGGAAAGGCAAAAGAGCTGCTCAAGGAAGACAGGCTATTGAAAAAGGAATCCAATAGCATTAAAGATACACATTCAAGATAATCTCACCAGACAGGAAGGCAAGGATCACTTTTCTTTCTTCCCCCTTTCTTGCTTGGGTGCTTTTTTTCAGAAGATAACACACCTTCTGTTCAACTGTAAAAACATTAAAATTTACAAAGAAGACTGCTTAAGAATTCCTTTCTGATTCGTATCTTTCACCTTTTATCCCATACTAATATTAACCTATCCAGAATATCTGATCCATCATTATTTATCACCACAAACTTAACCTGTTTCTGCAGTAGCAATGTCAACAGTATTAGCAGGACGTATTATGGATTAAAAGCAAAGATTTTGAGATAGGTCTGAGTTCTTTGATTTGCTTCACAATTTTAGACATGTGGCTTGACCACAAAAAAATATACATTTCTTCATCCATAAAGTTGAGGGATAAACACCAACTCATCAAGTTATTGTGAAGTTTAAATAAAGTAAGTTCCTAATATATAGTAGTTGTTTTAATTATTACTATCATTATCATTCTTAATATCCAGTGTAAGGAAGACATTTATTCTGTTGTCTCTTTGTCCTTTTATGATGTCTATCTAGTCAGTAAGCTTCATTATGTGCATATCTGTTGATTTCTTGTCTTCCTTGTTTCCATATTTCTCAGGCTAGTATGCCTCTTCGCAAATATGCCATTCCTGTCATTTTCATCAACTTTCACCACTTTCCTCAGAGTGGTGCCATGTTCTTACATGTCCATGGCTACATGGTCACTTAGTTTAACAATAGAAATATGAATTATGTTTAGCAATTCATCTTAAACCATGCATATTACTTTATTTCAGATTTTTTCTTTTCTTGGTTGGGTTTTGTGAATCTAGAAGAATACCATGCCTAGTGTGTCCAATAAGCATTTTATATTTCTTAAATAAAAATTTTAAATGTCAAATAAATGATTGAAAATATTTATTAAGTATAGTTTCAAAGAATAAGGAATAAGTCTTAGGATCAGATGACTGATTGTGCCTTGTTACTTTTTATTCTTCTCTACACTCTGCAAATCTGCAATAGCCTTCTTTAGCTAAAATAATTTCCCCCTTTACCATAGCCATGTGTGAATCATATAGTACACTAAAATACATTACTTAGAATTTTATTTGTATTGTTTTTAATATAAAAACTATCAGTAAATAATAAAGATCTTAGCTTTTAAGAAATATACATATTTTACTTATTTTCATATTAAGCAAGAATGATATGAATTGTATGGACAAGAGATTTGAAGACACAGGGAAATACGAGTATAAAGGTGAATTTTTAAACCTTTGTCTTACAGTATGTTCTACTCAAATTTTTGCCTTTTGTATTTCATTTACAAATTAGAAAAGGACGAGGTCCATGTGAAATATGAACAATGTTGAGGTTTGACAGTTATTTGATTATGACTGATTGGTGACTTTATCATCAGCAATTTGATTACTGTTTTCCAGTTTCCACAATCTGCATGTCCAGCTATCCAAGGAATGCTGCTGAAGCAGACTGTCTCCTTTCTCTGTTCCATCTGCTGTTTTAATTTTTATTCACTAATTATGAAAATTAGGTCTAGGAAAATGAAAAAAAATTAATATGTTAAAACTACAGTAAGTTTTTCATCAATATATGAAAAAGGGGTTGGTCATATGGTATAAGAACACTGGGCAATATCTCATTTGACCAAGGTTCTTATTCCTGCTTTATCACCAGTTAGTTGAGCAGCACTGATCAAGTACCTTGTAACTCCCCTACTCTGTGATTATATTACTTAAAAGGGCTAGCTTGGTGCAAATTATGGATAAAGCAAAATACTAATATCAGATTTTAAGAAATTACTCTCATACAGGTCTAGTGATGCAAAAACACATTTGTTTTAAAAAGGATTCTGCCTAAATTTGATACAGGCATAAAGATAGACACATGGGCCAGTGGAACAGAATAGAGAGGCTAGAAATAATTCCATGCATAAACAGTCAACTGAACTTTGACAAGGGAGCCAAGACTATACAATAGGGTAAAGATTGTCTCTTCAGCAATGGTCTTGAGAAAACTGGATATCCACATGCAAAATAATGAAACTGAACCCATATTATATATTACACAAAACATCAAAAATAGTTAAAAAAAAATAAGGACTAAAATTGCAAAACTTCTAGAGGGAAATAAGAGGAAATCTTCATAACATAGGTCTTAGTAGTGATGTCATGGATATGACACCAAAATTACAGGGAGCAAAAGCTCTGCAGAGAAAAAGATAATCTACAGTGTGAAAAATAACCTAGAGAGTGGGAAAAAATATTTATAACTCATATATCTAACAGGATTTTAATATACAAAATATATAAAGTAATCCTAAACTCAACAGCAAAAACATACACACACAAACACACAAACAAAAACCTAAAAATCAACTAGACAAATAAAATCAACAAGTAACCATTAAAAAATGAGCAAGGGGCTTGAATAGATATTTCTTCAAGACATACAACTACCAATAGGCATATGAAAAGGTGCTCAACACCATTAATTATTAAGGAAATGCAAATTAAAATCACAGTAAGACCACCTCACATATGTTAGGATAGTTATTGTGAAAAAAAAAATTAAAACAAAAAGAAAACAAAACAAGTTAGGATAGAGAAAAACTGGAAGCCTTGTACACTGTTGGTGGTAATGTAAAATTTTGCAGCTGCTATAGAAAGCAATGTGAAGGTTCCTCAAAAATTATAAAGAATTATCACATGATCCAGCAATCTCTCTTCTGTGGATATGTCCAAAGAAAATGAAAACAGAATATCAAAAAGCTATCTGCATCTCCAAGTTCATTGCAGCATTCTTCAAAACAGCCAAGATGTGGAATAAGTCTAAATTTCTATCAACAGATGAACAGATAAAATATGGTACAGACATATGATTGAACATTATTTAGTTTTAAAAAAGAAGGAAAGGCTGATATACCTGACACCATGAATGAAACTTGAGGAC
Source organism: Bos grunniens (assembly GCF_055505025.1). Taxonomy (NCBI): domain Eukaryota; kingdom Metazoa; phylum Chordata; class Mammalia; order Artiodactyla; family Bovidae; genus Bos; species Bos grunniens. Next base: position 82,513,747 of record NC_141166.1, read on the forward strand.
ATTATACGAAGTCAAATAAGCCAGTCACAGAAGAACAAATACAGTATGATTTTATTTATATGAGGTATTTCAAATAATCAAACTTACAGAAAAATAGAGTAGAATGGTGGTTGCCAGGGGCTGAGGCAGAGAAGAAAATGAGAAGATGCTATTAGATGGGTATAAAATTTCTGATATGCAAGATGAATGAGTTCTAAAAATTTGCTAACACTATACATATAGTTAACAATGCTGCATTGTACACTTAAAAAGTTGCTAAATAAATACTAGGGGTATAATGTACAATATAATGACCGTAATTACCACTGCTGTATATGAAAGTTGTTAAAGGAATCAATCATGAGTTATTACCATGAACTGTTTTTCTTTTACCCTCCCACTTTTATTTATTATATCTATATAAAATGATGGTTGTTAACTAAGTTTATTGTGGTAACCAATTCACAATAAATCTAAGTCAAATCTTTACCTGAAACACATACAGTGCTATACGTCAATTATATCTCAATGAAACCCCCCCCCCCAAATAATATAAAAACACTGTTAGAAAGTAAATCTCATGTAGTGCTCCTACCATAACTTTGTAAAGTTAGAATATGGAGACTAAGCCTAGTGCCACTAGGAAGAGCTCAGGTTCAAAATAATAATTCTGTCTATAGAAACAACTAGACTAAGGTTACACTAATTACTTAGTTCCATATAATTTTTAAAGTGCTATCTCATATCTATCTAACAATTTTCCATCATGCCTTCTCAAAGTTATTTGGAAGTCACAGAAGAAGTACAAGGTTAAACTACAGCGTATCAGAATCACATAACATTTTTTTTTTGTCCTCGTGAGCATTCCTTCCAAATAAAACAGATGACAGAAAACATGGTTGACTGAGCCACTTGCCAACAGATTCAAGAGATTAGGACAGGATGTTCACAGAAGAAACAGAGCAGTGACTGGTGGCGAACCAGGCAGTGAAGGACTTCGGGTGCGCTAGTGAGAAGTCAGAATTTATCTTGAAGATAGGCTAGAGCCATTGCTGCTGCTAAGTCACTTCAGTCGTGTCCGACTCTGTGCGACCCCATAGACGGCAGCCCACCAGGCTTCCCCGTCCCTGAGATTCTCCAGGCAAGAACACTGGAGTGGGTTGCCATTTCCTTCTCCAATGCATGAAAGTGAAAAGTAAAGTGAAGTCGCTCAGTCATGTCCGACTCTTAGCGACCCCATGGACTGCAGCCCACCAGGCTCCTCTGTCCATGGGATTTTCTAGGCAAGAGTACTGGAGTGGGTTGCCATTGCCTTCATCGGAGACTGTTTAAAGTAGAAGGATAACAGAAACAGATTAAATTTTAGAAACATTGTTTTTTCTTGAAAAATTTTTTTTTTAAAGTTGCAGAAAAACCAACAATAAAATTGGAAAATTAGATAGCAAGGAATTCTTATTAACCCTTTCCTTATAAATCCAGATAAGATATGATGTTCTAGACTGAGAACTGGGAGTGGATATAGAAAAATTAGGAGAAAAGAGAGTCTTCAGAAGCAAAATGGACAAAATTAGATGATTAGTTTATCATGCTTAGTTCGGTTTCCTTCAGAATATTCCCTTTTTCTCATTCTTCCTTTGAACTTTAGTTATGAAGTACACTTAAAATCATCTTGATAATTATAATTATCATGTAAATTATTACAAAATACAAAAAATTAAATCAATATTCATTCTGTTGAAAAAAATTGATTATTACTGACATAATGAAACACTGCATTAAGGTGCTATTATAGGAAATGTGTTTTTCACAAAATAAAGTCATGATATTAAACATCAACATGCAACAATGAAGAAAAACATGAAACTGATTGAAAAAAAAATTGTGATGAGTAGTCATGGCAAAATTTAATCAAAGCAAAAGCAAAAGAGAGTTTTATGGTTGGTTACACTATGGTGATATTGGGTGGGATTTTTTAAAGCTGTGAATTCTGAATTCATACTTAGTATGTAACTAGAAACCATTGAAGGTCCTTGAAATATGATGAAAGTGATGCTTTTGGAAGAACATTCAGTTTTTGCAAATAAGATGTGCCTATATATTGAGAGTTGACTATATATTAAAGAGATCTCCAGTTTTACTGTAAATTTTATTAGAAGATATAAGCTGTATATAAGAAATTGAATTTATTTTCAAAATGCAATTGTTTAAAATGCTGCCTAGTGAATTAATCTCTGGTTATCATTATCATATAATGTTTATATTTTCCAGACCGGGCAATGTAAGTAGCTACATTTCCTGCCTTTTAGAATTGTTGGGCTTAAAATGCATGACAAAAACAATAAACATAAATGTAGAAAAGCGGCCAAATGAATCTTCACTATACAGAAGTCCTAGAGGCAATGACTCGAAAGAAGGTAAGTTGAAAGAAAATATATTCATTCAATAAGGAAGGGACTATATTTTATATGTGTCCCTATGTAAGAAATTAGATACATTTAAGGAGAAATGAGATAAGAATTGGAAATGTTCTTTGGGTACTCCATTCAACATTCCCAGTGTCTATAATGATTTTCATTGTGGAGCATTTTCATATCTATTACCCTTCTTTTTAAATTATTTACGTATCTTAAAGTTATTTACATATTATACATATTTACAATCCAACTCCTGTGAGCCAATCCAACAGAAATTGTACAGAATTCCAACAGTTTCTACAGAAATTGAATATCAATACTAAACCTGAAAACTGGACCACGAAAGTTTCTCTTTGCTTTTTTTAACTTTTTGTTTTGTTTTACTATTTAATTAATTATTTCTGGAACATCTGCCTCTAGACATTTTATTCTGTATATATGCTATTCAGAGCGCTTATTCACAAATTGTAATTAGCATATCCTTCTTTTCCCACTTAAATATATGTAGGCCGAAAGTCTTATATTCTGACACATTCAGAAATGAATTGCTTTATCCTGTCTCCCACACAATCCCTGCAATCCTTTTCTTAAGATCATGCCTTTTCCTCAAACCAAAACTTTAGCAAGGGTTTAAGAAGACATATATAATCTCCTGCTCTTAATGCGATTCCCTATCTCCTCTTAGATAGATTTTAAGTTCCACTTCCTCACATCATTCTTTTCTAATTGCTTGTGTTGTTGTTTAATCCTAAATGGTGTCCAGCTCTTTTGCAACCCCATAGACTGTAGTCCGTCAGGTTTCCCTGTCCATGGGATTTTCCAGACAAGAATACTAGAGTGGGTTGCATTTCCCTCTCCAGGGGATCTTTCTGACCCAAGCATCGAACCTGGACTCTTTTGCATTGGCAGGCTGATTCTTTACCACTGGGCCATCTAGGAAGCCTCTGGTTACTATCAACATACAAATTGTGTACACTTCTTCCCTCCTTTTAATCTTCTATTTTCTCAAGACCTTTCTCATACCCTTTGCTTCTCTGCATTCTGAATCTTCTCTTGGTGAAACATTCTCTTCACCAGAGAATTAATATGAGCAGGAAGAATTAGGACCTTACATTTTAGCCACTGTCATCTTCTTTTTAAATGTTAAAATATGAAAGTTAATCAACTGCAGCAGAAGTCTGTATCGACTGTGTTGAACCCTGTACCTTTAGTGTCAAGCACATAATCGTGTACTTGAAGTGTCAGGTACATAACACTGCACCTTCTGTATAAGACACATAACTCTGTACCTGCAGTTTCAGTCATGTTAACTAAAGCTTGCTTGAGTTTGTCTTGCTGTTCTAGAAAAATGTCTGCAGGACTCTGCACAGAATGATATTCATTACCCACAATTAATATTCAAAACAATATTTGTCTATGTCTGAACCAGTGGTAATATACCACTTTAAAAGAGCTCAGTATGTTTTTCTTTTCCAAATTTATCTGGTTTCCCTTTCCTATCAGTATGCATGAGGAGTATGTTTCGGCTCTATATTTAATTTCAATAAATCATAAAACTTTGGGGTGTCAACTTTCTGAGTTTGCACTTTATTCTGTTGACACTCATTCACAATTCTTTAGCATCATTGTTTATATATTTTAAATATTTCCCCTTTCTTTTTTTCAGCACAAAGGGCCATATCACAAATATAACCAGTTTATTACTTTCTCTTTTTCATCTTTGCTCTAACCTACTTTCAAGAGTGGAATCCATTTCACTGAGAATGTTCAATCCATATTCAAAGTGGAAGCTAAATGGGCTGCGTGACCGCATTTACTCCACTTGTCACTTTCATTTATCTCTCACCTACCCATTCAGATGGAGGATGCAGTTATACTGGCAAACAGTATATTTTAGCACCCAAGACATCATGCAGCACATTTTTACATTCTCTTAAAGAGAACAAAATTATTTTTGTGTTAAAATGTGATAGTTATTTTATGTTCTCTTTTAGGAAAAAACTGAGATTTCTCATCAGTCAATTGAACATCTATGTTTTTATTCTTGAAAGTTGACTGCTTCTACTCTAAAAATCTGTCAGTGGAACAAACTGATATAGAGGTATAGTCAAAATTTAATTATGCTAAATGGAGCTTTCCAATTCCAAATCTTTCCTTTCTGGTCCCCTGAATTTTGACACTATTTCAGGTGTGAAAGTGTGTTAAGTCACTCAGTCATGTCTGATTTTTTTGTGAACCCATTGACTGTAGCCCACCAGGCTCCTCTGTCCGTAGAATTCTCCAGGCAAGAATACTGGAGGGGTTGCCATTCCCTTTTTCTCCAGGAGATCTTCATGATCCCAGGGATTGAACCTGGGTCTCCTGTATTGCAGGCAGATTCTTTACCTTCTGAGCCACCATATCCATTTCAATAGATTTCAGAAAATCATATTAGAGACTTCAATGTCTCTCAAGTGGGCATCTGGACCTATAACACCTAGGACAAAGTGTCTTTACCTGCCATCAAACATTGTACACACAGCCAGCGCCAGCTCAAGTATAGTTGTGAGGTTTTTACATCTGAGAGTACTACCCACTTACAAGTTTTTCTCCTCCTGAATGTCTTTACATAACAGTATTAATGGAGCACTTCCTAAAAAACAAATTGTGCTCTGAGCTCCTTGGAACATCTTATGAAGTAGATCTTATTATTATTTTCATATTACAAACAAACAATAACACGAGAAGTATTTTAACTTGCCTATTGTACATATCTAGTTGGTGACAAAAGACATTTGATTACTAGGTTGTGAAGTAAAGTGAAAGTCACTCAGTCGTGTCCAACTCTTTGTGACTCCATTGACTATACAGTCCATGGAATTCTCCAGGCCAGAACACTGGGGTGGGTACCCTTTCCCTTCTCCAGGGGATCTTCCTAATTCAGGGATCAAACCCAGGTCTCCCACATTGCAGGCACATTCTTTACCAGCTGAGCCACAAGGGAAGCCCACTGATTTGTGAGCTTCTTGTTAAATCTTCTACTTTGTATATATAGTAAAATTTCCTTAATTTTACTAAATGCAAATAACCCCAAATCCCAGGAACATGTATCACAATGAGACTGAATTTTATTTGCTGACAAAAAAGAGAATCACTTTTTTGTTTTTCATTATGGAAACTCAGTATATTTTCATTCTTAAATTTATATATATTATATATATATAATATAATATTTTATTTTAAATCTTATAATATTGTTTAAAATTTTAAGTGTTTATTATTTTTTCTCTTTAGATAGTAGGATATGATTTATTGTGTGTTCTTTCTTTACTTATTTGATAGCTGTAGCAGAAAGAAAGAAAAAATCCTCTGCAATTCTACTGGAGATTAACATTTTGAAATATCAAAGTTGAGCCTACATTTCTCTTGGTGTCTCTGTTAAACTGATAATTATATGTTGACCCTTTTCACACATTTATTTACCTTTCACCTATAATTATTTTCCATTTTTATTACAATGTCATATTTTTATTTCAGTTACTTTACTTTTAAACTGTGTATCACTTTGTCCAAAAATTATTGACATTTGTGTTCAGTCTGTTTAAACATTAATTATCTTAAGTCAATGTTTAACTGATTTCACGCTGATTATAACTTTTCTTATCATGACTAAAATATTAATATCTTCACTTTGATGTTGCTTTCAAACAACAGCTTCATATTTCAAATAAGACTATGTCTATGAAGTTTTTTTCCCCCTTGTAAGTTTGTAAAAATTATACTGTTGAGCCATGTGTATTTGAGAATTTTCTTTTCTTTTTTTTCCTTCAAAATAACAGAGTTATAGAGTTGTGGGTGGTAATATTTCCTCTCAAAACTCTTCTGATATCAATGTCTTTTGAAATGAAAAGAAAGAACTTGAGATCAGGCCGGCATTATTCCTTTGTATGTAAACTTTATTTTTCCTGCCTGAATGTATCTTAATCCATGTATTTAAGTTTCACCAGGTTTTCTAGGTATTCTCGCAGCTTACCTAAGAAAGCTATGGATTCAATTTATTTTTCAGCTGAGGTAAGTTGTCCTGTTGGCTTCACAGGTGGGTCACAGGTAAAGAATACATCTGCCAATGCAGAAGACACTGATTTGATCCTGGGTCAGCAAGACCCCAGGAGAAGGAAATGGCAACCCAGTCCAGTATTCTTGTCTGGAAAATCCCATGGACAGAGAAGTCTATTGGGCTACAGAATATGGGGTTACAAAGGGTCAAATGACATGACTTAGTGACTAAACAATACCAAAAAGGTGTCCTATCCCAACTCAATTATTACCTCAAGCCTATGGTCATACATGAAGACTTTACACATGGACATCACCAGAAGTCAACACCAAAATCAGATTGATAATATTCTTTGCAGCCAAAGATGGAGAATATCTAAGTCAGCAAACGTAAGACCGGGAGTAGACTGTGGCTCAGATAATGAGATCCTTACTGCCAAATTCAGACTTAAATTGAAGAAAGTCGGGAAAACCACTAAACCATTAAAGTATGACATAAGTCAACTCCCTGATGACTAAACAGTGGAAGTGAGAAATAGATTTAAGGGCCTAGATCTGATAGACAGAGTACCTGATGAACTATGGATGGAAGTTCATGACATCATACAGGAGACAGGAATCAAGACCATCCCCAAGAAAAAGAAATGCAAAAAAAAAAAAAAAAAAAAAGGGCTGTTTGAGGAGGCCTTACCAATAGCTGTGAAAAGAAGAGAAGTGAAAAGCAAAGGAGAAAAGGAAAGATATACCCATTTGGAGCAGAGTTCCAAAGAGTAGCAAGGAGAGATAAAAAAAGCCTTCCTCATCAATCAATGCAAAGAAATAGAGGAAAACAACAGAATGGGAAAGACTAGAGATCACTTCAAGAAAATTAGAAATACCAAGGGAACATTTCATGCAAAGATGGGCTTGATAAAGGACAGAAATGATATGGACCTAACAGAAGCAGAAGATATTAAGAAGGGATGTCAAGAATACAAAGAAGAACTGTACAAAAAAGATCTTCATGACCCAGATAATCACGATGGTGTGATGACTCACCTAGAGACAGACATCCTGGAATGTGAAGTCAAGTGGGCCTTAGGAAGCATCACTATGAAGAAAGCTAGTGGAGGTGATGGAATTCCAGTTGGGCTATTTCAAACCCTGAAAGATGATGCTGTGAAAGTGCTGCACTCAATAAGCCAGCAAATTTGGAAAACTCAGCAGTGGCCACAGGACTGGAAAAGGTCAGTTTTCATTCCAATCCCAAAGAAAGGCAATGGAAAGAATGCTCAAACTACTGCACAATTGCACTCATCTCACACGCTAGTAAAGTAATACTCAAAATTCTCCAAGCCAGGCTTCAGCAGTACGTGAACTGTGAACTTCCAGATGTTCAAGCTGGATTTAGAAAAGTCAGAGGAACCAGAGATCAAATTGCCAACATCCGCTGGATCATGGAAAAAGCAAGAGAGTTCCAAAAAAGCACCTATTTCTGCTTTATTGACTATGCCAAAGCCTTTGACTGTGTGATTCACAATGAACTGTGGAAAATTCTGAAAGAGATGGGAATTCCACACCACCTGACCTGCCTCTTGAGAAACCTGTATGCAGGTCAGGAAACAACAGTTATACTGGTGTGGAACAACAGACTGGTTCCAAATAGGAAAAGGAGTATATCAAGGCTGTTTATTGTCACCCTGCTTATTTAACATATATGCAGAGTACATCATGAGAAATGCTGGGCTGGAGGAAGCGCAAGCTGGAATCCAGATTGCAGGGAAAATATCAACAACATCAGATATGCAGATGACACCACCCTTATGGCAGAAAGTGAAGAGGAACTAAAAAGCCTCTTGATGAAAGTGAAAGAGGAGAGTGAAAAAGTTGGCTTAAAGCTCAACATTCAGAAAACTAAAATCATGGCATCTGGTCCCATCACTTCAGGGCAAATAGGGAAACAGTGGAAACAGTGGCTGACTATTTTTCTGGGCTCCAAAATCACTGCAGATGGTGACTGCAGCCATGAAATTAAAAGACGCTTACTCCTTGGAAGGAAAGTTATAACCCACATAGACAGCATATTAAAAAGCAGAGACATTACTTTGCCAATAAAGGTCCGTCTAGTCGAGGCTATGGTTTTTCTAGTGGTCATGTATGGATGTGAGAGTTGGACTGTGAAGAAAGCTGAGTGCCGAAAAATTGATGCTTTTGAACTGTGGTGTTGGAGAAGACTCTTGCGAGTCCCTCGGAGAGCAAGGAGGTCAAACCCATCCTAAAGAAGATCAGTCCTGGGTGTTCATTGGAGGGACTGATGTTGAAGCTGAAAGTCCAATACTTTGGCCACCTGATGCAGAGAGCTGACTCATTTGAAAAGACCCTGATGCTGGGAAAGATTGATGGCAGGAGAAGAAGTGGATGACAGAAGATGAGAGGTTGGATGGCATCACTGACTCAGTGGACATGGGTTTGGGTGGACTTGGGAGTTGGTGATGGATAGGGAGGCCTGGCATGCTGTGGTTCATGGGGTCACAATGAGTTGGACATGACTCAGGGAATGAACTGAACTGATGATCATACATATACACACATATTAAAAACGTGTATATACATACATACATAATTATATATATATTATTTCTATCCCATTGTCATATTATGTTATATATATATAGACACACACACAAACACACACAAATTTTAAGTATATTACTTATACATTACAAATTAATATGTGTACTTTTTACAAAATGTTCATCTTTTCCTTTTCTTAACATCTTGACCTCTTCTGACTGTTGGGAAAACTACTCAAGATTGTATCCTACAGTACTGATTGCATATTTCACATGTTTTACTTTATTTCTCTATCTCATACATTTGTTACAACTCTGTTTTTGTCATTTCTACTTGGTTTTACAATATAAGATTTATTGAAATTTGTTTTAAAAAGTGTAAGTGCTTCCTAAAACTATTTATCCCTTCATGGATTATAGCCTTGTTATGATGAAGGGGTTTCATAACTCCATGAAGATATAAGCCATGCTGTGAAGGAACATGCAAGATAGATGGGTCATAGTGAAGAGTTTTGACAAAACCTGGTCCACTGGAGGAAGAAATTATAACCCACTGTAGTATTTTTGCCAGGAGAACCCCATGTGAAAATGCAAAAATATATGACACCAAGGGTGAATTCCCAAGGTCAGAAGGTGTCCAATATCCTACCTGAGTGGAACCTGAAAAGTGACAGAATGATATGAGTTCATTTCCAAGGAAAATAATTCAACATCACAATAATTCATCTCTATGACCCAACCACTGATGCCAAAGAAGCTGAAGTTGACTGGCTCTGTGAAAATCAACAACAACTTCTAGAACTAACATCAACATAAAAAATGTCATTTTAATCATCAGTCAGTTCAGTTCAGTTGCTGAGTCGTATCTGACTCCTTGTGACCTCATGGACTGCAGTATGCCAGGCTTTCTTGTCCATCATCAGCTCCCAGAACATATTCAGACTCATGTCCACCAAGTCAGTGATGTCATGTAACTGTCTCATCCTCTGTTGTCCCCTTCTCTTCCTACCTTCAGTCTTTTTCAGTATAAGGGTCTTTACCAATGAGTCGGTTCTTCACATCAGGTTGCCTAAGTATTGGAGCTTCAGCTTCAGCATCAGTCCTTCCAAAAAATATTCAGGACTGATTTCCTTTAGGATTGACTGCTTTCATCTCCTTGCTGTCCAAGGGACTCTCAAGAGTCTTCTCCAACACCACAGTTCAAAAGCATCCATTCTTGACAGCTCAGCTTCTTTATGGTCCAACTCTCACATACACAATTATTATAGGGAAAATCATAGTTTTGACTAGACAGAACTTTGTTGGCAAAGTACTGTCTCTGCTTTTTTATATGCTGTATAGGTTGGTCATAGCTTTTCTCCCAAGGAGCAATCTTTTAATTTAATGGCTGCAGTCACCATCTGCAGTGATTTTGGAGACCAAGAAAATAAAGTCTCTCACTGTTTCCATTGTTTCCCCATCTATTTGCCATTCGTGATGGTACTGGATACCATGATCCTCATCTTTTGAATGTCGCGTTTTAAGCCAGCTCTTTCACTTTCCTCTTTCACTTTCTTCAAGAGGCTCCTCAGTTCCTCTTTGCTTTCTGCAATAAGGGTGGTGTCATTTGCATATATGAGGTTACTGATATTTCTCCTGGCAATCTTGCTTCAAGCTTATGCTTCATCGAGCCCTGCATTTCACATGATGTACTCTGCATATAAGCTAAATAAGCTGGGTGACAATATACAGCCTTGATATACTCCTTTCCCAATTTGGAACCAGTCTATTGTTTCATGTGCAGTTCTAACTGCTGCTTCTTGACCTGCATACAGATTTCTCAGGAGGTAGGTAAGGTGGTCTGGTATTCCCATCTCTTTCAGAATTTTCCATTTTTTTCTGTTCCACGCAGTGAAAGGCCTTGGTGTAGCCAATAAAGCAGTACATGTTTTTCTGGAACTCTCTTGCTTTTTCTATGATCCAACAGATTTTGGCAATTTGATCTCTGGTTCCTCTGCCTTTTCTAAATCCAGCTTGAATATCTGGAAGTTCTTGGTTCATGTATTGTTGAAGCCTGGCTTGGAGAATTTTGAGCATTACTTTGCTAGCATCTGAGATGAGTGCAAATGTGCAGTAGTTTCAACATTCTTTGGCATTGCTTTCTTTTTTTTTTTTTTTGGTTTTTTCTCCGATTTTATTTTATTTTTAAACTTTACATAATTGTATTAGTTTTGCCAAATATCAAAATGAATCCGCCACAGGTATACATGTGTTAGGATTGGAATGTAAACTGATCTTTTCAGTCCTGTGGCCACTGCTGAGTTTTCCAAATTTTCTGGCATAATGAGTGCAGCACTTTCATAGCATCATCTTTTAGGGATTTGTAATAGCTCAACTAGAATTCTATCACCTCTACTAGCTTTGTTCGTAGTGATGCTTCCTAAGGCCCACTTGACTTCGCATTCCAGGATGTATGACTCTAGGTGAGTGATCACACCATTATGGCTACCTAGATTAAGATTTTTCCTGTATAGTTCTATGTATTCTTGCTACCTCTTCTTAATATCTTCTGCTTTTGTTAGGTCCATTATTATCTGTCTTTTATTATACAAAGGGAACATCTTTGCATGATGTTCCCTTTGTATATTTAATTTTCTTGAACCTATCTCTAGTCTTTCCATTACATGTTTTTCCACTATTACTTTGCATGGATTACTGAGGAAGGCTTTCTTATCTCTTCTTGCTATTCTTTGGATCTCTGCATTCAGATGGGTGTATTAGAATTCAATAGTAAGAAGTCAAGTAATCCCTGGAATAACAGGCAACTTGGCCTTGGAATACAAAATGAAGCAGGGCCAAGGCTAACAGAGTTTTCTCAAGAGAAATCATTGGTCATAGCACATATCCTTTTCCATCAATCCCAGTTATGACTTTACAAATGGACATCACCATATGGTCAATTGTCAAGACTGATAATGTTCTTAGCAGCCAAAGACAGAGAAGCTCTATACAGTCAGCAAAAACAAGACCTGAAGCTGACTGTGGCTCAGATTAAGAGACTGTTATTTCAAAATTCATGCTTAAATTGAAGAAAGTATGGAAAAGCTCTAGACCATGTAGGTATGACCTAAATCAAATATGATTACACAGTGGAAGTGATTAATAGATTCAAGGGATTAGATCTGTCAGACAGAATGCATGATGAACTATGGCTGGAGGTTCATAACATGGTACAAGAAACAAAGATTTAAACCATCCTGAAGAAAAAGAAATACAAGAGGGCAAGGTAGTTGTCTGAGGAATCTTTACAAATAGCTGGAGAAAGAAGAAAGGCAAAATGCAAGGGAGAAAGGGATTAAAGATGTTCCCAACAGAATGCAGAAGTTTAGAAAATATCAAGGAGAGATAGAAGGCCTTCTTTAAGTGAACAATGTAAAGAAACAGAGGAAAACAATAGGATTGGAAAAACTAGAGATCTATTCAAGGATATTGGAGAGATTAAGGAAATATTTCATATAAGGATGGGCACCATAAAGGACAGAAACAGTAAGGACCTAACAGAAGCAGAAGATATTAAGAAGAGGTGACAAAAATACACAGAAGAACTATACAAAAAAGGTCTAATGACCCAGATAACCATGATGGTGTGGTCACTTATGTGTAGCTGGAGTGTGAAGTCAAGTGGACCTTAGAAAGCACTACTACTAGGACTTCCCTGGTGGCTCAGACAGTAAAGCGTCTGTCTACAATGTGGGAGACCCAGGTTCAATCCCTGGGTTGGGAAGATCACCTGGAGAAGGAAATGGCAATCCACTCCAGTACTATTGCCTGGAAAATCCCATGGACAGAGGAGCCTGGTAGGCTACAGCCCATGGGGTCGCAAAGAGTCGGACATGACTGAGCGACTTCACTTTCACTTTCACTATGAACAAAGCTAGCAAAGGTGAAGGAATACAAGCTGAGCTTTATAAAATCTGAAAATATGATGCTATTAATGCGCTTCATTCAAAAAGCCAGCAAATCTGGAAAACTCAGCAGTGACCACAGGACTGGAAAATTTCAGTTTTCATTCCAATCCCAAAGAAGGCCAATGTCAAATAATGTTCATACTACCATACAATTTCGCTCATTTTCCATGCTATTAAGGTTATACACAAAATCCTTCAGGCTAGGCTTTAGTAGTACATGAACTGAGAACTTCCAAATGTACAAGCCAGGTTTAGAAAAGACAGAAGAACCAGAGATCAAATTGCCAACATTCATGGGATCATGAAGAAAGCACCAGAATTCCAGAAAAACATCTACTTCTGTTTCATTAACTATGCTTTTTGACTGTGCGGATCACAACAAACTGTGTAAAATTCTTAAAGAGATGGGAGTACCAGATCCCCTTACTTGTCTCCTAAGAAACCTGGGTGTGGTTCAAGAAGCAACAGTTAGAACCAAACATGGAACAATTGGTTCAAAATTGGGAGAGGAGTATGTCAGTGTTGTATATCATCAATCTGCTTATTTAACTTATATGCAGCATATATCACACGAAATGCCAGCTGAATATATTACAAGCTGAATTCAAGACTGCTGGGAGAAATATCAACAAGCTCAGTTATGCAGTTGATATCACTCTAATGGCATAAAGTAAAGAGGAGTTAAAGAGCCTCTTGATGAGAGTGAACGTGTAGACTGAAAGAGCTGGCTTGAAACTAAACATTCAAAAAACTAAGATTATGGCATCCAGACCCATTACTTCATGGAAAATAGAAGGGGAAAAATTGGAAGAAGTGACAGATTTTATTTTCTGAGCTCCAAACTTACTGGGGACAGGGACTGCAGTCATGAAATTAAAAGATGCCTGCTCCTTGGAATGAAAACTATGACACAGTTTATAAAAAGCAAAAAACATCACTTTTCTGACAATGGTCCTTATGGTCAAAACCATGGTTTTTCCAGTAGTCATGTGTGGGTGTGAGATGTGGGCCATAAAAGAAGGCTGAGCACCAAAGTATTGATGCTTTCAAATTGTGTTGCTGGAGAAAATTCTTGAGAGTCCGTCATAAGAGTCCCTTACAAGGAGATCAAAAAGAAAAAAAAATCCTAAAGGCAATCAACCCTGAATATTCATTGAAAAGACTGATGCTTAATCTGAAACTCCAATACTTTGTCCCTTTGATATGAAAAACCAACTCATATTAAAAGACTCTGATGCTGGGAAATGCTGAAGAGAAAATTAAAAGGGGGCAAGCAGAGGATTCGTTGGTTAGATAGCATCACTGATGCAATGGCCATGAATCTGAGCAAATTCTAGGAGACAGTGGAGGACAGAGTAGCACAGCTTGCCACAGTCCATGGGTCACAAAGAGTCAGACTAAATGAGAACACCACAAAGCAAAAATCACAAAGTTGAAAAATATAATAATTTAATAAAAAATTTAATTTAATAAAATTTAATTTAATTTAATAATTTAATAAAAATTTAATAAAAAAACAAACAAACCCATGCAACAGAGGTATTCAGTAGACATAACTTTGGCAGAAGAAAAAAATCAGCAAATTGAAAACAAGGTAGTGAAACCCATCCATTAAGAATGACTAAAACAATAAAAAAGAGTGAAAACAGAAAACAGCTTAACAGATTTATAAGACAGAATTGAAAAATGAAAATTGCACTATTGCATTCCTAGAAGAAGGACAAATAAAAAGAAAGGTATGAAAAGTTTGTTTTAATAAATAATGGCTGAGCATTGCATAAATAATGTTAGCATTCCAATCCTAACATTGGAAAAACAAACAAAAAACAGCTATGTAGATCTGGAAGTTCAGAGAATTCAAAGTAAGAACTCAGTGCTGCTGCTGCTGCTAAGTCACAGTGAGACCCCAGCAAATTAAGAGAGAAAAGTTACACAAAAAGGAACATCTATTACTATCAGTAGGGCTTCCAAGGTGGGGCTAGGTAAAGAACCCACCTGCCAGTGCAGTAGACTTAGGAGACACCGGTTCAATCCTTGGATTGGAAAGATCCCCTGGAGGAGGAAATAGCAACTCACTCCAGTATTCTTGCCTGGGAAATCCCACAGATAGGAGCCTGACGGGCTACAGTCCATAGCATTGTACAGAGTCAGACATGACTGAAGCAACTTAGTATGCATATAGCTATTGACAGATTTTCAAGCAGAAATTTTGAAGGCCTGAAAGAAATGACATAACATATTTAAAAATCTGAAAGTAAAAAAAAAAAAAGAAAGAAAGAAAGAAAAAGTCCTGACATCTAAGAATACTGGACTCAGCAAAATTATCATTCAGAATTGAAGGAGAGATAGAGTTTTCCATTCAAGAAAAAGCTGAATGAGTTCATCACCACTAGACTTGCCTTACAAAATAGGTTAACTGGATTTCCTCAAGCTGCAACAAAAGGATTCTAATTAGTAACAGAAAAATATGTGAGAGAAATATGTGAAAGTATCAATATCACTGGTAAAGGCAAATATACAGATAAGTATAGAATACTCTAATGTAATGATGGTGGATAAAATTGTCACATTTCTAAAAATATGAAGGTTAAGAAAAAAGTTACAAATAATTTAAAAAATAATATCCCTAAAAATTTTGTTAGTAGATAGACAAGGTAAAATGTGACATCATAAACAAAAAAAAATGTGAGAAAAAAAATATAGGGATTCATTAGGCATTTGAAGTTATCAACTGAAAATAAACTATCATAAATACATTTTGTGTAAACTTCATGATAATCAAACAGTGAAAATATAGAGCAAATACACACAAAAATATCCCCAGAAAGAAGTTCAAGCACACCACTACAGGAAAGTATCAAATCACAAAGGAAGAGAGAAAAAGAGAAATAAAAATCATAATTAAAAAACATCCATAAAATAATGAACAAAATGGCATCAATAAAACCATACCTATAAATACAAAACATGAGAGGAAATTAAATAGAAAGAAAAAAAAAAGAATGATTAATGAAACAGATATGTTTATATAACATTAACAAAATTAACAAAAAACATTACCTAGGCTTACTAAGAAAAAAAGAAAGCATATTCAAACAAAACTAGAAAGGAAAGAGGAGTCATCAGAACTGATAGCACATAAATAAAAGGACCATAAAATGCAAATATAAACAACTATATGCCAACAAATTGGACAAATGGGAAGAACCAGGCAAACTCATAGAAACATACAATCTATCAAGTATGAATCAGAAAGAAATATAAATTCTGAACAGATTAGTTACTACTAAGGAAACTGAATCAGTAATAAAATAACTCCAACAAAGAGGAGACCAGGACTAGATAACATTGCTTATAAATTCTATCAAACATCTGAAAAACAGCTTGAGGAATCAGGTTCCCTGACTTCAGACTATACTACAAAGCTACAAGTAACCAAAATAGTTTGGTAGTGGTACAAAAACAGAAATATGCATCAACAGTACATGATAGAAGTCCAGAGATAAATTCATGCACCTATGATCAACTGTTTTCTAACAAAGCAGGCATGAATATATATGAACAGAATATAAATGGCAAGAATATAAAAATGACTTTTCAATAAGTGGTGCTGTGAAAATTGGACAGCTGCATGTAAAAGGATGAAATTACAACATCCTCTAACATATTACACAAAATAAACTCAAAATGGATTCAAGTTAAATATATGTCTGAATACTCTAAAACTCTTAGAGAAAAACATAGACAGAATACTCTGTGATATAAACTGCAGCAAGATATTGTCGGATCCATTTCTTAGAGTAATGAAAAAAAATATAAACACAGGACCAAATTAAGCTTAAAAATGTTTGCACAGCAAAGGAAACTGTAAACAAAATAAAAAGACAACCTACAGAATGGGAGCAAGTATTTGCAAACAAAGTGACTGAGAAGGGACTAATCTCCAAAAATGTACAAAATGCTCATTCAGCTCAATATCAAGAGAACAAACAACCCAATTAAAAAATAGGCAGAAGATCTAAACAGACATTTCTCCAAATAAGACATACAGATGGTCAAAAAAAAAAAAAGACGTTTACCATCACTAATTATTACAGAAGTACACATCAAAAGTACAAGGTATCACCTAACACCAGTCAAAATGGCCATCATCAAAAAATATACAAGCAATAAATATTGAAGAGGGTATGGAGAAAAGGGAACCCTCATACACGGATGGTGGGGATACAAACTGATGCAACCATTATGCATAACAGTATGAAGGTTCCTGAAAAAATTAAATATAGACATAACGTGCTGCTGCTGCTGCTAAATAGCTTCAGTCACATCTGACTCTATGTGACCCCTTAGACTGAAGCCTACCAGGCTTCCCCTGGTGGAATTCTCCTCCAGTGATTCTCCAGGCAAGAACACTGGAGTGGGTTGCCATTTCCTTCTCCAATGCATGAAAGTAAAAAGTGAAAGTGAAGTCACTCAGTCATGTCCGACTCTTAGCAACCTAACGTATGACCCACAAATTCCACTCCTGGGCATATATCTGGAGAAAATCAATTCAGTAAAATACAAATAGCCAAGATGTTCACAGAAGCACTATGTGCAATAGCAAAGATAGGAAAGCAAATTAAATGTCCACCAACATAGAGATGGAAAAATAAAATGTGGTACATAAATACGATGGAATATTACTTTGCAAGAAAAAATGAAATAATGCCATTTGCAGCAACTTGGATGGACCTAGAGACTGTCAAAGTGAGTAATGTAAGCCAGAGAAAGAAAAAATATCATATGACACCTTTTTTGAAAAGTCTATAAAAATGGGACAAATAAACTTATTAACAAAATAAAAATAGTCATGGAAGTAGAAGACAAACATGGTTACCAAAGGGGAAGAGGGATAAGGGATGAACTGGGATTGACACTGCTGTATAGAAAATAAATAAATAATAATAGTTAGTTATAATATAATACTATATAATATATATAACATACTATATATTATAATATAACTAATAATATATCACACAGGGAACTATGCTTAATACTATGTAATGGCCTATATGAAAAAAGAATCTAAAAAAAGAGTATTATATATATATATATATAAAAAACTGATTCAATTTACAGTACACCTGAACCTCAAAAAAACTTGTAAATCATCTATATTTCAATAAAAATTTTAAAAATAAATGGCTGAGTAAAAATTTTACAAAAATTAATATGAGATCATCTCAAACTCCTCCAAAAAACAATAAATAAAAAGGAAGGAACATTAAACTCACTTTACAAGACTACATTATCCTGAGACCAAAACCTGATAAGAAAAAATATAGTAAAAAGAAAAGTACAAGCCAATATCCCTGATGATATTCAACATTAAATCTCAACATTCAAAAAACTAAGATCATAGTATCCGGTCCCATCACGTCATGGCAAATGAATGGGTAAAAAATGGAAACAGTGACAGATTTTATTTTCTTGTGCTCTAAAATCACTGCAGATGGTAACTGCAGCCATGAAATTAAAAGATGCTTGCTCCTTGGAAGAAAAGCTATGATAAACCTATACAGTGTATTAAAAAGCAGAGATATTACTTTCTCTACAAAGGTCTACATAGTCAAAGCTATGGTTTTTCCAGTAGTCATCTATGGATGTGAGAGTTGGACCATAAAGAAGGTATCTGTACCATGTACCTTGATGCTTGGAAAGACTGAATGCAGGCAGAGAAGGGGAGAACAGAGGATGTGATGGTTGGATGGCATCACTGATTCAATGGACATGAATTTGAGCAAACTCCGGGAGATGGTGAAGGACAGGGAAGCCTGGTGTGCTGCAGTCCATGGGGTCGCAAAGAGTCAGACATGACTTAGTGACTGAACAACAACAATCTCTGATGAACACAGATGCAAAAGTCTCACGTAAGTATGAACAAACTGAATTCAACTATAGATTAAAAGGATCATACAGCACATCAAGTGAGATTTGTTACAGGGATTCAGAGACGGTTTAACAGTACAAATCAATGAACTATACCACATTAACAAAATAAAGGATAAAAATCATATGATGGAGGAAAAGTTCTTGACAAAATTCATCATCTACTTGTGATAAAAAGTTTCAACAACCTGGTCAAAAAGAGAAATTACCTCAATATGATCAGGGTTATATATAACATATCCACAGCTAACTTTATATTCAACAGTGAAAAGCAGAAAGCTTTACCTCTAAGATCAATAACAAGACAAAAATGCCCACTCTTGCCAATTGTATTCAATATACCACTGGAAATCCTACTCAGGACAACTAAGTAAGGAAAGGAAATAAAGGCATTTGAATTGGAAAGGAACAAATAAAACTATTTCTATTTGGAGGTGACATTACACTACAAAGATAAGGCCTTAAAACTCCTCTCAAAACTGTTAGAACTAATAAATTAATACTGTAAAATTGCATAATACAAAATCAACATTAAAAAAATCTCATTTTTATACATTAATAATGAAATAGCAGAAAGAACAATTTAAGAAATGCATTTATAAATCCCATTTATAAATGCATCAAAAAGATAAAAATATCTTGGAAAAAATTTAACCAAGGATGTTAAAGATCTGTACACTAAAGATATATGACATTAAAATTGTCACATTTTCATGTCAATTGACATAAAAACTGAAAACACAAATAAATCAAAACATATTCTTTGTTCATAAACTGGCAAAAATAATATCATTAAAATCTCCATAATATCCAGAGCAAACTGCACTTTCAATACAATCCCTATCAAATTTCAATGAAATTGTATAAACAATTCTAAAATTTGTATAGAGCCACAAAAAAATCTCAAATAGTCAAAGTAATCTTGAGAAGGAAGAACAAAACTGAAAGCATCAAACTTTCTGATTTCAAACAATACTACGATGCTACAATAATCAAAACAGTATGCCATTGGCATAAACATAGACATATATCCCAATGAAACAGAATAGAGAGCCCAAAAATAAACCCATGCATGTATGGTCAGATAATTTATCTCAAATAACCCAGGAATATATGAGGGATGTCAGTCTCTTTAATAAATGGTGTATGGCAATTTGCACACCGACATGAAACCAATGAAATTAGACCACTATCTTACACCATGCACAAAAATCCACTCAAAATAAATTAAATACTTGAAAATAAGACCTAAAGCATAAAATGCCTAGAAACAATAAAACATTAAAAAAAAAGAACTCCATGGCATAGGCTTTTCAATGATAGATTTGATACCATAAGCAAAGGCAAAAATAAACAAGTGGGACTATTATCAAACTAAAGCACAGAAATCCATCAACAATTTGATAAGGAAACATAGACTAGGAAAAAACATTTGCAAATCATTTATCTTATATGGGACTAACATCCAAAACACATAAAAAGTGTACACAAATCAATAACAACAAAATCCAATTTAAATATAGGTAGAAAATCTGGATAAACATTTTCCAAAGAAGACATACAAATGAGAAACAGCATATACATGAAAAAGAGATTGATATTATTAATCAAAAGGGAAATGAAAATTAAAATCACAATGAGCTATCACCTCACACCTGTTATAATGGCTATTATCTAAAAGATAAGAGATGGCAAGTGTGAGTAAGAATGTGAAGAAAAGAAAACTCTTGTGCACTGTTAATGGAAATGTAAATTGGTACAGCCACTCAGTAAAAAAGTATGGAGTTTCCTAAAAAAATTAAAAATAGAGCTACCATGCAATTCAGGAAGCCCATTTCTGAGTATATATCTAAGGAAAAAAATCATAATCTTGAAGAGATACATGAACACCCACATCTTCACTACAGCATTAAATTTACAATAGCCAAGATAGGCAAACAACCTATGTATCAGTCAATAGATAGCTGGATTAAAAATATGATATATCTGTATCTATAACTATACATATATAATTGAATTGTATTAATTTATAAAAATAAGGAAATCTTGCCATTTTTAATAATATAGATGAACCTCTAGGGCATTACGATACGTGAAGTAAGCAATACTTACTTAGAAAGAGATAAATACTGTATGATCACCCTTATATGGAGAATCTGAACTCGTAGAAAACGTACTTGTTATTGTCAGAGTTGGGAGTGGTGGGAGGAAAGAAATGGATGAAGGCAGTCAAAATGTACAAATTTCTAGCCATAAGATAAGTCTTGGAAATGTAATGTACAGCATGCGGACTATTGCTACCAATACTGTGTTGCATATTTGAAAGTGGATCTTAAGAATTTTCATCACCAAAAAAAAAAAAAAGTTCCTAATGACGTGATAAAATGTTAACTGAACTTATTGCACTTTATTTCACAATATATACACATACTAGATCATCATGTTGTACACCTTAAACTAATATAAATTTGTGTCGTTTATACCTTAGTAAGGCAGGAAATGGCAACCCACTCCAGTGTTCTTGCCTGGAGAATCCCAGGGACGGGGGAGCCTGGTGGGCTGCCATCTATGGGGTCACACAGAGTCAGACACGACTGAAGCGATTTAGCAGCAGCAGCAGCAGTAAAGCAGGAAAAAATATAAATCATATATTAGAGCTAGTGATTAACACACTTTAATTTTGTACTTTGTGTTTCCGGATCAGTATTTTTCCCTTAAACTCATTTGTCTTTTTAAATGTGTTTCAATGGTACACATCAAAGATCTGAATGAGATCTATAAAGTCTAAAGTAACAGATTATTCTTTAAAAAAAAAAAAAGTGCACTGAAATACATTAACTGCCTTTGAGGATACTGTTATACATAACATCTTGTTAGACTATATTTGATTGATACTGATAAACATTGTATTAAGGGAGAATTCTATTTCAAACCTTAAAGCTTAACGACTGAAATTTCTTTCCTCCTTGTCCTGATTAAAGACCAGAAAAATTATGCTGCTTGATTTTATTGAGGAAAATATTTCCTTCTGAACCAATGTAAAACATCCTATGATTTCTAGAAATGTATTCATGAAAGCAAAATGGATCAATTTGCCAAAAATTAAATGAAGCAACACACAATCTAACCATCCAGGAAGAATGATATTTTGCCTATCTAAATGCCTCCTGACATTTTCATTGGTTAAGGAATTACTGCTCACTTCATGACTTAGATTTTCTTAATGCTTCAGTAAAACAGCTGTTGAGTCTCTTTCCTGAAGTGACTATTTGAAAATCATAAATAAAGAAGTACTTGAAAGTACTCTGTATGTTCACTTGTAAATTATTTGGAAGTTTTAGATGAAAAAGGCATGCATTTTATGAACATTTTAGAGTTCCACATACTATATGAACTGTTTTTCAACACTACCATGTGAAATAAAAACAATGAAAATATGTCCTTTGTAAGAAAAATCAACTAATGCATAAATATGTTCTTTCAAAAAAAAATACACCTCCTTTCAGTAAAATTCAATCTCATCCATTCCTTTCCCTCAGAAATGAACACTGTTCTGGGTTTGATGTGATACTTACAGAAAATTTTCATGTATTACTTGAGCATACATTACATACCTATAGTTTATTTTTACTTAAATACAAGTTCAAGGCTATGGTTTTTCCAGTTGTTATGTATGGATGTGAGAGTTGGACTATAAAGAAAGCTGAGCGCAGAAGAATTGATGCTTTTGAACTGTGTGTTGAAGAAGACTCTTGAGAGTCCCTTGGACAGCAAGGAGATCCAACCAGTCCATCCTAAAGGAGATCAGTCC
Organism: Bos grunniens; assembly: GCF_055505025.1. Lineage (NCBI taxonomy): Eukaryota > Metazoa > Chordata > Mammalia > Artiodactyla > Bovidae > Bos > Bos grunniens. The sequence goes on from NC_141166.1 coordinate 82,536,419, forward strand.
TAAGTGTTCATTGGAAGAACTGATGTTGAAGCTGAAACTTCAATACTTTGGCCACCTGATGTGAAGAGCTGACTCTTTGGAAAAGACCCTGATGCTGGGAAAGATTGAAGGAAGGAAGAAAAGGGGACGACAGAGGATGAGATGGTTGGATGGCATCACCGACACAATGGACATGGGTTTGGGTAGACTCTGGGAGTTGGTGATGGACAGGGAGGCCTGGCGTGCTACGGTTCATGGGGTCGCAAAGAGTTGGACACGACTGAACAGCTGAACTGAACTAAACTGAACGTGGTACATTTCATATCATAATTCACTTTTCTTCTATTAACTTTCTATTTAACTGTACACAATACAAATGAATTGTAGGTCTTTTTAATTATTCTTCTGTTGATAGAGATTTAGGACATTTACTTACTTATTACTGTTTAGGTCTAACACTTCTTGAAACCTTAAAATCTGTGTCCTTATCCAAACTGGTTTAAATAAATTTACTCATTTACTTTTAACAAGAATTCGCTGTATCAGTTCAACCAGGAAATCTGGCTCTTCTCCATTATATAGATATAGATACTGCTATTTCTAATCTTGAATCTCAACTCTCTAAAGATCTCCTGGAAAATCTTTAACCAAGCAATGATAAGTTGATTAGATTGACTATGGTAAGAGAGAATATCCAGTTGATAGAATTTTGGAATCTCCCAGAAAGGAGAATTTGGATTTTAAGTCCTGGTCAGAGTGATTTTTAAAGGAAGTCTTACACAGTAAGAAACTGAGTTGGAGTTAACAGAATTTACCACTATGTATTATATACCTTTTGATTGAGAGATGAGGGTCTGGAAGCTAGTTTTGATAAGAACTTTGTTATTATTGATAAATAATCTATTATAGTTTGTTCTTAATTTTATCTTCCCAGAAAAAGTACCCAAGTTGCCTATTTTCAGTATTATCCAGTAATGGAACAGGAAAAGTGTTTTTAGGTTCTCACCAATACTGCTACAGTAAATATAGTTTTTGCATGACTCTATATATGTGAACAAGGTTTCTCTAAGAGAGATCTCTAATTTCCCTAGTGGGAATTCTGGGGCTTTAGGTATTTGCATTTTTTTCTGTTAAAAGATACTGTCAAGTTGTGTTCCAAAAAAGCTAAAGTTAATTATTTTCAGCAAAGACATATTATACTCAACTTACATATCCACATTAACACTATATCTGATCAAACTATCAATTCTACCAACCTGGTAAGAGAAAAATGCTGGTTTGCTTGACATGTTAATGATACTTTCTCTGATTCTTTTCTGCATTTTCCTGGTAAAGTTGAGCATCTTTCTTATGGTGTTCATTTATTTGTTGTCTTCTGTGATATATTTGTTCATATCTTTTGTCATTTTTTTCCTATTGATTTGTAGTACTATTACATAAAAATGGATTTCTTGCTCATGTATCTAAGACTTGGCTCTACTAAGGCTCCTGTTGAGTTTAGCCCTATTCCACCAGCAGTTACTTAAAATAATTACTTTTCATGAAGAAATAGAAGCTTTCACCAGAGAGGTGAGTGGAAATATGGGGTTTCTTTAAGGGTTAGTATACTTTAACTTCCATCCATATTCTAGTGCCCTAAACAAATCACACTGCCCAGCCCAAAATCAATAGAATAGCTAAGTGTACTCTTTTTATGGATGTCAAGGGGAGAAGGGATTAAATATTTGTGAACAGAAATCTAATCTACTCAATTCTAGGAAAAATTCACTCTAGCTTGAGCCCTCCCAGGAGATAGTCATGATGCAGAATTTATTGAGAATCATTTCTATACATGTATTAGTACCTACTCAACAAACATAATGTATGTTCCACTAATTATATTGTATATATTGTTGTATTTAAGATGATCCCTGTTTATAAAAGTAATTACTAATAAACATTTTAACAGATAATCTGGTGATTAAGAAAATATAAATTAAAGTAATAGGATATGACATTTTCATCTCTAAAAAACAAATAAGAATAATAACACCAAATGTTGTTGAGTAAGTATGAAATTAGAATTCATATTTATTGATGGTGAAAATATATAGAGAGTGATAGTGACTGGGCTTTGACTTATAAATCTGAAGTTGTACATGCCCTATAATAAAGCGACTTCCCTTATTTTTCTGGAAGAGATTATATAACAAGGGGAATTTTCTATTTCTTCAAGATTTGGAATACTCAGCCACATAACCTTTAGGGACTAATATATATTTTCAATTTTTTCTATGGTTATTATGCTACACAGATTTTTTTTTTCTTATCAATTTATATAGTTTTTATTTTTGTAATAAATAGTAATATTAACTTTATTTAGGAATTCTTTAGATATTTATATTTCCTCTGTGGATCCCTCCATGTTTTCCAGCACTGCTCTGACCTTTTACTACTTTTTAGATCTATACTTTCCAGGGATGGTGTTGGATGTGAGATAATCTATGTGCCAGCTTTACCAACCTGATTTCTTGTGTGCATTACAACAATGAGCCTGCATAGATAGATAACCTATGAAACACAGATTCTCTCTGACATGCCATGACTTCAGACTTTCACATTAAGTATGCATACATTGAATTCCTCATAACTCAGAGGGCAAATCCAAGAAAATGGTTTCCATGAAGATATAGTAACCTCCAATGAGCCTTGTTACAGCTCTTTAATATGTTTATGTCATAGAAAATCTCATTGATCTACCATCTTAGCATAGAAAATCTCTGATTTGGTATCTTTTAAAACATTCCTTCAGCTATTATTTGGTAAAATACTGAAGCAGGTACTGATGCCATCATTTCTTCCTCAGTTTTCCCTAGAATATATATTCTGTTATTCACTGTTTTTAGATTGAGGAACATTCCTCATGTTCACATAACTCAGGATGTGGCCACTACCAAGTGAAGTGGGATATAAAAATCGAGTTATCTGGTCAATTCAGGAAATAATCTCAATGCTGAAATTCCTATTGGACAAACTAAAGTCACTTCATTCTGTATAATTAAAGCTTATTTGAAAATTATCTTTACACATACCTTTTTTTTAAACATGTGCTTTAGTAAATGTTCTCATGGATTAGTTGCAATGTGCTATAGGGATTTTATAAACAGTGTATTTTTTTTTTCCAATGTAGATCAAACTATCTGGAGTTTGGAGTCTCTCTTTTTTCTAGAACAGATAATTTGGGTTCTATTTTATGACTTTGACTGAAATTAGAAAGCTAAAGATAATAAATGAGAAAGTTGGATGGTTGAACAATCCTAAATTAGAAATAACTGAGGTACTTGAACAATTTATAGAATTAGCTCTTCCAAGGAGTTTGTTCTTGCCCACAAAAACTAATAGAAAAAAATGACTAATTAAAAAACTTTAAGATGGAATTAGTGGCAAAATGATCACAACAAGCCTGCAATACCCAAACCATCCTTATTAACAACCAATGATTCATCCAAAAATCTTTCTAAATTTCTTAGTATTTAAATATATATTATGACTGCCATAAATACCTTAGTCTAAAGTCATTCAGTAAGAAGGTAAGTAAAGAATCAGAACTTTGATTTACTTAAGTATCTTTCAGAATATTCACTGAGTAGCCCTACCAATGCCAACCAAACATAATAAATTAGCTTGCTGTCTAATACATTTCAAAAAGGAGATGTGATACATATTTTAATGTAACCTCCACATGTTCTTTTTTATAAATAGGCAAAAATCTCAGTTTCAAATTCACACTTTATATATATCAAAATTAAAAGGACATAAGTGAGATTTTAACATATTTGAACAAATTTGGAGGTCTCAAGCTGCAATCTTGTTTTAAAACTTCTTTGTAGGAACAAAACTGCTATTGAAAATGATAATTACATTTCTCAAATGGCAATATAATTTAAAACATTAAAAACAGTTCAACAGATTTCCCACTCATTATTTGTGTTTGAGGCATAGTGCTGTTCATATTCTAATTAGTCATTATAATGCACTTTCTAATTATCTCAATTCTAAATCATTAAAAATTAGAAGATCAAAGTTTTAAATGATAGCAGCAATAAATTAGTTACCAAGAATAGTAAGAGAAATGAATTCAATATAAGAAAAAAATCTACTGTTTTCAAATGATATTTTTCTTATTTAGTGAATTTTACTTTATAGTACCTTAAAAATAGCATTTCCAGTAAATTTAGAGTTGAAAGATCTAGTTATTGAAAGATCAACTGATTAACAAGATAATATTTCAAAAGCTTCTATTCATGCTAATAACATGAAGCTTTAAAATATTAATATATTTTTGCTGCCTACATACCATAGAACAGTTTACAATTTTCTAAATTACCAGTGAGGTCTGGCAAATAATCTGCAAGGTTTAATAAAACAGAACTCACCAAAGTGTATTATCTCTTTCTATGCAATGGGTTGATCATAAGAGATCAAAATAAATGGAAAATTTAAGTAAATATCAATTATAAGACCAGAATAGATCCCATTTCAACATGTAAACATGATCAAATGACCATGCTCTTAGGTAGAACATCTAAGTTCTCTAGGTACATGACAGTCTTTAAAAGTAATAGAGCAGGTTCTTTTGAAGATGGTGTGACCATTTGAGAATGGAAAGTAAATATATATTTGAAGTTCACTGAAGTAGTTTTTTGAATAATTGTTGAAAGTCAAATTCAGAGAATGTAAACTCAGAGGTTTTATGTTAGAGCAGTGGAAATAAAGAGCTAATTTCAATGCTGATATAGAAAAATGGGTATATTTTTATAAGACAGAAATCTACACAATAATAATATGAGAGGCAATTTAAAATTGGGACAGATAAAAAGTGGTCACTGGTTTACTGTGAAGTTTTAACTTAATTAACAGGAAGCAATGGCACTTTGAGACAGCAAACCAACATGCAGGAACTTAAAAGTGAATTCCCCATCACACTCATGAGTTTAAAGATGGTTTACGATCTAAAACACTGATGTTAAGGACAAGATTGATTAAATGAGAGATTCCCAATAAAAGGCTGAGTTATGTTGAAGATTATTGGGAAGGTGTCTGATTTATATAAACAATAGAGTCTTAAATTGTTATGAGGGCTTTGGGTGTTATTTTTGTTGTAGATGTAGTAGAGAAGATAAAGGATGAGTTGAAGGGAAAAACAATTCTCAGAGAAAGAAACAAAAAAGAACAAACAAAACCCAAAATAGAGACTGGAGGAAAATAGATGTGCCATACCAAAAAAAAAAACAGTAGCATTGCAAAATAGCTGCACTTTATTTTTCAGGGTGCAACCTTAGACCAGAGAACTGGAAGATAAAATCAGGATTACAAATTCCTCAGTATACAAGTAGAAAATGTATTGATACTTAAATGGGCTAGATCTCAAATCAAAATATACTTTAAAAAATGGCACTATGTTACTCTAAGAAATAGAATTCAAAGTTAAGTTAGATGAGGAGTTTTAGGAAACAGATAGACCTTAATTTGATAAGACCAGGAAGAAATGAGAAATAATAGTATCCTGGTCATGTATGACTGCCTTCCATGGAGAACGAATGCATTGGTGATTTTTTTCTAATAAATTTTATAGAAATAATTCAGTGGGAAACAGTAATAGTGGTGGTAAGTAATACAGAGATGTAAGGAATGTTTCACTTTTCTAAGTTCAAATTTCCATGAAGCCTTAATTTGCCTCGCTGACTCCTAAAAAGATAGAGGAATGCAGAGGCAATGCTTTTTGAGACATTTTCCATATCAACAAGGAGGAAACAGTTCATAAATGGAAAATGGTAAAAAAAAAAAAAGCTGTGGTAGGAAATGACCATATTGTTCCTGATGTATAATACTGAAAGATAGGATTAAAACACATAATTACATGCTAACTAAAAAGTGAGTTGTTTCCTCCTTCCTGATTTTCTAGTAATAAGGCCATAATGACAATAAAGTATGATTATCTGTTGATATCCCCTCTTGCCAGGCAGATGTCAAAGCTTTCAAAGTCAGTAATAATTGTTACTCATCTTCATATCTTTAATATATAGCACAATATTTATTGTTTGGGAATTTGATACAGTTGCTTCTCATTGATGAATTCTGTATTTGCAAATTTGCCTACTGATTAAAATGCATTTATAACCTCAAAATCAATACCCATTCTACTTTTGCAACAATTTAAAAGCATTCAACTGTACAAAGAGGTAAGAAATATGAGTTACTCAGAAAACAAAAACCAAAACAGATCCTGGAAGAAAATAGGTGTGCCATATTAAAAAAAAAAAAAAAGCATTGTGAAATAATTGTTTCCCATCATAGGTAGAACAGGGAGAAGGTTGTTTTGGCTCTTATACATAAGCAAGCATATGTTTTGTGGGCTATTTAATGTCATGTTTTTCATATTTTTTATATTTCGGTTGGTGATGTTGTTGTTTAAAATGGCACCCAAGCAGTGTTTATGTGTTGTATGTGTTCTCAATTACCAAAGATGTGCTTTACTGAGACAGTACATGTTTTAGAGAAACTTAGTTCTGGAATGTATTATAGTGAAGTTGACAGCGAGTTTAATGTCAATGAATAAATTGTTTATGAACTACTTATTTTATATCTATATAAGTTATCCATAAACAAAATTCATAAAACAAGGTTCAGATCAGATAAGATCAGATCAGTCGCTCAGTTGTGTCCGACTCTTTGCAATCCCATGAATCGCAGCATGCCAGGCCTCCCTGTCCATCACCAACTCCGGGAGTTCACTCAGACTTACATCCATCGAGTCAGTGATGCCATCCATCCATCTCATCCTCTGGCGTCCCCTTCTCCTCTTGCCCCCAATCCCGCCCAGCATCAGAGTCTTTTCCAATGAATCAACGCTCCTCATGAGGTGGCCAAAGTACTGGAGTTTCAGCTTTAGTATCATTCCTTCCAAAGAAATCCCAGGGCTGATCTCCTTCAGAATGGACTGTTTGGATCTCCTTGCAGTCCAAGGGACTCTCAAGAGTCTTCTCCAACACCACAGTTCAAAAGCATCAATTCTTCGGCACTCAGCCTTCTTCACAGTCCAACTCTCACATCCATACATGACCACAGGAAAAACCATAGCCTTGACTAGACGAACTTTTGTTGGCAAAGTAATGTCTCTGCTTTTGAATATGCTATCTAGGTTGGTCATAACTTTCCTTCCAAGGAGTAAGTGTCTTCTAATTTCATGGCTGCAGTCACCATCTGTAGTGATTTTGGAGCCCAGAAAAATAGTGTCTGACACTGTTTCCACTGTTTCCCCATCTATTTCCCATGAAGTGATGGAACCAGATGCCATGATCTTCGTTTTCTGAATGTTGAGCTTTAAGCCAACTTTTTCACTCTCCACTTTCACTTTCATCAAGAGGCTTTTTAGTTCCTCTTCACTTTCTGCCATAAGGGTGATGTCATCTGCATATCTGAGGTTATTGATATTTCTCCTGGCAATCTTGATTCCAGCTTCTGTTTCTTCCAGTTCAGCGTTTCTCATGATGTACTCTGCGTATAAGTTAAGTAAACAGGGTGACAATATACAGCCTTGACATACTCCTTTTCCTATTTGGAACCAGTCTGTTGTTCCATGTCCAGTTGTAACTGTTGCTTCCTGACCTGTGGACAAATTTCTCAAGAGGCAGATCCGGTGGTCTGGTATTCCCATCTCTTTCAGAATTTTCCACAGTTTATTGTGATCCACACAGTCAAAGGCTTTGGCATAGTCAATAAAGCAGAGGTAGATGTTTTTCTGAAACTCTCTTGCTTTTTCCATGATCCAGCGGATGTTGGCAATTTGATCTCCGGTTCCTCTGCCTTTTCTAAAACCAGCTTGAACATCAGGAAGTTCACAGTTCACATATTGCTGAAGCCTGGCTTGGAGAATTTTGAGCATTACTTTACTAGCGTGTGAGATGAGTGCAATTGTGCAGTAGTTTGAGCATTCTTTGGCATTGCCTTTCTTTGGGATTGGGATGAAAACTGACCTTTTCCAGTCCTGTGGCCACTGCTGAGTTTTCCAAATTTGCTGGCATATTGAGTGCAGCAGTTTCACAGCATCATCTTTCAGGATCTGGAATAGCTCCACTGGAATTCCATCACCTCCACTAGCTTTGCTGGTAGTGATGCTTTCTAAGGCCCACTTGACTTCACATTCCTGGATGTCTGGCTCTGGGTCAGTGATCACACCATCATGATTATCTGGGTCGTGAAGATCTTTTTTGTACAGTGCTTCTGTGTATTCTTGCCATCTCTTCTTAACATCTTGTGCTTCTATTAGGTCCATACCATTTCTGTCCTTTATCAAGTCCATCTTTGCATGAAATATTCCTTTGGTATCTCTGATTTTCTTGAAGAGATCCCTAGTCTTTCCCATTCTCTTGTTTTCCTCTATTTCTTTGCATTAATTGCTGAAGAAGGCTTTCTTATCTCTTCTTGCTATTCTTTGGAACTCTGCATTCAGATGTTTATATCTTTCCTTTTCTCCTTTGCTTTTCACTTCTCTTCTTTTCACAGCTATTTGTAAGGCCTCCCCAGACAGCCATTTTGCTTTTTTGCATTTCTTTTCCATGGGAATGGTCTTGATCCCTGTCTCCTGTACAGTGTCACAAACCTCATTCCATAGTTCATCAGGCACTCTGTCTATCAGATCTAGGCCCTTAAATCTATTTCTCACTTCCACTAAATAATCATAAGGGATTTGATTTAGGTCATACCTGAATGGTCTAGTGGTTTTCCCTACTTTCTTCAATTTAAGTCTGAATTTGGCAATAAGGAGTTCATGGTCTGAGCCACAGTCAGCTCCTGGTCTTTTTTTTGCTGACTGTATACAGCTTCTCCATCTTTGGCTGCAAATAATATAATCAATCTGATTTCAGTGTTGACCATGTGGTGATGTCCATGTATAGAGTCTTCTCTTGTGTTGTTGGAAGAGGGTGTTTGTTATGACCAGTGCATTTTCTTGGCAAAACTCTATTAGTCTTTGCCCTGCTTCATTCTGTATTCCAAGGCCAAATTTGCCTGTTACTCCAGGTGTTTCTTGACTTCCTACTTTTGCATTCCAATCCCCTATCATGAAAAGGACATCTTTTTGGGGTGTTAGTTCTAAAAGGTCTTGTAGGTCTTCATAGAACCGTTCAACTTCAGCTTCTTCAGCATTACTGGTTGGGGTATAGACTTGGATTACTGTGATATTGAATGGTTTGCCTTGGAAACGAACAGAGATCATTCTGTCATTTTTGAGATTGCATCCAAGTACTGCATTTTGGACTCTTTTGTTGACCATGATGGCCACTCCATTTCTTCTGAGGGATTCCTGCCCACAGTAGTAGATATAATGGTCATCTGAGTTAAATTCACTCATTCCAGTCCATTTCAGTTCGCTGATTCCTAGAATGTCGACATTCACTCTTGCCATCTCTTGTTTGACCACTTCCAATTTGCCTTGATTCATGGACCTGACATTCCAGGTTCCTATGCAATATTCCTCTTTACAGCCTCAGACCTTGCTTCTATCACCAGTCACATCCACAGCTGGGTATTCTTTTTGCTTTGGCTCCATCCCTTCATTCTTTCTGGAGTTATTTCTCCAGTAATCTCAAGTAGCATATTGGGCACCTACTGACCTAGGGAGTTCCTCTTTCAGTATCCTATCATTTTGCCTTTTCATACTGTGCATGGGGTTCTCAAGGCAAAAATACTAAAGTGGTTTGCCATTCCCTTCTCCAGTGGACCACATTCTGTCAGATGTGCAAAAATATGGTCAAGGCTTGCAGGAATCTAACCCTGTGTTTTTCTAGGAGCAATGATTCAGTGTTTGGAGCAACTTTATAGAACATAGTGGATACAGAGAATCAAATATGTATGTTTGTTTTAGATAAGCTATTTCAAAGATGCATCTGTTACCCGAACACTAGTTAGACTTACTTTCTTAAAAATAACAGTTTTATTTATTTTCAGATAATACAGCTAATCTGCAATAAAATGGGTTCCAGTTTTTTAGATATTTAACAGCCAAAGTTTCCGGGTTTAATTTAGGCATCTACTGGTCTCATTCCAACTGACAGGCTATGACTTTGCACCGTCTCTTACTTTTTTTATTTTGCTCTCAACTATAAATAATTACCTCAGTAGATTGATATAAGACCCAAAGAGCTAATGTAAAGGAAAATATTTTTCTAAACTCTAAAATGCTAAATGTTATTATTCTTTGATTATGTCAATTGTCTCTACTGAGACAAATTAAACTTAATTATTACTAGCATAAACATTTTACTGACCTTTAAATTAATGACTCAGCAACTGGAATGGGGCAGAAGAGGCCTGCAGCTGTTTCAGCGAGCAGGAGTCAGTGCGCAGGCGTCAGTGCTCCCCCGCCACCAAGGCTCAGCACCACCGAGTTCACTGAGGCAATCACCCTGGGTTGCTTTCAGTGGGACCTGGCCCCTGTTGGGGTATGGGGGAGGGGGCTGAGGATCTTGAGGGCCGGCTGAGTCCTGGGCACTTTGCTTCTTCAGTGACAACGGTTGGGCACAGTGGCCTAGGGCCCTGACCCAGAGGGTGTGGCCAGCTGAAATCTGCCTCTTCAGCAGGGCCTGAGCACTGGCCAGAGGACCCAGACTGGCTGTTGAATGAGTGTTCCCAGGCAAGGCGACCATCCTGCACAGGAACCCTCTCTCAGCCAGGGCCTAAGCTTACAGGGTTGAAAATCAACCCCTGGAACTTGAACAAGTAAAATGAGAAGCAATATCACTTAGCTACAGGATTTAAGTGTTAAAAGCCACAAAGACCCATGGAGACAGAATTTAATGTCTCCCCTTCCCTTGCTGTATTTAACTCTCAATCTATGACATTTAAGAATATTGGATCTTTAGATTAAAAAAAAAAAGTTGCATAATAAGAATAACATTTGTTTTGATGGAGGTTTACTAGAACACCATGACCTCTGACCTAACCTATAGCGACAGCTGCAAGAACAAAGGATCTGTCACTAAGAAGTTTGAAAGAACTAACTTCCCCCACCCCCTTCCCCTAATCTTTCCTATAAAAGGGCTTTGCTGAAAGTCTTCAAGTTAAGGGTTTTTAAGCCCATGAGTGAACCCTCTCCATCCTTGGGCCTACAATAAAACTTTCTCTACTCCAGACTCCAATGTTTCAGTATTGTTTGGCCTCACACAGAACTGTTTTTAGTAACATAACTAATAGATATTTGAAAGTTATCATATTTGGGGCTGTGAGCCTGAAGAATATAAAAATGTGTAAGGCTCCTATACTTAGAAAAACTTGTAATAGGTGGAACAATTTGGCATTCATATTTTTAATAGCAATATAAGATAATATATGATAAACACATAAAAAAGCCATTTCTATTAGGGCATTAAAACGGTGAAACTATAAACAAAACTTCCCTTAAAAAGACAATGTTTAAGTGATATATGGAAATAGGAGGAAAATAAGCAAAGTTCATGTTTTTGGCATTTTATTTTCCTTGATTTAAAAATATTATTTAAAATGAACAAAAAGTTCCTAAGAAAAATTCTTATGCTATAACAACTTTTACCTAAATGTAAAGTACAATATGGTTGGTGTAAGTTTGTTCCAAAGTATGATTCTGAAATTCATCTAATTAACTTTTTGTTTCAAAATATATAGTTTTTTTTAGACTTATTATGAGCTTTAATTATGTTTGCTAGTGGTGATATGATCTCCATTTATACTAATTACTAACTGCTGTAATTACACAAATCATGCCTATACACACTAATTTACTTAAGATGATATTTAAACAAAAATTTATCTTTTCCTACCTGCAACAAGGAGGGATAAAACGTTGAGAATTTTTTAAATGAAGAGGATCAAAAACCACAGAGGCATCATCAGTCATGAAAACAATTTGGAGTGGGAGGAGTGGGGAGGTGGAGTGGGGGAATGAGGCAGGTGTTCTTTATTTATACTGAGTGGCTCTCCTGGCTCTAAAGCACTTTCTTATCCCTCAGTCAGGAGTGTGAGACCCACAGAAGTCTGGAATCAATTAAGGAGGAATTACCTTACTGGATGATGTAGCAATCCAGCCCAGATACTATTTCTTTGTAACCAGATTCTATGTACCCATTACATCCTCTGCTTCTCTGATGCAACACTTTGCATTTTGCTAACACGTCTATAAATAAGCAGCTACTGGCTGGAGGGGGAACCTCCTGAAAAACCTAGTCCTCATTCCATATATTATTTTTAAGAACAAAAGGGAAAGATTACATATATCACTTTCAATATTCCACTTGATTGTCATAACAATCTGATGACATTACAGTTGAAGAAAGTAAGCCCCTATGCTTAAAAGTTTTCTAAATTTACACAAATAATAAATGATAAATGTCACTATTAGAACCCAGACTCTAATCTTTTCTATTTTATGTGACATCAATGGCAACTATAAAACCTCTTAGAGTTCTCTTGAGTCATAAGCACACAGGCCTCGCTACTCAGACACAGCCTGATTATGAAACAAGTCAAAACGTAGATTATGCTGTGAAAGTGCTGCATTCAATACGCCAGCAAATTTGGAAAACTCAGCAGTGACCACAGGACTGGAAAAGGTAAGTTTTCATTCCAATCCAAAAGAAAGGCAATGCCAAAGAATGCTCAAACTGCCACACAGTTGCACTCATCTCATACGCTACTAAAGTAATGCACAAAATTCTCCAAGACAGTATTCAGCAATACATGAACCGTGAACTTCCAGATGTTCAAGCTGGTTTTAGGAAAGGCAGAGGAACCAGAGATCAAATTGCCAGCATCCCCTGGACCATCAAAAAAGCAAGAGAGTTTCAGAAAAACATCTATTCCTGCTTTATTGACAATGACAAAGCCTTTGATTGTGTGGATCACAATAAACTGTGGGAAATTCTGAAAGAGATGGGAATACCAGACCACCTGACCTGCCTCTTGAGAAACCTGTATGCAGGTCATGAAGCAACAGTTAAAAATGGACATGGAACAACAAACTGGTTCCAAATAGGAGAAGGAGTACGTCAAGGCTGTATACTGTCACCCTGCTTATTGAATGTATATGCAGAGTACAGACTGAGAAACACTGGGTGGAAGAAGCACAAACTGGAATCAAGATTGCCGGGAGAAATATCAATAACCTCAGATATGCAGATGACACCACCCTTATGGCAGAAAGTGAAGAGGAACTCAAAAGCCTCTTGATGAAAGTGAAAGAGGAGAGTGAAAAAGTTGGCTTAAAGCTCAACATTCAGAAAACGAAGATCATGGCATCTGGTCCCATCACTTCATGGCAGATAGCCGGGGAAACAGTGGAAACAGTGTCAGACTTTATTTTAGGGGGCTCCAAAATCACTGCAGATGGTGATTGCAGCCACGAAATTAAAAGACGCTTACTGCTTGGAAGGAAAGTTATGACAAACCTAAAGAGCATATTGAAAAGCAGAGATATTACTTTGCCAATAAAGGTCCACCTAGTCAAGGCTATGGTTTTTCCTGTGGTCATGTATTGATGTGAGAGTTGGACTTTGAAGAATGCTGAGTGCCGAAGAATTGATACTTTTGAACTATGGTGTTGGAAAAGACTCCTGAGAGTCCCTTGGACTGCTAGGAGATACAACCAGTCCATCCTAAAGGAGATAAGTCCTGGGTGTTCATGGAAGGACTAATGCTGAGGCTGAAACTCAATACTTTGGCCATCGCATGCGAAGAATTGACTCATTGGAAAAGACTCTGATGCTGGGATGGATTGGGGGCAGGAAGAGAAGGGGACAACAGAGGATGAAATGGCTGGATGGCATCACTGACTCGATGGACGTGAGCCTGAGTGAACTCTGGGAGTTGGTGATGGACAGGGAGGCCTGCTCTGCTGTGATTCATGGGGTTGCAAAGAGTCAGACACGACTGAGCAACTAAACTGAACTGAGGAAGACATGGGTAATTGTGAAACATAGGTTAAGTGACCCATAGGGATTTTTAAAAAATCAGTTTCTCTTATGCCATCTCATTTTATGTATATCTCATACTGATAGTCTAAAAATAAATTCAAATTTTGTTTCCCTCCAAAGCTTAATGTGACCTTCCCAGTTTTGACTGCTTTTCCTCCCAAATGTTTCCATGATATATTTACATCATAAAGGAGTTATCATATAGTTAACATATTAACAAATCTTCCTTTTAAACTGTGTATATCAGGAAAAATGGTGTATATTTTAATTAATAAATGTGTTCTTGGGACAAAATACATTTACAATAGTATGGTAACAGCCAATATGGTCGCATTTAGTTTCCATTTTAGGTGATATAATATATTCTAAACTTTGGTTTGTAACTTTTCACTTGTGAAGTTAAATGCTATGTATGAATGTTGTGTTTCAGTTTCAGTTCAGTTGGTCAGTCATGTCCAATTCTTTGTGGCCCCATGGATTGCAGCACACCAGGCTTCCCTGTCCATCACGAACTCCCAAAGCTTGCTCAAACTCATGTCCATTGAGTCAGTGATGCCATCCAACCATCTCATCCTCTGCATACCCTTCTCCTCCTGCCTTCAGTCTTTCCCAGCATCAGAGTTTTTTCAAATGAGTCAGTTCTTCACATCAGGTGGCCAAAGTATTGGAGGTTCAACTTCAGCATCAGTTCTTCCAATGAATATTCAGGACTGACTTCCTTTAGGATGGACAGGTTGGATCTCCTTGCAGTCCAAGCAACTCTCAAGAGTATTCTCCAACACCACAGTTCAAAAGCATCAGTTCTTCAGCACTCTGCTTTCTTTATAGTCCAATTCTCACATCCATACATGACTACTAGAAAAACCATAGCTTTGATTAGATGGACCTTTGTTGGCAAAGTTTGTCTCTGATTTTTAATATGCTGTCTATGTTGATCATAGCTTTTCTTCCAAGGAGCAAGCTTCTTTTAAATTCATGGCTATAGTCACTATCTGCAGTGAGTTTGGAGCCCAAGAAAATAAAGTCTCTAATTGTTTTCATTGTTTCCCCATCTATTTGCCATGAAGTGATGGGAACAGACATCATCATAGTTTTCAGAATCCTGAGTTGTATGCCAGCTTTTACACTCTCCTCTTTCATCTTCATCAAGAGGTTCTATACCTTCTCTTCAATTTCTGCCATAAGGGTGGTATCAACTGCATATCTGAGATTATGAATATTTCTACTGGCAATCTTGATTCCAGCTTGTGCTTTATCCAACCCAGCATTTCACACGATGTACTCTGCATATAGTTGAAATAAACAAGGTAACAATATACAGCCTTGACATACCCCTTTCCCAATTTGGAATCAGTCTGTTGTTCCATGTCCATTTCTAACTGTTGCTTCCTGACCTGCATACAGATGTCTCAGGAGGCAGGTAGGTGGCCTGGTATTCCAATCTCTTTAAGAAGTTTCTACCATTTGTTGTGATCCACAGTTAAGAAGAGATAAGAAAGCCTTCTTCAGCAATGAACACAAAGAAATAGAGGAAAACAACAGACTGGGAAAGTCAAGAGATCTCCTCAAGAAAATTAGATACCAAGGGAACATTTCATGCAAAGATGGGCTCGATAAAGGACAGAAATGGTATGGACCTAACAGAGCAGAAGATATTAAGAAGAGATGGCAAGAATACACAGAAGAACTGTACAAAAAAGATCTTCACAACCCAGATAATCATGATAATCACTGACCTAGAGCCAGACATCCTGGACTGTGAAGTCAAGTGGGCCTTAGAAAGCATCACTGCGAACAAAGCTAGTGGAAGTGATGGAATTCCAGTTGAGCTATTTCAAATCCTAAAAGATGATGCTGTGAAAGTGCTGCACTCAATATGCCAGCAAATTTGGAAAACTCAGCAGTGGCCACAGGACTGGAAAAGGTCAGTTTTCATTCCAATCCCAAAGAAAGGCAATGCCAAAGAATGCTCAAACTACTGCACAATTGCACTCATCTCACATGCTAGTAAAGTAATGCTCAAAATTCTCCAAGCCAGGCTTCAGCAATATGTGAACCATGAACTTCCTGATGTTCAAGTTGGCTTTAAAAAAAGCAGAGGAACCAGAGATCAAATTGCCAATATCCGCTGGATCATGGAAAAAGCAAGAGAGTTCCAGAAAAACATCTATTTCTGCTTTATTGACTATGCCAAAGCCCTTGACTGTGTGGATCACAATAAACTGTGGAAAGTTCTGAAAGAGATGGGAATACCAGACCACCTGATCTGCCTCTTGAGAAATGTGAATGCAGGTTAGGAAGAAACACTTAGAACTGGACATGGAACAATAGACTGGTTCCAAATAGGAAAAGGAGTATGTCAAGGCTGTATATTGTCACCCTGTACATCATGAGAAATGCTGGACTGGAAGAAACACAAGCTGGAATCAAGATTGCCAGTAGAAATATCAATAACCTCAGATATGCAGATGACACCTCCCTTATGGCAGAAAGTGAAGAGGAACTCAAAAGCCTCTTGATGAAAATGAAAGTGGAGAGTGAAAAAGTTGACTTAAAGCTCAACATTCAGAAAATGAAGATCATGGCATCTGGTCCCATCACTTCATGGGAAATAGATGGGGAAACAGTGGAAACAGTGTCAGACTTTATATTTTTGGTCTCCAAAATCACTGGAGATGGTGATTGCAGCCTTGAAATTAAAAAACTCTTACTCCTTAGAAGGAAAGTTATGTCCAACCTAGATAGCATATTCAAAAGCAGAGATATTACTTTGCCAACAAAAGTTCGTCTAGTCAAGGCTATGGTTTTTCCTGTGGTCATGTATGGATGTGAGAGTTGGACTGTGAAGAAGGCTGAGTGCCGAAGAATTGATGCTTTTGAACTGTGGTGTTGGAGAAGACTCTTGAGAGTCCCTTGGACTGCAAGGAGATCCAACCAGTCCATTCTGAAGGAAATCAGCCCTGGGATTTCTTTGGAGGGAATGATGCTGAAGCTGAAACTCCAGTACTTTGGCCACCTCATGCGAAGAGCTGACTCATTGGAAAAGACTCTGATGCTGGGAGGTATTGACAGCAGGAGGAGAAGGGGATGACAGAGGATGAGATGGCTGGATGGCATCACTGACTCGATGCACGTGAGTCTGGGTGAATTCCGGGAGTTGGTGATGGACAGGGAGGCCTGGCGTGCTGTGAATCATGGGGTCGCAAAGAGTCGGACATGACTGAGCCACTGAACTGAGCTGAACTGAACAATCAAAGGCTTTGGCTAGTCAATAAAGCAGAAGTAGATATTTTTCTGGAAGTGTCTTGCTTTTTCAATGATCGAACAGATGTTGTCAATTTGATCTCTGATTCCTCTGCCTTTTCCAAATCCAGCTTGAATATATGGAAGTTCACGGTTCCCATGCCTGCATGCACATTGAGACAGTCAAGTGTGACATTCTTGTAATTATTGATCAAGGCAATGCTAAATAGATCTTTTTGGGTAAATGTATGCCTGTTTTTTGTTTAAAATAGCTATTGAACAGTGACTGTAAGATCATAATGGTGGTTTTCTCCTCAAATATGAAACTTTGTTTTGACTCCTCAAAAGTATTAGAAACATATGATATTTATCTCAGCATAGTTTAAAGATGAAAATCCACTTCTAAAGTAAATAGACTTAATGATAAAAACATCAGAGAAAAAAATGGAACAATAAGCTGGATTTCTTGTTCAGACTGCTTGGATTCTATATTTGTGTAGATAAAAGTCATTTTCAGGAATACAATTTTTTTCCTTTTTTTAATACTACTGAGTTTTCAGTCACAACTTAAGCATTATAGATATTAAAAAAAAAATGAACATTCAAGGAATTACCTGACATTTGAGAAATGGAATTCAAAATAACATCAGTTCAGTTTAGTTCAGTCTCTCAGTCGTGTCCGACTCTTTGCGACCCCGTGAATTACAGCACGCCAGGCCTCCCTGTCCATCACCAACTCCCAGAGTTCACTCAGACTCACGTCCATCGAGTCAGTGATGCCATCCAGCCATCTCATCCTCTGTCATCCCCTTCTCCTCCTTCCCCCAATCCCTCCCAGTATCAGAGTCTTTTCCAATGAGTCAGCTCTTCGCATGAGGTGGCCAAAGTACTGGAGTTTCAGCTTCAGCATCACTCCTTCCAAAGAAATCCCAGGGCTGATTTCCTTCAGAATGGACTGGTTGGATCTCCTTGCAGTCCAAGGGACTCTCAAGAGTCTTCTCCAACACCACAGTTCAAAAGCATCAATTCTTCGGCACTCAGCCTTCTTCACAGTCCAACTCTCACATCCATACATGACCACAGGAAAAACCATAGCCTTGACTAGACGAACTTTTGTTGGCAAAGTAATATCTCTGCTTTTGAATATGCTATCTAGGTTGGACATAACTTTCCTTCTAAGGAGTAAGAGTTTTTTAATTTCAAGGCTGCAGTCACCATCTACAGTGATTTTGGAGCCCAGAAAAATAAAGTCTGACACTGTTTCCACTGTTTCCCCATCTATTTCCCATGAAGTGATGGGACCAGATGCCATGATCTTTGTTTTCTGAATGTTGAGCTTTAAGCCAACTTTTTCACTCTCCT
The DNA here is from genome assembly GCF_055505025.1 of Bos grunniens. NCBI lineage: Eukaryota > Metazoa > Chordata > Mammalia > Artiodactyla > Bovidae > Bos > Bos grunniens. Next base: position 82,554,985 of record NC_141166.1, read on the forward strand.
CTTTCACTTTCATCAAGAAGCTTTTGAGTTCCTCTTCACTTTCTGCCATAAGGGTGGTGTCATCTGCATATCTGAGGTTATTGATATTTCTCCTGACAATCTTGATTCCAGCTTGTGTTTCTTCCAGTCCAGCATTTCTCATGATGTACTCTGCATATAAGTTAAATAAGCAGAGAGACAATAAACAGCCTTGACATACTCCTTTTCCTATTTGGAACCAGTCTGTTGTTCCATGTCCAGTTCTAAGTGTTTCTTCCTGACCTGCATACAGATTTCTCAAGATGCAGGTCAGGTGGTCTGGTATTCCCATCTCTTTCAGAATTTTCCACTGTTTATTGTGATCCACACAGTCAAAGGCTTTGGCACAGTCAATAAAGCAGAAATAGATGTTTTTCTGGAACTCTCGTGATTTTTCGATGATCCAGTGGATGTTGGCAATTTGATCTCTGGTTCCTCTGCTTTTCTAAAACCAGCTTGAACATCAGGAAGTTCACAGTTCACGTATTGCTGAAGCCTGGCTTGGAGAATTTTGAGCATTACTTTAGTAGCATGTGCTGCTGCTGCTGCTAAGTCGCTTCAGTCATGTCTGACTCTGTGTGACCCCATAGACGGCAGCCCACAAGGCTCCTCTGTCTGTGGGATTCTCCAGGCAAGAACACTGGAGTGGGTTGCCATTTCCTTCTCCAATGCATGAAAAGTGAAAGTGAAGTCGCTCAGTTGTGTCCGACTCCTAGGGACCCCATAGACTGCAGCCTACCAGGCTCCTCCATCCATGGGATTTTCCAGGCAAGAGTACTGGAGTGGGGTGCCATTGCCTTCTCCGATTAGTGCAATTGTGCAGTAGTTTGAGCATTCTTTGGCATTCCCTTTCTTTGGGATCAGAATGAAAACTGACCTTTTCCAGTCTGGGGATGCCTTTCAAATAGCTGTGAAAAGAAGAGAAGCAAAAAGCAAAGGAGAAAAGGAAAGATATAAGCATCTGAGTGCAGAGTTCCAAAGAATAGCAAGAAGAGATAAGAAAGCCTTCTTCAGCAATCAACGCAAAGAAATAGAGGAAAACAACAGAATGGGAAAGACTAGAGATCTCTTCAAGAAAATTAGAGATACCAAGGGGACATTTCATGCAAAGATGGGCTCGATAAAGGACATAAATGGACCTAAGAGAAGCAGAAGATATCAAGAAAAGGTGGCAAGAATACACAGAAGAAATGTACAAAAAAGATCTTCACGACCCAGATAATCACGATGGTGTGATCACTGACCTAGAGCCAGACATCCTGGAATGTGGAGTCAAGTGGGCCTTAGAAAGCATCACTACGAACAAAGCTAGTGAAGGTGATGGAATTCCAGTTGAGCTATTTCAGATTCTGAAAGATGATGCTGTGAAAGTGCTGCACTCAATATGCCAGCAAATTTGGAAAACTCAGCAGTGGCCACAGGACTGGAAGAGGTCAGTTTTTATTCCAATCCCAAAGAAAGGCAATGCCAAAGAATGCTCAAATAGGAAGGTCATTTAATGTGCAGTTGTTAGCACAAAATATCACAAAAGCTAAAGATAGTAGTGTATTTCTCCTTACCATTATGCCTTGTGTTTATTTCAATTGCACCACTTAAAAATGTTTACTCTTTTCTTTCATATAATAATTCTGTGAGATGGAAAAGTCCCATATTTTACAATCACTTGTTTATGGATACCACAAACACAACCAAATCACACCACCAAGACTTCTGAACTCTTTCAGGAAAAACAATATAAAACAAACAGAAAAGAATTGAAAAATAATGGAAAAACTAACATTTGAGGAAATAGATTCACTCTAACAGGACAAAAAGAGTAATATCTTATACTGTGATAACTGCCAAAGCTGTATCAGAAGCAGTGAATATACAAATTTAAACTTCTATCAACAACAACAACAACAAAAAACTCTGAAAATCTGTGCTTAATATCATAATTGACTATAGTAGTGAGCTAAACTTATGAATGGAGAAAGATCCCCACACATAATTATAAATGAATAAATAAAACAACAAGGGGAAATTAACAGTCCTAAGATTTGTTTTTAAAATATGTTACAGATCTGAAGATAAAAGGAATTTTCATTTTTTTAATGAAGAATTAAAAATTACCGAGAACTGAAGAATAATTGGATTATTAAATTGAAAAGGTTTGCCATGTATTGAGTGGCAGGAATTTTAAACATACAGATATACAGTTATGTAACACTAGATACATCATCATTGTGGTAACATTTCCAAGCTTCTAAAATTAAACAAACAAAGAAACACTTTAAGATGTAGACACACTATAAGAATTAAATGATATTGAAAACAGACTTCTTTTTGGCAGTATTTCCTGCAAGACTGTAAATATATTTCTTCAGAATTCTGAGGAACTACTGTTTTTGAACATAAAATCTTAAATGATCATTTAAGGGAGAGGACATGTAAGAGCTCATATTTTGTTCTTTTAAAGTACCTAATCTGTAGAAATTATAAGAGAACATACTCAAAAGAGAAAATAAAAAACAAACAATGTAACTCAAAGAAACAGACAAAATGCATGAGATATGAGTAAGGTTGATCTGCTTAAAAATATATACAATCTTATAATTCAAATACCAGAGTAATTTATTAAATAGAAGATGATGCTTTGGGAGAGGGAAGAGAAGAGTGGAAAAAGAAGATTGTTTTCATTTTGTTCATTTTAGCTTTATTATGTAGATTAAAAAATTTAAAGCTAATAATTAAAAGATATCAATATATATCTTACAAACCATTATGAGACCAAGAATGAAACTGAAAAATTAGAAACAAAGGCAGAAATGGAGAGAATAATGAGAAAACTTAAAACATTAAAAAACAATACATATAGCAGAAATAATTGCAAACAGTTTATTAATGAAAATAGGTCTGAATTCATATGGAAAAGACAAAGCCTCACAGGCTCAGAAAAATTTGTTTTTAAGAAGAATAACTAAAAATTACAGAACTACTAGCAATAAAGACAGCCTTCCCTGGTAGCTCAGTTGGTAAAGAATTCACCTGGTATGCAAGAGACCCTGGTGTGATTCCTGTGGTTTGAAGTTCCCTTGAAGAAGGGTTAGGTTACCAACTCCAGTATTCTTGGGCTTCCCTAGTGCCTCAGATGGTAAAAAAATCCACTAGCAATGCAGGAGATGTGGATTTGGTTTCTGGGTCGGGAAGATCCCCTGGAGGAGGGCATGGCAACCTACTCCAGTATTCCTGCCGGGAGAATCCCCATGGACAGAAGAGCCTGGAGGGCTGTAGTACATGGGGTTGCAGAGTCAGACATAACTGAGAGACTAAGCACAGAATAGCAGTAAAAATATAAATATTAGAAAAAATTATTAAAGGGACATTAATATGGAAATCTTTTTTTAAGAATCTTAATGAGCTTAATATAATTAGTGATGCAGAACATTAGAAGGGAAAACCACTTATATTGATCAAGATATGAGAAGATTGTATTTGTTAGGCTAGGTATCATGCAACAAATTTTTATATTTCATCCAAGTTACAATCTAACTGATATTTACTGGTAGGTTTCTACATAATAATTCAGTTATCTCCGATCTTTCCATCTTTTCTTTCTTCAATTTTCTACCATTTCCTTGAGGAGCCCTCTTCCTCCTTTATATTTTGATGAATGAGGAGAAAGAATAAAAAAAAGCATACATATTTACAAATAGTATGTATATATATTGCGCATACAAATGTGTGTATATATATATATATATATATATATATATATATATATAAACATAGCTTGTATTACATTGTCTCAAAATGCAAAAAATCACTATTATATACATTCAGTCACTACTTTATAAAACCATAAAAACTGTTCAGAGAATCCTGTCTGAGTCAAAGTTACAACTCCAATTAAGTATTCTGTTTTTGTTGGGTAGGTGGTTTTGCCTTAAGCAAAAAAAAAAAAAAAAAAGTTTGAACAGCATGAACAGAACCTGTTACAGCAGATGAGATTTAGTTGTTGTTGTACAGTCAGTAAGTTTATCTGACTCTTTGTGACCCCATGGACTGTAGCATGCCAGATTTCCCTGTCTACCATTTCCTGAAGTTTGTTCACATTCATGTCCATTTAGTCAATGATGCCATCATCCAAAAATCTTATACTCTGTCTTCTCCTTCTCCTCCTGCCTTCAATCTTTTCCAGCATCCAGGTCTTTTCCAGTGAGTTGGCTCTTCTCTTAGGTGGCCTAAATATTGGAGCTTCAGCTGAAGCATAAGTCCTTCCGATGAATATTTAGGATCGATTTCCTTTAGGCTTGACTGGCTTGATCTCCCTGCTGTCCAAGCACTGTCAAGAGTCAGCTCCAACATCACAGTTCAAAAGTGTCAATTCTTTGGTGCTCAGCCTTCTCTATGTTCCAACTCTCACATCCATGTGACTACTAGAAAAGCCATAACTTTGTCTATATGGACCTTTGTTGGCAAAGTAGTGTCTCTGCTTTTTAATATGCTGTCTAGGTTTGTCAAGGCTTCCCTTGTGGTTCAGATAGTAAAGAATATGCTTGCAATGCTGGAGACCTGGGTTCGATCCCTGGGTTGGGAAGATCCCCTGGAGAAGGGAAAAGCTATGCACTCCAGTATTCAGGCCTGGAGAATACAGATATGCAGATGACACCACCCTTATGGCAGAAAGTGAAGAGGAACTAAAAATCCTCTTGATGAAAGTGAAAGTGGAGAGTGAAAAAGTTGGCTTAAAGCTCAACATTCAGAAAACGAAGATCATGGCATCCAGTCCCATCACTTCATGGGAAATAGATGGGGAAACAGTGGAAACAGTGTCAGACTTTATTTTTCTGGGCTCCAAAATCACTGCAGATGGTGACTGCAGCCATGAAATTAAAAGACGCTTACTCCTTGGAAGGAAAGTTATGACCAACCTAGATAGCATATTCAAAAGCAGAGACATTACTTTGCCAACAAAGGTTAGCTTAGTCAAGGCTATGGTTTTTCCTGTGGTCATATATGGATGTGAGAGTTGGACTGTGAAGAAGGCTGAGTGCCGAAGAATTGATGCTTTTGAACTGTGGTGTTGGAGAAGACTCTTGAGAGTCCCTTGGACTGCAAGGAGATCCAACCAGTCCATTCTGAAGGAGATCAGCCCTGGGATTTCTTTGGAAGGAATGATGCTGAAGCTGAAACTGCATACTTTGGCCACCTCATGAGAAGAGCTGACTCATTGGAAAAGACTCTGATGCTGGGAGGGATTGGGGGCAAGAGGAGAAGGGGACGACAGAGAATGAGATGGCTGGATGGCATCACTGACTCGATGGATGTGAATCTGAGTGAACTCCGAGAGTTGGTGATGGACAGGGAGGCCTGGCGTGCTGCGATTCATGGGGTCGCAAAAAGTGAGACACGACTGAGCAACTGATCTGATCTGATCTGAAAGAGTCAGACACGACTGAGTGGCTTTCATACATCCTAGATTTGTCATAGTTTTCTTTCAAGGAGTGTCTTTTAGTTTTGTGGCTACAGTCACCATCCACAGTGACTTTGGAGCCCAAGAAAATAAAGACTGTCACTGTTTCCATTTTTTCCCCATCTGAAACTCCAGTACTTTGGCCACCTGATGCAAAGAGCTGACTTATTTGAAAAGACCCTGATGCTGGGATAGATTGAAAGCAGGAGGAGAAGGGGACGACACAGGATAAGATGGTTGGATGGCATCATTGACTCAATGGACATGAGTTTGGGTAAACTCTGGGAATTGGTAATGGACAGGGAGGCCTGGCGTGCTGTGGTTCATGGGGTCACAAAGAGTCAGACCCGACTGAGTGACTGAACTGAACTGATTTGCCATGAAGTGATGGGAACAGATGCCAGGATAGTTTTCTGGATGCTGAGTTTTAAGCCAGCTTTTTTACTCTCCTCTTTCACCTTCATCAAGAGGTTCTTCACCTCCTCTTCACTATCTGCCATTAGGGTGGTATCATCTGCATATCTGAGTTTGTTGATATTTCTCCTGGCAATCTTGATTCCAGCTTGTGAGTCATTCAGCATGACACTTCATGTGATGTACTCTGGATATAAGTTTAACGAGCAGGGGGACAATATACAGTCTTGACATACTACTTTCTCAATTTTGAACCAGTCCATTTTTCCATATTCAGTTCTAACAATTGTTTATTGACCTGCATATAGGTTTCTCAGGAGGTAGGTAAGGTAGTCTGGTAATACAATCTCTTTAAGACTTTTCCCGGTTTGTTGTGATCCAGAGTCAAAGGCTTTAGCGTAGCAGCCAATGAAACAGAAGTAGATGTTTTTCTGGAATTCTCTTGCTTTTTCTATGATACAACAGATCTTGGCAATTTGGTCTCTGGTTTCTCTACCTTTTCTAAATCTAGCTGTACAACTGAAAGTTCTCAGTTCAAGTACTAAAGGATTTTGAGCATTACCTTGCTAGCATGTAAAATAAGTGCAATTGTACAGCAGTTTGAACATCTTTGTCATCGTCCTTTGGACCTAGAATGAAAACTGACCTAATTAAAAGTATTTACAGTCTTTAAAATAAGTAGCTTAGTTAGTTATCACTTTTACCCCAATGTTCTTAGAAATAAGCAGCATTAGTATGTTAGGCTTCATTTTACTGCATTTATATTCAGGTTAGAGGGATTGAATGAATAAAATTTTCTAGCACTCTGATTATTCAGAGAAGTATTCTAACTCATTGAGAAGGAAATGAGATGTTATCACCTCATTGTTCACATCTCCATTACTGGCAGAAAAACCTAAGACATACATGAGCTTATAATGCACAACTCACACTGTTTTTCTGTTTCCTCATTTATGAGCTTTTTGAGGAAAAGATCAACTTTTTAATATGTCTGTACTTCCAGCACCACAGTACCTGAATATAATAGACTTTGGAATTGTTCATTTGAGGAACTTCATAGAAGAAAACTAGGCCAAGAACAGGAGACATATTTTTTTTTTAAGAAGAAAAATGGTCTATTCACCTTCCTTCCTTTACCGTATTTATTCCTAATAGAACTCCTCGCCCTTGACTATTAAAATACATTTGTCCTATTTCATCTAACGTTAGCTAAATATTTATTTCAATAAGCAAGAATATCAGTGTCAACAGTAACCATGACAGTGAGTCACTGCGTATGTTAATTGCCAGTTGCTAATTTTTTTAAAATGCATTTTTGAAAAAATCTTTCTGTTTTATACCAAAATCAGTGTGCAGATATTTCTTACTGTAATGCTGAACCTCCTGACACAGATGATACTTTCTTTCTAGTCAACAACTGGCCTTCTCCTATATGTGGTAAAATATTAAAGAATTTAAGTATTCACATTGATAATTCATTAATCTGACCTCTAGCAAAATGTGGATTTCTGGAGTTTAGCCTGCCTCCATGCACAAGCTACCACATGATTTATATGTCCTGCAATGAATCCTGCTCTCCAATCTTCTTTCACCAGTTTTACTCTCTGATCAGTCTTTTCTGTCATTCTCTCTGGAGTCTCATTTCAGTCTGCCTCATAAAAAATATATTACTTATCATCCTAAAATACTCTCAGCTTCTGTTTCTGTGCCCATCTACATGCAGACTGCTCTAACAGGCGTCACTGGCTCAGCTAGCTTGGGTTTACTGGGGTCCAAGATTATTATTCAAGGTAGCTTCTCTGGGCCCCAGTGATCCCCTGGCCTTGTGCTAATGGGTTTTCTCCTAAAGATGCAAATAACGGCTGCCTAAATTCCTGTTTTAATTGTCTTAAAATGAGACAATCTGGCATCCTTGCAGAGCCATAAATAATCCTCTGAAAGTACTTGCAGAAATGCTCTATCAAGTTTTTTTTTTTTTTTCTGGGCTTGATGATAAAAACGTTCAGTGCGAAGTTGCCACCATAAACCAGATCACATCTGTAGAAGGGGGTTTGCTGAAGGAAGCTTCTCCCAATTCTTTCCCTTTACTCCAGGTATAAAAGACACTGTCATTCATTAATATTACTCTTGTAGTGATGTGAGGATTTGAATACTATCCAAAGAGCCAATGTCAAGCTAGAAATTTATGAAAATTAAAGTGGGGCTTCATTTCTGCTGCAGTCAGGTAAATCTTGCTAATTTTTTAAAACCATACTGAGAAAACTACAATCTATTACTATTTAAATTTATTTTTCACAACTATCCAAGACTGCACTTCAAGCAGTTTGGTGATTTATGCTTGGAATTAGGGGAGTAAATAGGGTTAAATCAGAGTGATAAAGAGTTCCTGATTAAACTTTCAATTTGACTACTACCTATTAAACATAATGTCAGTTCAGTTCAGTTGCTCAGTCATGTATGACTCTTTGTGACTCCATGGATTGCAGCACACCAGGCTTCCCTGTCCATCACCAACTCCCAGAGCTTGCTCAGACTCATGTCCATTAAGTCAGTGATGCCCTCCATCCTCTGTCTTCCACTTCTCCTCCTGCCTTCAATCTTTCCCATCATCAGGGTCTTTTCCAATGAGTAAGTTCTTAGTATCAGGTGGCCAAAATATTGGAGCTTCAACTTCAACATCAGAGATCTCTAGTCTTCTCCATTCTATTGTTTTCCTCTATTTCTTTGCATTGATCTCTTAGGAAGGCTTTCTTATCTCTCCTTGCTATTCTTTGGAACTCTTCATTCATATGGGTATATCTTTCCTTTTCTCCTTTGCTTTTTGCTTCTCTTCTTTGCTCAGCTATTTGTGAGGCCTCCTCAGACAATCATTTTGCCTTTTTGCATTTCTTTTTCTTGGGGATGATCTTGATCCCTGCCTCCTATACAATGTCACAGACCTCCACCCAAAGTTCTTCAGGCACTCTGTCCATCAGATTTAATCCCTTGAATCTATTTGTCACTTCCATTGCATAATTGTAAGGGATTTGATTTAGGTCATACTTGAGTGGTCTAGTGGTTTTCCCTACTTTCTTCAACTGAAGTCTGAATTTGGCAATGGATTCATGATCTGAGCCACAGTCAGCTCCCGGTCTTTTTTTGCTTACTGTATAGAGCTTCTCCATTTTTGGCTGCAAAGAATATAATTAATCTGATTTTAGTATTGACCATCTGGTGATGTCCAAGTGTAGATGACACATAATGTAGTGGACTCATTACAGAAAATGAAATGCAAGAAAAAAGGGTGTCAGTGTTAACCATGCCACAATATTTGTAACTGACATTTATATTTATCATTATGTACTCAGATGTATAGTCTCTGAAGCATAGTAAGAACTCAATAAATATTTTTGAGCACATGAACTAATGAATATAACGTCTAATATCATCCTTAGTTCCCCTGACAAAAAAAATAACATTGCATATAGTTCATAGGCATTCACCTAGACAGCAATTTGACATTCCTTCAGAAATCAAATTTCTGCCATCTGAGCCATCTGGAATGGAATCAAGAACCCTATATACTGCTTGTGAGAATGTATACAAACATCCAAAAATGGGTAACTCTGATATAAATATCAAATAGTATACTGTTTAAAAAGGTGAAAAAGATGCAAAACAGTACTTATTAACATTATTGAAACTTGCTTTTCTGTTGACCCATTATTGAATGTGGGTAAAGAGAAAAGCAAGTTTCAATAAAGCAATAAATTCATTTCCACTACAATTTTATATCACATTGTATACCTTGATAAATATAGATTTTTCATTAAGAAAATCATGATGAACAGGGAATCCTGGAGAAGAAGCATGACTGGTCATCCTTAAAGTGTATATGGATTATTTAGTGAGCCAGGTACAGTGAGGGCTCATCAATGAAAAAAGAAAATAGCTGATTAAACATTCTTTGATGAGTGAGAGAGAAGCACATTACAAAAATACAGAACTGCAAAAAATTCAGCTATCCTATTCAGTCCTGTTATTTTAGGAAACTTTATTTAAAGCATTTATAGAAGTAAGTTTCTTCCTTAGTTTAATGATTTCTGAGGTAAATAAATATATATATATATGCACATATATATATATATATATTAGAATAACTAACTTCAGTAACTTGAGTTATTTCTTAAACTCTACTATCCAAAAGTACTTCTTAATATCAAATCCAAAATTTTCCCAAGCAATAAGCTGATAAATTATCCATGCAAATATTTAAATATTTAACAACCTATTGTTCAGCTTTTTTTTTCATGGTCTCTACTTAATGTCTACAAAGTTTTCTGGGGCACAATTTTTCTACATTGTCTGTGTCAATAAGAATTTCTGAACCTCTTACAAACAGTATCGGAATACTATTAGTATTACTCTACTATCAGTCTGCTGAATATAGAAACAAGTCAATCAAACATTAATTATTAATTTTCATTTAAGGTCTGAGTGAAATATACTAATTTATATCCCTGGCTCAAACAACAGAAAATGTGGATAAGATATTAGAAATATTGTTCAGACAGCAAACAACTGATGGTGCAGGATAGTGGTACTTCAGTGAAGAGAAATAGAGGAAGTGACCCTCTGGCTGCCCTGGCTTTGTTCCTAGAGGCAATTTCAGGACTGTAGTGTAGGAAGAGAAAACCTACAAAGAATATGGTGGTCACTAACATGAAGACAGATCAAAGGTTATGGAGGCCACAAGTGGCTATAATCTTTCGCACAATAATGGAGACAGGTTGTTGAACAGGAAAATGTAATGAGATTTGAAGAGGACTCCTTCAATTCTCAAGCTGAGTACTAACGAAAGTATTTGTTAAAGAAAAACACACAATGTTTGGGAAAGATCTACCAGAAAAGAGAAAACTGAACAAGTTCAAAATTGAACATGGCTGGGATTATTAATTCATATTACCACTAGTCAAAATGGAAAAATCTTCAAAAATAAGGTATCTAATAGAGCTCTCCAAAAATATTATCTCAGTAATAGAGCTCAATTAGCCCTAGATTAAAGACTACTCTGCACTGACCTAACAAAGCTTAAACACAAACCCCAAAAGTATTAAACAAAGTACAAGTAGCTTATGCTAAGTCACTTCAGTTGTGTCCGACTCTGTGCAACCCCACAGACGGCAGCCCACCAGGGTCCCCCGACCCTGGGATTCTCCAGGCAAGAACACTGGAGTGGGTTGCCATTTCCTTCTCCAATGCATGAAAGTGAAAAGTGAAACTGAAGTCACTCAGTCGTATTCGACTCTTAGCGAGCCCATGGACTGCAGCCTACCAGGCTCCTCCATCCATGGGATTTTCCAGGCAAGAGTGCTGGAGTGGGGTGCCATTGCCTTCTCAGGCAAGTAGCTTAACTATATTGCAAAACAACGTCAAATGCAATTTAAATAAATATAATCTACTACCAAGAATCCAAAATGAGTCTTACTGTCCAGTATCAAAATTTCCACTCATATTAAGAAAAGGAAGGGGCTTTCCAGGTAGCTCAATGGGTAAAGAATCCACCTGCAATCCAGGAGGTACAGGAGACAAGGGTTCACTCCTGGGTCAGAAAGATTCCTTTGGGGAGGGTATAGCAACCCACTCTAGTATTCTTGGCTGGACAATCCCACGGACAGAGGAGCCTGTCAGGCTATAGTCCATGGGGTCTCAAAGAGCTGGATAGGAATGAAGTGACTGAGCACACACACAGGAAAAGGAAATGGGGAAATGTGACCCATAACTAGGGTAAAATTTGATCAATACAAACAGATTCAAAATTACATGGGTGAAGTAATTTTTTAAGTTGTAAGTTCTAATTAAAATTTTATTGCTCAAACAGAGATCCAGAAAGATAATTTGTGTTATATGATAATGAGAAAAGAAGGGAAAACACAAACCTGGTAAGAGGGATGAGTGATTTTAAAAAAAGACACAAGTAGAAAATCTATTAAAAAAATAATAGCAAAGTATTATAGTGTTTACAATGTATATGAAACAGATATCGAAAATGCAGATAATGGGAGGAGGAAGAGAATAGTAGACTAAAACAAACCATATCCATAATCACATTAAATATTTTCATCAAATGTAGTTCTTTAGAATTATAATGCAATTCACATACGGAATTTCAAATTTTGCTACAATTACACTACAATTACACTACAATTAAGAAAAGATGAAAGATGATATTGAGTACCTTGTCATATGTGTATCTTTTTGGTAAATTGCATGTTCAATTATTTTTCCTATATAAATTCTGTGATGTCTGTATTTTTCATATTGATTTATAGAAGTCCTTTTACTTTCTGATCATTGAAATGTCTTTATCCTGGTACTTAACTTTATGGAGGAGGAGCATGGCAAATTTTTTCTTCACATTATCTTATATTTAGAGTTTTGATTTCTTCCTTCCTAACTATATTGTAAATAGTAATTCTTCTCTGTGATTTTTTTTTCTTTAAATAACTTTATTTCATCCAGCTCACATTTCCTCTATCAGATTTTACTCTATGTTCAATTATATCATCATCTCATCTTTCATCTCTTATTTGATAATATAGAGACTTAATCCAAAATATTTAAAAAATAGACAATTCCTACTTTTTAAACTTTTTAACAAAATATTATTCAAAATAATATACTTCTAGATTGAGGCAAAATATATAGCAGAATCTTTTTTAACACTATCTACATTTTCTCTCATTTTAGGCTAATTAATTATTCTCAGAGCTTGAGTGGCTAATTTTTACTGTTTACTTTTCAACCTTCTACATTTAGTGTTTAAGCTGAAGAGCACATTGAGGGAAGCAACTGCTAATCGCACATTCCTGGTCTAACAATGCAACTGTGAGAATGAAGAAAAATCTCCTATTTCCAAGGACTGATGATCATGGAAAGAAGAACTTTTTTCCTTCACGTTCTCCTTTGCTAGACTCCGTGCTTCAAAAGCTGCTGTATAGCCCTTGGCTTGCATCTGTGTTTGCGCTTCTTCTTGCTGGCTTCCCAATTTACAATTTTCTGCTATTACTCTGCCTCTGATATTTTTGCATTATCAGGATATGCAGGCACCAATCTGACAAAAAAGAACAAGTTAAGAGTTATTCACCTGGCTGCCTCAGAAAGCAGATTATGGTCAATAGGTAGAGTGATTTCTTCCTGCTTAGTACATCAAATGGCTTCTTCAATACTTATAGCATCATATTATATTTAGTCTTTCTTTTCTCTTTTAAGTGACTGCTGGCTGAACTCAGAGCTCATTCGTAGACTATAATAAATATCAGGGCACATTTTTTGCCAAGCCTCATATTACGCATTTCACAAGCAATATTTCTTTAAATTCTCGAGATAACATTTGAGGTAAATACCATTATTACCTCCATTTTACAGATGAGAAACTGCTGATTAAAGATGTTAAGTACATTGCCCAAAGTCACACAGCAAGGTGAAAATAAATGAAAGTAAAAAGTCTCAGCAGGGCTTTTATGGGTATGAAATGTATATTGGTAGAATCTCTCCCCTTTGTCTTCATCATTTTCAGTATTCATATTGTTCAAGAATAATTGCCTGAAAAACACTTTTTTAGGGTGATTACTTTTTATCCCATGCTTTTCTCAACACCAAGATTCTTCTCATGACAATACGTTATCACGGACAGAAAGGAACACACAGGTGGTGACACAGACAGAACACAACTCTCTCTGTCCTTCCACAACTCTATAGCTTTCATTTTTAAAATTAGTAAAACTACTTAATATTGTCACTTCTGATATTCTTTAAAATTCCAAACCAATACTATAAATCCATATATAGCTAATTATCCTGAAATACAGAAAATCAATAACAAAAAATTCTGCTCTGCGAATTTTCTTTTATTTTAAATTTGCTCACTATGTCTTAATTTAAGCACATGAAATGAACTTCTTTGTTCAAAATGTGTAAGCAAAAAAGAGAAAACATAAAGCTCTTCATCTCAGAACATTTGTATAAGTAAAATGTAGTTGCTTTTATTAAACTAGACAGATTCATAAAAAGGTAAGTTTAAAAGAGCTGTCCTGAAATCTCAGAACCGTGCAGTGCTTCTTATCACTTACTTTCTTTTTTATAAATACATGAAGGGAAGAGCAACAGCAAAATCATTCCAGACATATTCTGACTGAGATGTGTAAGATGGGGAGATATGAAACTCATTCAACCACTTAATATTAATATAATCCACCCTAATTTAATGAGTGCTATAATATTCTCTAAGGTGGGAAGTTTTACATCTTGAAATACCTTTAACTTCAAATAGTTGCTTATCTATATTCAAGATGTGACTTTCTCAACAATTCTGTTAAGTTGTCCTATTAAAAATAGTTAAGACAGCAAAAGAGACACTGATGTATAGAACAGTCTTATGGACTCTGTGGGAGAGGGAGAGGGTGGGAAGATTTGGGAGAATGGCAATGAAACATGTAAAATATCATGTAGGAAACGAGTTGCCAGTCCAGGTTTGATGCACAATGCTGGATGCTTGGGGCTGGTGCACTGGGACGGCCCAGAGGGATGGTATGGGGAGGGAGGAGGGAGGAGGGTTTGGGATGGGGAACACATGTATACCTGTGGCGGATTCATTTTGATATTTGGCAAAACTAATACAATTATGTAAAGTTTAAAAATAAAATAAAATTAGAAAAAAAAATTAAAAAATAAATAAAAATAAAAATAGTTAAGATTCTATAACACAATATACCTGCTACATGTAACTCTTTAATAGTATATAAAGAACCAACTAATATTGTAGACTAGCATTAAAGATTTTGTTCCTCTGCAGAACCAAATAGTAAATCCTTAAAGCTTTGTGGGACATACAGTCTGTCACGACTACAGGGAGTCCTCATTTGGCACAATAGGTAGAAAAAGACCAGAAAAAGTGACCATGCAAGCTGAAATGATGCAAAGAAATCTTAGTAATTAATGGGTAAAATTGTGATTGTTTTGTAGCCTCTAAAGTTTTTTTTTTTTTTTTTTGTCAAAACAATAAATAGTAAAATTTAAGTGTATAGAAAAATGAAAAAATAGTGAAACTAATATTTATTTTAGTACCCTGTGATTTCAAGCATTGAAATCATTGAGAATTAAAATGTTCTGCTGTTACTGCTAAGTTGCTTCAGTCGTGTCTAACTCTTTGGGATTTTATGGACTGTAGTCTGCCAGGATCCTCTGTCCATGGGATTCTCCAAGAAAGAATACTGAAGTGGGTTGCCATGCCCTCCTCCAGTGGATCTTGTAAAATGCTCTATTTCTTCTTTCAAAAAAGCACCTTGATCATGATAGTGTATTGTAGTTTAAGAAGATGTTACCTTTGGGGAAAGGGCGCCTGGGATCTCTCTGCATTTATAGTTATTTGAAAATTAAAGATTGATTTAAATTTTGGGGAGTAGTTTGAGCAATGCTTGCTTTCTTCTTGTTTCTGTATAACTAACTGTAAAGAGTAGACAGCTTTTCTGTGCCATGGTGAACTGCCATGCTTCTTTCTTTTTTATTTATTTATTTTATTTTATTTTTTAACTTTACAATATTGTATTGGTTTTGCCATATATCAACATGAATCCACCACAGGTATGCTTCTAAGTTTGTATCAGTTGAGTCATTCAGTCGTGTCTGACTCTTTGTGATGCCATGAACCCCAGCATGTCAGGCCTCCCTGTCCATCACCAACTGCCGGAGCCCACCCAAACTCATGCCCATTAGGTCAGTGATGCCATCCAATGATCTCATCCTATGTCGTCCCCTTTTCCTCCTGCCCTCAATCTTTCCCAGCATCAGGGTCTTTTCAAATGAGTCAGCTCTTTGCATCAGGTGGACAAAGTATTGGAGTTGCAGCTTCAACATCAGTCCTTCCAATGAACACCCAAGACTGATCTCCTTTAGGATGGACTGGTTGGATCTCCTTGCAGTCCAAGGGACTCTCAAGAGTCTTCTCTAACACCACAGTTCAAAAGCATCAATTCTTTGTGCTCAGCCTTCTTTCTAGTCCAACTCTCACATCCATACATAACCACTGGAAAAACCATAGCCTTGACTAGATGGACCTTTGTGGACAAAGTAATGTCTCTGCTTTTAAATATGCTATCTAGGCTGGTCATAGCTTTCCTTCCAAGGAGTAAGCATCTTTTAATTTCATGGCTGCAATCACCATCCACAGTGATCTTGAAGCCCCAAAAAATAAAGTCAGCCACTGTTTCCCCAACTATTTGCCATGAAGTGATGGGACTGGATGCCATGATCTTTGTTTTCTGTTGAGCTTTAAGCCAACCTTTTCACTCTCCTCTTTATCTTTTATCAAGAGGCTCTTTAGTTCTTCTTCACTTTCTGCCATAAGGGTAGTGTCATCTGCATATCTGAGGTTAATATTTCTCCCAGCAATCTTGATTCCAGCTTGTGCTTCCTCCAGCCCAGCATTTCTCATGATGTACTCTGCATATAAGTTAAATAAGCAGGGTGACAATATACAGTCTTGATGTACTCCTTTTCCTGTTTGGAACCAGTCTGTTGTTCTATGTCCAGTTCTAACTGTTGCTTCCTGACCTGCATACAAATTTCTCAAAAGGCAGGTCAGGTGGTCTGGTATTCCCATCTCTTTCAGAATTTTCCACAGTTTATTGTGATCCACACAGTCAAAGGCTTTGGCATAGTCAATAAGCAGAAATAAATGTTTTTCTGGAACTCTCTTGCTTTATTGATGATCCAACAGATGTTGGTAATTTGATCTCTGATTCCTTTGCCTTTCCTAAAACCAGCTTGAACATCTGGAAGTTCACAGTTCACATATTGATGAAGCCTGGCTTAGAGAATTTTGAGCATTACTTTACTAGCGTGTGAGATGAGTGCAATTGTGCGGTAGTTTGAGCATTCTTTGGCATTGCCTTTTTTGGGTATTGGAATGAAAACTGAGCTTTTGTCAGTTTGTATCAGCTTCCAACAATTCATCCCTGCTCTTTCAAAGTCATAAAATATCTCCAAGAGTTAGCCATACATGCAACAAGCCTCCCTTTCAAACATCCATTTTGTAAACTATCACTTGAATTTATCCTTAGGAAACAGGCAGGCAACACAGCATACTATTTTCTGTCTATGTGTGGACTGAGAGTTGATGCTGGTTGGTTGACAACTGTGGTATGCATTTTTTATTTACATATTGATTCACAAAAAGCTACCAGCAAAGTTATGATTTATGTAATTAAAGTTAATGTACCATGGTAATTAAAGATTGAACTATGCTCTTGGAAGATCGGAGTTATCTAACTAAACTGGTTTAGTTAAAATCTGTGCACATCAGAACCATAGAAAGCAAGGATGGCCAGTACTCAACCCTGCCAGGGCAGGGTAAAAGCAGCTGTAGAAAATATGTAAACATACAGGCACTGATATGTTCCAGTAATACTTTATTTACAAAAACAGAGAGCTGGCATGGTTTGGCCTAATGGCCATAGTTTGATTCTGCTGTATTATATGACCCAAGCAGCAAGTCTTCTCTGTTGTTTGTAAGGGTGAGCCTGCTACAAAATCCTTTCTTGCAAAGCCCCTTGTCCAAACCTTGCTTCTGTTCTCAAGTGTGAAATATGCTGTCTGCCTAACATCAGAAGCCAAACAAAGGGCATACTTCTTTCTTAGTGATGGGACATATGAGTTGCAGCAATTTATTCTTCATTAATCATGGTTATGTTTTGGCTTATTCCAGTGCACAGCGCTAATATGGGTAACTCCTAAGTCTTCTAGATTTTAAACACCTATCTTCTTGACTACATGATGTTTACCAAAGTTGCTAACATGCTACTTCTCAATTATCATGTCCAACTAACATAATGCCAACCAGGCCGTAATATTCTACAGAAGAGCCACCGAATTCTGGCTTCTCTGGAAGAGTTAACATACCCTAGGGCATGATCATTAATATATACTCTTGGTCATTCTATGTGAATGCTGACGGCTTCTGACAGGAATGAAAAATAGTTTTCTTCAGATAATGACTGTATATCATATACTTAGAGTTATGCTAGTGTGCTGTAACCTCTTAAACCACCAAATGCAATTGGAGTTATCCTTTAGGTAAACTGCTGACGGTCCATTGTCAAACTTCAGGATCCATCTGGCTTTTATAGGGGCTATACTAGTAAATTAAATGAGAATGCGACAGAGACTATAACTCCTGCATTCTTTAAGACTCCCAGGGTAACACTGGTCTATGCCATTCCCCCCAATACATGGCTCTAGGTGTTGATTTACTACACTGACAAAGTTGTAGTTGTGAAGGAACAGTTCCGGGAACTTCCTTTGGCCTTTCCACTACAACTCTTACTCCACAGGAATCTATGGGAGCATGTGACAATTTTAATAAGGGTTTCAAAATTCTTTCACACTCTTCTCATTCTCTTTCTTTGAAATCTTCAGTTCAGTTCAGTTCAGTTCAGTCGCTGTCATGTCTGACTCTTTGTGACCCCATGAATTCCAGCACACCAGGCCTCCCTGTCCATCACCAACTCCTGGAGTTCACTCAAACTCACGTCCATCAAGTTGGCGATGCCATCCAGCCATCTCATCCTCTGTCGTCCCATTCTCCTCTTGCCCCCAATCCCTCCCAGCATCAGAGTCTTTTCCAGTGAGTCAGCTCTTCGCATGAGGTGGCCAAAGTACTGGAGTTTAAGCTTTAGCATCATTCCTTCCAAAGAAATCCCAGGGCTGATCTCCTTTAGAATGGACTGGTTGGATCTCCTTGCAGTCCAAGGGACTCTCAAGAGTCTTCTTCAACACCACAGTTCAAAAGCATCAATTCTTCGGCGCTCAGCTTTCTTCACAGTCCAACTCTCATATCCATACATGACCACTGGAAAAACCATAGCCATCTTAGTAGTTTGTAACTATTTGACCAAGAGAGGACAGTATAAGTGATATTATAGATCTTTCAGGGCTAGATCAGGGAAAAACAAAACAAAATAGGCAGTGTGTACCTGCTTCCCATGGGATGCTTGCTCTGGGAGAAACCATCTACCATGTAAAAAGTCCAAATAGCCTGAGAATACCAGACTAGAGCTCCAGAATGCACTACTCTAGATGACAGCTTCCGCTGAGCTCTTAGCCAAGAGTGAGAATCAACTGCTATCCAGGCAAGTGAAGCAGCATAGATATCTAATCCAGCTCAGCTTTCAGATGACTGCAGCCTCAGCCAACATCTAAGTACATCAGTGTGAGAAGTCCTAACTAAGAACTGCACAGCTGAGCTCTTCCTGAATTACTGTCCAAAAAACATAGAAAAATAAAATGCTTATTTTAAGCACTAAACTTTGGGATAATTTGTTCCAGGCAACAAGTACAGCCAACTAACTAGTGTGCTTTGTGCATGTGCTAAGTCACTTCAGTAGTGTCCGACTCTGTTACCCCATGTACTGTACTGTAGCCCTCCAAGCTTCTCTGGCCGTGGGATTCTCCAGGCAAGAATACTGGAGTGGGTTGCCATGCCCTCCTCCAGGGGATCTTCCTGACCCGGAGATCAAACCAGCATCTCTTCCATCTAATTTGCACTGGCAGGTGGGTTCTTTACTACTAGCGCCGCCTGGGAAGCCCTAATTAACAAGTAGGATGTGTATTTTAATTAGATATGGGAGGACTTGGGAAATGACTAACAGATGCATTTGTTGGAACAAGTAGAACCAGAGTAAAACAAACCAGGTTTGTTTATTATCTAGTATCTCCATTTATTATATCACTAGCATATACTGCCAGGGCATGGTTATGCTATGCTATGCTAAGTCACTTCAGTCATGTCCGACTCTGTGTGATCCCATAGACGGCAGCCTACCAGGCTCCCCTGTCCCTGGGATTCTCCAGGCAAGAACACTGGAGTGGGTTGCCATTTCCTTCTCCAATGCATGAAAGTGAAAAGTGAAAGTGAAGTCGCTCAGTCGTGTCCGACTCTTAGCGACCCCATGGACTGCAGTCTACCAGGCTCCTCCATCCATGGAATTTTCCAGGCAAGAGTACTATAGTGGGGTGCCATTGCCTTCTCTGTGGGCATGGTTACTGAGTAAATATTTATAGATTTTTGGGGGGCAAAAATGGGGGAATCATTACATATTTCTTGGAGACCCAGCTTCCCATTCAGTTTGTGGGTTTGGGGTCTATAAACTCACTCAAGTTGAACAACCATGGATACTGTTTTTTTATTTCATTTTATAAAACAAGCAATGTGATTGTTGACTGCCCACATAGCTTATTCTGAGGAACACTGTGTTTTATTGTTGGGCTAGTCCCTGGCTTCCATTATACTCTGACTTTGACATATATTCCAATAACTTTAGTCATGCTTCACCTGACAATTAAAACTCTGCCACCTGGTCTCTATTCATTTGTCATTCTATCACCTTCCTTTCAATCAGATACCATCATATTTTAAAATCATTCCTAGCCTACAGAGGATAGCCATCACAGATATTTACAATGCTGGTGCACTCCTCACTCACATATTCCTTAGCACTTGGCTAAGTGAATTATACTCAGGGTTCCCATAAGGTTTTGAAGATTTATGTACTATATGTACTCTAATTGCCCATGTTTGTGAGCATTTTACCTTTCCCTGATGTTTGCCAAGGAATCTCTGCATTTCTCTTTATTTAGTGAAGGAAAACACTTTTCCTAGCATTTCACAAGCCAGCATATACTATTTTAGGACCATCTCTGAGTGTCCTTCCCAAAGCGTTAAATTCTATGTTAAAGGGAAGTGTTCCCATATGAAGAAACTCTCTCTTAAATAACTCTATTTTGCCCTTCTGGATCCAGTAGTCTCACATTCAATTTCTCATGTGCTTTCCAAGTTCCTGACTGTAATCTTGGCTAGGTCCTGAAGTTTCTTTCGTGCTATTCATTTTTCCCCTGTAGCAGAAACTTCCTTAGCCAACTTATACTGTAGTTTGACCCTAGTTAAGAGTCTTCTGGCAAGGAGCAGAAAGGAGAGTAATGCCTGAGAAAGACACATGTTGTATTGCAAGCAGAGGTAACTGCATCATCATTACGCATGGATAAAATGCTTGTCTTTGAACAGAGAGTGGAACACTTCTGAATACCCAAAGAGTTTAAATGATCTCTGGTGTCAAAGTTTAGAAACCATTGACCCAGATATCAACATCTTTAATCATGGAGTTCTATTCTTTCCCTATCAAAGCCCAGATCATATCATAGATGACTTGGTGGAGTTCCTCTAACTTTCTAATTCAAATTCTGAGCCTGTTCTTCACCTTTTCTCTGCTCTCTAGTATTAGAAAATTAGTTTTTTAATATATTTGCAAGGAGAGATCATGACTTTCATGTGGTGATTGGTGGTTTAGTTGCTAAGTCATGTCCCATGGACCCCATAGACTGCAGCCTGCCACCCTTCTTTGTCCATGGGATTTACCAGGCAAGAAGACTAGAGTGGGTTGCCATTTCCTTCTCCAGGGGATCTTCCCAACCCAGAGATTGAACCCGTGTCTCTTGCAACTCGTGTATTGGCAGGCAGATTCTTTACCACTGAGCTACCTGAAAAGCCCTATGACTTTCATACATAGCCTTAAAACAAAGATCAAGCACATCTACTTTTGCCTTTTTCCGAAACATTGATTCAACCCAGCAAGAGTCATCTAATCCCATACATTATCTACTTCTTGTTTACTTTTTAAATGCCTGAGACATTATATGGTCCCATGGAAAGAATGTGTACTTTCCACTTGTTTATAACTGGGAAAAAATTTAACAATTGCATTGTTGTAGCATACCAGGGCTTATTAGTGTGTCACTTACTATCAGTAATAGGAGTCACAATCCCAGCCAACCAGCAAGTAATCCACTGGAACTCATTTTACAGGTTCACTCTTTACAGTCACTCTTGGCACCCACTGACTTAGATCAGAGTCCTTAGAAATATCTAAGATAGGAATTTGCATGCAAGAGCCATACTAGGGAGGATATATTGGGACACCTCCTGAAAGGAGGTGAGGGGAGCATGACTGGAGAGAAGGATAAGCTGAATGTGTGCAGATGTAAATAGGTCTCAGCCAATCCCACACTCATCTATGGATTGGGTTAGAATTACCCTAGCTTAAAGTAATGGTTTCTGGAGAAGGCAATGGCACCCCACTCCAGTACTCTTGCCTGGAAAATCCCATGGACGGAGGAGTCTGGTAGGCTGCAGTCCATCACTTTCATGCATTGGAGAAGGAAATGGCAACCCACTCCAGTGTTCTTGCTTGGAGAATCCCAGGGATGGGGAAGCCTGGTGGGCTGCCATCTGTGGGGTCGCACAGAGTTGGACATGACTGAAGGGACTTAGCAGCAGCAGCAAAGTAATGGTTTCAGGGCTTCCAGACTGCATGCACCAATGCAAAGTGACTTCAGTAACATGTATGACTTAGAGAAGGGCAGCTTCCTTAGGCTGAAGGTAATTTCCAAAGTGAACCAATAATGAACAACCTGCAGCCACTCTTCATGACTACTGGAGGAATAAATGTCTCCATCCTGAAAATGTGATCTGAGCACCTATGTAAAGAAAGTAATGCACATATTCTTTGGAGAATCTGTTTTCAGCACATAACTTTAGGTTGCAAATGACTCTGTCAAAGAGGGCTTATGATGATTGTGGCAGGGTGAAAGTATGTAGCAAACAGAGTACAGAGAGCATGTATATCTAAATTAAAGAGAGAGGACAGTACCCACAGCTGTTCCCAGTAAAAGTAATGTAATCAGCTAAGATTTTGAAGTTTGTCATAAAATGCAAAACTTCTATACTTAAAATGATATTAGTTTGAACAAATGTAAATGTAAGAATCCAAAGTTTTCTTCAAGTAGCCTTCAAGTAAGGCTCCTACATGCCAGCATAGAACAGAATGGGAATCAAAAGAGAAATGGGGACTTCCCTGGTCTCAGTAGTAAAGAATCCACTGTCAATGCAGAAGACACTGGTTTGATCGCTGGGTTGGGAAGATACCATATGCCAAGGAGCAACTAAGCCCATGCACCACAACTACCGAGGTGTGCTCTAGAGCCTGGGAACCACCACTACTGAGTTCACATGCTCCACAAAAAGGGAAGCCATGGCAGTGAGAAGCCCACACACTGCAAGGAAGAGTAGCCCCAGCTCATCACAACTAGAGAAAAGCCCATGCAGCAACGAAGACCCAGCACAGTCACCAATCAAAGTCCATCAATAAATAAAATTCTACAAAAAATATGAGAAATAATACAATGGGCATTTTCAGAGATAAAAGGCAGCCTAACCAAAGCTTTACAGAAACAAACCCTTATATTTCCTCCCCAATTAGAGCTCTCATCACATACTTTGTGGAACAGAAATCACAATCTCGCTGAAGGGTGTACCAAAGGGATATAGTTGCCATGCTCTCTGGGCATATGTGATTATCAATTTATACCCCATACTGAATAATCAAGTTAACGAATGACTGTGGGATGCTTATGCTTCTCAACTTAGGCTAGACAAACTCTGCCAAACTGTGGCAGTTAGTTTTCTGTGATCCACAACAGACAAAATCAGGTAGACTCCAATCCAGCTATAGTTTTCTAAGTCTTAGCCTTGACTCTGTCTAGACTGGCTGCTCATAAAAACCATTGCTGCAGTAATAAGGATTTTGATAATATTTAACTGTTAAAGAGATGAAATAGCAATTTGGAATGAAATTGTTTTAAAATAAACTACACTGAAAGACTCAGAAATACTTTAGTAACATACAAGCTGATAAAAGAGTTTTATTGGCAGGAATTTGGAGAGAGGAAACATTAGAATCTTTCTCTAGGTTAGAAACAACACAAGGCTAGGATTTTATTGCATCATGGTCAGTTCAGTTGTTGCATTAATTAGTGAGTTTGACACTCATTGATATTTGTTCAGTGAACTTAACACATGCCTCAGCAATACTTCAAAGTAATTGTCTCATGGTTCTCGAAAGCCTTGTGTCTCTAATTTTCTTAATTCTAAAACATGTTCTGCTTTGGCATTTGGCTTTAAGCTTGTCATACCCATCCTTTCCTTGTTTGTGACCTATCTTATACAGTTCTGTCCATTTAATGTCATTTCCTACCACCTATTGTCTCAGACAGGTCTTCCTTCAATGTTCTCTTTCTGTCCTAAGTTCAGCTAAGGCTTTTTATCATACAACATTGACCTTCAAATCCATGCAGTGGAGCCCTTTTTCTTCTCTATTGATTGAAAGCAGAAGAAAAAAAAAAATTTCCACCCTGTCAGCTCGTTGCTATCCTTAATGGATTTCCATTGCTTATAACTTCGGCTGTCTAAATTTAAAACCATGCTCTCAACTCTGGAATTCAAAAAGTCTAAGTGAATGCCCAGTGTCATTTAATTAATACAGAGAGTTTATGAAGAAATATCAACTTCCGATAATATCAACATGTAACAATTTCATTTATGCAAACATTGCTATGCAGTGTCTCAATATTTTGAAATTGTCAGTAAATTTATAGCCATTTCTCAGTAACTGGAAGAGTTTTATTTCCATATTTAATATGCTGTTCCATTATTTTGAAAGAAATTCACATTAAGCTAGCTTCAAACTTCTTTCCTCTCTCCCACCTTGCCAGGTAAAATCTCTTGCAGCTTTAGTGTTTTGAAGGAGGAGCAGAGAGACGGAAGATCTGACGGTATCACTATTTACACACGCCCTTCCTTTTCTTGTGCTAGTTATTCTAGTTGGAAGGTGGAGTAAAGAGGGAACATGAGTCTTCCTTGACTTAACTGGGAGTAATGGCAATCTGGTTGAGTTGATTTTTGCTATTTCCCTGAATAACTGAAACTGGCTACTCTTACTTTCTATGTCATAATTACCTAAATGCTGACTTTCTTAGGAACCACACTTACTGGGTATTAAAAATCTCTTCCAAAGTGGTGTTCAATGGCCCAGTTTCTTAAAGTCAGAGACAAGGATCTGTTTAGCCCTGTTCTGAGGCTATCCACCACCCCCCACCATCAGCATCAGTCTATCCCCAAGCCTTTTCCTAATGGATTCCCTTCTTTCTCTTCAGCAGACATTGCCAAACAGTGAGGGAGAGAGGGTCTACTCAGCTCCCTCTTTCTTAGCTCTGCCATCTCTCTCGAAGTCTCTCTGCCTGCATAGTACAGGAGCAGAAAGACAAGTGCAGGGCCTAAGAAGACAGCCGCTGGAGAACAAAATTCTCTCTCCCTTTCCTATGGGAGCCCATTCTTAAAAAGCTTTTCTCTTGGCTTTGGAAAGGAAAGCGCTCTTCTCCAGTAACATTTATGGCATTCCCACGACCCCTCATTGCAGACTCATCTTATTCACAGTTCTTTATTATACTGCCTCCTCTGTGTGGGTCACACTTTTGGGGAGATCGGAAAATGCCTACTCAGGCTTATTTGACAGTGAGAAATAAAACCAGAAGTTTCTAATCCTTTGTCCCTTAAGGGAAGCATAGTAAAGAAAACTCACCAGGCATGGGCCAAAAGGGATGGACATGTACTAGAGCTGACAGATCTTAAAGTAGATCAAAGTCAAGAGGACTGGCTGAGATCTAGACAAGTCTGGCAAGATTGCTGTCAAAGGAAGAAGAGACAGTGGGAGACAACTAAT
Organism: Bos grunniens; assembly: GCF_055505025.1. Taxonomy (NCBI): domain Eukaryota; kingdom Metazoa; phylum Chordata; class Mammalia; order Artiodactyla; family Bovidae; genus Bos; species Bos grunniens. Next base: position 82,580,518 of record NC_141166.1, read on the forward strand.
GTTAAAGATAGGATCAGAGTAAGCTGATTCCTCTGAAATGTCAAAAGGAAGTCCATCACATATGAAAACCATATATATAGCACTTTAAAAATAAACTTAAAAATTAATAATTTGATGTTTTGAGTAAATCTAAATGTTCATACATCAATTGTATTTCTTAGGCCAGTACAAATTAGGTCAGATAAAATTGGGCACCAGTGGCAAGTATACAATAATCCTAAGAGCATTAATAAGGTGTAAACTCTCTGACATGGCACTAACTGAAAACTTCACATCCAGCTTTTTCTAAGTATTTCACAGCTGGAGATGAAGGGCTCCGGGGACTCCTGCTTAGGTCCGCACATCAAGACTGGGTGTTATACCACTTTTAGTTGTTTAGGTGCCACCTCTGCTGCAAGTCTTTTCTACCACATCCACTGGCATGACAGTTGCGGCTCTGGTCCAACATCTAGGCACTCTTTCTGCCACTGTAGATGTGAATACTTAGCATTCTCCTTGAGATCATCACTGCCAAAGTAACCTTCTGTGTTTGGTCTTACAAACAGTAGTGCTTACAAATAGTTGTGCCCTTTATCTCATTTAAAGCCTTAGCTATACAGCATTTCAACTGCTATAGAGTAAAGGCCTCCTGTCTTCCAAATTTCTTTGTCCTGATCCAAAGGTGCTGGTGTGGGAGAAAGAATAGCATCTGTGTAGCAGAGATACTGAAATTGTCTTCATACCCACCACCGGTTAGACCCTCTTTCCCTTCCTAGCACACTGTCTGGAGGACTGTGAGCAACTTGATTATAAAGCAGGTCAGGTGTGTTAGTTCTGGTGCCTTAGTAATAGGAGATCTACTTAGTTGCCATGAATCATCCTAAAAATGATCCCCAGTGATTCTGTCCTACAAACCATACAGACACTTTAGATTTTGCAACCTGTGAGATTTTAGGTTTTCACTCATAAATCCATATCTCACATATTTTCACTTTCTTAAAGTAAAAACACACATGGTATGCACTTATATACACAACATACAAAATTCCAAAAGCCAAGAGCATATCCAGTGAGGAAAAAGTCTAAAAATAAAAGTGATATAAAGCACTGAGAAAGCACAACTAGGCCAGCCCAGCATATTTCAAACATACTTTTTCCCTATAAGGTGTGCTGTCGAAATAATTCCCTACTGATGCTACAACGAAAAATCTTTCTTTTTATTGTTTTTCACATTTTAGAAAAAGCTAAAAGCCAATTGGTTCTGATCACGTATAAAGATAATCTTGTCCAATTAACACAAAGCTGTTCTAATTGATTACTTTCTAATTAATTACTGTTAATGAGAAATTATTCTATCAAATGAGTTAACATCAGAGAAAATGTTTTCCAATAATTTGGTGTTATAAAAAGTATTCTTTCAAAGGTGTTTTTTAAGATACATTTCCCTACATGTGCATATATTGTTGATGTATTATAGAATACAGTTTCTGTACTTAGTTTATTTGCATAATTTACTGAGTGTGACTATCATGTAAACAATCTGAGACTATCATGTCTGATTAGAATGAAAGAAAATGCAGACCAGCTTTGTGAATAAAAACAACTACTGAGAAATAATTAGGCAATGATGAGGGAAAGTGCCTTCCCAGGTGGTACTAGTGGTAAAGAATACACCTGCCAATGCAGAAGATGTAAGAGAGATGAATTTGATCCCTGGGCCAGGATGATCTTTTGGAGGAAGGCATGGCAACCCAGTCCAATATTCTTGCCTGGAGAATCCCATGGACAGAGAAGCCCGGCAGGTTACAGTCCATGGGGTTGCAAAGAGTTGGACACAACTGAAGCTCTTAGAACACACTTTACTTTTCTTGGCCTTCTAGTTCCTGTTCTCTTCATGAAAAAATTTAGTCCATCAGTATGAAGTGGGACTGAGGACAATAGGTGTCCATGCCAGAGGTATCCATCCTCGGAATGGGATGTTGGAATCACTGTGGGTAAAAGGACATTCCAAAGGAAGACAGTCCAGTGAAAGAGATCAGAACAAACCCCTCAGAGGGATTTCCACCAAGGGAGCAGTATGATGTGGACTGTTGGAACCAAACCATGGTAAAGAGGGTATCCACATGGGACTACAGCTAGTTATATGATTTATTATATAAGGAAGTGAGAAGGAAATTCATGTTGTGCATAGAGAGTGGACTGTGTGGGGTTTTGAACTCTAGGAGGGATGTGGAAGGTATCCACAGGTCTTCAGGGCTCAGCAAAATAAGGAAGAAACACATAAGGCAGTGGGATGCAAGGTGGTGTGGCATGGAGTGTCAGAACCCAAGGAAGGTAAGGAAGAAGCTAGCCCAAAGCAGCATCAGTGTTTGAGTGGTCTGGGTGGGGTGCATTCCAGTGTATATGTGGAGGAATAATATGGCATAGACAATTAGATCATGAACAGTGGAGGAAGATGTGTCCAGAGGGTTATCTCTTCACTGGCTGCATGAGCCCAAGTAGGTTGAAGAGAGCATCTGTATGAGATGACTGTTTAGCAAGGCTGTTATTATCTAGCCAGGTGAGGGTACCACCAACGGGAAGACCATTTCACCAGGAAGTAATGGGCTCTAGGTGGGCTGAGGAGGCTGGAGTGAGAATTTCCACATTGTGGGCAATTCTACTCAGGGAGCTGAAACAAAGGTGGAAAGAGGAGGACATTCACATATAATAAGGAGCAATAAAGCAGTACTGGAGTCCAAATCAGAGAAGACGATGGCGCCCCACTCCAGTACTCTTGCCTGGAAAATCCCATGGGCGGAGGAGCCTGGTGGGCTGCAGTCCATGGGGTTGTGAAGAGTTGGACATGACTGAGTGACTTCACTTTCACTTTTCAGTTTCATGCACTGGAGAAGGAAATGGCAACCCACTCCAGTGTTCTTGCTTGGAGAGTCCCAGGGACGGAGGAGCCCGGTGGGCTGCCGTCTCTGGGGTCACACAGACTCGGACACGACTGAAATGACTTAGCAGCAGCAGGATTCCAAATGGGACAATAAAGTCATTTGTGCATGAAGAGGATGGTAGCAGTATTGGGAGTACAGTTACACTGAGGACGATTGATCACATAAATAAGGTAGGTAGGGATAATGGGAACTGGATTTCTGACCATTAGAAAAGAAAATTACAAATATAGAAAGGGAAGAGATTAATGTGAACTCTATGGCATATTGAAATTAAAGATGTTTGTATGAACTCATAGTTTTCAATATAAAAAATACAAAAATAAATAGTGGTGCAAATATGTGTTTATGTGTGTGTTTTCTAACTTTTACTATTGAGATAGCCTGGAAGCAGGGACATCCCAATAATAATAAGCACAACTTAAACTTGGATCTTGGTTTCTTAATTCTAGTCTCTCCTAGATGAGCTAGGACTCCTTGGAGAAAGGTCTGATCTAGAGGTGAGGCAGGAAAAGGTATGAGTTTAAAACATCATCTTATACTGGAAAACAGTAAAAGGCTCAAATGATGAAAGGGCATGCCAAAAGAACACTTAGAGGGTTTCTACTAGCCAAATCTGAGATTACTGAGCATCAAAATAAATAATGATGCTAATGGAAGACAGCAAAACAGAAAGCCATGGTTCACAGTGATATATAAAAATAAATGAATCAATTGAATATCTGGATGCTGGAGAAGCATGGTGGTAGACATCACATTAAGTGACCAAAGTTTACACAGGACAAATTGAAATATTGGGCAATCTAATAAGAGGCATTAAGAACACAATATTACTTTTGTGATATTCCTAAAATGTACAACCTGAGCCTGAGTAAACATTGGAGAAACTCAAATTGAGGGACATTCTATGAATAATCTGTCCTATGTCTTTGAAGATTCAATGTTACAAAAGCCAAGGGTGGACTCAAAATGGTTTCCTAATGAAGGGGACTAAAAGATTCAACGCACAAAGGATTCCAAACTGAATTTTTTGCCATTAAGAACATTTCTGAAACAGTTGGTAATACTCAGATGGAAGTTTGAATTTAACTTTGTGGAGTAAATGCTAGTAATATGTCAATGTTAATTTGTCAGTTTCAATGATTGTATAGTACAATGGGGCCTCATGTAAAAACATTCTTTCAATTGATAAATAGAAAACAATTTACCTGTGCTATACTTGCAATTTTTATATAACTTTGAGATTGTTTAAAATAATAAACTAAAGAATAAAAGCTAAAAAAATAAGTGCAAGTCTTTACCAGCACATACTTGGAAAATTCTGAAAGAGATGGGAATACCATAACACCTGACCTGCCTCTTGAGAAACGTATATGCCGGTCAGGCAGCAACAGTTAGAACTGGACATAAAACAATAAACTGGTTACAAATAGGAAAAGGAGTATGTCAAGGCCGTATATTGTCACCCTGCTTATTTAACTTCTATGCAGAGTACATCATAAGAAACGCTGGGATGGAGGAAGCACAAGCTGGAATCAAGATTACCGGTAGAAATATCAGTAACCTCAGATATGCAGATGACACCACCCTTATGGCAGAAAGCGAAGAAGAACTAAAGAGCCTCCTGATGAAAGTGAAAGAGGAGAGTGAAAAAGTTGGCTTAAAGATAAACATTCAGAAAACAAAGATCATGGCATCTGGCCCCATCACTTCATGAGAAATGGAGAAACAGTGGCTGACTTTATTTGGAAGGGGTGGGGGGGGGCGCTCTAAAATCACTGCAGATGGTGATTGCAGCCATGAAATTAAAAGACGCTTATTCCTCAGAAGGAAAGTTATGATCAACTTAGACAGCGTATTTTAAAGCAGAGACATTACTTTGTGAACCAAGGTCCATTTAGTCAAGGCTATGGTTTTTCCAGTAATCATGTATAGATATGGGAGTTGAACTATAAAGAAAGGTGAGCACAGAAGAATTGATGCTTTTGAACTGTGGTGTTGGAGAAGACTCTTCAGAGTCCCTTGGACTGCAAGGAGATCCAATCAGTCCATCCTAAAGGAGATCAGTCCTGGGTGCTCATTGGAAGAACTGATGTTGAAGCTGAAACTCCAATATTTTGGCCATCTGATGCAAAGAGCTGACTCATTTGAAAAGACCCTGATGCTGGGAAAGATTGATGGCAGGAGGAGAAGGGGACGACAGAAGATGAGATGGTTGGATGGCATCACTGACTCAATGGACATGAGTTTGGGTAGACTCCAGGAGTTGGTGATGGACAGGGATGCCTGGCATCCTGCAGTTCATAGGGACACAACTGAGAGACTGAACTGAACTGAACTGAACTTAGAAAATGAAAGTGTAATTGGATGTTCCTCCCACTCTGCGTATGATAGTGTAATGGAAAGAAAGCTAATAAAATAAATAGGAAAATTATTGAATTTGGGGCTAGGTAACTTCAAGAACTTCCTCCAATTTTTACTCACTGTGAAATTGAACAACTCTACTTTAGGTCTCTGTTTTATTCATGGAGCATCGATGCTTGCATTCTTTACATCAGTTCTTGTAACTGAGCTAAAAGACTCAAAGGTGGTGGTTGTGAAAACATTTTGCAGACTATAAGGTGGCATAGAAAAATCATCATTAGGCAGTAACATGATCAAACTGGGCTTAACCTGTGCTATTTGAGTTTACTACAAAATTCCTGGTGTGTTTGATCAAAATCAATTCAATTCTGATTCAATTGGCCAAAACATTTTTTTCTGGCAAATCCAGCTTAAATTTGAAATTAAGAACATTCATTTTGATGTTAATAAAAGTCAGGCAACAAATATTTTTCTCTATTTTGCAGTAAACTTCTTTAGTAAATACAGAGTACTTTTTGTGTGTGTGGTTTTCACTGCTGTCGTTGTTGCTTTTACAGAGTACTGTTTTTAACCATTTATATGATTAGAAAATTAAGAGCCAGAGATAATTTATTTCCTTAAAGAAATATCCTTTGATCTTTGCATAGAATATACAATTATGATCTTTCTGTGAATATCAATTCTGATATGGAATTTCTTTCTATCTTGATGCTACAAGGAGGGTCTGTCAAGGATGTGGCAATTTCCCCCACCTGAAATAACAAGTATACATTTAAAATTGACTTTCAACTGATTTCTATTGATATGATATTTTTGTTGTTAAATTTAACCAGATTTAAGACTTAACAGATTTAAGATTCTGTTGTTAAATTTTAACTATAACTCTTAACCAGAACAAGTAAAAACATCATTCTAAAACAAATTGGGGGCTGGAGAAAAAAGAAAACTAAAATCAATAATATATTTTCTGTTTTTATTTCAATTTTTGAAATGTGACATTGTTGATTTTTGCATTAGTTTTTATTTTTTAACTATGCAATAAAACACATTGTCTTATTACTGAGATGTTGGATTCCTCCTTAAATTTTGTGCTAAGGCAAATAGTTTGTCTCACCCCAGTCCTAGTCCTGGCCAGATGAATAATATTTATTTTAAAATATGCAACGTTTTTAATCTGAAAAGATAGATCTATGCATCCCCATGTTTATCACAGGATTATTTACAGGAGCCAAAACATGAAAACAACCTAAGTGTCCAGCAACAAACAAATAACTAAAGAAATTGTGGTATTTAAACACACACACAGTCCATTCTGAAGGAGATCGGCCCTGGGTGTTCTTTGGAAGGAATGATGCTAAAGCTGAAACTCCAGTACTTTGGCCACCTCATGCGAAGAGTTGACTCATTGGAAAAGACTCTGATGCTGGGAGGGATTGGGGGCAGGAGGAGAAGGGAACGACAGAGGATGAGATGGCTGGATGGCATCACTGAGTCAATGGACGTGAGTCTGAGTGAACTCTGGGAGTTGGTGATGGACAGGGAGGCCTGGCATGCTGCGATTCATGGGGTCACAAAGAGTTGGACATGACTGAGAGACTGAACTGAACTGAACTGATTGACATGGAATACTATCAGGCATAAAAATGAAACCTTGTCATTTGGGACAGCATGGATGAACCTTGAGGGCTAAGTGAAATAAGTCAGATGGAGAAAGACAAGCACTGTATGACTTTACTCATATGTGGAATATAAAAAATTAACAAACAAACCAAAATAAACCAAGCCATAGAAAAATTAACACGTAGGTACAGATAACAGAGTAGTGGTTACTACAGAGGAGGGGCATAGGGAAGGTAAAATGGGTAAAGGTGGAAAATAAATTTTTGATGGATGTACAGAAGTTGAAATATAAAGTTGTGCACATGAAAATGAAAGAGGAGAGTGAAAAATTTGGCTTAAAGCTCAACATTCATAGAACTAAGAACATGGCATCCGGTCCCATCACTTCATGACAAATAGATGGGGAAACAGTGGAAACGGTGGCTGACTTTATTTTTCTGGGCTTCAAAATCACTGCAGATGGTGATTGCAGCCATGAAATTAAAAGACACTTGCTCCTTGGAAGGAAAGTTATGACCAACCTAGACAGCATAATAAAAGCAGAGACATTACTTTGCTGACAAAGGCCTGTTTAGTCAAGGCTGTGGTTTTTCCTGTGGTCATGTATGGATGTGAGATTTGGACTATAAAGAAAGCTGAGCACTGAAGAATTGATGCTTTTGAACTGTGGTGTTGGAGAAGACTCTTGAGAGTCTCTTGGACTGCAAGGAGATCCAACCAGTCCATCCTAAAGGAGATCAGTCCTGAGTACTCATTGGAGGGACTGATGTTGAAGGTGAAACTCCAATACTTTGGCCACCTGATTGTGGAGAGCTGACTCATTGGAAAAGACCCTGATGCTGAGAAATATTGAGGACAGGAGGAGAAGGGATGAAATGGTTAGATGGCATTACCATGGTTAGACAGAGGATGAAATGGTTAGATGGCATTACTAACTCAATGGACATGAGTTTGGGTAAACTCCAGGAGTTAGTGATAGACAGGGAGGTCTGACGTACTATGGTTCATGGGGTTGCATAACGTTGGACATGACTGAACTGAACTGAACATGAAACATATAACATTATAAAGTAATGTTAACTCAAAAATATAAAATGTAATATAGTGTTTATTACTATTGTTATAGTTACATGAAGTCAAGTTTGTCAAAATCATAATATCAATGATATCATATATCATTAATATATGATATAAATCATAATATCATATTATCAAAAACATAATATCAATGTCCACTATGTTACCCTCATTCTCAAGGCTGCTGAAACGTATGTGCATGCAAGTATGTGTTGGTGTATAGTTTCTTCTGCTTAGGAAGACTTTCAAATGTCACATTTGAACAGAATGTTTATAAACAAGGAAATGGTTCTGGGCTGTATAAAAGCAGGAAAGCCATTTAATGAAGAATTAGGCTGTGATTCATAAGAATTTTTTGGAAAATTCAATGGCACCCCACTCCAGTACTCTTGCCTGTAAAATCTCATGGACGGAGGAGCCTGGAAGGCTGTAGTCCATGGGGTCGTTGAGGGTTGGACACAACTGAGCGACTTCACGTTCACTTTTCACTTTCATGCATTGGAGAAGGAAATGGCAACCCACTCCAGTGTTCTTGTCTGGAGAATCCCAGGGACGGGGGAGCCTGGTGGGCTGCTGTCTATGGGGTCACACAGAGTCAGACAAGACTGAAGTGACTTAGTGGTAGTAGCAGTATGTGCAGAATAGCTAGACAACAGCAAGAGGTGCTATGGCAAAATATGAGTCTGGAGAGGAAATCAGTTCATGAATGGATGTACAGAATATAATAGACATTTTTTTATCACATGGACCATAGTCTAAGCAATTTGATTATGATGCCTTTTAAGGGGTTTTCTTTGTGTTTCTTCACTTGAGCTTTCAGGAACTTCTTTAAATTGTAGGTGTATGGCTTCATCATATCTGGAAAGATTTTGATTATTCTTCAAATATTTTTTTCCCTTCTCTGCCATCTCTCTCCTTCTCTAAAGTCCAATGTTGTTGCTCAGCTCACTGATTTTCCATTTATTTTTTTTAAACAAACTTCATAGTTGAGAATAGTTTTATTCTTTATGTCAACTTTAATCAGTGTTCTCTAAGTTCCTTTTCAGTGGTTCTTTCATACTCAGGTAAAGCGTGTGCATTTGCTCACCAAACTCAGGTTCCCCAAGAGGAAACCTCTGCATATCTCTGGATCTCAATCTAGCTCTTTCTTTCTCTCTCCTTGTTACCCCCACCCTTCAGCTCACTCTTCTATACAGTATACCTTGCAAATTCTACCCATCTTGAGCACCACATAAACTGAAGTGAGTCTCTCAAGTCACATTTCTGGAAACATTTTCTATGAAGTATCCAGGAACCATCAAAGTGCTTGCATCCCTTTGTTTTTCTTCTCTCAAAGATTATCATCCTGCTAAGGCTGTGGTACAATATACATTATTTACTATCTTCTATTCTTTCATTGTTTAATGTAGAAGAGTAAACTTAGTTTCTGTTATCTATTATGCCTGTAAGAGCATTCTATATACCAATAGAAAATTTAGTTTTTTCCTTTATACTAATACAAAGAATTCATTATGTTTGGCCACTAATCAAATTTTGTTTGCATTCTCTTCCAACCAATTGAAGTCTATTTATTTCAGTCACATGAAAGACAAAAAGGATCTATTATGATTTATTTTTAACTAGAATTCTAAGAGAAAGCAGTTGAAGTTGCAGAATGGAGAGAAATGCGCAGGTGCTGTCAATGGGAGAGAAGAGCAGAAAAATAGAACCCTTTTTTAAGTTGTATTCAATTTGCTTCTTCATGCTTCACCTGTATTATTTCAGAGTCTTTGTTTGAAAGTAACATTTGATTCTTATGAGCTCTGGTTGTTTTTAGTGAATTGAAAAACATCACATATTTCTCTTTGATTTTAATGCTGGGAACTGCTTTCTTTAATTCATAATCAGGGTATTAATGTATCTACTAAACTACCACAATTATAATAATTCCCTGAAATGTGAAGCAGTTGATTGAAATTATTTTTTCTCACATCAGCACTATATGTAATCTGAATATATTTTCTGATACATTTGGAATAGAGTCAATAATCAAATAGATCTCTGTGACACTGGATAATAGTACTGCTTATACTCTATTCTGGGAAACAATAAAAATTCACATTTAAAGATAAATTTTCAAAAATAATGTTCATATCTATAAAATAATTATGGAACAAAAATATCATTATTTTGAGAAAGTCATATAATTTATCATACAATATTCAAGTTTGGTTTGTAAATGGCTATATTTGTTAGCAAAAGTAAGCCTAATATTGTCATCTAATTTCACTGACTAAATTCTATGGCAGCTTCAATTTTGTCAGGAATAATAAGGATGCATTTCTCTTTGTCTCAAAATATTTATATCAGCCAAAAGGTGAGAAAAAAGATATTCCAAGGAAGCTGACCTTGTAAACTTTAATGGATTATTAATTAGTCTGACAAGTTTAATATTTGATCAAGAAAGAAAGGTAACACTTGAGCACATTTTAATTAGCTCTTTTAAAAGTCTTCCACCACTGCCGTTGAAGATCTGAAGAAAGAAGAATTCCAATAAATGATGCCATTTTTTCACATATCTTCAAAGACATGTTCATTGAGATAACTTTCATGGGCAGCACAATACATCCAGAAACATTAAGAAACAAGAGGGTCTCCTCCTCTCCAATTTTTGATTTGCACAAATCTATATTAATAACTGTATATTTGTCTGACTTACCCTAAAATCTGTGCTGTCATGTGAAATATCTCACAGAGTTTACTTTTTCTGTTATGCCAACTAGAAAAGTTTTATAAAACAGCATGTTTTCATTCATAGTGTTTTCCAAAATATATCTTACAAATGCCAACAACTGAGCACAACCTGAAACATCTGTAGATTTGTCCATTTATGGGACAGAGTAATCACTTTCAATACTTTAAAACCAGCTGTTGACAGGCATTAATTGCCATGTCACTTGTATGCTTTAGAACAGCAGCATTTGACAATGGCACATGTGTTAATTTGTTTACCACATCTGGTTCTTTTCCAGTAAATACTGTCTTTATGGCAGATGGCACTAGAAGAGTAGTTGCAATTATGTAGTTTAAAAGGAATCTGAGTTGTGATGGATACAGTATGCTTTTCAGTGACTACATTTTTATCTTATAACCCATTTGTAAATTTCTTGAAATTTCTTACTTGCAAGTCCCATTATCTAGGTTTTCATTTTTAGAAATACATATGTTGACTCTACAATGACAAAATAATTTTAAAGACTATTTTCATACATCAGAGCTTCAAAATATATATCATGTCTCTTCTAAAAGACATAGCATTTTGGTGTCTTTTCTACCTCAAGTGATCTAAGAGCCTCAAAGCACATTCTTAGAGTAATTAAATACTACCAGTTTCCAACATCCAGGACCCTTGGAGTATTATTAATGGCTGTGACTTCCATGGGATTGATTTAGGGACAGTGGAGAGTCATTTTAGTCTGACAAGGGAAAAGCCACTGGTTCTATTTTTCTGTTTCTTGCATGTTTCCTTTCCAGTTCGCTTACACATGCACACACACACACACGCACACACACACACACACATCCCACTCTCCTACCATGAAAATTCGATCAGCATGGAAGAAGACAAATAGAAAAGGAAAGAGACAAAATAGGTGTTTGAGAAGGGCTTACAAATAACTGACAAAAAAAGAGAAGCAAAAGGCAAAGGAGAAAAGGAAAGATATACCCATCTGAATGCAAATTTCCAAAGAGTAGCAAGGAAAGATAAGAAAACTTTCTTAAGTGAACAGTGCCAAGAGATAAAATATTTAATATCGTGAAATCTCTCTAGAATGAACATAAATCTCCAGCACACCAATTTGAAAGCATCGATTCTTCAGCGCTCAGTCTACTTTATGGAAAAACCACAGCTTTGACTACAGGACCTTTGTCGACAAAGTGGTATCTCTGGTTTTTACTATGCTCTCTATGCTTGTCATAGCTTTCCTTTAAAGGAACAAGCATTTTGTTTTGCTTTTTAATTTTATGGATGTAGTCACCATCAAAGTGATTGTGGAGCCCAAGAAAATAAAATCTGCCATTGCTTCCACTTTTTCGCCTTCTATTTGCCATGAAGTGATGGGACCGGATGCCATGGAGTTTTAAGCCAGCTTTTTAACTCTCCTCTTTCACTCTCATCAAGAGACTCTTTAGGTCCTCTTCACTTTCTGCCACTAGAGTGGTATCATCTGCATATCTGAGGTTGTTGATATTTCTCCCAGCAGTCTTAATTCTAATGATTCTTGATTCTAAATGTCTGTTTTTTCTGCAAATATGTATTCAGAGGTATTTGCCAAATGGTTAACAGTGGCTCCCATAGGATTAGTTAGGGTAGCCTACACTAGAACTTTTATTAATTTTTCAACACACATGTATCATTTTTATAATTAAAAAATTAAACATTTGCATGCCTCAGGATTTAATCCTATTCCACATCTCCTTCCATTTGCTCTCCTCTAGCCATCACATTCACTTCAAACATTTTAATTAACCTGTGAGTAACATGATTACACATCTACATTTTCATTTTGGATAGTTTTCAAGCCATGGATGTCTGTATTTCCTACTAGAGACTCATTCTTGCCCAAAGAAATGTATGTGTTTCCTGCTTACTACATGTCATGATAATTGATGGACACACAGTTGCTAAAGCAAAGTGACATGGCTCCTCTGTTGACAGCTTTGAAAATCTTTGAAAATGGTGTATATTGAATGATTAAACAAATAAATGTATTATAAAATGTAAGAAGCACCCTCCAGAAAAATATATTCAATGCTATAATTGAAGCAATAATCACAAGTCTATATTAGATTGGGTATCCAGAGAAGTCCTTTCTGAGGAGATGATACTGAAGGTGAGGTCAGGTGGAGAACTGGCCAACCATACAAAGAGTAGCTTCCAGTCAGAGGGACAGTAGTTTGGAAAATCAGAGCTCAGAGAGTGCTTGTTGTGCTTTAAAAATGGAAAGGGAGATGTGGTTTAGGGGTATAAATTGTGGCATAAAATAATCTCAGAAAAAAAAAATTTCAGAAACATCAGCACAGGAGCTCAGTAATGGTAATCTTAGACTATATGGTGATTCTTAACTATTTTAAAAGCAATGAGACTTACTAAAGAGATTTAGGTAGATTTAGAAGGCAATGGCACCCCACTACAGTACTCTTGCCTGGAAATTCCCATGGACGGAGAAGCCTGGTGGGCTGCAATCCATGGGGTCGCGAAGAGTCAGACACGACTGAGCGCCTTCACTTTCACTTTTTACTTTCATGCATTGGAGAAGGAAATGGCAACCCACTCCAGTGTTCTTGCCTGGAGAATCCCAGGGATGGGGAAGCCTGGTGGGCTGCCGTCTATGGGGTCGCACAGGGTCGGACACGACTGAAGCAACACAGCAGCAGCAGCAGGGATGTGTTTTGGAGAAGGCAATGACACCCAACTCCAGTACTCTTGCCTGGAAAATCCACGGACAGAGGAGCCTGGTAGAATCTTAATGTCTCTCATATGCATAATTTCTTCTTCTCTACTATATTAATTTCCTGTCTTTAATTATGCTTTCATGTCTGTATAGTCAAAGCTATTGTTTTTCCAGTAGTCCGATAGTCATATATGGATGTGAGAGCTGGACCATAAAGACGGCTGAGAGCTGAAGAATTGATACTCTTAATAAACAATTAAATACAATAATTTCAGAGTGACTGATTTTAAAGATAATCAGAACTCTATCCCGTTTTTTTCAATGAATAATCTGTACAATAAAGAGTACCAGTTTCTGTCATATCTTGAGTCATTAGAAATGACTGAAGCTCATTTTTTTCTTCAAGTCTAGGGCCTACGCCTTGTAAGTTCAGGATCTTTACTTAGTGTTCTTACTTCTATTCCCACTATACCATCAGCCCTCTCGAACTGGCTTCATTTCCTGGAGAATGTTACCAAACACACCAACCCATATTGGTCCCAGAAGACCTTGTAAAGCAAGCTTTAATAAAGGAAGATAACATACAAGTGACAACTCTAGAATTCCAGGGAGAGCTAGACTGTCATCAAAACACACATCAGATTCCCTTCTTTTACTGGTTTCCTTCTCCTCTCAGAGTGAAGGACAGGAAGACATGAAGGTGATTTGTAATTCAAGGGCATGGGTTTCTTTTTCAACCTAACTTGTTTCCAATAGAGCTGTTGAGGAAACAAACTTTCTGAAGATTTTTTATTTTCCTGAGATTCCATCCAAAACTGATCACTGTTTATTGATATAATTAATATTAAAAAGGGACATTAGGCACAAACATAAGCAGGGAACAATATATATATATATATATATACACATATATATATATATACATTTTAATCTCATGACTACACCTAGGATGAGAACTTACTTTTCTGTAGTCAAGAGATATAACCTGAATTAATAAGCTGCAGCATGTTCTTTTCCTCTATCTCTGGGTAAAAGTAGGAAATCAAGAACTACCTAGAGTAATAGGCAAATTTGGCCTTGGAGTACAAAATGAAGCAGGTCAAAGGTTAACAGTTTTGCCAAGAGAATACACTGGTCATAGCAAACACCATTTTCCAACAACACAAGAGAAGACTCTACATATGGACATCACCAGATGGATATACCGAAATCAGATTGATTATATTCTTCACAGCCAAAGATGGAGAAGCTCTATACAGTCAGCAAAAATAAGATCAGGAGCTGACTGTGGCTCAGATCATGAATTCCTTATTGCCAAATTCAGACTTCTATTGAAGAAAGTAGGGAAAACCACTAGACCATTCAGGTATGATGTAAATCATATCCCTTAAGATTATACAGTGGAAGTTACAAATGGATACAAGGGATTAGATCTGATAGACAGAGTGCCTGAAGAACTATGGAGGGAGATTAATGACACTGTATAGGAGGTAGTGATCAAGATCATCCCAAAGAAAAATAAATGCAAAAAGGCAAAACGGTCCTCTGAGGAGGCCTTACAAATAGCTGAGAAAGAAGAGAAGTGAAAGGCAAAGGAGAAAAAGAAAGATATACCTATTTGAATGAAGAGCTCCAAAGAATGGCAAGGACAGAAGAAAGCCTTCCTCAGTGATCAATGCAAAGAAATAGGGGGAAACAATAGAATGGGAAAGATTAGGGATCTCTTCAAGAAGATTAGAGATACCAAGGGAACATTTCATGCAAAGATGGGCTCGATAAAGGACAGAAATGGTATGGACCTAACAGAAACAGAAAATACGAAGAAGAGGTGCCAAGAATACACAGAAGAACTATACTAAAAAGATCTTCATGACCCAGAGAACCATGATAGTCTGACCACTCACCTAGAGCCTGACATCCTGGAATGCAAAGTCAAGACAGCCTTAGGAAGTATCACAAAGAACAAAGCTAGTGGAGGTGATGAAATTCCAGGTAAGCTATTTCAAATCTTAAAAGATGATGCTGTCAAAGTGCTGCCCAATATTCCAGCAAATTTAGAAAAGTCAGCAGTGGCTGCAGGACTGGAAAAGGTCAGTTTTCATTCCAATCGCAAAGAAAGCCAATGATAAAGAATGTTCAAACTACCGCACAATTGCACTCATCTCACACGCTAGCAAAGTAATGCTCAAAATTCTCCAAGTCAGACTTCAACAGTACATTAACCATGAACTTCCAAATGTTCAAGCTGGATTTAGAAAAGGCAGAGGAACCAGAGGTCAAATTGCCAACATCTGTTGAATCACCGAAAAAGCAAGAGAGTTCAAGAAAAACATATACTTCTGCTTTACTGACTATGCCAAAGACTTTGAATGTGTGGATCACAATAAACTGTGGAAAATTCTGAAAGAGATCGGAATACCAGACCACCTGACCTGCCTCCTGAGAAATCTGTATGCATGTCAAGAAGCAACAGTTAGAACTGGACATGGAACAACAGACTGGTTCCAAATAGGAAAAGGAGTACATCAAGATTGTATATTGTCATCTGCTTATTTAACTTTTATATAGAGTACACCCTGTGAAATGCTGGGCTGGATGAAGCACAAGATGGGATCAAGATTGCTGGAAGAAATGTCAGTGACCTTAGATACATAGATGACACCACCCTTATGGCAGAAAGCGAAGAAGAACTAAAGAGCCTCTTGATGAAAGTGCAAGAGGAGACTGAAAACATTGGCGTAAATCTCAACATTCAGAAAACTAAGATCATAGCATCTGGTACAATCACTTCATGGCAAATAGATCGGGAAACAATGGAAACAGTGACGGTCTTTATTTTGGGGGTCTCCAAAAATCACTGCAGATGGTGACTACAGCCATGAAATTAAAAGACGCTTGCTCCCTGGAAGAAAAAGCTATCTCTAACCTAGACATATATTAAAAGGCGGAGACTTTACTTTGCAAACAAATGTCTGTCTAGTTAAAGCTATGGTTTTTCCAGTAGTCATGTATGGATGTGAGAGTTGCACTATAAAGAAAGCTGAGTGCCAAAGAATTGATGCTTTTGAACTGTGGTGTTGGAGAAGACTTTTGTGAGACCCTCAGACTGCAAGAAGATCCAACCAGTCCATCCTAAAGGAAATCAGTGCTGAATATTCATTGGAAGGACTGATGTTGAAGCTGAAACTCCAATACTTTGGCAACCTGATGCGAAGACCCTACTCATTTGAAAAGACCCTGATGCTGGGAAAATTTGAAGATTGGAGGAGAAGGGGACGACAGAGGATAAGATGGTTGGATGGCATCACTGATGCAATGGACATGCGTTTGAGGCTCTGGGAGTTGGTGATGGACAAGGAATCCTGGCATGCTGTAGTCTATGGGGTCACAAAGAGTAAGACATTACTGAGTGATTGAACTAACGGACTGGGTAAATTATAATTTTTTAAAAAGAAAAACCATATGATATCATTCATATCTAAATAAGTCCTTTATTCAATTCATTAAGTAATATGGTATTGAGGATTAAATTGTGTACCTTTAAAATTTTATATATTTAATTCCTAATGCTTAATACCTGAGAATGTGACAATATTTGGAGACAGGGTTTTTAAACATGTAATTTAAAACAATGTTATTACAGTAAGTCCTAATCTGATTAGTTTCATTATAAAATGAGATTAGGGCTCAGGTGCAGAGGGGAAAGCATGTTAAGACAGAGGAAGAAGATGGCTATCTACAACCCAAGGAGGCCTCAGAAGAAGGCAACCCTGGCAACACCTTGATTTCAGGTCCTAACCTCCAGAACCACGAGAAAGTAACTTTCTGCTGTTTGTCACTTAGTTTGTGATGTTTGTTATTCCAGCCCTATCTAATAATATATTTACATTAGGGCTTATATGTATTCTAGGCAATGGGCATTTGCATTGCTATGATTTTTCCATAAATTTACCTCTTGCCCTATAGGTTTGTGAAATAGTCTAGCTATAGAAAATTAATAAAAATGTGCACACCCCTGTAAAATCAGATATTCCTCCAAGGGTCCACTAGATAAAATTTATCACTCCACTGAAAGGATGTCCAGTGTTCTATTTTGCCAATTTCAAGAGTTGTTTTTTTAACTGACATACCACTACCTCATACCTTGCAGACCTTTTCTATCTCATGAAATGTAGCCATTGACAAGATAATGCTTCACAACATGTTAATCAAGTATGCTTTCCTTGCATTTGGTCTGGGATGAATCTCCTCTTCTGTTATCCTGGGTAGGACATAGATTACTTCCTCTGATCGTCAGCTAATATTCAGAAGTTTTTTTCCCCACACATACAAATATGTTTTTTATTTATTACTATTTGGAAGATTCTGATTCAAATGTTTCTGTTGACTATTAATTCTTTTAAATAAGAATAAGTGTCCTTATAATCAGAGAGTAGGAGGAGAGGGAGTGTTATTGAGGAAATACAGATGGACTTTAGAAAAAAGAGGAATGAAATAATAATGAAGCTTCAAACAGGATTAATAGACCACTCTGCTCTTAAGCCATATACTCCCTGGACTTATTCATCCATGACCTGATTTATTTATAACATCACATGGCGGTACTTCAGATTTCTCCTTTTTTTTTTTTTTTTCTCCCTGACAGTCTGCCTAAGGCTGAAATATCTGGCAACAAAACATTTGAAGACATAATTCAATCTAGGTAAACTTTAATGTATCTTCACTACAGATTTTCTGCTGCTTCCTCTCAAGAATCTGTTTTCAGAATTTTGCCATAAAATCTAATGCTAAGGACACATATGAAATGCCAAAATCCCTAATCTCTCTTCCCAAAAGGTTATGCCATTTAGATTTGGACTTTATTTATTTTTTCTATTTTAAATCAAATTTTCTCAACAAACTGAAA
Organism: Bos grunniens; assembly: GCF_055505025.1. Lineage (NCBI taxonomy): Eukaryota > Metazoa > Chordata > Mammalia > Artiodactyla > Bovidae > Bos > Bos grunniens. Next base: position 82,598,838 of record NC_141166.1, read on the forward strand.
TAGTATTTAAGTAACTCTACTGCCCAATTTAAAAGTCAAAGTGAAAGGGAAAGTCAATCTGTCATGTCCAACTTTTTGCTCCATGGACCTTAGCCCGCCAGGCTCTTCTGTCCATGGAAATCTCCAGGCAAGAATACAGGAGTGGGTTGCCATTCCCTTCTCCAGAGGATCTTCCTGGCCCAGGGATCAAACCCAGGTCTCTCCTGAATTGCAGCAGACTATCATCTGAGCCACTACAGAAGTTGTGGCTTAAAAATCAAAGGGAACTGAAAATTTGACTTGGCACTGATCTGTGAACGACAGTAATGTGTATGGAGATGAAGAACATGAAGTTTTCAAAGAGTCTTAAAAATGACATTGTTATTTGAAGTTTTTATCACTTAGTGATTTTTAATATGATTTTTTGCTTCACCAAGAGAAGATTAAGATGTGGTGTTTTTTTTTTTTTTTTTTTTTTATCACACTGCTTCTTCCAAAGCACTGGAATTATCCTCTTTGTTTAGTCTATCCCCAGCTGCTGGCCTAGAAAACCCATAAACTTGGCTTCACAGCTGTGCCTGCTGTTCCAGATTTTGGAGTCAGAATTTTCTTCTTAGTATCTTACTGATTTTGGCACAGATTTCAGGTGAACATTCTCATAATGCACAGTTGAAAAATATCATATTTTGTGAGTATCATATATACAGAGTGTTTTTGTTTGTTTAGTTTTTTGATGGTACTTTTCTAAATATTGTTGGAAACGTTTAAACTACCTCAACAACTTCTTAAAGAAAGTTCAGAGTACATGGTAAGGTAGTAAACATCACTAATCACCAGGGCAATGAAAATCAAAACCATAATGAAATATCACCTCCACAACTGTTAGGATGACAATTTTCAAAACAAAACAGGATCAAAAAAAAAAAATCAAAAGATAAGTGTTGGTCAGGATGCAAAGAAATTAGAACCCTTTCACACTGTTGGTGGGAATGTAATATGGTCTAGCCACTGTGGGAAACAGTGTGGATGCAAAAAGTTAAAAGTTGGACTACCACGTAATCCAGCAATCCTACATTTGGTATTTATCCAAACGAATTTAAACTAAGATCTCAAAAAGATATATGCATACTTATGTTCACTGCAAAATTATTCACAACAGCCAAAATAGGGGGGAAAATGTCCACTGACAGATGAATAGATATGGAAAGTGTGGTATACACAATGAAATATTATTCACTCTCAAGAAGAAGGTAATCTTGCCATATACAACACCACATATGAACCCGAAGGACATTATGCTAAGTAAGACATGCTAGCTACTGAAGGACAAATATTGCAAGATTCTAATTATATGAGGTATCTAAAATAAACTCATGGAAGCAGAGAGTAGAATGCTGCTTATTGGGGAGTGAGCAAGAGGGTGGAGGAATAAAAACTTGTTTTTCAATAGGCATAAAATTTATGTACGATGAATAAATACTAAGCATCTGCTTTATAACATAGTCAGTTCAGTGGCTCAGTTGTGTCCAAATCTTTGCGATCCCATGGACTAATTGCACAATGTCAAGCCTCCCTGTCCATCACCAATTCCTGGGGCCTACTCAAACTCATGCCCATTGAGTCAGTGATGCCATCCAACCATCTCATCCTCTGTCATCCACTTCTCTTCCTGACTGCAATCTTTCCCAGCATCAGGGTCTTTTACAATGAGTCAGTTCTTCACTTCAGGTGGCCAGAGTATTACAATATTAGAGCTGCAGCTTGAGCATCAATCCTTCCAATGAATATTCAGGACTGATTTCCCTTAGGATGGACTGGTTGGATCTCCTTGCAGTCGAAGGGACTCTCAAGAGTCTTCTCCAACACCACAGTTCAAAAGCATCAATTCTTCTGTGCTCAGCTTTCTTTATAGTCCAAATTTCACACCCATATATGATACTGGAAAAACCTTAGTTTTGACTAGACAGACCTTTGTTGGTAAAGTAAGGTCTCTGCTTTTTAATATGCTGTCTAGGTTGGTCATAGCTTTTCTTCCAAGGAGCCATCATCTTTTAATTTCATGGCTGCAGTCACCATCTGCAGTGATTTTGAAGCCCAATAAATAAAGACAGTCACTGTTTCCATTGTTTCCTCATCTATTTGCCATGAAGTGATGGGAGCGGATGTCATAATCTTAGTTTTTTGAATGTTGAGTTTTAAGCCAACTTTTTCAGCCTCCTCTTTCACTTTCATCAAGAGGCTTTTTAGTTCTTCATTTTCTGCCATAAGGATGGTGTCATCTGCGTATCTGAGGTTATTGATACTTCTCCCAGCAATCTTGATTCCAGCTTGGTTCATCCAATCCAGCATTTCTCACGATGTACTCTTCATAAAAATTAATAAGCAGGGTGACAATATACAGCCTTGACGTACTGCTTTCCCTATTTGGAACCAGTCTGTTGTTCCGTGTCCAGGTCTAACTGTTGCTTCTTGACATGCATACAGATGTCTCAGGAGGCAGGTAAGGTGGTCTGGTATTTCTCAGGAGGCAGGTAAGGTGGTCTGGTATTTCTATCTCTTTAAGAATTTTCCACTGTTTGTTGTGATCCACACAGTCCAAGGCTTTGGCGTAGTTAGTAAAGCAGAAGTAGATGTTTTTCTGGAACTCTCTTGCTTTTTGATGATCCAGCAGATGTTGGCAATTTGATATCTGGTTCCTCTGCCTTTTCTAAATCCAGCTTGAACATCTGGAAGTTCACAGTTCACATACTGTTGAAGCCTGGCTTGGAGAATTTTGAGCATTACTTTACTAGCGTGTGAGATGAGGGCACTGGTGCAATAGTTTGAACATTCTTTGGCATTGCCATTCTTTAGGATTGAAATGAAAACTGACCTTTTCCAGTCCTGTGGCCACTGCTGAGTTTTCCAAATTTGCTGGCATATTGAGTGCAGCACTTTCACAGCATCATCTTTCAGAATTTGAAATAGCTCAACTGGAATTTCATCACCTCCACTAGCTTTGTTTGTAGTGATACTTCATAAAGCCCACTTGACCTCACATTCCAGGATGTCTGGCTCAAGGTGAATGATTACACCATCACATCTACAATACACAGAAGAACTATACAAAAAAGAACTCATAACATATTACCTACAGTTAATACCATTGAAATACTTAAAATTTTTGTTAAACGTGTAGAAAGTATATTAAGTGTCGTTATTACACACATACATACAAACAACATTTCACAAGGACACTTTTGGATGTGATGATTATGTTTATTACTTGATTGAGGTGATGACTTCACGAGTGTGTATGTATATCCCCACTCATCAAATCATATGCATTTTATGTGTTGTTTTCAGTTTATCAATTATACTTTGACAAGCTGTTTAAAAAAGAGGGGGAAAGCTCTGAAGTTGGCAATCTAAATGGTCTAATTTCCAAGTGAGGCTAGACATCACAGTGTTTTCAAATAATTCTATTCCAGTCTTCACCTATCTCCAACTAATGTTGGCAATAGCTAAGGGCAGTTATAAATTGATCTCAGTCTTTGGCTCATCACTCTAGAATCCAAGGTCTGTTTGTTTTAGCACTTATCCAGGGCCAGTCTTTCTCCCTCTACACCTTTCCTTCACTGAGCTTATTCCCACACAGTGCATTTCTGTTTTCAGTTTCTTTTTTTGTCCTCTCAGAGAATGTCCTAAACTCTGAATCTTTACCCAATTTCTCCCAGAATACAAAATTAAATTACATTTTGTTTCATCCTAAAAGTGGTCTATCTAGTGCAAGCCCAAATGATCTTAAAATATACCTCAAAAAACTAGGAAACTGATGTACAATATTGATTACTGATATGTATTCTCTCTGAATTAAAGTTATGATTTTGTTTTGTCATTTACTAGACTATGAATTCCTTGAGGGAAAAATTATGTCTTATTCACTTTTCTGACAACAAATTAAGCTATTATTTTCTTGGTAAATGTAAATTCTTATCTGAACCTAACATTTAAAGTTCATTAGTCTTGTGTTCTCCTGAACCAAATTTTAGCATTAAACTATTACAAAATAAATTTTTAAAACAAGAAAAGAATATTCATAGCCACACCTTTAATCTATTTCTTGCTCTCCTAAAAAGGAAATTTGTTTGGGATCCAAAATTTTATTTTCTTGAGTGGGTGTTGCAGATTGAGTAGGTCCACAACCGAAAAGGCTTGAAGTGAGTTAGATTGATTTTCACTGGCAAGATCTTATCATGGAGAGATAAAAGTTAATTACAGGAGCTGCAATAGAGACTTACTTGAAAAAACTTCGCAAAATTCTGATTTAAAAAGATTTTAGTATGGATTTAGAAAATTAAAATCATAACAACAACACATGTCCAGAATAGTATTCTTCATTGATATTTCTAAAGTTTAATTCAAGGGTTTCACTAATTTTCATAGTTTTCTATTAAAAAAAAATTGTGTTCCAATAAAATTTTATTTAGAAAAACAGGAAGTGGGTCAGATCTGGGTCCAGGACCATAGTTTGCCAATCTGTGAAAGTGAAAATGTTAATTTCTCAGTTGTGTCTGACTCTTTGTGACTCCATGGATTGTAGCCTGCCAGGCTTCTCTGTCCGAGGAATTCTCCAGGCAAGAATATTGGAGTGGGTTGCCATTCCCTTTTCCAGGGGATCTTCTCAACCCAGGGAACCTGGGATTGGACCTGCATCTCCTGCATTGCAGGCAGATTCTTCACTATAGTCTAAAGGGAATCCATGACTCCTAAGAAAGTATTTGATAATTAATTTGCTCAAAAGTTCAATGAATCTGTGCTGTTGAACTTAAAGACTCAGTCAAAGAAATATTGGGACAATGTGTATGGACCTGGAGGGCATTATGCTAAGTTAGATAAGTCACACAAAGACAGACATATCCTACATGATACCACTAATACGTGGCATCTAAAAAAGCTAAACTTAAAGAAACAGAGAGTATACTGTTGTTTAACAGGTGCTCAAGGGGTAGGGGAAATTGAGATTTTATTAAACGGTAAAAACTTGTAACAAGAAAGTGAATACTTTCTAGGACTTGTTTTCAATACTGATGTTTCTTTTGCATACTGTCCCATGAAGGAAATAGATTCAAAGAAAATATTATGTGGTAATTCGACTTCTGTGACAAGAACAGTGGTGATGGTGGAAAGAGAGGTGATAGAAGTTTTGTGGGCTTCAAAACATAACATACAGGTGACCATGTAAACCTAGTTAAATTCATCCTAAAGGTCTTCTGATATATTTTAAACATACCACAAGAAATACTTTAGTTCACAGATATTCATTAAAGTGTACAGATTACTTTGTATAACTATACATTTACTTTATATAAAGGTTATAGTTTGCTAAATAGTAAATTTTACATGTTATATCATGCTTTTCACAATAAGAAAGAAAAGTGAAGTCATTCAGTCGTGTCCAACTCTTTGTGACCCCATGGACTGTAGTCTACCAGGCTCCTCTGTCCATGGGATTCTCCAGGCAAGAATACTAGAATGGGTTGCCATTGCCTTTTCCAGGGGAATCTTCCTGACCCAGGGATCGAACCCAGGTCTCCCACACTATTGGCAGACGCTTTCCCTCTGAGTCACCAGGGAAGCCATGCTTTTTACAAAAATACTATAATTAAAAAAAAATAATAACAAAATTCAGTTGTTCAGTTGTGTCTGACTCTTTGTGACCCCATGGACTGCAGCACACCAGGCTTCCCTGTCCTTCACCAGCTCCTGGAGCTTGCTCAAACTTATGTCCATTGAGTCGGTGATGCTATCCAACCATCTCATTCTCTGTCATCCCCTTCTCCTGCCTTCAGTCTTTCTCATCATCAGGGTCTTTTTCAGTGAGTTGGCACTCCCATCAGGCAGCCAAAGTACTGGAGCTTCTGTTTCAGCTTCAGCATCAGCCTTTCCAATGAATCAGGATTGATTTCCATTAGGATTGACTGGTTTGATCTCCATACAGTCCTAGGGACTCTCAAGAGTCTTCTCCAACACCACAGTTCAAAAGCATCAATATTTTAGTGTTCAACCTTATTTATGGACCAACTCTCACGTCCATACATGACTACTGGAGAAACCATAGCTTTGACTATATGAACCTCTGTCAGTAAAATGATGTCTCTGTTTTTTAATATGCTGTCCAGGTTTGTCATATCTTTTCTCCCAAAGAGCAAGTGTCTTTTAATTTCATGGCTGAAGTCACCATCTGCAGTGATTTTTGAGCCCAAGAAAATAAAATCTGTCACTGTTTCTATTGTTTCCCCATCTATTTGCCATGAAGGGATGGGATCAGATGCTGTGAGAGTAAGGATGTTATTATAGAAATATATTTAGTCTTTGTTCTCAATTCCTGGCAGAGAGCTCCTAAAAAGCTTCAGAATTTCTTGAGTGATTAGAGTGATAGAACTGTCTTTTGATCTAATGAGGCACTTTTACTTAGCCCCTAGATAGCTTTAGGATGGTGGCTGGTCATCCTTAACTCCAGAAACCAAGTATTGTTTACAATCTTGGAAATTTCAGCCCCACCCCAACATCCAGAAAGGAGAGAAAGAAAGGAGATTGAGTTAGTTACTAATGGCCAGTGACTTAAGCAGTATGCTTATGCAAGGAACCTTCATAAATACCCCTAACAATGTGGTTCAGAGAGTTGCTGATTTGTCCAATGCATCCACATGTCAGGAGGATGGCACACCCCAACTCCATAGTGACAGAAGCTCCTGTGATTGGGACCCTTTAACACCTTGCCTTGTATTCCTCTTCATTTCACTCTCCATTTGTCAATTTATAATAATCCAATAAATGTAAGTAAAGTACTTTCCCGAGTGAATTATGTGAGTCACCCTACCAAATCATTGCACCTGAGGAGGTAGTTATGGGAATCTCCAAATCATAACCAGTTAATCAGAAGTGTCGTTGATCATGACTTTACATTGTCATTAAAGGTGGGGACAGTGTTGTGGGACTGAGCCCCTAAACTTGTGGAGCCTGACACTAACTTTTGGTGGTTTGGTCAGAACTGAATTGAATTATAAGACTCTTAGTGAGTGTTAGCACTAATGGTGATGTCAGGAGGAAAAGAATCTCAGAGTAAAAAATATAAGAAAATTAAAATATGTACAGCAGCTCTTATTCCCCAGATAAGGAGTTAAGATACACTGATATATAGACAAACACTTACACTCATTCTCTCTTTTTACAAACACATTTATACACTAAAATAGATTTATAATAAACTATGACCATAGCATATAGATATTTTCATTGTTAATATAGTTATTAAAGTATTTTCTTTAATTGAATAAGATGTCATTATATCAATATACAGAGTTTAATTTATATAGCTAATAAGCATTACATTTAAAGATATAATGAGTAGTGATTGTAGTATCTTATGATTATAAAAACCTTAGGAAAAACTATACCAAGAAAACAATCTCATAAAGAGCAAAAATTGGTGAGGTGTTAGTATCCATAGCACTATCTTCTTTCCAACTAAAACAGGAATTGATATATTGTAATTTCCAGTGGTCATGTATGGATGTGAGAGTTGGACTGTGAAGAAAGCTGAGTGCTGAAGAGTTGATGCTTTTGAACTGTGGTGTTGGAGAAGACTCTTGAGAGTCCCTTGGACTGCAAGGAGATCTAACCAGTCCATTCTAAAGGAGATCAGTCCTGGGTGTTCTTTGGAAGGAATGATGCTAAAGCTGAAAATCCAGTACTTTGGCCACCTCATGCTCAGAGTTGACTCATTGGAAAAGACTCTGATGCTGGGAGGGATAGGGGGCAGGAGGAGAAGGGGACGACAGAGGATGAGATGGCTGGATGACATCACCGACTCGATGGACGTGAGTTTGAGTGAACTCCGGGAGATGGTGATGGACAGGGAGGCCTGGCATGCTGTGATTCATGGGGTCGCAAAGAATCGGACACAACTGAGTGACTGAACTGACTGAACTGAACTGAAATCACCTATACTTAAAAAAAAAAAAAAAAAAGCTGAGGGAATTAAAACTTCGACAGCCAAATATTTCTTTTTAAAAATGGGAATTGAGATGATAATTTCTGTGAAATATATCTAATAATGCTAAAACATATTTATTATCTGAAATCTGGAAGTAGTATGTTCCAAACTAAATTCTGGAGACTCTTTTATTTATTAAGCCAAGCTTTAATGGAATAAAACTTTAAATTTATTTGAAATAAAATACACCTAAGTATTTTGGTTGTCTGAGCCTTTGGATAGGCTGAAATATTCTATCAATATTAATCAAAAGAGACAAAAGAAGCACAAATCAAATTCCTAAAACTAAAATCAATAGCATTATGTCAGGCTGAATTAAGCTATATTGTACTATTAACTTCAAATATTATCTAGTGTGGTTAAATGATTTTATTTATTTTTTGTCTGAGTTTCTTTCCTTGAACACAAGAATCTAGAGTCATATAATTTTTAAGAATAAAGGTACTTTAGATATTAATCAAATAACATGTAGGCTGAAGGACAAATTCCTTTGCAGTAGATAACTAAATTGTCTTCATCTTTATGTGAGAATAATGACTTACAAAACTGTACCTAACTTTTATATTCAATTTAATTGACAATGAGGAAAGTGTGTTCCAAGAAGTTAAGTGACTTATCCAAAGACTAATAGAGACTTATGTAGCTAGACTTTAGAATTTATTTTTTTAAAATAGACAGTTCAGTTTAGTTCAGTCGCTCAGTGGTGTCCAACTCTTTGTGACCCCATGAACCGCAGGACGCCAACCCTTCCTGTCCATCACCAACTCCCAACTCCCAGAGTCCACCCAAAACCATGCCCATTGAGTTGGATGCCATGATCTTAATTTTCTGAATGTTGAGCTTTAAGCCAAATTTTTGCTCTGCTCTTTCACTTTCATCAAGAGGCTTTTTAGTTCTTCACTTCTGCCATAAGGATGGTGTCATCTGCATATCTGAGGTAACTGATATTTCTCCCAGCTATCTTGATTCCAGTTTGTGCTTCCTTCAGCCCAGCATTTCTCTGAATGTACTCTGCATATAAGTTAAATAAGCAGAGTGACAATATACAGCCTTGACGTACTCCTTTCCTATTTGGAACCAGTCTGTTGTTCTATGTCCAGTTCTAACTGTTGCTTCCTGACCTGCATACAGATTTCTCAAGAGGCAGGTCAGGTGATCTGGTATTCCCATCTCTTTCAGAATTTTCCACAGTTTATTGTGATCCACACAGTCAAAGGCTTTGGCATAGTCAATAAAGCAGAAATAGATGTTTTTCTGGAACTCTCTTGCTTTTTCCATGATCCAGCAGATGTTGGCAATTTGACCTCTGGTTCCTCTGCCTTTTCTAAAACCAGCTTGAACATCTGGAAGTTCATGGTTCACGTATCACTGAAGCCTGGCTTGGAGAATTTTGAGCATTACTTTGCTAGCGTGTGAGATGAGTGCAATTGTGCAGTAGTTTGAGCATTCTTTGGCATTGCCTTTCTTTGGGGTTGGAGTGAAAACTGAGCTTTTCCAGTCCTGTGGCCACTGCTGAGTTTTCCAAATTTGCTGGCATATTGAGTGCAGCACATTCACAGCATCATCTTTCAGGATTTGGAATGGCTCAACTGGAATTCCATCACCTCCACTAGCTTTCTCGTAGTGATGCTTCCTAAGGTCCACTTGACTTCGCATTCCAGGATGTCTGGCTCTAGGTCAGTGATCACACCATTGTGATTATCTGGGTCGTGAAGATCTTTTTTGTACAGTTCTTCTCTGTATTCTTACCACTTCTTCTTAATATCTTCTGCTTATGTTAGGTCCCTACCATTTCTATCCTTTATCGAGCCCGTCTTTGCATAAAATGTTCCCTTGGTATCTCTAATTTTCTTGAAGAGATCTCTAGTCTTTCCCATTCTGTGGTTTTCCTCTATTTCTTTGCGTTGATTGCTGAGGAAGGCTTTCTTATCTCTCCTTGCTATTCTTTGGAATTCTGCATTCAAATGGGTATATCTGTCTTTTTCTCCTTTGCTTTTTGCTTCTTTTCTTTTCACAGCTATTTCTAAGGCCCCTGCAGACACCCATTTTGCTTTTTTGCATTTCTTTTTCTTGGGGATGGTCTTGATTCCTGTCTCCTATACAATGTCAGGAACTTCCATTCTAGTTCATCAGTCACTCTGTCTATCAGATCTAGTCCCTTTCTCACTTCCATTATATAATCATAAGGAATTTGATTTAGGTCATACCTGAATGGTCTAGTGGTTTTCTCCACTTTCTTCAATTTAAGTCTGAATTTGGCAATAAGAAGTTCATAATCTGAGCCACAGTCAGCTCCTGGTCTTTTTTTGCTGACTGTATAGAGCTTCTCCATCTTTGACTGCAAAGAATATAATCAATCTGATTTCAGTGTTGACCATCTGGTGATGTCCATGTGTAGAGTTTTCTCTTGTGTTGTTGGATGAGGGTGTTTTCTATAACCAGTACGTTCTCTTGGCAGAACTCTATTCGCCTTTGTCCCACTTCATTCTGTACTCTAAGGCCAAGTTTTCCTGTATACTCCAGATGTTTCTTGAATTCCTACTTTTGCATTCCAGTCCCCCATAATGAAAAAGGACATCTTTTTGGGGTGTTAGTTCTACAAGGTCTTGTAGGCCTTCAGAGAACTGTTCAAGTTCAGCTTCTTCAACATTACTGGTCAGGGCATAGACTTGGATTATCGTCATATTGAACAGTTTGCCTTGGAAATGAACAGAGATCATTCTGTCATTTTTGAGATTGCATCCAAGTACTGCATTTCGGACTCCTTTGTCTCTCTCAACATAAATATCCTATTCTTATAATTGTATTTAATTATTTATTTTTGGCTGTGCTGAGTCTTCATTGCTGCATGAGCATTTCTTGGCTGTGGCAAGTTGGGGCTACTTTAATTGCAGTGTGCAAGCTTCCCATTGAGATGACTTCTTTTGCCACAAAGCATGGGCTCTAGGGCATGGTATCTAAAGCACAGACTCAATAGTTGTGGTTCACGATCTTAGCTGCTGTGCAACATGTGGGATCTTCTCATATCAGGGATCAAACCTGTATCTTTTGCATTGGTAGGCAGATACTTCACCATTGAGCCACCAGGGAAGCCTATAAATATCTTTAAAAATAGGAATATATTAGATATGGTAGGTCTTATCTGACAGAATTCAATTCCATTAAATGGCATATATTTAAATCTACCTGGGGTTCCATATTGAAATGCTTAGGCAGTATGGGACAGGCAAAGTAAATGAGAGAATACGGCCTAATGTTGACTGCCTAAGTATACGTTAAGTAAACAGAGGGAGTTGTGATAAACTGAATAACCCCGTTCCTATTTAAATAAGGTTTCTTCTTGGCTTTAGGAATCCTAGAGGTTTAGAGACTGTCTTTTGCTCAATACTAAAAACAGACAGAAGATGGAGTTTGGCTACCATTTGAGGAAAAAGTAAAGGATACACACAGGCAAAACTTTACTCCCAAGGGCCAGAGATAAGGTCCTGTCTAAAACTGATGCTGGACCAAGAAAGTAGGAAAGCCATCCCCTATTTACAGATGTTTAGAGCAGCTTTATTCATAACTACCACAACATGGAAGCAACAACAATGTCCTTCAAAAGGAAAGGATAAATAATCAGTAGTACATCCAGACAATGGACTAGAATGCAGCACTGATTTAAATGCATATTACTAAGTGAAGTAAGCCAATCTGAAAGAATTATGCACTTTATAATTCCAATTATATGATATTCTGTAAAAGGCAAAACTAAAGAGACAGTAAAAAGATGAGTGGTTTCCAGGGGTTGTGGCAGGGTAGGAGTGGGGATGAATAGGATGAGCCATGAGGATTTTTAGGGCAGTGAAAATACTCAGTATGGTATCATAATGATGGACATATGTTGTTATAGACATGTCTAAATCCATATTGTGTATAATACCAAGAGTGAACAGTAATATAAGCAGTTGTTATAACTAACTGTGGCTGACAATGTAACAATATAGGTTCATCAGCTGTAACAAATTTAACACTCAGTTAGGGGCTGGTGATAATGGAAGAAGCTATGCATGTGTGAGGGCAGGGGTTGTATGAGAAATCTCTGTACCTCCTGCTCACTTGTCCTGTGAACCTATCAGTTCAGTTGGACTTCCCTGTCCATCACCAACTCCTAGGGCTTACTCAGACTCATGTCCATCAAGTCGGTGGTGCCATTCAACCATCTCATTCTCTGTCATTCCCTTCGTGAACCTATAAATGTTTTAAACATAATAAAGATTGAAAAACTTTGAAAATATAAAACAATTATTAAAAGAGAATCATTATGAAGAAAACTAGACATATGTCAAAAAATGACGGGCTGGAAAGGCAAAATACAAAAGTAATTATAACCGATAAATTGCTTTTATCATACTATGAATAATTCATAGACCAAAAATATCATAAATATGTATTATGAAATTTGTGTGTGTATAAAAATAAAACACTTGGCAACTACACCAACAAGAATTCTTGGCTCTAAGATTTTTACACAATTTTGTTGTTGTTCAGTTGTTAAGTCATGTCCAATTCTTTGAGATCCCCTGGACTGTGTAGCCTGCCAGGCTCCTCTGTCCTTGAGATTCACCAGGCAAGACTGTTGGAGTGGGTGGCCATTTCTTTCTCCAGGGTATCATTTCACTAAGGGAAGTCCCCAGCATAAGCTTAGCATTTGTTGTATTCTTTTATGGAAGTGGAATAAAAACAGTAAAAGAATTAAACATTAGAGTTAGTGACATATATTTGTTTTATTATTTGTTAAGCTTCTTTCTTATGTACTAGGACTATGTAGGATGATGTATAATTATATATACATTCCATATCTAAAATGTGTGGCATATACCAGGTACATGTTTGTTTAATAAATAAATATGAAAATTAAAATTTTAAAGATATAACTTGGAATTTGTCACATTAGGAAATAATCCTTTATGAAGATATTAATTTCAAAGTATTATTTATTTGTTTACTTGTTGGTTTTCATGGTGAAATACCCTAAGGAAAATTTCCTTATCTATTAAAATAGAATTTATTTACAATCTACTTTCTGTATATCTGTATCAGCCTGGTTGGTACATCAATATTAGCACTTTTACAAAAAAACTTCTGTAACTCATATTATCAGTGAACCTGAACCAGAAATAGGCTGCTTTGTTGTTTTATTTCTCTTCTACTTCAGGAATTTGCACCAGTGAGAAATGACATATTTTTTAACTTGCTCATTTTTGGCCTTAGTTCTCTTATCACTTCAGTTCAATTCAGTCGCTCAGTTGTGTCCAACTCTTTCCGATCCCATGGACTGCAGCATGCCAGGCCTCCATGTCCATCACCAATTCCTGAAATTTACCCAAACTCATGTCCATTGAGTCGGTGATGCCATCCAGCCATTGCATCCTCTTGTCCCCTTCTCCTGCCTTCAATCTTTACCAGCATCAGGGTCTTTTCAAACAAGGCAGCTCTTCACACCAGGTGGCCAAAGTATTGGAGTTTCAGCTTCAACATCAGTCCTTCCAATGAATATTCAGGACTAATCTCCTTCAGGATGGACTGGTTGGATCTCCTGCAGTCCAAGGGACTCTCAAGAGTCTTCTGCAACACCACAGTTCAAAAGTTCTTTGGCACTCAGCTTTCTTTATAGTCCAACTCTCATATCCATACATGACCACTGGAAAAACCATAGCCTTGACTAGACGGATCTTTGTTGACAAAGTAATGTCTCTGCTTTATTAATATGCTGTCTAGGTTGGTTATAACTTTCCTTCCAGGGAGTAAGCGTCTTTTAATTTCGTGGCTGCAATCACCATCTGCAGTGATTTTGGAGCCCCCCAAAATAAAGTTAGCCACTGTTTTCCTTTTTCCCGATCTATTTGCCATGAAGTGATGGGACTGGATGCCATGATCTTAGTTTTCTGAATGTTGAGCTTTAAGCCAACTTTTTCACTCTCTTTCACTTTCATCAAGAGGCTCTTTAGTCTTCTTCACTTTCTGCCATAAGGGTGGTGTCAACTTCATATGTCACTAAAATAGTTCTATTAGATCAGATGATTTCTAATGTCCTATTTAAATCCTCCACTTCATAGATTATGGTCATGTCATGGTGAAGTGGCTTACTTAACCCTATGAAGCTATGAGCCATACCCTGAAGGGCCACCCCAGTCGGATGGGTCATAGTAGAAAGTTCTAACAGAATACATTCCACTGAAGGAGGGGAAGGCAGTATTATTGCCACAAGAACCCCATGAGCACTATGAAAAGGCAAAAAGATATGACACTGGAAGATGTGCCTTCCCAGTAGGAGAGTGTCCAATACACTGGGGAAGAGTCAAGGGCAATTACTACAAGCTCCAGAAAGAATCAAGTGGCTGGCCCAAAGCAGAAATGCCAGTCAGTTGTGGATGTGTCTGGTGGTGAAAGTAAAGTTTTATTCTGTGAAAAATAACATTGCATAGGAACCTAGAATGTTAGGTTCGTAAATCAAGATAAATTGGATGTGGTCAAGCAGGAGACGGCAAGAGTGAACATCACATTTTAGGAATCAGTGCACTAAAATGGATGGGGATTTATTTCAAATGATCATTATATCTGCTACCATGGAAGAGAATCTCTGAAGAAATGGAGTAGCCCTCATAGTCCAACAAGAGTCTTAAGTGCAGTACTTGGGTGCAATCTCAAAAAGGTCAGAATGATCTTGACTCATTTCCAAAGGCAAATTTCACAGTACTCCAAGACTATGTCCAATCCACTGATGCTGAAGAAGCTGAAGTTGACTTGTTCTATGAAGACCTACAAGATCTTCTAGAACACCAAAAAAAAAAAAAAAAAAAAGATGTGCTTTTTCATAAAGGAATGGAATGCAAAAGTAGGAAATCAAGAAGTACCCATTAACAGGCAATTTGGGCCTTGGAGTATAAAATGAAGCAGGGCTTATCAAGAGAACACACTTTTCAGAGCAAACACAATTTACCAACAAGCTAAGAAATGACTATACACACTGCCATCACCAAGGCTCCTTGGTCCATGGGTTTCTCCAGGCAAGAATACTGGAGTGGGTTGCTATGCCCTTCTCCAGGGGATCTTCCTGACCCAGGGATTGAACTCAGGTTTCCTGTCTCCTGCATTTTAGGCAGATTCTTTACCCACTGAGGCATCTGTGAAGCACTTTCTTTCTTGCTCAGTTGAGTCACTCACTCATTTCCGACTCTTTGTGACCCCATGGAATGCAGCACGCCAGGCTTCTCTGTCCATCACCAACTCCTGAAGCTTGCTCAGACTCATGTCCATCAAGTCAGTGATGCCATCCAACCATCTTATCCTCTCTCATCCCTGTCTCCTGTCTTCACTCTTTTCCAGTATCAGGGTCTATTCCAGTGATTCAGCTCTTCACATCAAGTGGCCAAAGTATTGGAGTTTCAGCTTCAGCATCAGTCCTTCCAATGAATATTCATGACTGATTTCCTTTAGGATTGGCAAATCTACAATCATCTCAATTAAAAAAAAAAAAGACTAAAAATACAAAATAGAGTCCATTAGTCCAAAAGGCTTATAGTGAAAAACATTCTGGGTTTAAAATCATCTTTAACATAGTGCCATGAAAACAAAGCTAAATTTATTGTCTTATATGAACTAATAACGCTAGAGCTCAACTTCAAGAGTTATTTTGTGTGATGTGTGTGTGTGTTTATGTATTACTGCAGGATTTGGTTGTTTTGTTTTGTTTTGTTGAGAACTTTAAGATATCTTTACTATATCTAACCTTTAATAATTTTTCCTTCATTTTATTTATGATTCAGTCCTCCCAGTGTCAAGAAATTTAACTCAGAGAAAATACATTGTATTGATATTATTGTTGTTCTTGATAATCTTTTCTGAATTTCCCAATAGTTGAGCTTTATCTCAACTATATTATCTCTCATGCTTTTATCTCTGTGTATTCTTATGTTTTAGATTCAGGGATATTTCTTCAAATTTATATTTTAATCTCACTATTTGGTTTTAGTTTTCAGGAAATGCTGCTTATTTTGTGATCCTTTTTTAATGAATGCAATACTTCTTTTACACTCTGAATTTTTTTATTGAAGTGTAGTTGACTTTGCACAAAAGTTTATTTAGAATTTTGGTTTTCTGTTTCTTAGTTCTATTATTTATATTTTTCTCTGTTTCTTATCATCGGGGTAAGGGTCTGGCACATGATCATTTTGCTGGAGAACCTTAAGTTCAACCATGGGAATTCGGTCACTAATGTCTATTATTTCTGCCCGTCATTCCATAAAATGCTGTTTCTTTCCCATTTTTTTAAACGAAGAAATTATTTTCAATCATCCCATATGCATGGTGGATAAGCATGGGCAATCATCCCCGTGATCTTGCATTCAACCCAACTTCTCACTCCTGCCTTCTGGAGCCTAGTAAGCAGCCCAGCCAGCTCATCAGTTATAACCCGTTTTGCTTGTCAACTAAACCGTGGTTTCTAATGTCATCAGTCAACACTGTGCCTACTGTTTTCTATCTTCCAGAAATTCACTAACATTTCTTATTTTTTCATGGCCTCTTTTTGATATTCTTTATTGTTGTGGTTTTTGCTATTTGTTTTGTTTTACTATTATTTCAATGTGCCAAGAGAAAGAAGAAATATGTATTTGTATTGTTCACAATTTTCAAACATAAGTCACAATTAAAGTATTCTCAGCATAAAAATATAACTGCTATACATTTTACCAGTAGTAATTTAAAAATCAATAAATATTTTTCTTTTCCTCCAGAAATATAATTGAAAACTAAAGCCATAACTATATTTGACAAGCTCACAAAAAGCTGATTTCTTTCTTCGTACAACTCATGCTTCATATGATTTTGACTAGCATTTCAAATTAGAAATAACCAAATTCAACTTCTTCCAAAGTATTTTGAAATTCTTATTAGAAATAGTTTTATCTATAGAGAAGGATTTCCCCATATTGTTTGTTACTAAGTCAATGTGAGGCATGGAGTGTTCAATCAATTAATACTTGTTATGATCACAACTATACTTTTAATGTGTAGTGATATGCAATTTTTTGCTTTGTGAATCTTGGTTTTCTAACATTATTTTTCCCATTCCAAAATCAATCTCCCTTCTGACCTTGTCATAAGTTTTCACTGACATTAAAGTCACTCATCTCAATGGAGCAGAAAAGTAAAAGTAGAATCACTGTTTGGAACTACTGACACTCTGTATACTTATTTAGCTCAAGAACCAAAACATCCAAGTAATCTTAACCACGCCAATAATAGCAAAATATCTTCTGAGCCCTTCAATCTCTTACCAGCTACAAAACTTCAATTATGCACCTATTTTTTTCCAGCCTGACATTCTATTTTCCAGTGAGGCCTTTTTGTGTAACTCTGTCTTCCTGATTAGAAGACTGGAACAAAGGCAATGATGAAAATAATCACCAAGGAAAACACTTAAAACACAGGAGAAAAAGCAATCATGAACACTTCTGAATTAACTACTTTCTGTGAGGATTTCTGTTAAGATGAAATATTATTTATCATTTAGAGGATGCTGTTAAGATTCAATTAGTTATGAAGGATGAGGGGGATAGAAAGTTTGTGTTAAGGCAGCTTGACTTTATGAATAAGTAAACACTGATTCTGTTGGTTTCTCTTTTTTCTCTGTATAGCTACAAAAAAAAAAAAAATAAGGTTTCACAGAATTTAGAAAAAGAAGACCTAAGTTGAAGAAGTAAATTAGTGTAATCTTGTAATTCTAAAACCACTGTGCAGGTTTAAGTCTCTCACAGTCAGGCTTGGGCCAGGCAATGGCTTACTTCCCACCTGGGACTTCCCAGGTGGCGCAAGCAGTAAATAATCCACCTGCCAATGCAAGAGACACAAAAGACGTGGGTTCAATCCCTACAATGGGAAGATCCCTTGGCATATGAAATGGCAACCCACTCCAGTATTCTTTCCTTTAAAATTCTGTGGACAGAGGAGTCTGGCAGGCTACAATTCATGGTGCCACAAAGTGGCAATGCAACTGACCACACAAAATGTAAACAATCGAAACATAAAACTCAAATTTAATTTTCTTTATCTTACTTGTAAAGCTTGAAAATTGAAAGAGGAAGCTGCGGAGGGTAGGAAAACTGTCTAGGTTGTTCTAGACAGTTTTAATATTTAGCGTAGTAAAACTTGCCAGGTTGTTCTGGACAAGAATAATTTTGAAAAAAATTATTCTTTTTTATCAACTAGAACAACAGAATTCACAACTGTTACTCTTCTGTTACTCCCATTGTTCTGCCTGGAAATATTATTCTTGCTCATGTAATAATTAGGGTAGAGCTCTCTGTCTTAGTGCAAACTAAGTTTTATTCAGAGAGGCCAACTATTATAATAAACAATACTAAAATGTCAGGGGCTGGACAAAAATGAGCATTTATTGCTGGTTAATATCACAGCCCAAGTCAAGGATCTTTTCTCTATAGACTCATTCACCAGATTCTCTTTTCTTCCTTTCTTCTTTGCTTCCTTCCTCCATCCCTTCCTCCCTCCCTTCTCTTCTTTCCATCTTTTCTTTCCTTCTCAAACAAATCTTTGAAACTGGACTAAGAAAATAGCTGTTTTGATCATCAGCATCTTTCTTAAAAGCTTTATTTGCTTAATATTGCTATCTGATAATCAGGCTAGTAAAAATTCTGGCCCTGTAACAAAATGCCTATACTTCTAAAAAGCTTTTCCCCACTAGGCTGTATTTTCACTGTTTTTTATTTTAAAGAAACCATGATCATGCAGGATCATTAATATTGCTTTCTAAGATGAAAAGCTTTATCACTTTAGTCATAAAAATGAAGAAAGGGAGGAAGGGAAAGTAGGATTGAGGCAGGGAGAAAAGAAGGAAGGAGGAAGGAAGGAAGGACGGAAGGAAAGGAAATCTGTCCTGAGTTGGCTTCATAGGCTTGTGACCTCTGCCCCTGCAGAAATCTTCTTACTCACAAGGGTACGGTGTTTGGTTCTGCTATTGGCAACTTGAAATTTTTTAAAACTGTATTTTTTAAAATTGTGTTTTGTATATTAAGTCTAAGGGACAGTGGATCACATGCACGAATAGAGTCTTAATAGGTGATATGTCTCCACCTCTTTTCCCTGCTGATCAAGGCTGTTCAAGCAGTGTTCACTGTGTCCAGTGAGGATATAATTCTCATTGGCTTTTCTGATTTAGTGCACACAGGATATCTTAGAACTTCTGGATCGTTACTAGATCCTTTAATTCTTGCTGGCAAGTGAAGAAGGAGGGACATGGTGGAGAACTGGGAATTTTTTTTAATTGTATTCCATTAATTTAATTGTGTTTTATCACTTTATTTAAGGGTCCACCTCTCAAAGTGGCATATGTTACCTCTTTCACTGTCGTGTGCACTACAACTTGCTGTATCATGGGATTTACTATCAAATATTTCTTTGATGATTTCTATCTTAAGAAGTCTAGTTTCTGAAAGTGCGTGTGTACTAAATCGCTTCAGTCTCGTCCAACTCTAGGTGACCCTGTTCACTACTGCCTGCCAGGCTCCTTTGTCCATGAGATTCTCCAGGCAAGAGTACTGGAGTGGGTTGGCATGCCCTCCTCTGGGGGATCTTCCCAACTCAGTGATCTAACTTGCGTCTCTTATGTCTCCTGCATGGGCAGGCGGATTCTTTACCACGAGTGCCACCTGGGAAGTCAATTACAACTGTGCCACATCATGAGAATCACAGGCTCCAGAGACGGCTCTGATGCTACCTTCTCTTTATACATTCCCCTAAAGTGTTTTCCTTTTCAATAGCATATTGCTGCTACTTTTAAAGAATGTCTATTATATCACCCAGTCCTAGATCTCTTTTTCTACCTTTGTTGTGTCTAATCTTATTTCTAAAAGGAATACAGTTGTCTGAATTACATGAGAATTAAATTATTGTAGTTGAATCAGGGTTGCAGGAAAAAAGGAAAAAAAAATATATATATATATGTAAGTATATATACACCAATTCAAAGAGCTAAGTCTAGTATCTATAACATATTTTTCTTTAAATAATCTTTTCACTTTATGTTAAAGACGGTTGTTTTGAATTATGTTACACTGTAGTCTGCCAACTCAATGCAGAGATGTTTCTGAAAACAATTTCACTTAGTATGCCCCCTAAAACACACACACACAAACTGTTTTTCTCATTTTTTAATTAGTAGCAGCACAATTGTTTCTTAGACTTTTAGAGGCAAGTTCAGACAATACAGTTTGGTTCAATGAGAGAAAAATCACATTTTTATTTCTCCTCAGGCAACTTTGATTTATTTCAACTGTTTCTGAAAGAATGGAAGTCTCACTTAAATGGCCACTGCTTGATTTATACTGAGCTTCTTTTTTTGTTTGTTATTATTCCTTGTTAATAGGAGAATCTGGAAATGGGAAAAGGATTCACATTCAAAAAAAGAAAAGCAAAAATGGAAAAAGCAATACCATTTTTATTTTCCCTCATCTCACCTGTGTGGGGAATAATGATGAGAGCTCTGTAAGATAAACTCAACAAGTAGTTTCTGGTAATGGTTAAGACATACTTGTATGAGAAGGAAGAAAGATACTCTTCAGTCACTTGTGACTTTGATGTTTGTTTATCAAGTAATTTTAATAGCACCAAACAAAAAAAAGTAGAATTTTTGTTATTAAAATTATTAAATTTTATTAAAATAAGTCAATTATGTACTTAGTATTAATCAACTTTCCCTGATGTATGCAATGACAATAAGAACTCTAACATCTTAGAAGCATAAAATTACATTAGTTTAGTCCTTGCTTTTATTTTGTGTCTGTGGTTGTCATGTGCCTTGCCTCTACTCTGTATGCATCACCTTTTAGAACACAGGCTGAAGGAAGAGCCATATTTTGGAACATTCTATTTAGATGGAAAAGTGAAAAGAACAAGAGAGCTAATGGTAACAGACAACAGCACATAAAGCTTCCTTTGAGATAGGCTCATACCATTTCAGGTTCATTTTATTGGCTGAAGTAAGTCACATGGTCACACTTGACACTGGAAAGTGGAAGTATTACATTGACCAAAATACTTATGGAAAAACACAAACATCTTATGGAAAAACGTAAATGAACTTTTTGGCCAACTATGCAAACCTCCAATCCAAAAAAGAGGGAGGAACAAATGATTGGAAATCATAAAACAATCTGTCATACTGACACATTGTATTATGTTGACACACTTTCTAGTAGGAAGAAATGTAACATTTTTCTTTCTTAAAAAAATGAGTTCTTCAAATTACACCTACTATGGCTGGCCTCTTGAGAAACCTATATGCAGATCAGGAAGCAACAATTAGAACTGGACATGGAACAACAGACTGGTTCCAAATAGGAAAAGGAGTACGTCAAGGCTGTATATTGTCACCCTGCTTATTTAACTTATATGCAGAGTACATCATGAGAAACGCTGGCCTGGAAGAAGCACAAGCAGGAATCAAGATTGTCGGGAGAAATATCAATAACCTCAGATATGCAGATGACACCACCCTTATAGCAGAAAGTGAAGAAGAACTAAAAAGCCTCTTGATGAAAGTGAAAGAGGAGAGTGAAAAAGTTGGCTTAAAGCTCAACATTCAGAAAAATAAGATCATGGCATCTGGTCCCATCAGTTCATGGGAAATAGATGGGGAAACAGTGGAAACAGTGTCAGACTTTATTCTTTTGGGCTCCAAAATCACTGCAGATGATGATTGCAGCCATGAACTTAAAAGATGCTTACTCCTTGGAAGGAAAGTTATGACCAACCTAGATAGCATATTCAAAAGCAGAGACAGTACTTTGCCAAGAAAGGTCTGTCTAGTCAAGGCTATGGTTTTTCCTGTGGTCATGTATTGATGTGAGAGTTGGACTGTGAAGAAGGCTGAGCACCGAAGAATTGATGCTTTTGAACTGTGGTGTTGGAGAAGACTCTTGAGAGTCCCTTAGACTGCAAGGAGATCCAACCAGTCCATTCTGAAGGAGATCAACCCTGGGATTTCTTTGGAAGGAATGATGCTAAAGCTGAAAACACAGTACTTTGGCCACCTCATGCCAAGAGTTGACTCATTAGAAAAGACTCTGATGCTGGGAGGGATTGGGGGCAGAAGGAGAAGGGGACAACAGAGGATGAGATGGCTGGATGGCATCACCGACTCGATGGATGTGTGTTTGAGTGAACTCCGGGAGTTGGTGATGGACAGGGAGGCCTGGTGTGCTGCAATTCTTGGGGTCGCAAAGAGTCAGACATGACTGAGCGACTGAACTGACCTGATGGTGTAAAAGTTACAGAAGTCAGAGTAGGAATACTTTAATACTGTAATATTTGAGGTAATTAGAAATTTTAAAAGGTAATGTAAAAATTCAGAGGAAGTGAAACTATTCATTATTATACTATATATATATATATTGTTTTTTACTAAGAGAAGAATGCATTTTAATCAGAGAATATTAGTTTTTTTTTTTTTCTTTTACTTCAAGCATGCTCTGTTTCTCTTCAGGAATCAACTACTATTTTATAGTATGTGTTTATGTGCCTGATTAAGTGACATTATTTCTCAGGATCTCTTAAGGTCAAGGTGGTCAGTTAGACTTAAGTGGGAGTTGACAGATGGCACTTCTGAGAAACCTTTGGGACAGAGGGTTAATGTGAACCTCTTTGCTGTTGGAACTTGCTTCTACTTCCTTATTCCTGCCTAAATCTTAAACCTAATGGTTGATGAACTCTAATTATTTGTACTTTGACCTTGAAATTAGAAGCTGAGTGCTAAGAATGTTGGAGTCAAATATTAAAGGTGTTGGCATCTTTGGAGGCAATATGTAGCTTTCCTATCAGTCCTGGAGCGGTTAACTCTATACTTCTTTTATGAGAGGGTGATATAAACTTTAATTTTGTTTGAATCACTATGATTTCCTATTTCTCTTACTAGCAGTTGGTCACAATTATTGTATGGTACAAAACTTAATCAGAAATATTAACTTAAAGTTGAGGAGATCCCATTGTAGATTTTCTAACAGAAATCTTAGTGGATGTTTAACTGGGAAATAAGATAATGAAGAATAAAATTCCAAAGTACAAAAGCAAGATTATGATGCCTGAGACCAGAAAGATGAGTAAAGCCAAAGAAATGGTATTGTAGGAAATAAGATTATGAGTTCATAAAGCTTAAATATTTAGTTGTAATAATAGATACTGACACATGTCTTTGGATATATATACAGATACACTCATTCACACACACAAATCAATAAAAAGTCTAATCAAATAGACTCCTCAGTGATAGTTAAACGGGGACACTACAAAACTATGAGCCCTTAGCTAAGTAGATTGATATGTTCTCTCCTATAGGGCACTTGGCATCAGTGTCAGCCAACTTGTCTTGCTTCTACAGACTTCTCAGCAATAGCTATTCCCATAAAATGAGAACTGTTCAAATGTTTCTATTGGCAATGGACTGGTGCTTGTGAACATATTAGTGCCCCAGTTGTTCTTATAATTTATTTAATCTACCACTTCAACATTTTTTTTCCTGTTAGTTTCTACTTGGTGTCAAACCACACCTCCTTCCAAAAAAAAAAATAGAACTTATCACTCATTTCTGAAGAATCTCTGTTGCAAATAACTTGGATCCTGTTTTCCAAACAGTGGGCTAACCAGGTACACCAAAATATATCTTTAAGCCTACACTGTGCTATCTTTCTCTATTCCCAGATTTTGTCCCCCCCTCACTTATTCATTATCACTTGAAGACAGCAAATCTAAGAGGTCTTTTAGTTCCTGAAAGTTTTAAAACCTTTGCAATATGCCAGAGCAGGCATCTATAATTTAATTGATTAAGATGAAAAGTAAGAAAGAAATGTTCTAAAATGTTTATGTGAGTAAATATCACTAATACACAGGGATGATTTATCATCTAAAGCAGGTGTAATCACCACACATTAACAAGTCTATGTAGAATCAGTTCAGTTCAGTTCAGTTGCTCAGTCGTGTCCGACTTTTTGCGACCCCATGAATTGCAACACTCTAGGCCTCCCTGTACATCACCAACTCCCGGAGTTCACCCAAACTCATGTTCATTGAGTCGGTGATGCCATCCAGTCATCTAATTCTCTGTTGTCCCCTTGTCCCCCTGCCCCCAATCCCTCCAAGCATCAGGGTCTTTTCCAATGAGTCAATTCTTCCCATGAGGTGGCCAAAGTATTGAGTTTCAGCTTCAGCATCAATCCTTCCAATGAACACCCAGATTGATCTCCCTTAGCATGGACTGGTTGGATCTTTTTGCAGTCCAAAGAAATCTCAAGAGTCTCCTTCAGCAGTCAGCTTTCTTCAAAGTCCAACTCTCACATCCATACATGACCACTGGAAAAACCATAGCCTTGACTAGATGGACATTTGTTGGCAAAGTAATGTCCCTGCTTTTTAATATGCTTTCCAGGTTGGTCATAACTTTCCTTCCAAGGAGTAAGCATCTTTTAATTTCATGGCTGCAATCACCATTTGCAGTGACTTTGGAGCCCCCAAAAATAAAGTCTGACACTATTTCCACTGTTTCCCCATCTATTTGCCATGAAGTGATGGGAGCAGCTATGATCTTAGTTTTCTGAATGTTGAGCTTTAAGCCAACTTTTTCACTCTCCTCTTTCACTTTCATCAAGAAACTTTTTAGTGCCTCTTCACTTTCTGCCATAAGGGTGGTGTCATCTGCATATCTGAGGTTATTGATATTTCTCCCGGCAATCTTGATTGCAGCTTGTGCTTCTTCCAGGCCAGCGTTTCTCATGATGTACTCTGCATATAAGTTAAATAAGCAGGGTGACAATATACAGCCTTGACGTACTCCCTTTCCTATTTGGAACCAGTCTGTTGTTCAATGTCCCGTTCTAACTGTTGCTTCCTGACCTGCATACAAATTTCTCAAGAGGCAGGTCAGGTGGTCTGGTATTCCCATCTCTTTCAGAATTTCCCACAGTTTATTGTGATCCACACAGTCAAAGGCTTTGGCATAGTCAATAAAGCAGAAATAGATGCTTTTCTGGAACTCTCTTGCTTTTTCCATGATACAGTGGATGTTGGCAATTTGATCTGGTTCCTCTGCCTTTCCTAAAACCAGCTTGAACATCTGGAAGTTCATGGTTCACGTATCACTGAAGCCTAGCTTGGAGAATTTTAAGCATTACTTTACTAGCCTGTAAGATGAGTGCAATTGTGTGGTAGTTTGAGCATTCCTTGACATTGCCTTTCTTTAGGATTGGAATGAAAACTGAGCTTTTCCAGTCCTGTGGCCACTGCTGAGTTTTCCAAAGTTGCCAGCATATTGAGTGCAGCACTTTCACAGCATCATCTTTCAGGATTTGGAATAGCTCAACTGGAATTCCATCACCTCCACTAGTTTTGTTCGTAGTGATGCTTTCTAAGGCCCACTTGACTTCACATTCCAGGATGTCTGGCTCTAGGTCAATGATCACACCATCGTGATTATCTGGGTCGTGAAGATCTTTTTTGTACAGTTCTTCTGTGTATTCTTGCCACCTCTTCTTAATATCTTCTGCTTCTTTTAGGTCCATACCATTTCTGTCCTTTATCGAGCCCATCTTTGCATGATATGTCCCCTTGGTATTTCTAATTTTCTTGAAGAGATCTCTAGTCTTTCCCATTCTGTGGTTTTCCTCTATTTCTTTGCATTGATCTTAAGAATGGCTTTCTTATCTCTCCTTGCTATTCTTTGGAACTCTGCATTCAGGTGCTTGTATCTTTCCTTTTCTCCTTTACTTTTTGCTTCTCTTCTTTTCACAGCTATTTGCAAGGCCTCCTCAGACAGCAATTTAGCTTTTTTGCATTTCTTTTTTTGGGGGATGATCTTGATCCCTGTCTCTTGTACAATTTCATGTACCTCCATCCATAGTTCATCAGGCATTCTGTCTATCAGATCTAGTCCCTTAACTCTATTTCTCACTTGTACTATATAATCATAAGGAATTTGATTTAGCTCATACCTGAATGGTCTAGTAGTTTTCCCTACACTCTTCAATTTAAGTCTGAATTTGGCAAAAGGAGTTCATGATCTGAACCACAGTAAGCTCCTGGTCTTGTTTTTGCTGACTGTATAGAGCTTCTTCATCTTTGCCTGCAAAGGATATAATCAATCCTATTTTGGTATTGACCATCTGGTGAAGTCCATGTGTAGAGTCTTCTCTTGTGTTGTTGGAAGAGGGTTTTTGCTATGACCAGTGTGTTCTCTTGGCAAAACTCTATTAGTCTTTGCCCTGCTTCATTCTATATTCCAAGGCCAAATTTGCCTGTTACTTCAGGTGTTTCTTGACTTCTGACTTTTGCATTCCAGTCCCTTATAATGAAAAGGACATCTTTTTTGGATGTTAGTTCTAAAAGATCTTGTAGGTCTTCATAGAACTGTTCAACTTCAGCTTCTTCAGAATTACTGGTTGGGGCATAGGCTTGGATTACTGTTATATTAAGTGGTTTGCCTTGGAAACAAACAGAGATCATTCTGTCTTTTTTGAGATTGTATCCAAGTACTGCATTTTGGACTCTTTTATTGACCATGATGGCTACTCCATTTCTTCTGAGGGATTACTGCCCACAGTAGTAGATATAATGGTCATCTGAGTTACATTCACCCATTCCAGTCCATTTTAATCCACTGATTCCTAGAATGTCAATATTCACTCTTGCCATCTCCTGTTTGACCACTTCCAATTTGTCTTGATTCAAGGACCTAACATTCCAGGTTCCTATGCAATATTGCTCTTTACAACATTGGACCTTGCTTCTATCACCAATCACATCCACAATTGGTACTGTTTTTGCTTTGGTTCCATCCCTTCATTCTTTCTGGAGTTATTTGTCCACTGATCTCCTGTAGCATATTGGGCACTTACCGACCTGGGAGTTCCTCTTTCAGTATCCTATCATTTTGCCTTTTCATACTGTTCATGGGGTTCTCAAGGCAAGAATACGGAAGTTCTTTGCCATTCCCTTCTCCAGTGGACCACATTCTGTCAGACCTCTCCACCATGACCCGCCTGTCTTGGGTGGCCCCACATGACAAGGCTTAATTTCATTGAGTTAGACAAGGCTGTGGTCCGTGTGGTCAGATTGACTAGTTTTCTGTGAGTATGGTTTCAGTGTGTCTGCCCTCTGATGCCCTCTCGCAACACCTACCACCTTGCTTGGGTTTCTCTTACCTTGGACTTGGGGTATCTCTTCATGGCTGCTCCAGCAAAGCACAGCTGCTGCTCCTTACCTTGGGCGAGGTCGCCCCTCCCAACCTTGAACGTGGAGTAGCTCCTCTCGGCCCTCCTATACCCGCGCAGCCACTGCTCCTTGGATGTGGGATAGCTCCTCTCTCCCGCCACCCCGACCTCACAACCAAATAATTATAAAATTTAACAATTTTTTTTGATTAATCATTATCACATTTATAGAGAATGTGTTTCCTGGAGGAACTGAAAATATTTGGTTGAAGTAAAGAGAATATCATTAGTGTATGTGGGTTGGAATATGAAGAAAGGGAGGAAGAGAAGGAATATGTGGGAGGAAAAGAAAGAAGAGTGTGTGTAAAGTTGCATTTTAGCAGAGAAGATGAACTGAACAATGTTGGAAGTGAGCAAGGGGAAGCTGGCTAAAGACTAAAGAATAATAAAGAAGCTAGATACTAGGCATCTTGTTAATGATCTACAGATTAGCATGTTTCAGCTACTTAAATATTTAATCAACTCTTGTTGACTGGAATCAGAAATTCACACTTAGATATTTCAAAGTGAAAGTGAACTAACATGACACTAATATCCTAGTTATGTGGAAATGCTGAGGTAATGTCTTGGTTTTCCAGGATATTTTGCTGCTCTTATTCCAATAACTAAATATGTATTCTTTTTGCATAATTGCCAAACATTAGGTAGATTAAAGTTATTAATGATTCTTAAAATTAATATCTTTAGAATTATACAATAAACTATTAAATTTTCTTTTAATATAAATAAGCTAGTGCTTTCTTTTCACTTATATTCCTTTCTTTCCTGGGAAAAGAAGAGAGTAATTATAAACTTTTTTCTACTCCAGGATCTGCCTCTTAGAAGAGTATCAGTTGCATTCAAGTTCTTACAGTTTAATGTGTCCATTTAAAGTTATTTTCTTCATTTACCTTCATATTCTACATAGTACAGAATAGCTAGCTATCTTGTTGAAATAGAAATGTCCACAGTAGACTCTTTTTTTTTCCTTTCAAAAATGATTTCAAGCCTGATAAAGAAAGAAAAAGATAAAGCCAGCAAAGCACTTGTCATATTTTGTAAGTGCTGCATTTGTTTCAGGCATTTGGGAAAGAACTGAATATATATTATTTGATTTACTTTACTGTCTGTCGGAGTACATTTGGTTCTGTGTATTTTAAACAGAAAGACTGAAATGACTTGATAAACAATATCCATCAAAACAACTTGGAAGTCACTTAAGATGCTGGTTTTTATATGAAGTCAAGATAGTTTTTCCATCCAAGTTGTTTTGAGTGCTTCTGTTAAAAGAATGTAGAAGGAAGGAGATAGAAAAAGCAAAGCAAAGAAGCAGAAAGGTTTAAACTGGAAATATAACTTTAAATATTGCTAGGGCTTTCAACTAGTAAGTTTCTATCTGATAGTAATGGATGTCAACATTTGGTCTGAAGTTAAAGCACTTATTGAAAAGCTCCACTGGCTAAATATGAATTTCCATTTGTAGCAAACTTGCACATGTTATAATTGATTCAAAGTGTTTACTCAAAGATATTCAATTTATGTATTCTGAATTGATTTATTACCATTTAGAAGAGTAACTACGATTGTCATTCTTATTATTTGGGTTTAGAATATCAAATCAGCTTTGGAATATACCATGGCAAGTATTTAACAGCACACACCATTATTCATAAGGAAGGAAAGGAATAGATATTGCCCAATAAAAGAACAGAAAGATTTAGGAAGTTGGTAGAGAATTATCCAATTTGAAATCTGGCCAGGAAATAGTGCCTGACACCCAAATTATCCATTGGCAATATGTTCTCTGCTATTTTAGATGGCTGTGAATAGCTGTAACATTAGTTTTGTAGCTAAATGATGAGACAAATGGTGAGCCAGTGCATTGACTTCTAATCCCAAACTCTTGTTTATGAGACTGTCTCTCTTCTCAACATTACCCTGTTTTGTGGAGGTCTGTGGAACTTAACCCATGTAATGTAGTCATTAAATTTTCTGCCAAGGCCCCCAAAATTAGAATGACTTGATTAATTTGTATGTAGCAATGATATTATCTGATAAGAAGAATCTGTATGATCCAGATTAGAAGGGACAAATAAATGAAAGGAAACTCAATCTTTTATATTCAATCAGAGTAGAGCTTAAAGACAAACCACCACTGTCTCTACAATAATCACAGCAACACTGCCCTTTATAACAGTTCTATTTTCAGTTGTGGCAGTTTATCTGAGTGTATCCTCTTGCCTAAATAACACCCCTCCAGGGCACAATAATACTGCAAACTTTCATGTTAAATTCTCACTGAACTTCTGACCATGAGCAGCATGATGGATGGTATGGAAGTATGATGACCACTCAGTTGTCAAATTGATGGACAACATGCTTTTCTTTGCAAGAATAAGTGTGATTAATTTTTGCAAACTGAGAAAATCATATTCAAAACATCTTCTCTGCATGTCATTTGTAAATAATTTGAGAAAAAGCACATATCTGTAAGACAAAACACAATTGTTAAAAGTGTACTGAAAACTCACATAACTGATAGAGACTGCCTTGTGCAAATAGAAATAATATCTATCCTTGATTACATCCTGTCTCCACATTACCTCTCTTAACGAACAAAATACATAACTTTTGGGGTAAAAAAGAGGAAGAGTCAGTGAAGGAGTAAAAATAATAATAAAGTTATTCCAGCAGCTTACCCAAAAAAGATTGTTATCTCTAGGCTGATAGCTTCAATGGAGATGTTTAAGTATGTGTCTCATTTGAACTCACAGTAGCATTAGGTAGTATTAATCAATCTCTTTAGAAATTTTCTTTTCCTTCAGCTTTCATGAATAATACACTCTTCTGCCAAACCACAATACCTATCTTTTTGACCCATTCATGTTAGTTTGTATTAATTTCTGTTGTTCATTTTAGATTTTAGATAGTGGAAGTCCCCAAGATTCGATCTTATTTCTCATCTTTTTATTATATAATTTATTCTTTGACAATCACATTCACACCTAAGGTTTTATTAATACTTGCTTATAATCTCTTTACTGAGAGCTCACTTCTGAGTTCTAGACTCTTATCATCATCTTCCAGCATAATAGTTGCATTTAGATGCTTCAGGGGCAGCTCAATCTCATCATATGCAAAATCAAACTCAGTTTTGCCCTTTAATATCATGCCCTTCCCTAGTATTCTCTGTTCTAATGAATGGGACTACCATCCATCAAGCTAGGCAGACTAGTTTAAAGGTCTCAATCCTTCTTTCTTTACTCTCATAACAAATAAATTTCCATGTTATTTATTTATATTTTCTAAATATTAATCCATCCCTAATGCTACCTGTGGTTTGTAACTCTCTGGTTAAAGTCTACCTCAGTTGGAGTGTTACAACAGATTCCATCTCATTTGCCCTTCCCATCTTGACCACTTTGTGTTTGCTCTCAAACTGAAGTCATGGTAATGTATTTTAAACCTAAACATATTTGTGTTATTGTTGAGATAAGAGTCTTCCAAAGGTTGTCAATTGTTCTTGAAATAGATATGCATTCAAGATTCAACCCATGGCTCGCTCTCTCTAGAGATGCCCTCTCTCTTCCGAATTTGCATACCATTATTCATCCCTCATTATTTCATCTATGTTGCCTTCTTTAAATCTAAAACTTTCACTTTGATCTTTCTATTCATGCCATTGCACCAGCTTCACCCTGAAAAAATAACACTTCAAGCAAGCTACCTTCTTCTCAATCATAATCTCAGCTTCATCATCTCCCCTTGTGGTGAGCCTATGTCAGTCACACAGCCTAGAAACTGACATGCTATAATTTCCATAACTCATATTTTTCCTTTTATCACAACATGTAATTTTTAATGTCTTCCTAATTAGATGATGAGCTCCACAGAATAATATCCATGTCTATTTGTATTCACATAAATTATAACCTAGTGCCTGAAATCAGAGAAGGCAATGGCACCCCACTCCAGTACTCTTGCCTGGAAAATCCCATGGATGGAAGAGCCTGGTAGGCTGCAGTCCATGGGGTCGCTAAGAGTTGGACATGACTGAGCGACTTCACTTTCACTTTTCATTTTCATGCTTTGGAGAAAGAAATGGCACCCCACTCCAGTACTCTTTCCTGGAGAATCCCAGGGATGGGGGAGCCTGGTGGGCTGCCGTCTATGGGGTCGCACAGAGTCGGACACGACTAAAGTGACTTAGCAGCAGTAGCAGCAGTGCCTGAAATATACATATTAAATACTCAAGAATACCGGGGTCCTACCCCAGTTGGATCCAGGGATTCCCTCGGGAGGACGGCAGCAGCAACTGAGAGAAATAGAGAAAGAGATAAGGAAAGAATTTTGCAGTTAAGAAAATAGAGGAGAGAAAAGAAGCTGATATTCCTTGGTTTATGCAGAAACCCAATAAAGCCCCAGCATGGGACTTGCTCTGTTCACGTAGGCTGCAGGCGCCCTCTCGAATAGCTGGAGGTGCCCCACCTTAGGCACCTTCTGGAGTGGGTCTTAGAAGCTCAGGCAGGAAAATGAACGCAGAGGGCCCCTGTGCTCCAGGGTATCAGCCTGAAAAAGGAAAAGGAAAGAGAAAGAATGACACGAGGAGACAAAGCCTGATGAGCAAGGCCCACACTTTATTTTCCAAAGTAGTTTTTATACCTTAAGTTGTGCATAGAGGATAATGGGGGGGCAGGTAGAGTCATGCAAGGTCAGCAGTCCTTGATCCTTATCGAAGCCAGGCTTCCTTTCTGCAAACTTACCATATGTAAAACTTTAGGTGATTTACATCATCTTCTGGCCAGGAGGCCTGTTAACATTTTATGATCCTTTCTTCAGAAAACTTATTTTTCTCTAAAGGTGATTATTCTAAAGTCAGGTGCCACCCTCCGAAAGCATTAGATAAAGTTGCATTCCTATAGGGCAAAAGTGTGGTGGGCTATAACAAGAAAAGAATTAACTCAAGGGTCCAAGGTTACAAATATTAAAGCTACTACTTACATTTCCATATACCAACTATATTAATCAATACACTCCCCAGGGACACAGTAGGTAAGGGATATGGAAACTTGGCAGCAAGCATTAGCTCAACAAAGAAATCCTCTACTAGTTCTATTCTAACAATTTTAACTCTTTGAGAAGCTCTGCATTGTTAGAATATCTTAAGCTTCCCGTGCCTCTCATCGTTGGGAGGCTGAGAACAATCACATGCGTAGCTGCAGGAGTCCGAACAAACCTGTCAGGCAAGCTAGAAAGTCATCAGAGGGGTTTGAATTGAAACACTCCTATTATGTCCAGGAGACTTATTAACTAGAGCTCTAAGTTGATTTTCTTCAGAGAAAGGTGGTCAGGGATAGTCCCCTGTTAATGTCAGACGAGTTGGTGAAAGTCATGAAATAGTAAAACAAACAGATTCTGGTTTTGGGGTAGATGCTCAGGCAGGTCCAGGGGCCTCTCAAGTTCTGATTCGCCTTTGCATGTCAGATCCTCTCCGCATGACCTTTGTCATGGGTGGGAACACCCGTGCTGGCTCCCAGCATCAGAACTGTTTTTAAATGTTTAAAGGAAAGACCTAGTTTATTTTGTGTATCATTAAGCTGGTTTTCACCATTATAGTTACTCCATATCACCTGTGTTCTCTCACTTTTTCACATCATAACTTTAATAGCATCATTTTTTAATGCTGCCTCAATACAATTTATGATATATGATGAAACCCAAAATAAGGTGAAGGAAATGGTTTCTTAAAAAAGTATGTATGTTTCAAATGATTTGTCTATCATATTGTATTAGCTTTAAGATAGTTGGTAAGCTACTTAATTGCTTTGTTTTAGTTTCTTTATCTATAAAAATGGGAAATAATAATATTGATTTATGAGATTATGTGAGGATTAAATAAAACAGTCTAAAGATGGAGAAGCTCTATACAGTCAACAAAAACAAGACCAGGACATGACTGTGGCTCAGATCATGAACTCTTTATTACCAAATTCAGACTTAAATTGAAGAAAGTAGGGAAAACCACTAGACCATTCAGGTATGACCTAAATCAAATCCCTTATGATTATACAGTGGAAGTGAGAAATAGATTTAAGGGACTAGATCTAATACACAGAATGCCTGATGAACTATGGACAGAGGTTCGTGACATTGTACAGGAGACAGTGATCAAGACCATCCTCACAGAAAAGAAATGCAAACAAGCAAAATGGCTGCCTAAGGAAGCCTTACAAACAGCTGTAAAGAGAAGAGAAGTTAAAAGCAAGGGAGAAAAGAAAGATATAGCCATTTGAATGCAGGGTTCCAAAGAATAGCAATGAGAGATAAGAAAGCCTTCCTCAGCGATCAATGCAAAGAAATAGAAGAAAACAACAGAATGGGAAAGACTAGAGATCTCTTCAAGAAAATTAGAGATACCAAGGGGACATATCATGCAAAGATGAACACAATAAAGGACAGAAATGGTATGGACCTAAAAGAAGCAGAAGATATTAAGAAGAGGTGGCAAGAATACACAGAAGAACTGTACAAAAAAGATCTTCACGACCCAGATAATCACGATGGTGTGATCACTGACCTAGAGCCAGACATCCTGGAATGTGAAGTCAAGTGGGCCTTAGAAAGCATCATTACAAACAAAGCTAGTGGAGGTGATGGAATTCCAGTTGAGCTATTCCAAATCCTGAAAGAAGATGCTGTGAAAGTGCTGCACTCAATATGCAAACAAATTTGGAAAACTCAGCAGTGGCCACAGAACTGGAAAAGGTCAGTTTTCATTCCAACCCCAAAGAAAGGAAATGCCAAAGAATGCTCAAACTACTGCACAAATGCACTCATCTCACATGCTAGTAAAGTAATGCTCAAAATTCTCCAAGCCAGGCTTCAGCAATACGTGAACCGTGAACTTCCTGATGTTCAAGCTGGTTTTAGAAAAAGCAGAGGAACCAGAGATCAAATTGCCAACATCTGCTGGATCATGGAAAAAGCAAGAGAGTTCCAGAAAAACATGTGTTTCTGCTTTATGCCAAAGCCTTTGACTGTGCAGATCACAATAAACTGGAAAACTCTGAAAGAGATAGGAATACCAGGCCACCTCATCTGCCTCTTGAGAAATCTGTATGCAGGTCAGGAAGCAACAGTTAGAACTGGACACGGAAAACAGACTGGTTCCAAATAGGAAAGGGAGTACGTCAAGGCTGTATATTGTCACCCTGCTTATTTAACTTATATGCAGACTACATCATGAGAAATGCTGGACTGGAAGAAACACAAGCTGGAATCAAGAATTGCCGGGAGAAATATCAATAACCTCAGATATGCAGATGACACCACTCTTATGGCAGAAAGTGAAGAGGCACTAAAAAGTCTCTTGATTAAAGTGAAAGAGAAGAGGGAAAAAGTTGGCTTAAAGCTCAACATTCAGAAAATGAAGATCATGGCATCTGGCCCCAATACTTCATGGGAAATAGATGGGGAAACAGTGGAAACAGTGTCAGACTTTATTTTTGTGGGCTCCAAAATCACTGCAGATGGTGACTGCAGCCATGAAATTAAAAGACGCTTACTCCTTGGAAGGAAAGTTATGACCAACCTAGATAGCATATTCAAAAGCAGAGACATTACTTTGCCAACAAAGGTTCGTCTAGTCAAGGCTATGGTTTTTCCAGTGGTAGTGTATGGATGTGAGAGTTAGACTGTGAAGAAAGCTGAGCGCGGAAGAATAGATGCTTTTGAACTGTGGTGTTGGAGAAGACTCTTGAGAGTCCCTTGGACTGCAAGGAGATCCAACCAGTCCATTCTGAAGGAGATCAGCCCTGGGATTTCTTTGGAGGGAATGATGCTGAAGCTGAAACTCCAGTACTTTGGCCACCTCATGCGAAGAGTTGACTCATTGGAAAAGACCCTGATGCTGGGAGGGATTGGGGGCAGGAGGAGAAGGGGACAACAGAGGTTGAGATGGCTGGATGGCATCACTGACTTGAAGACGAGAGTCTGAGTGAACTCTGGGAGTTGGTGATGGACAGGGAGGCGTGGCGTGCTGTGATTCATGGGGTCGCGAAGAGTCGGACACGACTGAGCGATTGAACTGAACTGAACTGAACTGAACATTCTTAATTCTTACTCAATAAATATGAGCAAATGTTCTCAATCAGATTTTTCATGTATTGGAAAATTTGAGGGAATATACAAGGTGATGGGTTTCCCAAGTGGCTCAAGTGGCAAAGAATCTACCTGCCAATGCAGGACACACGGCCTTGCTCTCAGGGACAGGAAAATTCCCTGGACAATGAAACGGCAACCCACTCCAGTATTCTTGCCTCGGAAATCCCATGGACAGAGGAGCCTGGTGGGCTATAGTCCATAGTGCTGCAGAGTCGAAGTTGACTCAGCAACTGAACATGCACATATGCATACAAGGCGCTGCTGGTTATAGATGCTTTAATTTTGATGGATCAGTCAGTGCAGAGTTCCATAGTAGAAATTTGGAATCTATTCAAAAAACTGATGTATAAAACAGCTTTTTTTTTTTTTTCTTTCCCCCCGCTCAGTAATGATGTAGTTTCATAAACTCTAAGGGCAATACAGGAAAAAGACACTATCCCATATCTTCAGACACTTCTAAAAAGAAAAAATATGGCAAAATAATAGTCAGCAATTCATCTTTGGCATAAATGCTTGAAGTCTATGCAGATGTTTTTAGTTCTAGCCTTGGCTTGGGTATCGACTTACAGTAAAAACTGCTTAATTGGCTTCCATAAAGAATGTACTTATTCTGGACTTGAAGTTTAAAGAGGATATTCATTTTGATGAGGATTATTATAATTGAAGAATTTTCTACTTCAAGTCAATATGTTTCTGGAAAAATTATTACAAAGTCTAGAGATAACCAGAATAAAAGGCAATTCATATAACAGCTGAATTGTAATAAAAGATGATATGTATTTTGCACTTTTTTCAGCAATTCTGAAAATGATTTGCTCTTCACAATTAATTTTATTTTGGGGGATATAGTTTTAATTGGCTGTCATGTTTAGTTTGTTGTCACACAATATTATCCACTGAACATAGAGATATATAGGAAAATGCTTAAATTTTTGTTCTAGTTTTAAATGGAACATAAATCTACTGCAGCCATCAGTTGATTACATGAACTTCCTTTATTTTTTTGTGCAGAATTATAGTTGGAAAGCAGTTTCAAGTGTCTTTCCCAGAGGTATGATGGTATGAAAAATAAAATAATATGTGAGCTCCTTCACTGATTCCATTCAGTAGATTTGTATCGTTCCAAATGTACTTCTAGGCACCAGAATGTTATAGAATTATACACAGATATATAGACAAGAATGAAAATAATCTCTAACTGGGAAAATATTTTGAATGTTAAATTGCTCCTGTTAATTTATATATTGGAGAAGGAAATGGCAACCCACTCCATTATTCTTGCCTAGAGAATCCCCATGGACAGAGGAGCCTGTCAGGCTACAGTCCATGGGGTCGCAAGGGTCGTACACGACTTAGCAACTAAACCATCACCAATCTATATATATTTTGTGTTGTTCAGTCACAAAATATAAGTTGTGTCCCACTCTGCAACCTCATGGACTACAATACGCCAAGTTCTTCTGTCCTCCACTATCCCCTGGAGTTTGCTCAAATTCATGCCTACTGAGTTGGTGATGCTATCTAACCATACTATTCTCTGCCACCCCCTTTTCCTTTTGCCTTCAGTCTTTCCCAGAATCAAGGTCCTTTCCAATGAGTCAGCTCTTCGCATCAAGTGGCCAAAGTTTTTGAGGTCGAACTTCAGCATCAGTTCTTCCAATGAATATTCAGTGTTGATTTCCTTTAGGATTTACTGGTTTGATCCTCTTGCAGTCCAAGAAACTCTCAAGAGTCTTCTCCAGCACCACAATTTGAAAGAATCAATTCTTTGGTGTTCAACCTTCTTTACGTTCCAACTCTCATGTTCATACATGACTACTGGAGTTTATATATGATAGCTTATGGTGAACGATGTCAGATTTGAGATCTCCTAAGTAGAAGATTTAGCTTCGGGACTGAAGAACAGGCTTGATCACTCAATCAATTTTGTGTAACAAAGTTTTATTAAAATTTGAAAAGGGACAGAGAAAGCTTCAGACATAGACATCAGAGGAGGATGGAGATTGCCCTGCTCATTAGTCTTAGCAAGGGAGCTATGTACCTTATTACAGTAAAGGGTCTTACCAGACCCACTCCCATAATATACATCTTAAGATAACATGATTAGTCAACAGGTTCTTTTTAAGGAGAAACATGTCCTTGAGCAAGATACATTGTTATATTGACTAAGACAAAGCAATGTAGAAAAAAATGTTTGTCCTTTTCTCCTCCTTGAGAGCCTTGGACCCCTTTCTCCTCAAGGGCTTCAAACTCCTTATCAACCTACCTAGGGATGAGCTCTCTCATTTCCACCTTTTTCTTTTAAGAGACTATAGCTGCCAAGGGAAAAGGGGCATTGCTCTAATTCTGTAGCTACTTCCTGCTGGCCAGGGGCACAGGCCCTAA
Source organism: Bos grunniens (assembly GCF_055505025.1). Lineage (NCBI taxonomy): Eukaryota > Metazoa > Chordata > Mammalia > Artiodactyla > Bovidae > Bos > Bos grunniens. The sequence goes on from NC_141166.1 coordinate 82,636,695, forward strand.
ATTGTTGAGGCAGCATATTCTCCTAACCCTCATATTAAGGGTCTCTGATCCAGGGGCCTCAAGTAATAGTTGGAGGAGGTCGTGGCACTCATAGGAGCTTGAACAACCATTTGTAGCTTAAAAGCTTTCAGACAGTTAGAAACAAACCCCATTTTGCAATTACAGATGTAAGGCAAAACAGTCATTAAACCAAATTAAAACACATTCAAAATTAAAAGTTACAGTATTTCCATAGTTAGATCAGTCCATCTTAGAATTGTTAGATGTCATCAGACCAAGAAGTGGCATCACATGTGATTGTTGTTGGTGAAGGTATTCACAGGGTTGAAGAAAGCCCTTTCCTTGAAATGGAGAAACCCACTATGGGAAGCCTTCAGTTGATGAGGAGGTTGAAAAGCTGAAAGCTGAGTCACGTAATTAATTAAAAGGCTTCAGAATCTATGATAATATCTGTGCACAAAAACAGTCTGTCATAACACAGTCTCTTAGGAGCAGTTCAAACCCTCTTTAAAGCCATGGGTAAAACTTTAAACCAACTGTCTTGTGTTTCCTGAGTTAGCTTCCACAGGTGCCTTTTCAACTTTTTCTGAAGATTGAGGTCCCCAGGAATAGTGTAAGTGATACTCTATTCCTAGAGCTTTTGATACCCCTTGAGTTACAGCATTTTTGAAGGTGGAGCATTGTTGCTCTAATGTTAGAGTTTAAGATACCAATTACATCATGAGAAGTCAGTACGGTAAGATTTTCTCCATTAGTACCTTATGAATTTTATGCATTACCAAAACAATAGTAGCAATTACCCTTAAAGAATGTGGCAATAGCCTTTTTTTCAGTAACAAACTAAACTCTGATCCTATGGGCAAGCTCAAAGTTGGAGCCTGAAGGAGAGAGTTTGAAAAGCCTTAAAAGCCTTTTGAGTCTCTGGACACCAAACTAGCTCGTCGGTTTGGGCCTGCTGAATCTCAGTTATAAGTTGATATGGGCCAGACAAGTTCCCCATAACCCAGAATCCAAATGCAGCAATGGGCTGTATTGCCAAAGAATCCTCTCAATTGTCTTAAAGTCATAGATAGGGGATAATTTAGTATAAGTTTAACTCTAGAAAGCATCCTTCAAATCAATGACTGAAAAATATTTGGCTCATTCAGGAATTTTAGACAAAGTATAAGGATTAGGCACTTATTATTTGCATATCTTGAACAAGTCTCCATTTATCATTTGACTTTTTTCATACCCCAAAAAAGGAGTGTTGTATGGACTGTTACAAGCAATTAATAGTCCTGTAATTTTCAATTAAATTTTAAATTTTCAATGATGGGTTTTAACCCTTCCTTAACCCCAGGCTTTGTGGATACTGCTTTTGATGTGGAAATAGGTGAGGGTCTTTGAGCTTGATAATGACAGGAATAGCATTTTGTGTTCAACCCAAAGTTTTTCCATCAGCCCACACTTTAGGATTTATATTTTGTTCAATTAATGGGAGAGAAAGAGCAAGCTCCATATTCATGAAAACAGAGGCCTGGACCTTGGTCAGTATATCCCTCCCCAAAAGGGGTGAGGGAGACTCTGGCATGATTAGAAACTCATGAGAAAAATAGCACAGAGTCCCAGTTGCAGCTTAAAGAATGACTGAAATCATATCATTTGGTTCATCCAGACAGCCCCATTATGGTAGAGGGTGAAGAGGAAAGCAGACTAGGACCTTCAGTGAGGGCAGAGAAAGTTGCCCCAGTGTTAAAAAAAAAAATTGACTGATTGCCACCACCACCACCCCTCACACACACACACACACACAGTCATTAACACCTGGGGTTCCTCATGTGTAATTAGGATAGGAGCTTGTGTGGGGACCCCAGGGCATCTTCAGTCCCAATTGCCTTGAGAGTCCAATCCCTGGGGCCTATGCCTTGGAGGGCAGTCTCTTTTCCAGTGCAGTCCTCTATAGACAAGACATGGAGCTGAGGGCAGCTTAGATGCCCAAGGGGAATCCCGCTTGAGATTCCCCTCCTTTACACAGTAATAACAAGTCATTCCTTTTTCACCTGGGTCCCTCTGGGCACTTTTCTCAGGCTATTTCAGAGCAGGTCTAACAGCCATTTTGGGGGCTTCAGTCTTCTGCCTGGTTCTTTTTCTGCCTCCTATTTTCCTCCTCATATTCTCTACCATAATATACTGCCTGAGCCAGCTGCAACAGTTTTTCAAAAGACCTATTTGGTTTTAGTAGCTTATGGCTGATATCTGGAGCTGATTGAGTGAGACATCTATCTTTAAGATCATTCCTCTTTCCTCACTTTTGGGAACATCAGTAAACTTGTGGAGAGCCTCCCATAGTCTATCTAGGAATTTATCAGGAGTTTCCTTCTCTCCCTGTTCTATGTCAGCCAACTTAGTATAGTCTAAAGTCTCAGCACACGCTTGCTTGAGTCCTTCAAGAACCCAGCAAAATGGCTCTGTTATGGGAACTGTTTGGCTCCCAGTAGGGAGGAGGGCTATTTCATGTTCCCTCTTTCCTCTTATCTCACGTTCAAGCCATTAATCTCCAAAAGTAGTAGCTTCCTCCAAAACTCAAGCTTTCGAGTCAGGATTCAGCATCTGTCCCAAGAAATACATTACATCTCTCCAAGTAAGCTCATAAAGTAAAGTTAGTCCCGTAAAGGCTTCTATGTACAGTTTGGATCCTCTTGATAGTCTTTGACCACACTTGGTACTGTTGAATTTCTGCAAAGACTGAGCCAAACCCTCCTGGAAGGGTGCACTAATTCTCAGCCTGTTCAGTAGGGAGGCCCTGATACAGAGGCAAAGTAAGAGAACAGGAGGGAGCTGAAAGTTTCACACCCAAATCTGTATGTGCCCTTAGGACATAAGTCTGGAGTGTCTCACAGAGAGATGAAGAGCAACATAAATGGCACTTCTACCCATTTCGCTTGCTTTCTACAGAACCGATCTAATTGCAAAACAGTGTTACAATTGAGAGCCTTCAACAAGCTAGCATTCTCCATCTTCCAAAGGAAACTGTGGCCATTCCATATCACAGAAAAAGATCAGGCATAAATATTTTTAAAAGTTTATTAGAATCACAGACATTGATATCAGGTGCAATTGGGCCAGGAGAAAAGTCTCAACTAGGGTTGCATTTTATAATACTCTGTTCTATTTAATAAATTCTTGCCCTAATTTTTTTTATAATGTGATATCACAAGGTACTAGGAGATGTGTATTTTATTAATATTTAAGGAATTCTACATTTATCTTATTTATAATGTTATATTTTAAAAATATATTTTAAGTTTTAATGTTCTTCAGCGGTTGTGATATAAGGTCTAGGTAATTATAGGAAGTCATAAAACATGAAGACTAAAAAAGTGATAATTCAATTTCAAAAGTAATAATTCCAATCAATTAGTTAAAACTATAACAAAAAAGTGAAAGAGGAGAGTGGAAAAAGTTGGCTTAAAGCTCAACATTCAGAAAATGAAGATCATGGCATTTTGGTCCCATCACTTCATGGGAAATAGATGGGGAAACAGTGGAAACAGTGTCAGACTTTATTTTGGGGGACTCCAAAGTCACTGCAAATGGTGATTGCAGCCATGAAATTAAAAGACGCTTACTCCTTGGAAGGAAAGTTATGACCAACCTAGAAAGCTTATTAAAAAGCAGGGACATTACTTTGCCAACTAAGGTCCTTCTAGTCAAGGCTATGGTTTTTCCAGTGGTCATATATGGATGTGAGAGTTGGACTGTGAAGAAAGCTGAGCGCTGAAGAATTGATGCTTTTGAACTGTGGTGTTGGAGAAGACTCTTGAGAGTCCCTTGGACTGCAAGGAGATCCAACCAGTCCATTCTGAAGGAGATCAGCCCTAGGATTTCTTTGGAAGGAATGATGCTGAAGCCGAAAGTCCAGTACTTTAGCCACCTCATGCGAAGAGTTGACTCATTGGAAAAGACTCTGATGCTGGGAGGGATTGGGGGCAGGAGGAGAAGAGGATGACAGAGGATGAGATGGCTGGATGGCATCACTGACTCGATGAACATGCATCTGAGTGAACTCTGGGAGTTGGTGATGGACAGGGAGGCCTGGCGTGCTGTGATTCATGGGGTAGCAAAGAGTCGGACACTACTGAGTGACTGAACTGAACTGATAACAAAAAAAAACTAATTTTTAAAAAGATTTCTGCTCACCTTGGCTCTTTTTCTTTAATGTCTCTATTATAATAATTCAATGTTATATAACTCATGAATTATATAACAAAAAGTTTATCTACTATTGAGATATTCATTTTCCAAGCTGAAAATGTTTTAAGTATCTTATATTACTGAAAATGCCACCTATGATGAGTTTGTTAACATTTTTATTTTGAACCCAATTCTTTACATTGTTATTGTTTTCAGAGACTGGGGATATCCTGTGGATAATCTTTTATATATACATATTTCTACTATTTATAATAAGTGTGGCTGTCACTTATCAATCATCTTCCTAATATTATGGTTTTGGTGTAGACATATGATAGTTTTTAACATTTTGTTGAGAAGTTCTTTGAAAAGTGTTAAATTTCTGTGAAGTATAAAGGGTAACAATTAGGCAAATTTCATATTAAACCTGTTTTAAATTTTTAATCAGTTAAATATATCTAAGTGTGTATTAAATTTGGTAATGGAATGCTTCTGTTAGGTCCATACCATTTCTGTTCTTTATTGTGCCCATCTTTAAATGAAATATTCCCTTGAAGAAATCTCTACTGTTTCCCATTCTATTGTTTTCTTCTGTTTCTTTGCATTGATCACTAAGGAAGGCTTTCTTATGTCTCCTTGCTATTCTTTGGAACTCTGCATTCAAATGGGTATATCTTTTTCTCCTTTACTTTTAGCTTCTCTTCTTTTCTCATCTATTTGTAAGGCCTCGTCAGACAACCATTTTGCCTAAAAAGGCAAATGCAAAAACATTTCTTTTTCCTGGGGATGTTCTTGATCCCTGTCTCCTATACAGTGTCATGAACCCCCATCCATAGTTCTTAAGGCACTCTTTCTATCAAATCTAATCCTTTGAATCTATTTGTCACTTCCACTGCTGTTCTTTGGAACTCTGCATTCTAATGGGTATGTCTTTCCTTTTCTCCTTTGCCTTTCGCTTCTCTTCATTTCACAGCTATTTGTAAGGCCTTCTCAGACAACCATTTTGCCTTTTTGCATTTCTTTTTCTTGAAGATGGTCTATCAAGACTCTGCTTCCTGTACAATGTTACGAACCTCCATCCATAGTTCTTCAGGCACTCTGTCTATCAGATATAATCCCTTGAATCTATTTGTCATTTCCACTGTATAGTCATAATGGATTTGATTTAGGTAATACCTGAATGGTCTAGTGGTTTTCCATTCTTTCTTCAATTTAATTCTGAAGTTGGCAATAAGGAGTTCATGATCTGAGCCAGAGTCAGCTCCCAGTGTTGTTTTTGCTCACTCTATAGAGCTTCTTCCTCTTTGGCTGCAAAGAAAATAATCAATCTGATTTTGGTATTGACCATCTGGTGATGTCCATGTATAGAGTCTTCTCTGTGTTGCTGGAAGAGAGTGTTTGCTATGACCAGTGAATTCTCTTGGCAAAACTCTGTTAGGCTTTGGCCTGTTTCATTTTGTACTCCAAAGCCAAATTTGCCTGTTACTCCAGGTATTTCTTGACTTCTTACTTTTTCATTCCAGTCCCCTATAATGAAAAGAACATCTTTTGGGGGTGTTAGTTCTAGAAGGTCTTGTAGGTCTTCATAGATCTGTTCAACTTCAGCTTCTTCATCATTACTGGTTGGGGCATAGACTTGGATTACTTTGATTTTGATGGTTTGCCTTCGAAATGAACAGAGATCATTCTTTCATTTTTGAGATTGTATCCAAGTACTACATTTTGGACTTTTTTATTGACCATGATGGCTACTGTATTTCTTCTAAGGGATTCTTGCCCCCGGTAGTTGATATAATGGTCATCTAGGTTAAATGAGTCCATTAAATGGACTCATGCCAGTCCATTTTAGTTAGCTGATTTCTAAAATTTTGATTTTCACACTTGCCATCTCCTGTTTGACCTCTTCCAATTTGCCTTGATTCATAGACCTAATATTCCAGGTTCCTATGCAATATTGCTCTTTACAGCATCAGACTTTACTTCCATCAGCAGTCACATCCACAACTATGTGTTTTTGCTTTGGCTCCATCTTCATTCTTTCTGGAGTTCTCTACTCTTCTCCAGTAGCATATTGGGCACCTACTGACATGAGGAGATCATCTTTCAGTGTCATACCTTTTTACCTTTTCATACGGTTCATGGGGTTCTCAAAGCATGAATACTGAAGTGGTTTGCCATTCCCCTCTCCAGTGGACCATGTTTTGTCAGAACACTCCACCATGACCCATCCATCTTGGTTGCCCCTATACAGCATGGCTCAGTTTCACTGAGTTAGACAAGGCTGTGGTCCATGTAATCAGATTGGTTAGTTTTCTGTGATTGTGGTTTTATTCTGTCTGCCATCTGATGGATAAGAATAAGAGGCTTATGGAAGCTTCCTGATGGGAGAGACTGACTGAGAGGGAAACTAGGTAATATTCTGATGGGCTGGGCAATGTTCAGTAATCTTTAATCCAATTTTCTGTTGATGGGCAGGTCTGTGTTCCCTCCCTGTTATTTGACCTGAGGCTAAACTATGGTGGAGGTAATGAAGATAATGGCGAGCTCCTTCAAAAGGTGCCATGCACATACTGCTGCACTCAGTGCCTCAGACCCTGAAGCAGGCCACCATCGACCCATGCCTCCACTGGAGACTGCTGGACACTGCTCCTTTCTCCTGGGTCCTGGTGTGCACCAGGTTTTGTTTGTGCCTTCCAAGAGTCTCTTTCCCCAGTCCTGAGTAAGATCTGGTGGTTCTATGGTGGGGTTAATGGCAACGTCCTCCAAGAGGGTTTATACCATACCCAGGTCTACTGTACCCAGAGCCCCTGCAGAGGCCACTGCTGACCTGTACCTCCACAGGAGACACTCAGAAAGAGTTCAGCCTCAGTCTCTGCAGGTTGCACATGTGTTTTGTGCCCTTCCCAGGTCTGAGCAGATCAGGTGACCAGGTGCTTGGTGAAAGCACTGTCCCAGGTGGGCCCTGTGTCTTAATCACTTCCCCAGCCTTGGCCACTCGGTTACTCAGGTGCGCCCCAAGAACAACATTTCAGGTGTGCCATATCTCTCCTCTGGAGAGCTGACCTCAGGCTGTGACCCTCCTGACAGATGTCAACCACCTGCCAGGATCTTGGGAAGACGTGGTTAGCAGCTGTGAGTCTGCTCACAGTTTGGTGAAAGATAAGAAGAGGTGGCAAGAATACACACACACAAAAAAAAAAAATACAGAAAAAGATCTTCACGAACCAGATAATCATGATGGTGTGATCACTCACCTCGAGCCAGACATCCTGGAATGCAAAGTCAAGTGGTCCTTAGGAAGTGTCACTACGAACAAAGCAAGAGGAGGTGATGGAATTCCAGTTGAGCTATTTCAAATCCAAAAAATGATGCTGTAAAAGTGTTGCATTCAATATGCCAGCAAATTTAGAAAACTCAGCAGTGGCCAAAGGACTGGAAAAGGTCAGTTTTCATTCCAATCCCAAAGAAAGGCAGTGCCAAAGAATGTTCAAGCTACCCCACAATTGCACTCATCTCACACACTAGCAAAGGAATGCTCAAAATTCTCCAAGCCAACCTTCAACAGTTTGTGAACTTGAACATCCAGATGTTCAAGCTGGATTTAGAAAAGTCAGAGGAACCAGAGATCAAATTGCCAACATCCATTGGATCATTGAAAAACCAACGAGTTTCAGAAAAACATCTATTTTTGCTTTATTGACTATGCCAAAGCCTTTGACTGTATGGATCACAACAAACTGTGGAAAATTCTTCAAGAGATGGGAATATCAGACCACCTGACCTGCCTCCTAAGAAATCTGTACACAGGTCAAGAATCAACACTTAGACCTGGAAATGGAAAAACAGACTGGTTCCAAATTAGGAATGGAGTAAGTCAAGGCAGTATATTGTCACCCTGCTTATTTAATTTATATGCAGAGTACATCATGAGAAATGCTGGACTGGATGAAGCACTAGCTGGAATCAATATTGCTGGAAGAAATATCAATAACCTCAGATATGCAGATGACACCACCCTTATGGCAGAAAGCAAATAAGAACTAAAGAACCTCTTGATGAAAGTGAAAGAGAATAGTGAAGAAGTTGGCTGAAAGCTCAACATTCAGAAAACTAAGATCATGGCATCTGGTCTCATCACTTCATGGCATATAGATGGGGAAACAATAGAAACACTGTCTGACTTTATTTTTGGGGGCTCCAAAATCACTGCAGATGGTGACTGCAGCCATGAAATGAAAAGAAGCTTGCTCCTTGGAAGAAAAGCTATGACCAACCTAGATGGCATATCAAAAAGCAGAGACATTACTTTGCAAACAAAGGTCCATCTAGTCAAAGCTATGGTTTTTCCAGTAGTCATGTATGAATGCGAGAGCTGGACTAAAAGAAAACTGAGAACTGAAGAATTGATGCTTTTGAACTGTGATGTTGGAGAAGACTCTTGAGAGTCCCTTGGACTGCAAGGAGATCAAATCAGTCAATCCTAATGGAAATCAGTTCTGAATATTCATTGGAAGGACTGATATGTAGTTGAAACTCCAATACTTTGGCCACCTGATGCAAAGAACTGACTCAACTGAAAAGCCCCTGATGCTGAGAAAGATTGAAGGCAGGAGGAGAAGGGGATGACATAGGCTGAGATGGTTGGATGGAATCACCGATGCGATGGACATGAGTTTGAGTAGGCTCCAGGAGTTGGCAATTGACAAGGAAGCCTGGTGTGTTGCAGTCCATGGGGTTGTGATAGTCAGAACAGGACTCAGCGACTGAACTGAACTGAATGGAATGCTGCTGCTGCTGCTGCTGCTAAGTCGCTTCAGTCGTGTCCGACTCTGTGTGACCCCATAGACGGCAGCCCACCAGGCTTCTCCGTCCCTGGGATTCTCCAGGCAAGAACACTGGAGTGGGTTGCCATTTCTTTCTCCAATGCATGAAAGTAAAAAGTGAAAGTGAAGTCGCTCAGTCGTGTCCAACTCCTAGCGACCCCATGGACTGCAGCCTACCAGGCTCCTCCATCTACGGGATTTTCCAGGCAAGAGTACTGGAGTGGGTTGCCATTGCCTTCTCCAGAATGGAATGCTAAGTTGATGATATTCAACTTAGCCAAGAATTTTAACAACACAAAAAACAGCACAAAACATGAAGTCCTTTATGACAAATGCATAATAAGACTGAAATTATAGCAATTACCCTTCAAATTATGCCAAGAAAATGGTAGAATCTAACATTTCATGTGATGGCAACAATCAAGTTTGTTGCACATTTTACGTTATTCAGAAAACATTAATAATTTCATTGCAAAATGGTATGAGTAGCACATCAGAAGGCATTTAATCAATTAATGTCAAACAATAAACTACTGTTGTTCAGAACTAAGCTAAGAAGTTTTGACATCCATTTCATTTAATCTTTATTGAATGAGACAACTCAGGGAGGTAAAAAGTGCTATCTTCACTTAGAGACTGAAAAAAAATGTAAGAATGGATAAAACATTAAGGAAACAGATGCAGGTAGATAAAATAAAGCAAAGGACCCTCTTTGGCAAAGATTTCTAACCTAGTGTTAAAGTAAGTATCTTTTTTTTTTTCAAATGTAAGAGACTTTATCACCAGAAATTTACATAGCAATTTCTATTCAAGAGCAAGTCTACTAAGACGTAAAGATCACAAGTCTCTATGAAATCTCCCCCAATTTTTTTTTGTTTTTCGTCCTCCAGGGTAAGATTGTATTGTGGCCACAAGATGTTTAAAAATAAATGAATCATAACATTGAGTAAGAAGTATCATTGATTACAATATTTTTAATGCTCCAAAGCATGTCACTGTGGGCCCTTTCTTCAGCACTTACTGTCATATAATTACTGTCCTAAATTTTTTCTATTTGTGCTTACTTCAGGGAATGAAAATAAATGAAGTGGAAATGCACCGATAGCTCCAGTTAGTGAAGAGATCAAATGAACTTTTGGCTCTGCACTTTACAGCCACAGAAGGCAGTGGCTCCCACATCAAACAGTTCTACTAAAGAGATCTACATCCCAGGAAGTGAAAATACTTCGTTTCTTGAGGATTCTGGGGTTAGAAGAAATTGTAAATATTGTTTTCCTCATTTATGTACAAATGTTTTAGTAATCAATCAGGAGAGCTAAAGAGGGAGTTCTAGGTTTGGAGAAGATAAACACAACCTTTAAAAGTGTAGATTATTCTACTAAGAATCATCACATTTAGGATTGTCATATTTAGCAAACAAAACTATAAGATGACCAGCTAAATTATAATTTCAGGTAAACCATGATTTTTTTGTTAGTAGAAGTATGCCCAAAATGTTGCATCATATATACTGACATTTTTCAATTGTTTTTCATCTAAAATTCAAATCTTCTGGGGATTCTATATTTTATTTGTCAACCCTACAAGAAAAAGCATCAACTAGAAGATATTTTGGCAATGTGGACAATCAGACAATAGTTCAACAACTCTTCAGAAAGAAGAATGGATATATCAAAATGCAGGTCTAACATATTAGCCCATGGGTTATTTATTAATTTATTTATTTTCTGGGCCAAAGCACATTAGGCAAGAAAGAAATGACTGTTCCCTGAAATAAGGGAAAGGTGGTTACTCTGTTTTCAGTTCTATATTTTTCAGTTCAATGCAGTGCTCTGTATAAGTTATGTTACCTTACTTGCTGGCAATATAAAGACCCACATATCACATCCATTTCATCTCCTGGGTTTTATAACCTTTATTACTGAGAGCCATTTCCCTGAACTTTATTTAGTTTAGACCTCAGACTTTATTTTGACCAGTGTTTTTATGTATGCATAAGCTTTGTTTTAAAGGACTTCTAAGACTTACAAACTAAATAGGATTCCTAGTTTTCTGTGTGTAGCTGTGTCATTTACATTTTATAGTGTTGACAGATGAGAAAATGAACAAAAAGGGCAAGTTTTCAAAACATCCAATGAACCTAGGAGCTTTAGACATTTAAGTTAATAAGAATGGGGCTCAAAATGTCACCCCAGCTAGAAACAAAATGACAAGGGCTATTCAGTCTCATGCTTACAAACTTACACAACACTTATTTTCTGAATTTAAGAGCAGTGTCCCACAGCCCACCTCCATGTTCTCATTGGTAAACTAACATACAGTATAGAAAGCATGTCTGTATATTCCATGGCCTGCATGGGTTTCTCTGAAATATCTGCAATCACATGAGTTAGTGAGGCAGAACCCTAAGGTGTCCTGTTGCAATAAGGTATATATAGAACTCAAAGTTCATGCCTCAGAGACTGATAAAGCAATCCACCAACGGTCTCAAGAATGAGTTGCTGAACTGGAACTAAGTTTCCGTGAATCCCTAGCAGCATGGATGAGTTAATTGTGCCTCTTCTAGCAAAGGACTCAGAAGATCTCGATCCTTCAAATTTCAATTTTCACAATTGAATTATCATCTGGCCTGTTTTTAAGATGCACTTTTGCTTATAAATGGTATTAATGTCTTATTTTGTGTTCAAAGCCAGAAAAAACATCATGCCAATTTTTTCTAATTTACCATAGCCAAAGATTGAAAATATTTTACCTTACAAATATTTTTTTTCTTCCTCCCAACCCATGGACCTCATATGTATATATGTGTGCATGCATGCTTTGTCACTCAGTCATGTCCAACTCTTTGTGACCCCATCGACTGCAGCCCGCCAGGCTGCTCTGTCCATGGGGATTCTCCAGGCAAGAATACTAGAGTGGGCTGCCATGCCCTCCTCCAGGGCATCTTCCCAACCCAGGGATCAAACCCAGGTCTCCCACATTGCAAGTTGATTCTTTATCATCTGAGCCACCAGGGAAGCCCAGATAGATAGATAGAGATAAATAGATAAACATAAATGCACACACACACAGATATATATATATATATATATATATATATGAACTATATATCTAAAATATATTTTAAATATACTTTAAATCAACTAAAGAAAGTCTCTGTCCCAAATTATCCCTGACTTGTGGTGCTGTTACATGGCTGATCATTTTCAAATTATTTCACTAAAATTTCTAAAATGATACAGACCCTAATCTCATTTTGGGAATACTATCCCCTTTCATGAATCCAGAACTCACAGGAAAATGAGCAAATCTGTCACATTTTTATTTGCTTCATTTGGTCACTGTTTGCCTAATAAACTGCAAGTTGCTAGCAAGACTGTGAGGCTTTCTCTGGGCCCTGTAGGTGCTCAATGAGTAATTACTCATCAAATGAAGCTGTATCAGTACCAGGAGGTTAGCCACCAGGCATCAACTATTATCTTAAGCTGACTTGAGAGGAAAGTAACAGACTGCCATGAAAACAGGAGATTCCTAATGAAATTAGGAGTTTCTTTTAAAGAAAACAGATCTGCTGCTGGAAGTATTCAATAACAATAACAATAATAGGAATAAGAGGGGGAAAAAAAACATAATTCAGCACTTCCTTCAACTTTTCTAAAAGTGAGTTGATAAAATCCATGTACTTGTCATGCATGAATGCATTTTAAGACTTTATCACTTTCTCAACTTTCTTCTTGCTCTTTTGGCAGTTTTATTCTTTTTTTCCCAACTGTAGAACCTTACAGTACTGTAGCAGTTTTGAGTTACCGTGTCTTCCCAGACACAGATAATTTCCACCTAATACATTGCAGTGCTTTTGACTAGGAAAGGAAAATTGTGATGTGTCATCATCTTGTCTTTAAGCAATTTCAGTTGCAAAATTCTTTTTGTGCACAACTTACTCTGATATTAAGTCAGACAACTTGAATACCACATTACAACCTGGCAAATTCTAAGATATTTTAAATCATAGCAAGGAGATCGAATAAAGGATATATGCTTCTGGTAGTCTGTGAACAGGTCTGGAATAAGGGAGAGGAAGGCAAATATAGAGAAATAACATAAATGAGAAATCATGTTCTTTGATTAAAATTGGTATATTGGGCTAACTGTTGAAATTAAGCGGGCTAGAGATATGAAAAGATCAGGCAAAGGAAAACTGAAATCAGATAAATCTCTTTATCACATATCCAGAAAATGTGGAGAGACAGAGGCAGAGAAATTGTTAAAAGTATATTGACGAGTTTGAAACATTTTATCATCCCAAAACTTTTGATTCTTTTGAGTACTTATATGAGTTTTGTATGAATCACATCATGTTACCTGATATCCTTATATTCAGTCTCACAATCTGGCAGATTTTAATTTCCATTCAGGCAAAAAGAAGAATAAAATCCATATGAGCCATTCAAAATTGCCTTCTCCTCTGATATATTTTTCTCCATCTCCCACTTTCAATACCCATCTTTCTTCCTTTTCATGTTTACTCTTCTGAGCTCTTTTCTATGGAAAGTCTGAAGGCAGGACCTTGGCGTGGGGAGTTTTGACCTCTAAATGTGCTGCTCCACTCTCTATAAATCCTAGATTTTGACTGACATCTTTTTCATCTACTACTCTTTTTGTTCACAGTCCAGGTTAATAGGCAGAGGAATATTTGAACATGAGATGTCTCACTCAAGTTTTAAATTAACTCAAAACTTTGTAAAAGTCACTTGAAGACTTGTTCTTCAACATCCTTATGATCTAAAACATTAACCAAGCAAGAGGTAGATGAGGAGCTGATGAGATAAGCAGGGGTTTTTCCATAGAAATAATTTGTAAGAACATTCTTATCTCTCCCTCTTACCATTTATCTATTTTTAGAGAGTCTCAACATTCACACATTATTTTACTTATGATTTTGATCCATAGCTCAGTCGTGTCTGACTCTTTGGGACCCCACGGAATGTAGCCTGTTGCTAGCTCCTTTCTCCATGGAATTTTCAAGGCAAGAGTATTGGAGTGGGTTCCATTTCCTTCTCCAGGGTATCTTCCCAATCCAGGGACTGAAGCCAGGTCTCGTGCATTGAAGGCAGATTCTTTACCATCTGAACCACCAGGGAAACCTCCATTTTCCATAAGTAAAAACTAAAAATATTACTACAAATTTATCTTGTAAAAATAAACATTGTCTTACTGAAGCAAAAGTTTAGAAGAAATGACATCCAGCATCTCTCCTTTTAAAGAGCTTTACTGAGGTACAGTTTGCTATAACATTTACACATTTAAAGTGCACAACTTAAGACATTTTGGTGTATTCATAATCAATATCAGAACATTTTCCTCAACCCCCAAATAAATGAAATATTCTCTAGGTATCACATTTCAACCTTCCCCACCTCCATCCTCACCACAAGGCAACCACTTTACTTTCTAACTGTATTTGCCTATTCTGAACATTTCATGGAAATGGGATCATATAATATACAGTTATTCGTGACTGAATCCTTTCACTCAGCTAATGCTTCTATGGTTCGTCCATGTTGCAGCAAGCATCAGCCTTTCTTGTTTCTCAGTTGTTAAACTGAGAAAATTCACACAACATAAAATTAACCATTTTAAAGTGTTCGATTCAGTGGCCCTTAGTATATTCACAATGTTGGGCAGCCAAGCATTTCCATCACCACAAAAAGAAACTCCTTACCCATTAGCAGTCACTCTCTAATTTCCTTTATCCACAGACTCTCATAGCCACTAGGCTGCTTTCTGTCTCCATGGATTTGCCTATTTCATATAAATGGAATCATGAATATGTGGACTTTTCTGTCTCTCAATTCTTTCACTCAACCTAATGTTTTCAAAGTTCATCTATGTGGCAGAATATATCAGTACTTCACACCTTTTTAATATCAACAAATATTCCATTGTGTAATATGCCACCTATGTTTATCCATTTGGTCAATGATGGACATTTGTGTAGTGTGTACTTTTGATTACTATGCATAATAATCATTATGCATTATATATAATAATTACATATGCATTATAATGCATTATTATGCATAATGCTGCTAAGGATATTCACATATAAGTTTTTTGTACACTTTTTTCAGATTTACCAAAATATAATTGAAAAGAGTAAGATATTTAAAGTACACATCATGATTTGATACACATGTGAATTGCAAAAAATGATTTCTCCTATCTAGATAATTAAATATCCATTATCTCCATATTTATCTTATCATGAATGTGAGAACATCTAAGTTTTAGTCTCAGTAAATTTCAATAATGGAACAATAAAGTGTTGACTATCAACTACTGTCATCAGGTAATTCACTAGATTTTCATACCTTATTTATCTTATATTTGAAATTTTTTAGCTTTTTACCAAACTCTCCCTATTTCCCCCACATAGTCCTTGCAAAGCATTTTGCTTCTCTCTGTTTCTGTGAGCTTGGATTTTTTTTTTAGATTCCATAAAAGTGAGACCATGAAGTATTTGTCTTTCTCTGTATGGCTTATTTATTTAGCATAACGCTCTCAAGATCCTGTGACATTGTCTCAGACAAAACAATTATTCTCATGGTTGAATAATATTCCATTATTGATTCATATATATTTTTTTTCATTTATGCATTGTTGGACACTTATGATGTTTCTATGTTTTAGCTATTGTGAACAATACTGCAATGAATGTGAGGGTGAAGACATCTCTCCAATATCCTGATATCCTGTTTCATTTCCTTTGAATATATATTCATAAGTGGGATTCATAGATAATATGTTAGTTATATTTTAAAATATTTGAAAACTGCCATACTGTTTTCCATAGTGGCTACACAAGTGTTTCCTTTTCTTCACATCCTTGGCAACACTTGCTGCTGCTGCTGCTGCTGCTAAGTCGCTTCAGTCATCTCCGATTCTGTGCAACCCCATAGATGGCAGCCCACCAGGCTTCCCGTCCCTGGGATTCTCCAGGCAAGAACACTGGAGTGGGTTGCCATTTCCTTCTCCAATGCATGAAAGTGAAAAGTGAAAGTGAAGTCGCTCAGTGGTGTCTAACTCTAGCGACCCCATGGACTGCAGCCTACCAGGCTTCTCCGTCCATGGGATTTTCCAGGCAAGAGTACTGGAGTAGGCTGCCATTGCCTTCACTTGTCTATTTGATGACAGACATTCTAACATGTATGAGGTGATATCTCATTATGGTTTTGCTATCCATTATTAATGATGCTGAGAAGTTTTCATGAACCTGTTGGCCATATGTATGTTTTCCTTAAAAAAAAAAAAAAAAGTATCTCTTTGGTTCTTTTACTCATTTTTTAATTGGATTGTTTGTTTGCTATTGAGTTGTGTGAGCCATGAAATTAAAAGACGCTTATTCCTTGGAAGGAAAGTTATGACCAACCTAGATAGAATATTGAAAAGCAGAGACATTACTTTGCCAACAAAGGTCCGTCTAGTCAAGGCTATGGTTTTTCCTGTGGTCATGTATGGATGTGAGAGTTGGACTGTGAAGAAAGCTGAGCACCAAAAAATTGATGCTTTTGAACTGTGGAGTTGGAGAAGACTCTTGAGAGTCCCTTGGACTGCAAGGAGATCCAACCAGTCCATTCTGAAGGAGATCAGCCCTGGGATTTCTTTGGAAGGAATGATGCTAAAGCTGAAACTCCAGTACTTAGGCCACCTCATGCAAAGAGTTGACTCACTGGAAAAGACTCTGATGCTGGGAGGGATTGGGGGCAGGAGGAAAGGGGACGATGGAGGATGAGATGGCTGGATGGCATCACCGACTCCGTGGATGTGAGTTTAAGTGAACTCCGGGAGATGGTGATGGACAGGGAGGCCTGGTGTGCTGCGATTCATGGGGTCGCAAAGAGTTGGACACGACTGAGCGACTGAACTGAACTGAACTGAACCTTTTCTTTATTGTATTTCCTGCTTACTTCATTGTAAACTGAAAGTGAAATTGTTAATTGCTCAATTGTGTACGACTCTCTTTGTGACACCATGGACTATGGCCAACCAAGCTCCTCTGTCCATGCAATTCTCCAGGCAAGAATACTGGAGTAGGTTGCCATTCCCTTCTCCAGGGGATTGTCACAACCCAGGGACTGAAACTGGGTCTCCTACATTGCAGGCAGATTCTTTAACATCTGAGTTGATAGTGTACTTGTGATTTTATTTGTGGGATTTCAATTATTTTCCATTGATCTATGGGTCTGCCTTTATGTAATATCATACTGTTTTGATTATTACAGTGTTGAAATTTAATTTAAAAATTATGTAATGCCTCCAACTTTGATCTTCTTTCTTGGGGTTACATTACCTACTTGGGGTCTTTTGTGGATGCATACAAATTTTTGTTTTCTGTTTTGGTGAAAAATACTTTAGGAAAATTTACAGAGATTGCATTTAATCTATAGCTTATTATACATAATGTGGACATTTTAACATTAATCCTTACAACCTATTAGCAAGGAATATGCTTTCATTTGCTTGTGTCTTCTTCACACAATTTCTTTCACAAATGTCTTATAGTTTTCAATGTACAGGTTTTTTGCCTCTTCAGTTATGTTAATTCCTATTTTTATTGATGTAATTGCAGATGGGATTATATTTTAGTGTTTGATAATTCATTCTTAGTGGGCAAAAACACTGTTGATTTTAATATATTGATTTTGTATCTTATAGCTTTAGTGAGTTCATTTATTAATTATGTCTGGTACAGATACATTATGTCATGTGCAAACAGACAGTTTTACTTCTTTGCTGTTTCTGATTTGGATGCATTTTATTTCTATTTCTTGCCTAACTGTTCTAGCTAAGACTTCTAATATTTGTTGATTAAATGTGCTGAGAGAGGGTATTCATGTCTTCTTCCTGATCTTAGCTCATCTTTTTACCATTAAGTATGCTAGGTGTGGATTGTTATATATGACCTTTATTAAATTGAGTTTAATTTTGTTTTATACTCAGTTTGTTAAGAGTTTTTTTAATCATAAACGGATGGTGAAAATTGTGAAATTACTTTCTGTATCTATTGAGATTGGTCAATAATTTTTCCTTCATTTTGTAAATGTGATGACAGATTGATTTGCAGAGTTTGAACTGCACCCCTGAAATAAATCCCGCTGGATCATAGTAAATGACCCTTTTAATGCACCATTGAATTCAGTCTGCTAATGTTTTGGTGAAGATATTCACATCTATATTCATCAGGGATACTGACATAATTTTCTTTCCTGTAGCTTTCTTGGTTGTTTCAGCATCAGAGTAATGCTGGTCTCATAATAGAAGTCTGAAAATTTCCCTTGTCTTCCATTTTGGAAGAATTTAAAAATAACGGGTATTTTTTTTTTTTTCTTTAAATGTTCCATAGAATTCACCAGTCACTCCATCTGATCTTAACTTTTATTTCTTGAGAGGCTTTTTTTTTTTTTTTTTTGATTACTGACGAGATCACTTTACTAGTAATTAGTCTGCTCAGATTTTCTGGTTTTTAATTATTCTGTCTTGACAGGTTGTATGTTTCTAGGAATTTATTCATTTCTTCTAGATAATCCAATCTGTGGGCATATAACTGTTCACAGTAATCTCTTATGAACCCACTGTGTTTATGTGCTATCCGTTGTAGTATTTTCTCTTTCATTTCTGATTTATTTATTTGAGCCCTTTCTCATTTTTACTTGGTAACTCTAGCTACTGCTAACTGCTAAGTCACTTCAGTCATGTCCGACTCGGTGCGACCCCATAGACGGCAGCCCAGCAGGCTCCCCCGTCCCTGGGATTCTCCAGGCAAGAACACTGGAGTGGGTTGCCATTTCCTTCTCCAATGCATGAAAGTGAAAAGTGAAAGTGAAGTCACTCCGTCGTATCCGACTCTAGCTAAAGGTTGGTTTATTTTGTTTACCTTAAAAAATGTCTCCTAGTTTTACTGAACTTTTTGTATTCTATTTAATGACTATTTCATTTATTTCCATACTGATTCTTGTTATTTCTAACCTTCTACTACACTGGTTATTGTTATTATTGTTCTGTCTAGATCCTTGATGTATAAAGTTAGGTTGCTTATTTGAGCTATATTTTTTCTTAATTTGGTTTTTATTATATAAATATCCATCTTAGATCTGTTTTTTCTGCATTTCATATATTTTTGTTATATTTCCATTTTTATTTATTTCAAGTTTTGTTTAGTTTAGTTTCTCTTTTCATATTCTTTGACCTATGTGTTGTTTAGTAACATGTTGTTTATTCTCCACATATTAATTCATATTGCGAATTTGCCAGTTTTTTTATAAGTGATTTCTAGATTCATGTCATTGTTGCTGGAAAAGGTGCTTAATATTGTTTCAATTTTCTCAAATTTATCAAGATTTCTTCTGTGACTTAACATATGATCTATCCTGGGGAAAGCTTCATGTGCACTTGAGAAAAATGGATATTCTGCTGTGGTTGGAAGGAATGTTTTATAAATGTCTGTTAAACTCATCTGGTCTAACATGCAGATTAAAACCAGTATTTCTTTATTGATTTTCTCTATGATCTAACCATTGTTAACCATTTTGTTTCTATAATCATTGACATATCAGTCCTCACTATTGCAGTATTGTCTATTTCCTCAGCTCACAATTCTCATGTTGTGCATTTTTTTTCCAGTCAACAGTCTGTTGTACAGTAATTTTTTAAGATTTAAACTTAATTCATATCCCAATTAAAAAAATAGATCATTGAGTTTTGTTGTCTCAATAAATTTATTAGTATAGTAAGTAAGGAAAATAAAACACATTAAGATACTGTTGCTGGTGACTAATGCCATGTTTAAAAATGCAAACCTCTGCAACACTCCACCAGACATGGTCTGAATTGAAGTAAGAATCCTGCATTGAAATAAGGATTAATTTGAAATTATTTTCCCTGAAAGTCTAGTATTAAGCCCTAGAAATGAGTTTGGTGAGATCAAGGGCTAATAAATTTAGATGAACAGTTCTGTTTAATGCTATGCCAGACACTCATGTTCAGAGTGCTGTCTATCCTCTTTCTCTTTCTTTCATCTTTCCTTTTTCTGCCCTTTCTGTCTTGCTCTTACTCTTTCTTTGCCTTTCAGTCTCTGTTTCAGTCTCTTGTTTTCTTTCTATGTTTCCTCTTTCTGCATCTCATTCTCCCAGTCTCTCTGCTTCCTCTCTCCCCCATCCCTCTATTTTTTATCCTCTTCTTAAACCCTGAACCCATAGAAGCTGCACAAATTGAACAGCTGTAGCTCTGCCTCTACATTGTAACTTTCAACATTTTATTAGGAAACCAAATTCAGAGCTGCCTAACGATCTCAGGAGAAGACTCCCCAATTTAATATGACCTCTAAACAACATTTGAGAGGCAATTTCGTAGGACCGCAGTGGAGTGGATATAGCAAAGCTACCAGTGCAGGGCCAGTTTAGAGTCATATGCATTTTGGTTCCTCCTCTTGGCTTTTAGCACAGCCATGGGGTCCTGCAGACATTTGCACTGGTATTGCTGGCTTCTCACTTTCATTTTTATTAAAAAACTAACAAGGAGCATTAAGCAGCTCCCTGTTTAATTTCCCATAGAAAAGCAATAGTTTCAAGCAGTCCACTGGTGGAGGGCTATTTAAATGTGAAACTCACAGCTGTGCCAAATGTATGCACCAGAGCAAAAAAGGTTTCATAATATGACAGGTTAATACCATGGATTTTTATTTCATTTGCCACTGAAATAGCTAATCAGAGAGAATTGGACCGGTAGAAGCAGAGGTGAAATTGGATACCTGTTAAGAGACAAAAGGATATTGCCTGTCACCCTTCTATGGTTTTAATATTACGCTAGTGAGAAGCTAAAGAATCCACCAAAAGTTACACCACTGGGAAGACTTGCTCTGACCTACCATCGCTTTTTCTGAGCCACCTAGAAGTTCCTACACAGAGACTCTATGTGAGCAATGGTTCCACACAGCCACATGCTCAGGCCCTAGCTCTCTCTCAACCAGGAAAACAAAATTATATTAAGACAAAACTAGAAAATATCACACAAAAGAAATCTTTGAAGTTTTATATTAGTCTGAACACTTGACTTCCTTTTAATTTTGGGTGAATGGACACACAGTAATACAAACAATTATAGAAAAGAATACACTAAGCATAGATTTCATGAAATCTCTCTACAAGCCAGGCAACATGTCAGATGACCAGTTTAGCCTCATCCAGAGTTTTAGGAAAACACTCTCTTAATTATATTTTTAACAGATGTGGCTCTAAAGCCAATCCTGGTTCTCCTTAGGCCAGGTTTCCGTAATAACCCTTCCTTCTCTTTAGTTCATAACATGTACATCCAAGTAAAATGCCGTATAATGAATAAAGATGCTTTCAGATAGGAAACTTGGCAAAGTCTCTCAAAACTATTTGAGAGCTTAAGCAAAGATGCAATTATGATATTCATAGCAGTTAGATTTTTTTCTTTTAAAGAGCAATGCTATATCAAGAAATAGGTCAAAAAATAACTTTCAATGTTAAAATAAACATTGACAAATAGCTTCTAAATTGTCTCTTTTGGAATTTCCCCCTTCATTTTAAATGAATTTAGCCTGGTCCCTAGCCTAATTCTAACATCACTATTCAAGTTCTAGCACTCAGTTTCTAAAGTCCAGACCCACTGTTGTCTAGTTTTCTCTAGAGTACAACTATGAACCTATGACAGATTTAGTCTAGTTTTCACATAGTAGAAGAAGGGTCAAATGATTAAGGTGTGAAAGAGACCATAATCCATGCAACTGAATAAAGCAAGGTGCTAGAAGGATCCAAGGCAGTAGAAAGTTAGTCACAGAATAAAGGAAAGAGATATTTCCCATTCACTGGTTTGCTTATAGCTCAAGGAACAATTTCCTTTCTTTCAAAGTAAATCATTCTTATTCTGCTTCCCTAGATAAGCATTATGAAGGAACCATCTGAGGATCTGAATAATGTTTTCAACAATAAAATGACGATGGCCATTTACAAATAACTGCTTTCATACAGGTTTTCCTCCACTAGCTAAGGCAACAGAGGCTAGCTTCCTAAGATGGTAACAAAAAGAAGAAAATAAGAAAGAAAAATAAAGGGAAATACATATCTGCAGAAATACACCACTAAAAGACTGATCTATTATACCAGACCACCTGACCTGCCTCTTGAGAAATCTATATACAGGTCAGGAAGCAACAGTTAGAACTGGACAAGGAACAACAGACTGGTTCCAAACAGGAAAAGGAGTACGTCAAGGCTGTATATTGTCACCCTGCTTATTTAACTTATATTCAGAGTACATCATGAGAAACACTGGACTGGAAGAAACACAAGCTGGAATCAAGATTGCCGGGAGAAATATCAACAACCTCAGATATGCAGATGATACCACCCTTATGGCAGAAAGTGAAGAGGAACTCAAAAGTCTCTTGATGAAAGTGAAAGTGGAGAGTGAAAAAGTTGGCTTAAAGCTCAACATTCACAAAACGAAGATCATGGCATCCGTCCCATCACTTCATGGGAAATAGATGGGGAAACAGTGGAAACAATGTCAGACTTTATTTTTTGGGGCTCCAAAATCACTACAGATGGTGATTACAGCCATGAAATTAAAAGACGCTTACTCCTTGGAAGAAAAGTTATGACCAACCTAGATAGAATATTCAAAAGCAGAGACATTACTTTGCCAACAAAGG
Source organism: Bos grunniens (assembly GCF_055505025.1). Lineage (NCBI taxonomy): Eukaryota > Metazoa > Chordata > Mammalia > Artiodactyla > Bovidae > Bos > Bos grunniens. The sequence continues at coordinate 82,659,426 of NC_141166.1, forward strand.
TCCGTCTAGTCAAGGCTATGGTTTTTCCTGTGGTCATGTATGGATGTGAGAGTTGGACTGTGAAGAAGGCTGAGTGCGGAAGAATTGATGCTTTTGAACTGTGGTGTTGGAGAAGACTCTTGAGAATCCCTTGGACTGCAAGGAGATCCAACCAGTCCATTCTGAAGGAGATCAGCCCTGGGATTTCTTTGGAAGGAATGATGCTAAAGCTGAAACTCCAGTACTTTGGCCACCTCATGCAAAGAGTTGACTCATTGGAAAAGACTCTGATGCTGGGAGAGATTGTGGTCAGGAGGAGAAGGGGACGACAGAGGATGAGATGGCTGGATGCATCACTGACTTGATGGACGTGAGTCTGAGTGAACTCCGGGAGTTGGTGATGGACAGGGAGGCCTGGCGTGTTGCGATTGATGGGGTTGCAGAGAGTCGGACATGACTGAGCGACTGAACTGAACTGATTATAGAGATAGCTGCATATTGAATTCAAATCATACTACAAAATGCAAACAAACAAAAAAAAAAAGAGAGAGAGAGAGACTGATCTAAAGGGAAAGACAATTATATTTCTAGAGGAAGAAGTAAATGAATCACCTGCTGTTTGATAAGGAGAAACTTGATATATAAGTGAATCTGAAGTGATGTTTCCATTTATTCTGGTGAAATGGTGCTATATGTGCATCAGGCAAAACGAGGATCTGAAAACTGAGCCCGGAACACACATGGATATTTGCTCTTGCTGCTAAGTTGCTTCAGTCGTGTTCGACTCTGTGCGACCCCACAGACGGCAGCCCATCAGGCTCCCCCGTCCCTGGGATTCTCCAGGCAAGAACACTGGAGTGGGTTGCCATTTCCTTCTCCAATGCATGAAAGTGAAAAGTGAAAGTCCAGTCGCTCAGTCGTGTCCGACTCCTAGCGACCCCATGGACTGCAGCCCACCAGGCTCCTCTGTCCATGGGATTTTCCAGGCAAGAGTACTGGAGTGGATTGCCATTGCCTTCTCCATTCACATAGTAGAAGAAGGGTCAAATGATTAAGGTGTGAAAGAGACCATAATCCATGCAACTGAATAAAGCAAGGTGCTAGAAGGATCCAAGGCAGTAGAAAGTTAGTCACAGAATAAAGGAAGGAGATATTTTCCATTCATTGGTTTGCTTATAGCTCAAGGAACAATTTCCTTTCTTTCAAATTAAGTCATTCTTATTCTGCTTCCCTAGATAAGCATTATGAAGGAACCATCTGAGAATCTGAATGATGTTTTCAACAATAAAATGATTCATTCAGGTTTTCCTCTATTAGCTAAGGCAACAGAGGCTAGCTTCCTAAGATGGTAACAGAAGAAGTAGAAAGAAAACTAAACTAAAGGGAAATATATATCTGCAGAAATACACCACTAAAAGACTGATCTATTATAGAGATAGCTGCATATTGAAGTCAAATCATACTACAAAATGAAAAAAAAAAAAGAGAGAGATAAAGAGACTGATCTAAGGGGAAAGACAATTATATTTCTAGAGGAAGAAGTAAATGTATCACCTGCTGTTTTGATAAGGAGAAACTTGATATATGAGTGAATCTGAAGTGGTGTTTCCATTTATTCTGGTGAAATGGTGCTATATGTGCATCAGGCAAAACTGAGGATTTGAAAACTGAGCCCAGAACACATGTGGATATTTGCTGGCATTTGGTGAGCATCTACTGCATGTCAAGTATCATATATAGTACTTTTTAAAATAATGGAATCAAAAGTCTTGTTTAGTGTTTGAGATGCCTTACTTATTGGTTCAACAAGAATAGCTGGGGGCTATTTAGATATTAAACCTTATATCTAAAATCTGGTTACTGCAAAGTTACAGATATTCCTGCTTCAACAGTCCTTGCTACTGTTATTCTGTTACCGATTGTTCGTCTACCCCTTCATTTCTAACAGGACATAATCTATGTGCTGTTCAAAGTTCTTAGTCCAACACCAGACAGCACAGCTGAGCTTTCCCCCCAGATTTATTGGGAGTATAATTGATGAAAAAAAATGAGAATTTAAGTTCTGAGTATAAAAATAACATTTTACAAGGAAATGCATTCCATCTCTCCTTTCATCTTCTTCTTCATGCTGGTAGTACCAATTCACATGCCTGAGGGTTTATGTGTTTTTTGTTTTTTTTTCCTGCTGAAGAGCTCCATCATTGAACACATCCAAAGCTTGGTCTGTGTCTTTAATTTAAATAATAAATTCTAGGAAATAAATAAATCACATTCTGATTCACTTCAGTTTAAAGTGGCTCCAGCTGCCAAATATGTATCTGGATACTCTTAAAGTTCCTCTCCAGTTCTAAATACAGAGACTATGAGAATCTCCTTGAAGACAGGTAAAAGCATGCCCAGAATCAAACTCTATATTTTATTTACTTTTAATTATTCTTGTCTCAAAAACTGCCTTTTCCTTACATTTACAATGCTGGACTCCAAAGGCATCCTGTGTTTCATAGGACAGTGTTTTTTTAAAGTTTTATAAAGTGAGTTTCAGTTGTTCTCCTGACAAGAACTTATACACTGAATGAAAGCCAATAGGACAAGAGTAACTGAACTAGCAGAATTTTAAATGATACTAGCAATAAAATCCCAAACTGACAAAGTCAAAATAGAGACTTTTGGTCATTTTACCATCTATATTTCAGTTATATATTTCTTCAGGTTTACCCCTCTATATAAAAAGGTAACACATAGGAAATAAGAATCAGCATTTTGAAAACTCTGAAGTGATTGACCTATTCCCTAAAGAAAAAAAAAAAAATATTGCTAAGTTTTGTTGGAAATTACACCAATAATGAGAGGAGAGCATATTGTACATATTTTAATAGGGAGAATATAATAAAATATTTGAAAACTAAACAGAAGCAGAAAGATTCATTACATTTTTCTCCCTAATATACTTTATTTTTTGATATATTCCTCCAAATTAAAATCTAAATCTTATTCAAAAGTACAGATTGATTTTTGATACACTCATGCTTCATTTTGTCCCCTGGATACTTCCTCCTATTCCTACTCTTTTTCTCCTTCTCTCCTTTCCCTTTCTCATTCTCTTTCCACCACCACCACCCCCGCTCAAGGTTGAAAGTTTTTCTAATGGTGAATATCCAGGTATTTATATATAAGAGCATACCTTTTCATACATAAGACTTTGGGTATTTGAACAATGAGGTTGAGATCAGAACCAGAAATCCATTGGAAAAGACAAAAAAATAAGCTCTTTAGCATGCAAACAACATTTTCACACCCTGGAATACACAGTTATGCTGAGCATCAAAGAACCTATAGGTAGGCCTGATAAACAGCTGTGACTCAGTGCATTGTGCAAAAGATTCAAAGTGTCTTGTTTCACTGGTGAAGCTTATGAAAGGCAGGCTTCTTAACTAGGAGCTGATTGTTGAGGACCAACAGAACAGAGAACAGGAAAACATAGTTTGAGTAGTTACACAGCTCCATTTCCTTTACATCAGAAAGTGTGTCCACCCTGAGGGCTTTGGGAAAGCATTCAAACTGACCAAAGGCCATTGGACAGGAACTGTCCATGACTTCCACCAACAGCAGCCCTTGTGTGCTTGTTTCTATTTATTTTTTAGTTTGCTGTTATTGCCTTATCTTCTACAAATGTAAGAATTCATCCACAGGTAATTTATGTTCATGTTTTTGTTTTTTTTCCTACCATGAAAGCATTGTGCATCCCTCATAAAAATGTAGCAAACAACAAAGAAAACCAATAAATAATAAGTAAAATAGATACAGTGGGCTAACACATGAACATAGCCACTGTTAAAAATAATAGGTGATGTTTTGGCTCACTCATTGATATGTTCTGGATAATTCTTCCCCAAAACATTGAATTCCTTCATCTCAAATAGAGACTTCCTTCTATATGCATTTCAAAAACAGAGGGAGATGCAGAAGGCAGGAATATAACCTGCCATAACCTTATCTATAAACCATCCATAGCGTACATCAACACATACATAATACAGAAAACAACTGAAGACGATCCATAAAGGTTTTTTTTATAATTTTTGATCTATTAAATTTACTGTAATCACTGAATTAACTGATTTTAAATCAACTGTGTAATCATATGCTATTTGTCATACTTTCTCCATGTTCCTATCATTTTTGTTTTCTTCTGATTAATTACACATTTTTACTATCGTATGTTTTTTTCTATTAATGTAGTCCTTCACAGTCTCAGGTGCTTCCCTGGTGGCTCAGATGGTAAAATATCTGCCTGCAAGACAGGAGACCCAGGTTTGATCTCTGGGTGGGAAGGTGGGAAGGATTCCCTGTAGAAGGGAATTGTTACCCACTTTAGTATTCTTGCCTGGAGAATTCCATGGACAGAGGAGGCTGGTGGGCTACAGTCCAGGGGGTTGCAAAGAGCTGGGCACTTCTGAGCAACTGTTTTCACTTTCACTTTTCACATTCTCATTATTTTTAGTAGCTAAATTATAATTTAAATATTATTGATTTGTTAATATTTAATATAAATTAGTGCCGGGAGCCAGTGAGGCATTCCGCTCGTGACAAAGGTCATGAGGAAGGAGGCTCGGCATACACAAAGGCGGGATCCAGCCTCAGGAGTCCGCCCGGATATTCTCGAGCATTTTCCCCCAAAAAAACCGGAGTCTGCATACTTTATTGCTTTGTGCTCTCACCTCTGACTTTACCTGGAGCTGTCCCCTACCACCATCTCTCTCTCTCTGTCAAAGAGTTAACTTACAGCTCCAATTAATAAAGTTCCTGGGCAATTAGGAGTGTTTAAATCCAAATCCCTCAGATGGCTCTCTAACTCGCCTGACAAGTTTACCCGGACTCCTACAGCTATGCATACGATTGTTTACAGTCTCCCAGCCTCGAGAGGCATGGGAAGCTTAAGATATTCAAATAGCTTAGAGCCTCTCAGAGAGTTAGAAACTGTCAGAATAAACTAGTAAAGGATTTCATTGATGAGCCAATGCTTGTTGCCAAGTTTTCACATCCCCTGAATTGTATCCTTGAATGTGTATTAATTAATATAGTTGGTATGTAGAAAAAATAAGTAGTGGCCTTGGTGTTAGTAACTTTAGACCCTTAAGGTAATAAATTCTTTCCTTTGTTGTAAACCCATTACACATCCGCCCTATAGGAATGCAATTTTATCTTCGGAAGATGGCGCCAAACCTTAAAATAATTACTCTTAGAGAAAATAAGTCTTTGTTGATAAGTCCTTGTCAAGAGTCATAAAATGTTAGTAGGCCTTCTGGCCAGAAGATGATGTAAATCACCTAAACCATTTGTATACGATAAATTTGCAAGAAAGAAACCCTGGTTTTTGATAAGGATCAAAAACTGCTGACTTTGCATCCCCTATTATCCTCTATGTGTAACTTAGGGTATAAAAGCCCCTGTTAAAAATAAAGCTATGGGCCTTGCTCACCAATGCTTGGTCTCCCCATGTCATTCTTTCCTTTAACTTCCGGCTGAAGTCTCCATCTGGAGCGTGGATATCCTCTGCGACCACTTATTTGCCTGGGCTTCTAAGACCCACTCGAGAAGGTGTCTAAGGTGGGGCACCTTCCGCTATTCGAGAGGGCGCCTTCGGCCTCCGTGGTCAGAGCTAACCTGGTGTCACGGGTTATATTGATTTTCCGCGTAAACCAAGCTACTCAGCCTCTTTTCTCCACTGAATTTTCCTACTGAGCTATCCTCATTCTATTACTCTTTATATCTCTAATTACCATTTGAATAGGTCGCCGACGCCGTCTCCCCTTCGAATACCCTGGATCAGCCGGGGCTGGTCCTCGGCAAATTAGCACATGTACCATTTCTCCAATAATGTAATAACCTTCAATAGCAACTTTTAAAGTTATTATTGCTGTAGTGTTTGCCAATATTTTTTAAAAAGTGCAAATGGCTAATCTTTTTATTTGTTATTACTTGTTCCTGAATCTTTACTTCTTTCTAGCTTTATTATCTTTCTCTTTAAAACATTTCTTTAATTTAAACCTACAGGTGACAAACTATTTTCTTACTGTATTTATTTTGCCATATTTTTTAAGGAAAACTTCGCTGGGTTTAGAATCCTAGCTTGGCAGTTATTTTCTTTAGCACTTAAAAAATATAATTCAGTTTTCCTCTAGCTCCCCTTGTTTCTGTTGAAAAAATAGTTCCCAGTTTTAGTATAGTTTCAATGATAGTAGACAGTGTGTGTGTTTATGTGTATGTTTTATCCATTTCAGTTGCTTTAGGGTTTTTTGTTTCTCTGATGTTAGTAGTTTTTATTACATGTCTAAATATCATCATCTTTTTTACTTATTTTTCTTGGGGTTTGAATCATTGTTTGAATTTTTAACAATGTGTTTAACTATTTGGGGGAAATTCTGGGCCCTTATATCTTCATATATAACTTCTAATTCTATGTTTTCCTCTTGGGTATCCAATCACATATATGATATAATTTTTCTATGACTCATATTCTATATTTATATTCAGTTTCTCTTTCCTTCAGTTTGGACAATTTCTTCTGATCTATTTTCTAGTCTGCTAATTTCCTTTTCAACTGGATTTAATCTTTCTTAAAACCCATGCTTCTTTATTATTTAACATATAATAAATTTTAATTCTAAATTTCATTTGGTTTTATTTTTATTTTAAAATGCTTTTTCACTGAAATTCTTCTTCATTTATTTTAAACAAATTTCTCACAGTTATTTTAAACTCTGTCTGCTAAAATTAATATCTGCTTCTGTTATATTCTTTTTTCTTAATTTTTATTCAGTTCTTGTTATTTGTAAAGTTAATCTTTCTTATCTAATGCCAGACATTGTCTATAATATTTTAAATTAAATTCATAAATAATTTGAGGCCCTAAATACTGTTCCTTTCCCTCAAACATAATTTACTTTTGCTTCTAGATCATGGGGTGAGTTGATTCAAACTTGAGTTTCTATCTTTGTGATGATGGCTGGTTATTTTTTAAAGTTTCTTACTCTCAGGGATTGGGAACCTAAAAAATTGCAATTCTAGACTGTAAGTGTAAGGTATTTACTAGGACAGCTCTTCCTTGGAAGACTTGAACTCTACTTTTTGATTCCAAACTAACATGTTGTCCTGTATTTCTATTTGTTTTCAGTGGAAACCTCAGTTTGAATTGAATTAACTCATCATTAGGCTTTCCATGTGGTACTGGTGGGAACCCACCTGCCAAGGCAGGAGATGAGAGTTGGATTCCTGGGTTGGGAAGATCCCCTGGAAAAGAAAATGACTACTCACCCCAGTATTCTTGCCAGGAGAACCCCATGGACAGAGGAGCCTGGTAGGCTATGGTCCATGGGGTCACAAAGAGTCAGACTTTGTGCAACTTAGCACAAACTTAGCTAAGTGCAACTTAGCATGCAGCACACACAACCTATCGTTACTAGAAAAGTTATTTTACAAGAAATAAATTCTGTAAGACTGAAACTAAAACTATATGTATATATTTTTTTTTAAGAGCAAACATCAGCATTCTGGTAAATTTAGTTATCCAGAATGAAGCATACCTCTGTGTTTCAGATGATCATGTTCTTACCTCGTTCTGCGTATGTATGGATTTGAAGAAAAACAAACTCAATTTGTATGAACTTTATAAATAACAAACTATTTTATAAGAAGATGTCTTATTACTTGTAATTATTTTGTATGCTTTTGTACATGGAAAATATAATTAGATAAATGAGGTGCCTATATCATATTATCACTTATTACAGGGTTTTATCTTATTTAATTTTTATCACCAGTCAAGTACTGATTCTGCCTTTATCTTCAATAAGTAGCATTCATATCCTAGGCAATCCATACATGTTTGCAAAATTCTGCTGATGGTGCTATTCAATGTATTAAGCATGTGTAGTTTATTGGAAGAAAAATCAACCCTGTTATCAAACTATTACTGAGACTATATATTTTTTCTTAATTGAAATGTACACAAATGCATTTTGCAAAGGGGTTACAAATCAGATAGTCTGTCAATAGTAAAATTTGGGAATTGGAATAGGGTGTGAGATGGTAAGAAAAGAAGAAGTATTTAGAAAACATCTGACTTGAATCATTTTACTGTTTTAAAGTTTTCTTTCATGTTTATGTCTTTTTCCCCACCTTTTCCTTTTTATACTATATGCAAAGAACCAGGGTTAAAAAAATATTGAAAAAGCACTTGTGTCAGACTTTCATAGCACTCATATAGCTGGGAGATCAAATCAAAGACTTGATACACTTTTCAGCTTCCAAATGAAGAATAAAGCCTGGAAGAAAAGGTGGTGTTTTTCTGTTTTTGGTTTCTTTCTCTTTTTTCCATATCCACACAAAAACGATATGGTGAAGAAGCCATTGTTGAAATGCATGTTCTGCATCTTTTAAATGAACTTTGTACTCAGAGGAAAGCAATGTGCTTTATTTTAACTAATGTATGACATGAAATTTCCAGTTGAGTCATGGAAAGTGTGAAAGAGAAAAAGAAATATGAGCCAGACAGTGAAACAATGCTGAATGCACAGATAACAAGGAAATGGTTTCCTTGGCAACGAGAGTGCTTTGGAAGATTTCAGACAAGAGTATAACTGGGTACAAAGTATTTGATTAAAATTTATTTCAGGAGGAAATTATGCAAATCTAAAGGTACCAGAACATGCACTGCAAACCTGAATGTGACTGCTGAAAGTTGATATCTATCATTTGTCCAATTGAGATTATTGTATTTGTTTTGGTACTAAGTAGCATTAGAGAGTCCATTCCAATCTAGCAAAGAAAGGTTTAGTGTATCCAAAGGATATTTATGCTTGATTTGTGACCTAAGAATCAAAATCCATTGACAAAAGCAACCAAGTACACATCTAAACTGCAAATTCAGTAACCTGCTGAGGAACTGTAATACTCCTTTAAACCCCATTTCTTCAGAGGAGGATAATACTAAGTTTAAGTTTTACACATTTTCAACCACCAAAAGTCAGAATAATTATGAGTCATGTTATATACCCTTAAAAATAATCTATGTATAGCATTTGGGCTTCCTAGGTGGCACAGTGGTAAAGAAACTGCCTACCATTGCAGGAAACACAAGAGATGCAGGTTTGATCCGTGGGTCAGGAAGATCCTCCAGGAATCCACTCCAGTATACATGCCTGGAAAATTCCAAGGACAGAAGAACCTGGTGGGTTACAGTCAAGGGGGCCGCAAAAGTGCTGGACATGACTAAGACACGACACGATCTGTACAGCACTTAGCTAAAAAAGCTAACATGGGACTATAGATAATCATGATGAAAATATATTATACACACTCTGGAAAAAACAGAGTCAACTGGTCCCTCAAATGGAGATAGATATGCCCTTACATTCAATGCTGACAATCTAGTAAACCACCTTCTTGAGTAATGTCCTCCATATTATGTTCAGTTCAGTTCAGTTCGGTCACTCAGTATTGTCCAACTCTTTGCAACGCCATGAACTGTAGCATGCTAGGCCTCCCTGTCCATTACCAACATCTGGAGTTTACTCAGACTCATGTCCATTGAGTCAGTGATGCCATCCAACCATCTCATCCTCTGTTATCCCCTTCTCCTTTCCCCAATCCCTCCCAGCATCAGGGTCTTTTCCAATGATTCGACTCTTTGCATCAGGTGGCCAAAGTATTGGAGCTTCAGCTTCAAAATCAGTCCTTCCAATGAATACTCAGGACTGATTTCCTTTAAGATGAACTGATTTGATCTCCTTGCAGCTCAAGGGCCTCTCAAGAGTCTTCTCTAACAAACAGTTCAAAAGTATCAATGCTTTGGTGCTCAGCTTTCTTTATACTCCAACTCTCACATCCATACATGACTACTGGAAAAACCACAGCCTTGACTAGATGGACCTTTTTGGCAAAGTAATGTATCTGCATTTGATATGATGTCTAGGTTGGTCATAACTTTTCTTCCTAGAACTAAGTGTCTTTTAATTTCATGGCTGCAGTCACCATCTGCAGTGATTTTGGAGCCCAAGAAAATAAAGTCTGTCACTGTTTCCATTTTTTCCCCATCTATTTGCCATGCAGTGATGGGACCAGATGCCATGATCTTAGTTTTCTGAATGTTGAGCTTCAAGCCAACTTTTTCACTCTCCACTTTCACTTTCATCAAGAGGCTCCTTATTTCTTCTTCGCTTTCTGCCATAAAAGTGGTGTCATCTGCATATCTGAGGTTATTGATATTTCTCCAGGCAATCTTGATTCCAGCTTGTGCTTCATCCAGCCCAGTGTTTCTTATGATGTACTCTGCATATAACTTAAATAAGCAGGGTGACAATATACAGCCTTGATGTACTCCTTTCCTGATTTGGAACCAGTCTGTTGTTCCATGTGCAGTTCTAACTGTTGCTTCCTGACCTGCATACAGATTTCTCAAGAGGCAGGTCAGGTGGTCTGATATTCCTATCTCTTTCAGAATTTTCCACAGTTTGCTATGATCCACAGAGTCAAAGTTTTTGGCATATCAATAAAGCAAAAATAGATGTTTTTCTGGTACTCTCTTGCTTTTTTGATGATCCAGTGGATGATGGCAATTTGATCTCTGGTTCCTCTCTGCCTTTTCTACAACCAGCTTAAACATCTGGAAGTTCACAGTTCACATACTGTTGAAGTCTTGGTTGGAGAATTTTGAGCATTACTCTACTAGTGTGTGAAATGAGTGCAATTGTGCAGTAGTTGGAACATTGTTTGGCATTGCCTTTCTTTGGGACTGGAATGAAAACTGACCTTTTGCAGTCCTGTGGCCACTGCTTAGTATTTCAAATTTGCTGGCATATTGAGTGCAGCACTTTCACAGCATCATCTTTCAGGATTTGAAACAGCTCAACTGGAATTTCACACCTCCCTTAGCTTTGTTTGTACTGATGCTTCTTAAGGCCCACTTGACTTTGCATTCCAGGATGTCTGGCTCTAGGTGAGTGATCATACCATTGTGATTTTCTGGGTCATAAAGATCTTTTTTTGTACAGTTCTTCTGTGAATTCTTGTCACCTCTTCTTAATATCTTCTGCTTCTGTTAGGTCCATATCATTTCTGTCCTCTATTGAGCCCATCATCGCATGAAATATTCCCTTGGTGTCTCTAATTTTCTTGAGATCTCTAGTCTTTCCTATTTTGTTGATTTCCTCTATTTCTTTGACCTGATCACTGAGGAAGGCTTTCTTATGTCTCCTTGCTATTCTTTGGAACTCTTCATTCAAATGGGTATATCTTTCCATTTCTCCTTTGCTTTTCACTTCTCTTCTTTTCACAGATATTTGTAATGCCTCCTCAAATAGCCATTTTGTGTTTCTTTTTCTTTGGGATGTTCTTGATCCCTGTCTCCTGTTCAATGGCATGAACCTTCGTCCATAGTTCATGAAGCAGTCTGTCTATCAGATCTAATTCCTTGAATCTATTTCTCATTTCTACTGTCTAATTGTAAGGGATTTGATTTAGGTCATACCTGAATGGTCTAGTGGTTTTCCCTACACTCTTCAATTTAAGTCTGAATTTAGCAATAAGGAGTTCAGGATCTGAGCCACAGTCAGCTCACGGTCTTGTTTTTGCTGACTGCATATAGATTCTCCATCTTTGGCTGCAAAGAATATAATCAATCTGATTTCAGTATTGACCATCTGGTGATGTCCATGTGTAGAGTCTTCTCTTGTGTTGTTGGAAGAGGGTGTTTGTTATGACCAGCGCTTTCTCTTGGCAAAACTCTGTTAGCCTTTGCCCTGCTTCATTCTGTTATCCAAAGACAAATTTGCCTGTTACTCCAGGTGTTTCTTGACTTCCTACTTTTGCATTCCAGTCCCCTATAATGAAAAGGACATCTATTTTTGCATGTTAGTTCTAAAAGGTCTTGTAGGTCTACATAGAAACGTTCAACTTCAGCTTCTTCAGCATTACTGGTCAGGGCATACTTGCATTACCATGATATTTAATGGTTTCCCTATAAACGAGCAGAGATCATTCTGTTGTTTCTGAAACTGAATCCAAGTACTGCATTTTGGACTCTCTTGTTGACTATGACAGACACTCCATTTTTTTCTAAGGGATTCGTGCCCATAGTGGTAAATACATGGTCATCAGAGTTAAATTCACCCATTCTAGTCCATTGTAGTTCTCTGATACCTAAACTATCGATATTCACTCCTGTTTGACCACTTCTAATTCGCCTTGATTCATGGATCTAACATCCCATGTTCCTATGCAATATTGCTCTTTATAGCATCAGGCTTTCCTTCTATCACCAGTCACATCCACAACTAGGTGTTGTTTTTTCTTTGGCTCCATGTCTTCATTCTTTCTGGAGTTAGCTCTCCACTGATCTCCAGTAGCGTACCGGACATCTGCCGACTTGGGGAGTTCATCTTTCAGTGTCCTGTCTTTTTGCCTTTCCATCTGTTCATGGGGTTCTCAAGGCAAGAATACTGAAGTGGTTTGCCATTCCATTCTCCAGTTGACCTCATTTTGTCATAACTCTCCACCATGACCCATCTGTCTTTGGTGGCCCTACATGGCATGGCTCATGGTTTCATTGAGTTAGACAAGGCTGTAGTCCATGTGATTAGATTGGTTATTTTTCTGTGATTGTGTTTTTCAGTCTGTCTGCCCTCTGGTGGAGAAGGATAAGAGGCTATGACCAACCTAGACAGCATATTAAAAAGCAGAGACATTATTTTGCAAACAAATGTCTGTCTAATCAAAGCTGTGGCTTTTCCAGTAGTCATGTATGGATGTGAGAGCTGGACTATAAAGAAAGCTGAGTGCTAAAGAATTTATGCTTTTGAACTATGATGTTGGAGAAGACTCTTGAGAGTCCCTTGGGCTGCAAGGAGATTAAAGCAGTCAATCTTCAAGGAAATCAGTTCTGAATATTCATTGGAAAGACTGATGTTGAAGCTGAAGCTCCAATACTTTGGCCACCTGATGCAAAGAACTGACTCATTGGAAAAGACCCTGATGATGGGAAAGAATGAAGGTAGGAGGAGAAGAGGATGACAGAGGATGAGATGATTGGATGGAATCACAGACTTAATGGACATCAGTTTGAGAAAGGTCTGGGAGTTGATGATGGACAGGGAAGCCTGGTGTGCTGCAGTCCATGGGGTTACAAAGAATTGGATATGACAGGGCAACTTGACTGAACTGAATATTGATGGGCAATTTCTAATGAATTGAAAGCAAGAAAGAGAGTTAAAGTGTTTTACAGAACAGTATATGACCATCCACATTTTCTTTGCATTTACTTATATTGTTGGTATGTTACATTTAAAATGCCAGTGGTGAAATAACAATGGGAAATCTAATAGCATATCTTTTATAAAATATGTTGGCTATAAAAATGTCCTTTCCTTTGGCCCTAAACTTTCACCATTAATTTTTTAATTTATACAGATTCCCACAAAAAAGACTCCTATTTTGAGACAGAAAAGTTCTATGTTCTTGCAGAATGCAAACCTTTAAAAATTTAATACAGTGCACAAATCATTATTACCAATGCTGTCTTGCCATTGAAAATCTCTTGATATGGTGATAATTACTAATGCACATGCACATTTCCAGTAATTTTCAGCATGATTGCATTAAAACTTTACTTAAAAAAAAAAAAAAAAAAAAAAAACTCTTCCCTGAGGGCCTACTATGCCCTTAATATTTGAATGCATACTTAGAATCTGAAAAAGAAATCTAGAACAAGCACTTTGTTCTGAAAGTGATTACAGACTTTCTAGAGGGAAAATGTAAGAGTGTCCAATTATTTTTACATATTCAATGCTGTCACATCTCTTGGACTAGGTATAATTTCCTACTTAGTTATCAAGATCAGTTTGAAATGCCACTAACTGTATACCTGCTCTGATTCCCCCAACTGGATATAGACTTTTGGACTACATCTTCAACTTAGAAGTATTTCTGAATTGATTATCAGTTCCAAGATATGTATTTTTCCACATTCATCATGTAAGATCAATCAATTTAAAATTATAGCTAAAATTAAGCTCCAAATCCTTCAAGCTAGGCTTCAGCAGTATGTAAACCAAGAATTTCCATATGTAAAAGCCAAAGGAAGCAGAGATCAAATTGCTAAATCTGTGATATCATAGAAAAAACAAGGGAATTAAAAAAAAAAAACTGGCTCACTGACTACATTAAAGGCTTTCACTGTGTGGATCACAACAAACTGTGGAATATTCTTGAAGAGATGGGAATACCAGACTACCTTACCTCCCTCCTGAGAAATCTGTATATAGGTCAAGAAGCAACAGTTAAAACTGGACATGGAACAACAGATGGATTCATAATTGGGAAAGGAATATGACAAAGCTTTATATTGTCACCCTGCTTATTTATCTTACATGCAGAGCACATCATGCAAAATTTTGGGCTGTATGACTCAAACTGGAATCAAGATTTCCAGGAAAAATATCAACAGTCTCAGATAATGCAGATGATACCACTTTAATGGCAAAAAGTGAAGAGGAAATAAACAGCCTCTTGACGAAGGTGAAAGAGGAGAATGAAAGAGCTGGCTTAAAACTCAACATTCAAAAACTAAGATCATGGCATCCGGTCTCACCACTCATGGCAAGTAGATTGGAAAAAGGAGGACACAGAGTCAGATTTCATTTTCATGGGCTCCAAAATCACTGCAGATGGTCACTTCAGCCACAGAATTAAAATACACTTGCTCCTTGGAAGAAAAACCATAACAAACCAAGACAGTATATTAAAAAGCAGAGACATCACTTTGCTGACAAATGTCCATATAGTTATAGCTATGGTTTTTCCAGTAGTCCTGTATGAATGTGAGATTTGTATCATAAAGAAGGCTGAGCATTTAAGAATTGATGCTTTCAAACTATGATGCTGGAGAAGACCCTTGAGAGACCCTCGAATGGCAAGGAGATCAAACAAGTCAATCCTAAAAGAAATAAATACTAAATATTCATTGGAAGGACTGATGCTGAAGCTGAAGCTCCAGTACTTCAGCCAATTAATGCAAAGAACTGACTCATTGGAAAAGACACTGATGCTAGGAAAGATTGAGGGCAAGAGGAGTAAAGGACAACAGAGGATGAGATGGTTGAATGGCATCATTGACTCAATGGACATGAGTTTCAGAAAACTCAAGGAGATAGTGAAGGACAGGGAAACCTAGCGTGCCGCAGTCCATGGGGTCACAAAGAGTCAGACACGATTTAGCAACTGAACAACAATAAAAATATTTAGCCCTTATTATATTCCAAATATGCTGTGCTTTGTCACACAGTTGTGTCAGACTCTTTGCGACCCCATGGACTCTAGCCTGCCAGGCTCCTCTCTCCCTGGGGATTCTCCAGGCAAGAATACTGGAGTGGTTTGCTGTGCTCTCACTCCAGGGGAACTTCCCAACTCAGGAATCGAACTAGGGCCTCCTGTATTGTAGAGGGAGTCTTTATGAGCTGAGCTACCAGGAAGCTCCATGTCAAATATAGTGTTGGCCAAAAAGTTGGTTTGGGTTTTTTCATAACATCTTACAGAAAACCCGAACTACTGGGGTCCAGCCCCAGTAGGATCCAGGGATTCCCTCAGGAGGATGGCGTAGGCCAATAGGGAAAGTAAAAGGGGAGAGAAAGGGCTTGATCTTCCTTGGTTTACACAGAAAGTTATTAAAGCTCCTGATTCGGAACTTGCTCTGTTCACGGAGGCCGCAGGCACCCTCTCAGTGGGGTGAGGACACAGGACGCCCTCTCCCTGGTGAACACGCAAGGTGCCTTCCCAATCGGGTCTTAGAAGCCCAGGCAAAAAAGTAAATTCAGAGAGCCCTGTATTCCAAGTAGTCATCCTGAAAGAAGAACAGAGAGAGAAAAGGAGAGAATAGGAAAATAGAATGACAAGAGGAGACCAAGCTCTGATGAAGCCGGGTCCGTAGCTTTATTTTCAAAAGGAGCTTTTATACCCTAAGTTGTACATAGAGGATAATAGGGGGTGCAGAGTCATGCAAAGTCAGCAGTCCTTGACCCTTATCAAGACCAGGCTTTCTTTCTGCAAACCTATCGTATATAAAGGCTTTAGGTGATTTACATCATCTTCTGGCCAGGAGGCCTGTTAACATTTTATGATTCTTTATTCTGATAAAGGTTAGTTAACCAGAAAACTTATTTTATCTAAAAGTAATTTTTCTAAACTTTGGTGCCACTCTCCGAAAGCACTAGATAAAGTTGCATTCCTATAGGGCAAAGGTGCAGTGGGCTGTAGCAAGGAAAGAATTTACTACCTCAAGGGTCTAAAGTTGTTAGCATCAAGGCCACTACTTATTTTTTCTATATACCAACTATATTAATTAATATGCTCCCAGGGACACAGTGGGTAAGGGATATGGAAACTTGGCAGCAAGCATTGGCTCAAAAATGAAATCCTTCACCAGTTCTATTCTAATAATTCTTATCTCCTCAAAAGGCTCTATATTATTTGAATATCTTAAGTTTCCCATGCCTCTCACGGTTGGAAGGCTGCTAACAATCATATACATAGCTGTAGGAGTCTGGATAAACCTGTCAGGCAAGTTAGAAAGCCATCTGAGGGGTTTGGATTGAAACACTCCTATTGTGCCCAGCAGGCTTATTAACTAGAGCTCTAAGTTGATTTCCTTCGGAGAAAGGTTTTTGGGGATAGCCCCCCGTTAATGTCAGAGGAGTTGGTGAAAGTCGTAAAATAGTAAAACAGACAGATTCTGGTTTTGGGGTAGATGCTCAAGCAGATCCAGGGGGTCCCTAGAGTCCTGATTCACCTTGCCCGTCAGGCCTCCCCCACATGACCTTGTCATGGGTGGGATCTCCTGTGCTGGCTCCCGGCACCAAACCAACTTTTTTGCCTATTGATTTACATGTTACTCCTTCCATCCCATCTGCACAATAGCCTTATATGATAAGCTCTCTCTTGTTACATACATTTTTCACATGAGGACAGGTAAGTGTAGAAAAGTTCAATGTCTTTTCCAATAACCTATCTCTAGGGAGTGGTACACCCAAAACTTTTGGTTTCAAAACTGCATCCTTAGCTATTATATTCCAATGCTTATTCTAAAATGAAGATATTTCTGACACTGAGGTAATGAGTTTATTAATTGTTGTTCAGTTGCTCAGTTGTGCCCAGTTCTTTGTGACTTCATAGGCTGCAGCATGCCAAGCTTCCCTGACCTTCACTTTCTCCCAGAGTTTGCTCAAACTCGCCTGCATTGAGTAAATGATGCCATCCAAACATCTCATCCTCTGCCCCCTTCTCCTCCTTCCCTCAATCTTTTGAGGGCCTTTTCCAACAAGTCGGCTTTTGCATATGGTGGCCAAAGTATTGAAGCTTCAGCACCAGACCTTCCAATGAATACTCAGGGTTGATTTCCTTTAGGATTGACTGGTTCTATCTCCTTACTGTCCAAGGGACTGTCAAGAGCCTTCTCCAGCACCACAGTTTCAAAGCATCAATGTTTTGGCTCTCAGCTTTCTTTATGTTCCCACTCTCACACTCGTACATGACTACTGGAAAAAACATAGCTCTGAGTATGTTTGATGAGAGACCTTTGATGTCTCTGCTTTTTAATATGCTGCCTAAGTTTGTCATAGCTTGTTTTCCAAGGAGCAAGTGTCTTTTAATTCCCTGGCTGCAGTCACCATCTGCAATAGGAAGTCAAGATATACATGGAGTAATAGGCAAGTTTGGCCTTGGAGTACAAAATGAAGTAGGGGAAAGGCTAACGAAGTTTTGCCAAGAGAGCACATGGGTCATAACTAATACTCTCTTCCAACAACACAAGAGATGAACTTACATGTGGACATCACCAGATGGTCAAAACTAAAAGCAGACTGCTTGTATTCTTGCAGTCAAAGATGGAGAAGCTCTATACAGTCAGCAAATGTAAGACAGGGAGCTGACTGTGGCTCAGACCATGAGCTCCTGATTGAAAAATTCAGACTTAAATTGAAGTCAGGAAAACCACTAAGCCAATCAGGAATTACAATCAGATCCTTTATGATTATACAGTGGGAGTGACAATCAGATTAAAGGGATTGGATCTGATAGACAGAGTGCCTGAAAAACTATGGATGGAGGTTCCTAACACTGTACAGGAGGCAGTGACCAAAACCATCCTCGAGGAAAAGAAATGCAGCAAGGCAAAATGGTTGTCTGAGGAAGCCTTACAAATAGCTGAGAAAAGAAGAGAAGTGAAAGGCAAAGGAAAGATACACCCATGTGAATGTAGAGTTTACTAATTGGCTTAACCTAAATGTCATAAATCAATGATATATCATACAATGATTGCATTACGAGCCATGTGGAAATATGGTATATCATGTTTTTCTATAACTAGGTATAATCAGATGTGTGCTTCCCTATTGGACAAGATTTTACCTATGGGTTATCAGAATTATTCTAGAATGTCTTACAGAATCAAACACAGGATCTTCGTATGCTAGTGTTTAATGAATATTTACATATGTGTATAAAGAACAGTTTATGTGAACTATATGCTAGCACATAAATAAAGCACCAAAAGGGAATTTTAATAATGCATGAATTTTGTGTAGAAAATGATAATGAATTAGGGTGGATATTCTTTGGGGAAATATTTAGAAATATATCATATTCAACTGGACATTAAATAATTTAATTTTTAATTGAAGTATAGTTAATTTAAAATGTTGTGTTAAGTTTCATCTCTACAGCAAGGTGATACATTTATGTATATATATATATATGTTTGTATATATATAATATATATATTCTTTTTCAGATTCTTTTCAATTGTAGGCTATTGTACATTACTGAACATAGTTCTCTGTGCTACACAGTGGGCTTCTCAGGTGGCACTAATGGTAAAAACCCTTCCTGCCAATGCAGGAAACATAAGAGATACTGATTCGATCCCTGGTTTGGGAAGACTCCTCTGGAAGAGGGCACAGTCAACACACTTCAGTGTTCTTGCCCAGAGAATCTCATGGACAGAGGATCCTGGTGGGCCATGGTCTTTAGGGTTGCAAAGAGTGATATAGGACTGAAGTGACTTAGCACACATGCATGCACACAGCTACTATACAGTAGGTCCCTTTTGCTTATCAATTTTATATATAGTAGTGTGTTTCTGTTAATCCCAATCTCCTAATTGATCTGTCTCCTCTCCCGGCTACCCCTTTTGGTAACTGTTAAGTTTGTTTTCTATGTCTCTGAGTCTGTTTCTGTTTAGTAAGTAAGTTTATTTGTATTATATTTTTTACATTATACATGTTAAGTGATAATCTTATGGTATTTGCCTTTCTCTGTCTGACTGACTTAATTTATTATGATAATACCTAGGTCTATCCATGTTGGTGCAAATGACACTATTTCATTCTGTTTTATGGGCAAGTAACTTCTCAGGTCAGAGGAGACAATGGCAACCCACTCCAGTACTCTTGCCTGGGAAATCCCATGGACGGAGGAGCCTGGTAGGCTATAGTCCATGGGGTCGCTGGGAGTTGGACACGACTGAGCGACTTCACTTTCACTTTTCACTTTCATGCAGTGGAGAAGAAAATGGCAACCCACTCCAGTATTCTTGCCTGGAGAATCCCAGGGACAGGAGCCTAGTGGGCTGCCATCTATGGGGTCACCCAGAGTCGGACATGACTGATGTTACTTAGCAGCAGCAGTAGCAACAACTTCCCAAGTAGCACAGTGGTGAAGAATCTGCCTGTCAATGAAGGAAATGCAGGAGATGCAGGTTCGGTCCTTGGGGCAAAAAGACCCCCTGGAGGAGGAAATGGTAACCCACTCTAGTAATCTTGCCTGGAAAATTCCATGGACAGAGGAGTCTGGTGAGCATGGGGTAGCAGTCCATGGGGTCGCAAAGAGTAGGACACAGCTCTTTGTGTTGAGCAACTGAGCACAACAATGTACAATGTTTTATTGTATGTGTGTGTGTGTGTGTGTGTGTGCACATCACATCTTCTTTATTCATTCAACTGTTGATGGACACAGATTATTTCCATGTCTTAGCTATTATAAAAATTTCTTCTATGAACACTGTAGAGAATGTATCTTCAAATTTACACTTTCCCAGATATGTGCCCAGGAGTGGAATTGCAGAATCATGTGGTAACTCTATTTTTAGTCTTTTAAGGAACCTCCATACTGTTCTCCATAGTGGCTGCATCAATTTACATTCCCATCAACAATGTAAGAAGTTTCCCTTTTTGCCACACCCTCTCTAGAATTTATTGTCACTAATCTTTGATAACAGACATTATGACCTGTGTGAAGTGATACTTTCAATATACTTTTTATTTGTATTTCTCTAATAATTAGGAATTTTGAGCATCTTTTCCCATGCCTGTTGGCCATCTGTATGTCTTCTTTGAAGGAATGTCTTTTTAGGTCTTCTTCCCTTCCCCCCTTCCCCTAATATTAGCTGTATAAGCTGTTTGTATATTTTGGAAATAAATCCCTTGTTGGTAGCATCATTTGCAAATATTTTCTCCCAGTCTGTAGGCTGTCTTTTCATTTTGTTCATGGCTTCATTTGCTGTGAAAAAGTTCTCAAGTTTAATTAGGTCCCATTTGTTTATTTTTGTTTTTATTTCCATTAGTCTAAGAGACAGATCCAAAAAGATATATAGCTTTGGTTTATGTCAGAGTGTCTTGCCTATGTATTCCCATAGGAGTTTTATAGTATCCTGAATTATATTTAAGTCTTTAATCATTTTGAGCTCATTTCTGTATATGCTGTTAGAGAATGTCCTAATTTTATTCTTTTACATGTAGCTGTCTAATTGTCCCAACACCACTTACTGAAGAAACTGCCTTTTACCTATTGTATATTCTTGCCTCCTTTATTGAAGATCATTTGACCATAAAGCCTGGGTTTATTTGGGGGCTTCCTATCTTGTTCCATCGATCTATATGTTTGTTTCTGTGCCACTACCATACTGTTTTGATTACTGTAGCTTTGTGGTTGATCTCCAGCCTCATAGTGCTGTGGTCAAAAAAACGGTTGATATGATTTCAGTTTTTTTAAATTTACTGAGGCTTTCTTTGTGGCTCAGCACGTGATCCATCTTGGATAATGTTCTGTGTGCACTTAAAAATAATGTATATTCTGCCGCTTTCAGTTGGTATACATGTGTGCTCAGTCATGTCTGACTCTTTGCAATCCTATGGACTCTAGTCTGCCAGGCTCCTCTGAAATGCTTTATAAATGTCAGTTAAGTCCATCTGGTCTAATGTACCATTTCATTTAAGGTCTATGTTTCCTTATTTATTATCTGTCTGGATATTCTGCCATTGCTATAAGTGTGATATTAAAGTCCCCCACTATTACTGGGTTATTGTCAATTTATTCTCTCATGTGTATTAGCATTTGCCTTATATATGGAGAGGTGCTTCGATGTTGGCTGCAAGTGAAAGTAAAAGCTGCTCAGTCATGTCCAACTCTTTGCAACCCCATGGACTATACATGTCCATAGTCTAGAATACTGGAGTGGGTAGCCTTTCCCTCCTCCAGAGGATCTTCCCAACCCAGAGAACAAACCCAGGTCTCCTGCATTGCAGGTGGATTCTTTTCCAGTTGAGCCACAAGGGAAGCCCAAGAATACTGGAGTGGGTAGCCTATCCCTTCTGCAGTAGATCCTCCTGGCCCAGGAATCGAACTGGGGTCTTCTTCATTGCAGGCAGATTTTTTGCCAACTGAGCTATCAGGGAAGCTCAGTTGGGTGCATATATAATGTTGGGTGCATATATACTTACAATTGCTATATCTTCTTTTTGGATCGATCCTTTGATCATTATGTAATGTCCTTCCTTGTCTCATGTAATAGTCTTTTTTTTTCTTTTTCAATCTATGTGGTCTAATGTAAGTATTGCTACCCCAGCTTTCTTTTGAATTACATTCCACCCCCTTACCCTCAGTCTCTAAGACCTGAAGTAAGTCTCTCACAGACAACATAAACACAGGTCCTGTTTTTGTATTATTCAGCCATTCTATGCCTTTTTGTTGGATCATCCAGTTAATTTACACTTAAGTTAATTATCGATATGTGTTTTCCTACTGCCATTGTTTTAATTGTCCTAGAACTGTTTTTGAATGTCCTTCCCCACCCCACCCCCTCTTTCTTCTATTGTTCTTTCCTCTTCTGACTTACTGATTATCTTTAGGGCTATGTTTGGGTTCCTTTTTCTTTTTTGTGTGTATATTTATTATGGGTTTTTGGTTTGTGGTTACCATAAGGTTTTGCATAGCAATCTGCATATTACTTTTTTTGGTTTGGGTAAGCAATTGGGATAAAATAAGGCATTTCCCAAATGGAGATAACTTGTTTGAAAAGACTTGAAGTGAAGACTACATATTCACAATAAAGTAATGTGGCAATTGATGTAAAGTAATGGGTTCCCCTCATGGAGATAAACTAGATCACAGAAAACCAGTTAAGGAGCTGATATGATGATAAAGCAGATAGGAGGGAACTATACATAGCACAAATTAAAAAAAAAAATCTGGATTCAAGATGATGGAGTAGAAGGCTGTGTGCTCATCTCCTCCTGCAAAAGCACCAAAATTGCAACTAGCTGTTGAACAACCATTGACAGGAAGATGCTGGAACCACAATATTTTAAAGTAATTAGCCTGAATTAAAATAAATTAATTAATTAAAATTTTAAAAAGATACCCCACTTCCAAAGATAAAGAAGCTGCAGCAAGTTAGTAGGAGGGGCACAGTCATGATCAAATCAAATCCCATACACACCAGGTGGGTGACCCATGGAATGGCAAACAATAATACTAAAGAAGTTTTGCACTATTGTGGAGGTTCTGAACCCCATGACAGGCTTCCCAGCCTGGGGATCTGATAAAAGGATTGGGAATCCCTGGGGAATCTGGCCTTGAGGGCCAGTGGGATTTTATTACAGGCCTTCCAGAGAACTGAGGGAAACAGAGACTACTGTCTTGGAGGGCACAAACAAAATTTCTCAGGCACCAAGACCCAGAGGAGAGGAGCAGTGACCCCACAGGAGACTGAACCAAAACTACCTGTTAGTGTCGGCGAGCCTCCTGTGGAGGCTTGGGTTGTCAGATTTTCAGTGGAAGGTCCCCCTTGGAATAAACCCTCGGAATAAACCCTCCTGGAGTTCTCCATTAACCTTACCATAGATCCCGTAGACCTCAAGCCAAAGAACTACCAGGGAGGGAGTGCAACCCCACTCATTAGCAGATAATTGGATTAAAGCTTTACTGAGCAAGGCCCTGCCAGATCAAGACCCAAAATAAAATATTTTCAGTTAATAAAAATTTAACTACCACTTATAAAGAAATTACTCATATCTGCCAATCTGTAAGAGGTGACACCAAGAATTAACTGTACATGTGTCTGACTCCAAAGCTTATTTTGTCTTTCATGCATGTCAGTAACTGAGATTTTGATGAGTGTTTTTCTTGGTGCACAGGAAGTATATGATTGATTGAATAAGTTAATTTTCATATTTTGTTCACTAACTAAAATATATATTTGATTTTAAGAAGTATCAGATTTTTTATTAGAATTTAGTATTTCTAAGGGCCTTAAATAGGAGAAGGCAATGGCACCCCACTCCAGTACTCTTGCCTGGAAAATCCCACGGATGGAGGAGCCTGGTAGGCTGCAGTCCATGGGGTCGCTAAGAGTCAGACACAACTGAGCGACTTCACTTTCACTTTTCACTTTCATGCATTGGAGAAGGAAATGGCAACCTACTCCAGTGTTCTTGCCTGGAGAATCCCAGGGATGGGGGAGCCTGGTGGGCTGCCGTCTATGGGGTCACACAGAGTCGGACACGACTGAAGCGCCTTAGCAGCAGCAGCAGCAGCAGCAAGGGCCTTAAATATATTTCAGAAATGCTAATATTATAGGTATCAAGATATATTTTGGAATTTGAAGTTTTCAACTAGAGGAATTTTACCTTGATTTTACACTATATTTCCCCTAACTTCTTACTTTTAATAATTGATTTTAAATATTTTTGGAAGATACAAGATATGTTAATGGTTGCCCTACATTAAATTCAGAGGTATTTCCTACTAGTTTTTAAGATAAATAAAAACTGCCTGAAATTCAGTCCCAATGAAACTCTGTACTCAAGGGTTTCTTGAAAGTGACTCCATTTATAGTATGTCCTTCTGGAAATCAAAGGCAACCTCTAAGTGGCATAAAACTTCAGAAATATTGTTAAAGGTTTCTTTGTTATTGTTAACTAAATAAAGGTAGGCATCAGGATTTTCCAAGGAATCTTTATACAATTAATATTAAAAGTCTAAGTAATTCATTCAGTCCTAAGACATTGGATTGAAAGATATCTTAAATCTAATAGAGGTAAAAAAAATATTTTATTTATTTTGATATTTATTAGTTTTTAAAAACCAGTGTATAAAATTAGATTTGTATTAGTTCTCAGGAATGACAGAATATTTCATTTTGACTTCTCAGTTGGTTCTACAATTTTTTCCGGTCTAACATGATGCTGAAAATTAACCACATATTTTAAATACATCAATGTATGTGTCTTACTTTTCAAAAAATTAATATAACTTTTATCTAAAATCTTTGGTATTAGCTTAATGATCCTTTATTTTACTTAAGCTCATTTTCAGCTTTGTTCTACCCAATAAAAGGCAAAACAGACATGACATGAAACTGCCTTTTATGCTTTGACTACTACCAAATATTAAGGGTTTTTCTTTGATTTCTAAATTTTCCTCATAACTCTGTTCTTTAATTAAACAAACACAGTGGCAATTGAATGTGGATAGTGCAATTCATTTCTTAAAGGTATTCTTACTCATTGTTTTGTTTCACATTATTTTACTGATAAATTTACCAAGCATAAGGAACAACTTATCTTTGCAGTCTCATCAATTTAAAAGCTACATCTGATTTAATTAATAGGGGGAGTTTATGGGAAAAGCTTTTATCGATGGGCATTGGTTTAAGATATCTTGGCCTTTTGAGAGTGATGCACTATAATAATTGGTGTAAGATCAGTTAGAGAGGCCAGGTCACTTTATATTCTCTCCCAACTAATAGAGAAGTCAGGTGAGGTTGTTTCCTGACACGGATACTATTTCATTATTTTGGCTGATATTGCTGACCCTAAGAAGCTATTTCCAGTATTACTTGGACCCAGTAGATGCAGTCATTGACAGGCACAATGTAAATATAGAAAATAAGCCAGTCTATTCATATCAAGACCCAAATTTTCCATTAATTTTCCACTCTTGATTAATGATAGATTACATCAAATCCATCATTTTGTGATATAAAAACAAGATAGTCGACTATGGTGTAGGGACCAGGGTAATTACTGATCTGAGGGTAAGGGAAACTGTTCTAGCCCAGGTTTTGACACAGGGAGCCTTTGGCTAAATAGTTTTATGCAGTGATTCTCAATTTCCATTGCACACTACAGTCACTGGAGCAACTTCAAACGAAACAAATTTGAACTCTTATGACTGGTCCCAATGGTAGAGGTTTATCCTTAGTTTTTTTTCAGAGTATTAAATAGTCCAACTACAATCTTAATGTCTTTGTTTTTGTTTTGAAAATAGTAGCACATTTAATCTAAAATTGAAAAGTCAAGAATAAATATCTTAACCCATATAAATTTTTATAAAAAAGTGTTTCTATTTTTAAGTGATTTTGAAGCTATATATATATATTTTTTACCTTATGGATATTTTTCTTATTTTATTCTTTAATAAAATCCATATTATCTAATATAAAAACAAGTAGAATAAAATTCAGTCCTGATTCTTCTAGAGGATACAGATGCCTAATTCCTTAACCATTTCAGATAAAAATAAATGCTTAACTGGAGATATAAATACATTTTTCAAATCATTAACCCCAAAAATGCTTCATTAGTTGTTTATTACATAATATATACCTTATTACTATTATCCTTTTAAATTGCTTAGTCTTGTAATATATAAATTACAAACGGGAAGAATTATCAATCTACAGCAAATCTTCCATTTGCAATCTAGTAGACAAGATTTACCTTAATTATCTTGCATATATTATTACTGCTTGACAGATGAAGAGAAGATGGACTTGGATCATATGAATTTCCAGAAAACGAAATAAAAATCTTTGATTCATTAGGTGGTTACTTTAATAAACAAGCGGTCAAATCTAAAGATATATGGTTTCAGAAAATAGTAAAGATAGCAGAAGGAAACTGAGAGATGAGGAGGAACAGTTCTCTGATTTACATTCTTGTGTCTTTGACTCTCTTGCATGTAAAGTTATATATATCATCCTAACCTCATGACTTCTGGCTGTCACTTTTTCCTTCCCTATACCCAACAATGAGAATCTGCATAAAATATGCATCTCAATCTGCCTTTTGATGGTTCCAAGCTCTTTTGAATTCCAACTGAGTTTATATACAATCAGTGAAGGTGATCAAGTATCATATTTTCACAGTTTATGCCAAAGGAATTAATTTAAAGTTGAAAATTAAACATATAGGGTTAAAACAATGGGGCAGTCAGAAGCTATGAGAATCTCCAATGTGGAAGTTGCTGAACAGAGATGTATTATTTCATTTTCACCTGATGAGACATTTAAGACCTTCTGGAGATGAAAATGTCTGACTTTTTGCTATGTGTCCGTAAGCTTTGTCCCTTTTTTTTTTTGTCTCCCAGGTTCATTTTGTCAATTACTATTAAGCTTTTTTTTAAAAAAGTATATTTTATGCAACCATAATTTATGAGACCAAGCAAGACCTACAGAGTCTCAACTTTGTTTCTTGTTCCTCCTTTCTCCTCCAGCAGGATTCTTTCCTCACAATCATGGGTGTCAAGAATATACAGAGTATTTCAGTGAGGAGGAGACTCACACATATCAGCATCAGAGATTGTGTCACCCCTTTATTTCTGTCTTTAACAGAAAAAGATCACACTTTATATCTTCTTTAGAATCTACTTTTTTTGGATATAAATTGATTTTGTGGCATATGACCTCACAGATTTATTCCTTAACTACATTTGAATCCATTGTTTTATCTTTTTAAATATATATTTGCTTTCTACTTATTGTTTAATCAATTGATTTAAGATTTTTTTTCCTCACATTGCCCACCAATAAAAATCTAGAAAGTTTTTTGTTTATTGCTATTTTAGGATTTAGAGATTACTTTTATGATATAAAGTAATTTAATACAAAATATTAAATAATATCAAAGAATTTAGGCTTAAATTATATATACTATTTCAGAATTCTATACCTTATATTTTGATTCTATTGTTTTCTCTTCTTTTATCAGTTTAATTAAATTAGTACTTATTAACCCCTTAATAATTGATGACATTGCACTATAGGTAGAAAGTATAGAACTCTTCTTCCTCAGGGACTTTATAATCATGACCCCAAAGGTCAATATGTCACAACCATCCATCAATTTAATTTGACTTAAAATGGCTTTTGCTAGTTACTCAGATACACTAACAGTTAATGGTTCCCTTCCATGAACTAATGTGAATAGTTATTATCTTCTAAGCACTATTGCTAAGGTGAGAGAAATATGAGCTCTTATCACAGATGCCTTCACCACCCTTGCTCACAACCTTCTGAAGACCTGACCCTATACATATTTGAAATATATTTTACCATCCTTTCTAGTAGATAAGAACTTAAATTTAATTATAGTAAGTCCAAAATTATAGCTTTTGGGAAAGAGTCACACACTAAATCCAGGTTTATAGAAAACCATAAAACTGAAAAACTTGGTACCTATATCAAACTTAGAAGTGACTTTTAATAGCAAGTTACTGAGCAGCCCATTTAGATTAAGGGGAAAATCAAAACATTTCTCTTATGGATTGCTATCACCTTTTGAAGCTTGATGGCTTATTTCTTGGTCTGTTTCCTCTTAAAAGCTGTTATAAAATAACATTATTATAAGATGTTTTACATATATATTTGGCCAATGTAATAAAAATATTTGAAAGCAATTCACAGTTATTTTTCAAATGCACCATTCCTAATGTCATATTCCACAGATTGTAGCACCAGTAAATAATATGAGTAAAATGTACTCAGTCCAAATTTGTATTGTTTTCTATCATATTAATTGTGAATTTTATAATATAGACACACTTTGTTCTTTATATTATTAAAACTTTGTTTTGAATATACCTTATTTCTGAGGTATGAATTTGTTTACTTTCCAATGGATAGTAATATTTTGAAGGAAAAAAAAAAAACAAGCAAAACTTACTACACACTTAATAGTGAAATAAAATTCTGCAAGAGAAATAATTTTCCAGAACAGAAAGTAGGAGAAACTTGAAGTTTCCATCAAATAGCTTATTTTTATTTTTTCTGTTTTATTTTGAAAACTAAATACTGTTTTTATTATTGCTTTTCTTTTCTTATTGTCCATTTCTTTTCTCTTCATCTCAATCATCATCATAGAAAATACTAGTTTCTCTAATCATGTTCCAGACACCATTATTAGTGCTTTCCTGCATTTTCTATTTTATTATTCATAACTACACAGTAAAATAGATGTTTTTATTACCTGCCCCACCCCCAACCATGGCATAGATTAAACAACTGAAGCACAGAGATTTAGTTTTTCTTCCCACATCTTTATTTCCTAGAAACCCTTGGGCATCTTGGAACAGATGAATTCTGCTGAAGCTATTCTTAAACAAAACACTTAGGATTTTAAATGAGAAGTTGTTAATAAAACACAACTTGTACATTGTTCCTTCCTTACTATTCAGATATGAATCAGGTCCTCATCTGAAAAAAAATTCAAGAAATGTGTTTCAGCTCACTCAAAAAATGAGCAGACCACCTTCTCTAGCATAAAAATTCCAGTTGAGCTATTTCAAATCCTGAAAGATGATGCTGTGAAAGTGATGCGCTCAATATGCCAGCAAATTTGGAAAACTCAGCAGTGGCCACAGGAATGGAAAAGTCAGTTTTCATTCCAATCCCAAAGAAAGGCAATGCCAAAGAATGCTCAAACTGCCGCACAATTGCACTCATCTCACACGCTAGTAAAGTAATGCTCAAAATTCTCCAACCAGGCTTCAGCAATATGTGAACCGTGAACTTCCTGATGTTCAAGCTGGTTTTAGAAAAGGCAGAGGAACCAGAGATCAAATTGCCAACATCCGCTGGATCATGGGAAAAGCAAGAGAGTTCCAGAAAAACATCTATTTCTGCTTTATTGACTATGCCAAAGCCTTTGACTGTGTGGATCACAATAAACTGTGGGAAATTCTGAAAGAGATGGGAATACCAGACCACCTGACCTGCCTCTTAAGAAATCTGTAGGCAGGTCAAGAAGCAACAGTTAGAACGACATGGAACAACAGACTGGTTCCAAATAGGAAAAGGAGTTCGTCAAGGCTGTATATTGTCACCCTGCTTATTTAACTTATATGCAGAGTACATCATGAGAAATGCTGGACTGGAAGAAACACAAGCTGGAATCAAGATTTCCAGGAGAAACACCAATCACCTCAGATATGCAGATGACACCACCCTTATGGCAGAAAGTGAAGAGGAACTCAAAAGCCTCTTGATGAAAGTGAAAGTGGAAAATGAAAAAGTTGGCTTAAAGCTCAACATTCAGAAAACAAAAATCATGGCATCCAGTCCCATCACTTCATGGGAAATAGATGGGGAAAGAGTGGAAACAGTGTCAGACTTCATTTTTTTGGGCTCCAAAATCACTGCAGATGGTGACTGCAGCCATGAAATTAAAAGACGCTTACTCCTTGGAAGGAAAGTTATGACCAACCTAGATAGCATATTCAAAAGCAGAGACATTACTTTGCCAACAAAGGTTCGTCTAGTCAAGGCTATTATTTTTCCTGTGGTTATGTGAGATTTGGACTTTGAAGAAGGCTGAACACAGAAGAGTTGATGCTTTTGAACTGTGGTGTTGGAGAAGACTCTTGAGAGTCCCTTGGACTGCAAGGAGATCCAACCAGTCCATTCTGAAGGAGACCAACCCTGGGATTTCTTTGGAAGGAATGATGCTGAAGCTGAAACTCCAGTACTTTGGCCACCTCATGCGAAGAGTTGGCTCATTGGAAAAGACTCTGATGCTGGGAGGGATTGGGGGCAAGAGGAGAAGGGGACAACAGAGGATGAGATGGCTGGATGGTATCACTGACTTGATGGACTTGAGTCTGGATGAACTCCGGGAGTTGGTGATGGACTGGGAGGCCTGGCGTGCTGAGATTCATGGGATCGCAAAGAGTCGGACACGACTGAGCGACTGAACTGAACTGAATCAAATATAGAAAGTATCTCAGATACACCAAAATGTCAACGCATTAATTTGCAGGAAAAAATTCAATTCCCTGAGACACACTGGTGTTTGTACTGACCAGTGTAAAGATGAGGACCAGTTAGCCACACTTAACAACAACATTGTCAGTGTTCACTTAGCTTCTGAGATTTATCCTAGGCACACAACTGCCCTCTTCTGGCCTCAAACTGCTTCACATCCGATTGGTTTAGTCTTAAAATACCTTTACATCATTATCTCAATTTAGCTTTCATTCTAAAAGTAATTTGTTTATTTAGTTAGTTATTTTCTCTCCTGTCTTTCTCAATCTGTTTTCCCATCAAGGTAAAACTTGATTCCTCTTTTTCTGTATTTGTTCTAACCTATCTTGTTTTCTACTCTTAATGTTATCACTTGCTAAAAAATGACTTCTCTGGTGGCTCAGACAGTAAAGCATCTGTCTACAATGCAGGAGACCTGGGTTTGATCCCTGGGTCGGGAAGATCCCCTGGAGAAGGAAATGGCAATCCACTCTAGTACTCTTGCCTGGAAAATCCCATGGACAGAGGAGCCTAGTAGGCTACAGTCCATGGGGTCCCAAAAAGTCGGACAGGACTGAGCACCTTCACTTTCACTTTCATATCCTGTCTAGTGTTTTAATAGTTTCTGAATTGGAAAATCCAGTAAATAATATCCACTGTCAGAAGATTAATTTTATTATAGTATAGCTCAAATAATATAATTTTTCTTCACAGACTCCCCCATTGACTACTGAATTAACGAATAAATATTTTTAAACACATAGTTAAACAGCCAAGAGCACTCAATACTTCAACTAATCTCCCTTATATTTCACTCATGGTCCTCTAAATTAACTCTACATTTTATGGCAAAACCAATACAATATTTTAAAACTAAAAAATAAAATAAAATATATAAAAAATAAAGATTAAAAAATAATAACTCTACATTTTATTAATTTACACATTCAGTTCTTTTTTCTGGAATAATTCTCCTTCCCACTTCTTACCTACTAAAATTTTTAATCAGTCAATGAGGCTATTTAAATGTCACCTCCATGCAATCTTCCAGAGCTTCAGTCATAGATATCATATCCCTCCTCTGATTCTCAGACAACTGCATTTTTACCTTTCTTACCACATAATTATTCTTTCTTATAATAGAGTAGGAAATGGCAACCCACTCTGGTATTCTTGCCTAGAAAACTCCATGGACAGAGGAGCCAGGCGGGCTACAATCCATGGGGTTGCAAAGAGTCAAACATGACTGAGCTTACACACACACACATATAGTAAAGACACTTGTGTAATTATTTCTATTTCTGGCATTCCACCAGATCATAACTCTACAGATCAGAATTTTGTCTTACTCATTTTTTATTCTCAATATTATTTATTTAACAAATTAAGTATTTAATGAAGGCCTGTTCCACTAAAATTAAATATATCAAAACAAAGCACTAAGTGCCATTATTTTTAGTTTTGTTTCATCTTGAACTTTACTTCTCTGACATTTCCCCAGAAAGGTGTATGCTCGATCTTTCAACACTTTTGCTGAAAAATAGAGCATTAAGTCAACAGTTTCAACTCCTATAGGAAAAGGTGAAAGGCAATAGTATATGTCCAGACAATATTTCATGATCTTCACTAAGGTTTGAGTCTGAGATCTGTACTCTGTGGAAATGCAGTTTAAATGGAAAAATAGTCAATGACTTATGGTTGAAGAGTACTATCATAAATGGTTACTCTCAGTATACCCTTACAATGCTTAATGTCTTTCAGTTGTTCAAATAATTTAAAATTTAGTCACACTTTTACTCAGATAGCATGAGATCTGTTGAATACTTTTTTAATGGCTTTAGTGTAGTGGATATTTTTTTGTAGTTTTCAAAGTAAATATTTGGGAAGAGAACATTGCTGAGGAGACCCACAGCATATATGAGCAACTGAGATGCACAAGCTCTGTACTGGGCATCTAAATGCTTAGTTTATGCTCAGATACAGGGCAGTTTCACCAATGAGGAAAGCAGAATGTGTATCTGGCATATTCCTTTTCAATCTGCTTCAGAGGATTTTACTTATGGCATGGACAACTTTTAAATTTTTTGTTGAAGTGATAAAATCCCACTGTTCACAAATATAGGATTTATAACATGTCAATTAATTTATAAAGATGTCACACTAATAAGTGTACCTTCTATTACAAGCACATATGGAGAAAAAGCCTTCTTAACAATTTAATTTCTTTGCATTCTCTTAACCTAAGGATATGTTTTCCTCCTAGAAGAACCTTGATTACGTGTGTTGAAAAACCCTGTAGGAATCTTCCTATAATGATATTCCTTATTGGGTTAGATCTGTTTTCTCTCTGCACCTACAAAAATAAAATTAAGGACTCGAAGTATACTTTGTTCATCTTTTTGAAAAGACAGTTTAAGTAAAAAACGTATGTCCAATTTTGTTGATTTTTTTAATTCGTTTTTTGACTTAGATACAAAATTAATAGAATGGATTTTTTTTTTTTTAAGTTTTAGGACATCAAACTAAAATTGTAAAGTACCAAGGGTCAAGATAAGTTAGGGAATGGCAGAATATCTCATAATATCTAGACACCTGCTTCCTTTTCTTGCTTGACTTGTGCTACGAGGTAAGCAGGAATTAAACTCCTGCAAGTTTATATATATATATATATATATATATATACATATATATATACACACACACACACACACATATATGCATATGCTGCTGCTGCTAAGTCACTTCGGTCTTGTCCGACTCTGTGCGACCCCACAGACGGCAGCCCACCAGGCTCCCCCATCCCTAGGTTCTCCAGGCAAGAACACTGGAGTGGGTTGCCATTTCCTTCTCCAATGCATGAAAATGAAAAGTGAAAGTGAAGTCGCTCAGTAGTGTCCGACCCTCAGCGACCGCATGGACTGCAGCCTACCAGGCTCCTCCGTCCATAGGATTTTCCAGGCAAGAGTACTGGAGTGGGGTGCCATTGCCTTCTCCGATATATGCATATATGCATCATCAAATTCATAGTACTGTATATTTGCTTCAGGTTTTTATGAGTTTCAACTGAAATGTTGAATCTAAAAACATTGTAAAAATAACCCTATATACTATGCAAATTTAGGTGGAAACAGCTAGTTGAAACAGAGTAGAGGAGAAAAAATTAAATAGTTGGGAGGAAGTAGGTAGATGGAAAATAGTTGAGAAAATCATGAAGGAGAAATTCAAGGTAATGCAAATTCTAGATATTTTCCTTCAGAAATATGTTTCACTGATTTTATAAAATAATATATCTACTTGTGACTGCCTTGCCAGTGCCGAGAAGAACTTTCAAGAACATTCTCTAAACATTTTTCTGAAGCAACGTCTTGCTTTCTTTTAACATGCTTTTTGGCTTGTATGATCCAATGCCATATTCAGGTAGTATTCTTATTTTGAATTTAAAAATAAAACCTCCATGTAGTTGATGGGAGCTGAAATGAAGTAATCAAAAGCAGGATATTTCTGCTGAATTCTTGATGTACTGCAATGCTGTGTGGAGCGAGAGTATCAAAGAGAAAACTTAAGGTATTAAAAATATGAAAAATGATAAATACTTCACATAACTTCAAAAAATCATCTTGCAAAAATGAATTGCTGAGTTGTATGTGTTCCATGTTGCTTTCCCATCTTGCTCATCTGAAGCTGCTTCAGATGGATCCCCTTAGTCACCTTTGCATCCATACATGGCTAAAGACAACTTTTTGATGCTTTTTCAGATATTGTGCTCTCTTTTCAGCTTTAAATTTAGTTTTCAAAACACATATTTCTAATTCATAGATTGACAATTGAGGCATTTAAATTCAAATTACTCTATTGGGATATTCAGAGCAAAATTATAATTCTATTTTTTACACTGTCTTTTCTTTTGGCATCTCAGGAAAACCCACGTCTCTGATACAATCCACAGACTGAAAGAAAAAACAGTATGCCTTCTCGGTAATTTATCACTTTCTGTATGATGGAAAGCCTTATTTTCTAAAAGAAATACCAGAAATGTGAAGGAATTTGTTACATGATTTTACCATTTTATCAAGAACAAAAATAATGGTTTAACACTTCCCGTAATTCCACTTTCTCGGTCTGCATACAAAATTAGTTGCACAAGTTCAAGATTAACAGATCCTAATTGAAATGCTAAAAGACAAATACACAGTGTAATCATGCAGTTTAAAGTTTAACATTTTTGAAGATATTTCAGTGTGAAAAAAATCTGTTCAGAGAGTTCTTAACACATGTCATATTACAGAAGGAAATGAGCACTGATTTTTCTAGATATTTTCAGTGCCTCACAAAATACAGTATTTTATCTTGACTTTGTAACTAAGCACCATATTTTTTAACAGATGCTATTTCTCTTCTGATTACTGTATCCCACTATGAATTACCTCTCTTGGGAAAACAGGAGGGGAAAGCTTTTCATCAAAACATAAATCTATGCACCTGAAATACACCATGTTCTAAAGACAATAAAAAATTATACACATACAATAATCTATCCTTGCCAATTTGAAAAATCATCAAACCTTTAGAGCAGAAATAGTGAGGCCTTGGGAGACACTATAAAACCATTAGAGCAGTATATTTATACTTTCAAAGTTGGTATTATTCTACCCCAATAAAACCTTTCCATATATGCAAATAGCAATGGCAGCAAAGTAAATTGAATTATCTATAAAATATTATGTTTTTCTTACAGGACTGCTGAAAAGATGTTTTAGACTATGATGCTGTTAGAAAGTGCTATCATGTTGCACATACCAAGGATTCTAATTAGACTTGTCAATCACTGATTGATTACCACCATAAGATGAAAGAGCAATTGCATCCTGGCAATTATGTTATCTTAAGGGTACAAAATGCAATGTTCTGCTCTCAGCTGTCAGCAAGATATCACTGAACGAAGGCCTGTTCTATCACCACAGGCTGTTCAAAGGCCCTTCTGAGAACCTAAATGGCACATTAAGCTCTGGGAATATTGCTACTCAAAATAGAAAAATGTTGTAGAGTGAAATTGACTAAATTTTAATTGATGAATGAGATCATGTGGCTCTCTGGCCTCAACATTCTGTAGTTTTAGGAAAATATGGTCCACAGTAACATGCAAAATAAGCCTGTGTTTCTATATTTCATATACTTTCTCATCTGCTTCCATATCTCCCTCTTTTGACTCCCTCTATGTGCAAACACCTCCACTTCTATAGTAGGTACATGTGTTTTGTGTACCTACTTTGGTACACTTTGCTTTTTGGTTTATAAGACTTTTAAAATATTCAGCAGATATTTATTTTTTTTAATGTGTTCTAGCTAAATTGGAAGAAGAAATGGCAACCTACTCCAGTATTCTTGCCTGGAGATTTCCATGGACCGAGGAGCCTGACAGGCTATAGTCCATGGGATCACAGAGTCAGGCACGACAGCAATGAACACACATTCTAGCTAAATAAGCATTTTTTTTTCCTTTCTTCCTAAGGATATTATATTGTCAAGTCATTAATTATTTAATAATGGCATTGCCAAATATTATTTTTCATTCCAAAATACACTATTTTGGAAAGATTATGATCTTTCCAATAGCATCTTTCTAGGAGTCTCTTTCAAATTCCAAATTCAGGAGTACGGTATATAAGAAAGCTGTGATTTAGGAACTCTAGAGATGTAATAGTTTCAAATACCTGAGGGGGGGAAAAGAAATGGTTAACTGATTTGGAATAGAGGAAAAGTTTTAAATTAGAGTTTCATTTTAAATTTAAAATTTTTAGCATTTTTAATAAGGAATATTGGATGAGCTTCTAATTACTAGTGTTACAAATAAACCACTCAAAACTCGGGAGTGGCAAATATCACTATTTCATTATGTTCAAGGATTCTGTAGGCCAGCAATTAGGGTAGGACACACTGATGACAGCCTTTCTGCTTCACAGGGTTTGGGGCTCATCTGGGAAAAGCTCAAGTTCAGCAGGGGACTGGAATCATCTAGAGTTTTATTCTCATGCTTTTCTTGTAGCAGGGATGATATTACTCAAAGGACAGGCATAGCTGGATGCATCACCTAGGGCACCTACGTAAGGCCTTCCACATGACGTGATATTCTCACCATGTATTGACTGGCTTCTAAGAGAGAATGTCTTGAGAGTGAGTATTCCAAGTGAATCAGGAAGAAGCTACATGGACATTTACAAACTAGCTCCAGTCACATAGGATCACTTCACCCAGGCTCTGTTACTTGAAGCAAGTACAAACCTCACTTATTCTCTTAGCAACAGGACACATAATTACCTCTCATATGAGGAGAGTCAAATAATTTCCCATTATTTTAAAAAGTCACCAAAGTGTCATCTGACCACAGTTTATGTACGTTTATCAGATCTGCATGATAGACTTAGGCTATCCCTAAGACTTCTCAAATGTTGCAACTATTTTTATCTGATTATGTTTTTTATTAAAGTATAGCTGATTTACAATGCTGTGTTAGTTTCTAATATGGCTTACTTAAGGATATTGGACATAGTTCCCTATGCTATGAAATAGGGCTTTGTTGTTTATACTTTATATCTAGTAGTCTGTACCTGATAAACCTAAACTCCTAACTTTATCCTTCCCCATCCCCATTCCCCTATGGTAAAGTTTGCTTTTTATGTCTGTGAGTCTAAACAAGTTAATTTGTGTCATGGTTTAGATTCCACATATAAATGATATCATATGGTATTTGTCTTTCTCTATCTGACTTACTTCACTTAGTATGATACTCTTCAGGCCCATTTGATGTTGCTGCAAATAACATTTTATTCTTTCTTATGACTGAGTAGTATTCCATCATGTGTATATATCGCAACACATTCCTCTGTCCATGGACATCTAGGTTGCTTCCATATCTCTTTAAGTATTGCTGCTATGAACAATGGAGGGCATATATCTTTTTGAATTATAGTTCTGTCCAGATATATGCCCAGGAGTGGGATTACTGGATCATAAGGCAACTCTATTTCTAGTTGTTGTTCTTTTTTTTCCTTTGAGGAACCTCCATATTGTTTTCCATAGTGGCTGCACCAATTTACATTCTGTCCAACTTTGTAGGAGGATTTGCTTTTCTCAACATCCTTTCCAGCATCAAGTGTTTCAACTCTTTATGGAATTAGGTTCAAATTCAAAATCCAGGATTCTGTCAACTAAATAAGGTCCAGAGATAGATGAAACTCCTCAGAGTGATTCCTCTAGTAAAGTCTGTGAATATAGTTTCTCTCAAGCTGAAGACTGATGAACCAAAGAGTCTCATTATCTCCCCCTACATACCCAAAGTACAATACTCTTGGATAACTGCAGTGGCACTCATGCTCAAAAATGGATGTGGGATGGGGATAAGGAAAGGGACAAGAAGTACACAGGAATCGCGGGCATATAACATTTCTGGAATCCAGCCAGCATGAGCTTCTAGTGTCTAGATTAGAGCCCAGTCTTATTTCTTTACTCCTGGATTTGGAATTCTCTGTGTCTGTTAGTCCAACCTCCAGGCCCTTGTTCTGCTCTCTGGGTCATCCTTCCTTTTCTGTAAGAGGCAGCTCAATTTTGTAGTTGAGTAGTTGTTTCAACTTGATTCCTATTATTCCTGCTCAGGTAACAGAAGTCACCATATTTTCAAGAATAATTTACCCTGCATAGCAGAAGGAAGAGCTGCTTTTATTAAATGAGAATACATACTGGCTTTGAGAAGCATATGACAGCCAAGGATTCAACTACTTAAGAATGGAAGTTTGGTCACTTTAGTGTTCCATTAAGGTCAGGCAAGAAAAGGCTGAGAGCAAGGGGGATTTAGACTGGAAATTGGAGGAGGGAAAGAAAAGAGTACTGCTTATGGCTCCAAGCTCAGCTACAGTAATGGAGCTACATTACTCCCTTTTCTAAGTTTACTCTCAGGAAAAAAGGTCCCAGGGAACCACGGAGGAGCTGCTCTTTGAACATGTGTAGACAAATGTATCTGTTCAGGACAAACAGTGAACTGTGGTGGCTAAATCCAAGACTCAGATTGTCTTCTGTAGGAATACGATTTATAGATGAAGCTGCTGTATTCTTGAAGATACCATCATTTTTGTACACACAGTCTTTTCTATACAATCTTGACTCCCAGAAACTTTGGCTGTGTTAAAATTTATTAGAACTGCACTGTAGTCTAAGACTCTGCCTATCCAAACTTCATTTCTTCTCTCTCTCCTTTACAGGTGTCGTGCCTGTATCATGGTCCAGCAGTTCTCCCTCCCTCTTTGGGCTCCTTCCTCCTTTTTCCTCACAGGTATTTCCCCCTAAAAACTTATTACAATGTAATCCTGTCTTGACATCTGATTCTTGGAAAACAAAAATAATGCACTGGGGGAAGTGGGTTGGTTAATTTTAAAGCCAGGAATCCTGGCTCTTATAGTTTCTTTAAGTTCTGCCTGAAAAAATAAATTGGTTCTTCTTTAGCTTATTTCTCTCTAGTCTCACCATAAAAGCACAAAGAGACAACTAACACCTTAAACACATTGCCCAGAAATGTCCTTAGTCAGATCTATCTGTTCATTAGGTACATAGTCTATTTTATATCTTACTTCAGGTGCTAGCTGTGCTTAATTCTTCATCACACAGTCAGTTCAGTCACTCAGTCATGTCCCATTCTTTGAGACCCCATGAACCACAGCATGCCAGGCCTCCCTGTCCATCACCAACTCCCGGAGTTTACACAAACTCATGTCCACTGAGTCGGTGATGTCATCCAACCATCTCATCCTCTGTTGTCCCCTTCTCCTTCTGCCTTCAATTTTCCCCAGCATCAGGATCTTTTCAAATGAATCAGCTCTTCTCATCAGGTGACCAAAGTATTGGAGTTTCAGCTTCAACATCAGTCCTTCCAATGAACACCCAGGACTGATCTCCTTTAGGATGGACTGGTTGGATCTCCTTGCAGTCCAAGAGACTCTCAAATGGCTTCTCCAACACCACAGTTCAAAAGCATCAATTCTTCAGCGCTCAGCTTTCTTCACAGTCCAACTCTCACATCCATACATGACCACTGGAAAAACCATAGCCTTGACTAGACGGACCTTTGTTGGCAAGGTAGTATCTCTGTATTTTAATATGCTGTCTAGGTTAGTCATAACTTTCCTTCCAAGGAGTAAGCGTCTTTTAATTTCATGGCTGCAATCACAATCTGCAGTGATTTTGGAGCCCAGAAAAATAAAGTCTGACACTGTTTCCACTGTTTCCCCATCTATTTGCCATGAAGTAATGGGACCGGATGCCATGATCTTACTTTTCTGAATGTTGAGCTTTAAACCAACTTTTTCACTCTCCTCTTCACTTTCATCAAGAGGCTCTTTAGTTCTTCTTCACTTTATGCCATAAGGGTGGTGTCATCTGCATATCTGAGGTTATTGATATTTCTCCAAGCAATCTTGATTCCAGCTTGTGCTTCTTCCAGCCCAGCATTTCTCATGATGTACTATGAATATAAGCTAAATAAGCAGGGTGATAATATACAGCCTTGACGTATTCCTTTTCCTATTTGGAACCAGTCTGTTGTTCCATGTCCAGTTCTAACTGTTGCTTCCTGACATGCATACAGATTTCTCAAGAGGCAGGTCATGTGGTCTGGTATTCCCATCTCTTTCAGAAATTTGCACAGTTTATTGTGATCCACACAGTCAAGGGCTTTGGCATAGTCAATAAAGCAGAAATAGATGTTTTTCTGGAACTCTCTTGCTTTTTCGATGATCCAGTGGATGTTGGCAATTTGATCTCTAGTTCCTCTGCCTTTTCTAAATCCAGCTTGAACATCTGGAAGTTCATGGTTTACATATTGCTTAAGCCTGACTTGGAGAATTGTGAGCATTACTTTGCTAGCGTGTGAAATGAGTGCAATTCTACAGTAGTTTGAGCATTCTTTGGCATTGTTTTTTGTTGAGGTTCAAATGAAAACAGACATTTTCCAGTCCTGTGGACACTGCTAATTTTTCCAAATTTGCTGGCATATTGAGTGCAGCACTTTCACAGCATCATCTTTCAGGTTTTGAAAGAGCTCTACTGGAATTCCATCACCTCCACTAGCTTTGTTTGTAGTGATGCTTTCTAAGGTCCACTTGACTTCACATTCCAGGATGTTTGGCTCGAGGTTAGTGATCACACCATCGTGATTATCTGGGTCATGAACATCTTTTTTTGTAAAGTTCTTCTGCATATTCTTGCCACCTCTTCTTAATATCTTTTGCTTCTATTAGGTCCATACCATTTCTGTCCTTTATTGTGTTCATCTTTGCATGAAATGTTCCCTTGGTATATCTAATTTTCTTGAAGAGATCTCTAGTCTTTTCTATTGTATTATTTTCCTCTATTTCTTTGTATCAATTGCTGAGGAAGGCTTTCTTATATCTCCTTGCTATTCTTTGGAACTCTGCATTCAGATGCTTGTATCTTTCCTTTTCTCCTTTGCTTTTAGCTTCTCCTCTTTTCACAGCTATTTGTAAGGCCTCCCCAGACAGCCATTTTGCTTTTTTGCATTTCTTTTCCATGGGGATGGTCTTGATCCCTGTCTCATGTACAATGTCATGAACCTCATTCCATAGTTCATCAGGCACTCTGTCTATCAGATCTAGTCCCTTAAATCTATTTCTCACTTCCACTGTATAGTCATAAGGGCTTTGATTTAGGTCATACCTGAATGGTCTAGTAGTTTTCCCCACTTTCTTCAATTTCAGTCTGAATTTAGCAATAAGGAGTTCATGATCTGAGCCACAGTCTTGCTTTTGCTGACTGTATACACCTTCTCCATCTTTGGGTACAAAGAATACAATCAGTCTGATTTTGGTTTTGGCCATCTTCATCACTACATAACAAGAAATATATTTTCTTCCAGTTTCCAATAATAGCTTTTTCAGTTTCTTTTACGCCTTCCTAATAGCCACCTGAAGACTCATTCAAGCATCTACCCATGACCCAGTCATAAAGCTAAAACCACATAAATGTAGCTATAATGTTTTATATTTTCATTTTAGATTTAGTTGTGTCTTTTTTTTTAATTTCACTTTTGTTTCATAACTTCACCCTCCCTCAAGATACCAAACTTCATTCCAATTACTATTGCTGCCTAGAAACCATTCTCAACCTGAGGGTATGAAACCACTATTGTACAATATACACTCATTCACTTTTTTTCTATTACCATGTTCACTGTAGGTCCCAAACCCATCCAGTTTCAAAATAGAAAGTGCATGGACTCAACAGGAAAAGTGCCAGCAAATTTGGAACCATATATTAAAGCTTCACAGAGTCAGACATGACTGAGCAACTGAACAACAACAACACCAAAACTTCTACATATGGTATTCATCAGTTCATTGCCATTTCGAAAATGTGTAAAATTAATGAGATAAAATATGTGAACCCAAATAATATTCTAACATCATGGGAAAAGTTTTTCAGAAATCTTTAGAGTTATAAAAGTATTCACTAACACTGCCTACATTTAGGATTTTTTCTTCCATGATTCACTATTTTTTTTTTTTCAGTACAAAAGAACAATTGTCTTTACACTGCTTCTCTCCTGTACAGTGATGTATATTTGTTCCTGGCTAATGAAACTCCAGTACTTTGGCCACCTCATGTGAAGAGTTGACACATTGGAAAAGACTTTGATGCTGGGAGGGATTGGGGGCAGGAGGAGAAGGGGACGACAGAGGATGAGATGGCTGGATGGCATCACCGACTCAATGGACATGAGTTTGAGTGAACTCCAGGAGTTGGTGATGGACAGGGAGGCCTGGCGTGTTGCAGTTCAAGGGGTTGCAAAGAGTCGGACACGACTGAGCGACTTAACTGAACTGAACTGAATGAACCTAGTACTTTTCCTACTATCTGCTAATGCAAATCCAAATTTATCCAACTTTCATTATCTCTGTCTTGAATTTTGATTCTTATTTTTTTATTTTCCTTAACACCAATTCTTTATTCCAGAGATTTCATCTTCCCTATGTGCCATCATAATGTTTGAGTCCCCATCACCTTTCCACTTCCGATGAAATGCAATTTGTCTTTTTTTATCATCAGTTCAAATCTTATGTTTGCTAAGCGTATGGTTAAATGCTTAACTTTCCCCTAAATGATCCACCATCTATAGATCTCATTTTCTTTGATTTCTAAGTCTCCTAGGACATCTCTTTGAATGTCTAAGTCTCCTAAATGAAAATGAAACAAACATTCTTATTTATTTTGTGTTACTTAAATTCAACTTCTGAATTGAAAAATTAATTTTATCTCTTTGGAAGTTTTCATACATTTGATTTTTGTTTTTTCTCATTCATGGTATTGATCTCCTTCTGATGTTTGCTGAACATTAGTTGTGTGCCTTAGTTTTGTGAACAGAATTCTCACATAGTATCCTGGGCTGCTTAATTTCCCTTGAGGGTTGTGACATGCCATTTAGGTCCATTTTAATTGTTGTGGAAAATTTCAGTTGGAAGCACTTTTTTTTTTTTTCAAAGAATTTGCACAAATCCAGTGCCTCTGAGAGTTTCCCTTTTCTTTTAGTTATAGTTGTATGTTCACTAATTTGTTTTCACATTTTTTCCCTATACTTTGTAGATTTGAGGTGCCAGTGCAGTGATTTCAATGTGTGCTTGGTCTGCCACTTTGATAGTGAAATTAGGCACAGTACACTTTGCTGCCTTTTCATAATTGACATATGTCATATTTTCATCATTTTGGCTTATACAGTAGCTAAAAGCGTATCTTAAGTGTGATAGGTACTTAATTAAAGATTTTTGAATGACTCTAAATGCTTTGGTTCTAACATACAGTTTTATTTTGACACTATCTTGGGATATAGTTTTAAACTGAACTGAAACCACAATATCCTCTAAAATGCAGTCTATAGGAAAATATATATAACAAGAGGTAAATATAAGATAGGTTTCATTTTGGAGAAAACTATAATTTTAGATTCTATCTAGGTTTCTTAGCCTCTCAGCTCGAACTGGTTTATTCCTTTATTCAAAAAAGATTACAGA
This sequence comes from Bos grunniens, assembly GCF_055505025.1. NCBI lineage: Eukaryota > Metazoa > Chordata > Mammalia > Artiodactyla > Bovidae > Bos > Bos grunniens. The sequence continues at coordinate 82,702,872 of NC_141166.1, forward strand.
GTAAATAATGTTTTTCAAGTATTGTCCTGGATGCTAATTTTGTAGAAATAAAGTGAAAAATTATCCAGCCATCAAGGAGTTTTGAAATGTGTCAGAGCCCTGAGGTATAGCGTACCTCCTGTTTTCAAGGAAGCAAGAATGGTTGGAACAGGAGTGGTGGGAAAATACCTGATGGTGCAGGCAAACAGGAATGAGAGAAAAACCGTGTGGAAAACCTCAGGCCGTGGTAAACATTTTGGTTTTTACTCTGAGCTATATGGAAGACTATTGGAAGGTTTTATTAAGGGAGTAATGTTATTTTACTTATTGTTTTTGTTTTTTTAGAAGTGTCACCCTGGTTCCTACTATTATAGATGTCAGCCTGCTATGCAGATATCAGAATAGAGGGGTAAATACAGAAGCCCGGAATCCAGTTAGGGTAATATGTCATTATATAGGCAAGAAATGATGGAGAGTTGGTTCATGAGTAATAGTGATACAAGGTGATCAGAATTGGTTATACTCTGAGGTATAGACTACACTGCAAAGACTGAAGAAAAAATAAATTTTGAGAAAAGATCAGTATGCATTTTTAAATGTCCCAGGGTCAATGCCAGTTTTATTAACTAAAATCATAAAGGCAAAAGGAAACTCTTTCAGAATTATTATTATACCCACAAGAGCATCTCTCTCATCCATTTTTTTTTGGCTGTGTTATTTATTTTTTTTATTTTATTTTTAAACTTTATATAATTGTATTAGTTTTGCCAAATATCAAAATGAATCCACCACAGGTATACATGTGTTCCCCATCCTGGACCCTCCTCCCTCCTCCCTCCCCATACCATCCCTCTGGGTCATCCCAGTGCTCTAGCCCCAAGCATCCAGTACCGTGCATCGAACCTGGACTGGCATCTCGTTTCATTTTGGATACACAGTTTAGTCTTCAAATCTTTACTAGAATGGGTCTGACTTATTGCCAGTGGGGCAAGTACTTCAAATGATATTGTTCCCTGGCCCTCTAGGTAGTGACCACCCACATTTACTTACTTTTACTATGTCCTTTAGCAGTCATTGTCAAATTTTTGGTTCCAGGACCATTTTGCCATCTTAGAAATTATTGAGGACTCTGGGTCAGAAAGCACACAGTAATTTAAATAGATGAAGTTTATGTAAATAACTATTATAAAGCTGTTATTATACAGTAACTATCAAAGAGGAAAGATGACTCAAGTGTTCCCGTCTGATAGAAAAAAATGACCAACTTGAAAAGAAAATGATGTTCCCAAGGTTGGGGCTCAGATCTTTTGAAGGTCTGGTGCAATCTACCAGATGGCAGAGAACTTTGCTGAGCTGTCTGAGCAGAGCTGGTCCAGATTCAATGGGCAAGTGGTAGGACCCTCTGAGGTACAGGAGAGCTGAAACTAGTTGCCAGGCTCTCAACACCATTATGGGCTCTACTAATGAAAACGTACCCTACAGGTCTCCCTGTTGATGAATCTGAGATGCTGTGCACAGCCTATGCAGTGTGAGATAAAGGTTGTGTTGTCTGCTTATTAGAAGTCAGCCTGATTAGACCTTGAGCATGGGAATATATGCAAGGGACTGAAGAGAAGGATTCAGGGAACAGTTACCTGGGCTGGGCTCCAGATCCCAGAGATTCTGAGTGAGGGTGCTACAGTAAGAATGTTCTACAGAGTCCTGGCAATAAAGTCACACCAGACGCTGGAAAGAAAGCCTCCTCCACCTCTAGAGTCACTCCAGTGGCATTGTAGACTGAACTGAACTTTCTGCTGCTTGGCAGCAAAGAAATATTTACACAGCACAGTTCCATTCCTACTGCTGCTGCTGCTGCTAAGTCACTTCAGTCGTGTCCGACTCTGTGCGACCTCACAGACGGCAGCCCACCAGTCTCCCCCGTCCCTGGGATTCTCCAGGCAAGAACACTGGAGTGGGTTGCCATTTCCTTCTCCAACGCATGAAAGTGAAAAGTCAAAGTGAAGTCGCTCAGTCGTATCTGACTCTTAGCGACCCCATGGACTGCAGCCCACCAGGCTCCTCTGCCCATGGGATTTTCCAGGCAAGAGTACTGGAGTGGGGTGCCGTTGCCTTCTCCATTCTCACAGGTTAAGGAAAAAAAAAAAATTCAAAGTGGAGAGGCAATACACTGATAACTGGCACAAAGCCCCCAAAGAGCTTTTCTTTATGTGGAATAAACCTATTATAAAACTACAGATGTTTAAAAATATCTTGTTAACTTATTTAAACAGGTAATAATAAATCCACTTCATGTTTATATGTACGCATGCTCAGTCACTTCAGTAGTGTCTGACTCTGTGCAACTATAGCCCACCAGGCTCCTCTGTCCATGGGATTCTCCAGGCAAGAATACTGGAGTGGGTTCCCTTCCCCAGGAGATCTTCCCAACCTAGGGATGTAAACCGTGTCTCTTATGTCTCCTGAATTGGCAGATGGGCTCTTTACCACTAGTGCCACCTAGGAAGCTTCATGTTCACATACACACATATTTTATCAGCAATACTATATTTTTAAAATGGTGGAAGTAAAAAATGATATTATTCACATCTTGAAAATTTCTTTGATGTCTGCTTTAAAAAAAACAGTTGGATTCATATTTGCTTATTCATCAGTTGCAATACATTGTTTCAGCTGTATTATATACTGAAAAAATCATTTTTCCTCATAAATATATATATATAATAAGTAGAGGACTATATTAATAAACTTTTCATATGGTTATAGATAGTCTCCTCTGATACATCATCAGTATTCAACAAGAGATAGTTTCTTAAGGCTGTTTGCACTATGAAATCTGAAACTGTATCAGTGAACTTTAAACACTCTACTCCACTTGTATTTGTTGATCAATCTGCATTTTGAATAGATGTTGTCAATACATGATTTTATAATATTGTATTGGTAATTTGGTAAATACTAGTTCATTGATTTATGCAGACATGTTTCATGATATAATATTTAAAAAATCACATTAATAGCACCATTGATCTTATCAGAAAATTCTTTACATATTTTAAAGGTGACAGGCTTGTAATGGCAGATTAAAGCTGTCCAAAATTTTATCTTGAAAATTCAAATTTATTCTTGTTGGCATATGTTTTCAGTGGCTTTTGTTGGCTGTTTGATTTTGAGCAAATACCTGACAAATACCCCAAGTCAAAATATCTATAATTTTTGTCATTCTTTTATGGAAAAATGATGCTCCATGCAAAAATGTTTAGTTCTGTTCACAACAGAATCATACAGGTGAAAAGATTTTTCACACATAAAGAAGAAAAGCAACAAACAGTGCTAGAATAACTAAACATACACACACACACACAAATGGAAATCTAGATGCAAACCTTAAACCAAAGAAAATTAATTTTCTTATTTATAATTCTTATTTCTTATTAATTATAATTAATTAATTATAATTAAATTTCTTATTTCTTATTAATTAATTATAAAATTAATTAACCTTAAGAAAAATTAATTCAAAGTAAATGACACAGCTAAATGCAAAATGTAAAACTATAGAACTTTTAGAAGATAACAGAATAAAATCTAGATGATTTTGGGTTTGGTTATGACTCTAGGAAAAACACTAAAGGCAAGATCAATGAAAGAAATAATTGATAAACTGGACTTAGAAAATTGTGCAGTGTGAAGGACACAGTCAAGGCAATGAAAATATAGACCGAGAGAAAATATTTATAAAAAGCATATATGATAAAAGATAGTTAACCAAAACATTCAAAGAACTCTTGGGACTCAACAATAAGAAATCACTTGATTAAAACATGGGCCAAATACCTTACCAGATACCTCACCAAAGAAGGCAATACAGATGGCAAATAAGCATATGAAAATAGGTTCCACATCATATGTCATAAGGGACATGTAAAGTAAAACAACCAAGGGATGCCACTACCTATTAGAATGAACAAAATCCCAAACATTTGATGACACAGAAAGGTGATGAAGATGTGGGGCAACAGGAAGCCTCAATCATCAGCTAGTAAGAATGTAAATGTTACAGCCATTTTGAAGACAGTTTGGCAATTTCTTGCAAAACTAAACATATCCTTAATCATATAATCCAGCATTTATGTGACCTGGTGTTTACCCAAAGAAGTTAAAAATTTATCTCTTCTCAATAACCTATATACAAATGTTTAACATCTGCTTTATTCATAATTGCCAAAACTTGGAAGCAATAAAGATGTCCTTCATAAGGAAATCAATAAATAAACCATCTTACATCCAGACAATGGGATATTGTTCAGCAAAAATAAATGAGCTATTGAGCCATTAAAAGACGTGGAATTTTCTAGGTAAGAATACTTGAGTGGGGTGTTATTTCCTACTCCAGGGGATCTTCCTGGCCCAGGGATTGAACCTGTGTCTCTTTCATCTCATGCATGGGTAGGTGGATTCTTTACCACTAGTACCACCTGGGAAGCCCAAAAGACATGGAGGAAACTTAAATGTCTATTACTAAGTGAAAGAAGCCAATCTAAAATGGCTTTATACCATACGCTTTCAACTATATGGTTTTCTAGAAAAGGCAAAACTATGCAGACAGGAGAAAAATCATTGATAGCTATGGGGAGGGAAGGATGAATGCACAGAGGATTTTAGGGCAGTAAACTACTCTTTATAATACTATAACAGTGAATACAAGTCATTATACATTTTTCCATTCCTATAGAATGTACAACACAGAGCATGAATCCACTGTGCATTTGACCATGGAGTCTTAGTGATAATAATATGTCAGTGTAGTTCATCACTGGAGAAGGAAATGGCAACCCACTCCAGTATTCATGCCTGGAAAATCCCATGGACCGAGGAGCCTGGTGGGCTACAATCATGGGGTCACAAAGAGTCGGACACGACTGAGCAACTTCTGTGTGTGTGCCTGTGTGTGTAGTTCATCATTAGTAACAAATGTACCATTTTTGTCCCAATGTTTATAATAAGCATGTGTTGGGTACAGGTGGTATTGGAAAATCTCTGCACTTTCTGCACAAGTTTGCTGTGAACTTAAAACTGCTGTAAAAAATAAAGTCTAGTCAAAAAAGAAAAGAAGAATAAAGGGACTTTCCTTGTATGCTAGTGTCCACTGAATATGATCCATACTGTATATATGGCAAAATACATACAGAAAATTTTATATTTTTCCTTAAGAAAGATCAGTTATAAGTACAAGGTATAGATGTATAAACCATTTCCTCCACTTATTATTATTTCATTTATGCTAATATTATTAAATTTCCACTTTTGACATTTGGATGCATAATCAGATCAGATCAGTCTCTCAGTCCTGTCCGACTCTTTGCGACCCCATGAATCGCAGCATGCCAGGCCTCCTCGTCCATCACCAACTCCCAGAGTTCACTCAGACTCACATCCATCGAGTCAGTGATGCCATCCAGCCATCTCATCCTCTGTCGTCCCTTTCTCCTCTTGCCCCCAATCCCTCCCAGCATCAGAGTGTTTTCCAATGAGTCAACTCTTCGCATGAGGTGGCCAAAGTACTGGAGTTTCAGCTTTAGCATCATTCCTTCCAAAGAAATCCCAGGGCTGATCTCCTTCAGAATGGACTGGTTGGATCTCCTTGCAGTCCAAGGGACTCTCAAGAGTCTTCTCCAACACAACAGTTCAAAAGCATCAATTCTTCTGCACTCAGCCTTCTTCACAGTCCAACTCTCACATCCATACATGACCACAGGAAAAACCATAGCCTTGACTAGACGAACCTTTGTTGGCAAAGTAGTGTCTCTGCTTTTGAATATGCTATCTAGGTTAGTCATAACTTTCCAACCAAGGAGTAAGCATCTTTTAATTTCATGGCTGCAGTCACCATCTGCAGTGATTTTGGAATGAATGGAAGGATTGATAATAAGTTGAACACTTGGATAGCTTGATCACACTGCTGCTGCTAAGTCGCTTCAGTCGTGTCCGACTCTATGCGACCCCACAGACAACAGCCCACCAGGCTCCCCTGTCCCTGGGATTCTCCAGGCAAGAACACTGGAGTGGGTTGCCATTTCCTTCTCCAATGCATGAAAGTAAAAAGTGAAAGCAAAGTCGCTTAGTCGTGTCCAACTCTTCCCAACCCCATGGACTGCAGCCTACCAGGCTCTTCTGTCCATGGGATTTTCCAGGCAAGAGTACTGGAGTGGGTTCCCATTATTAAAATTATAAAAGTGACGATAGCTAACATGCATCGACTGTGTACTATGAATTGTACCCGATACTCAATATTAATTGAATCATTTACTTTTCTCAACAACCATGTGAAGAAGATTATATAAGTATTTCTATTTTCACAAAAGAAACTGAAGCATAGAAAAATCACGTAATTTAGAACAAGTCATATAGCTAGAAATTAGAGCCAGGGTCTGAACTCAAGTGAACTAATTCCATTGTGCTTTAAATACTATGAAATAATGTCACCCTCTCCACAAAAATAATCATTAAGTATCATTAAAAAGATATTTTGCTAAACACTCTAAATCAGACAGTATCTAACTTTTTAATGCATTTCAGCCTAAAATGCCCACTGTGCAACAACGTGTAACTGGGACTTGTATTGGCCTTAATAGCTTGCTTTACATGATGGTATAAAATTAAATGACTATAATGATTTAAATTCCACTGACTTATCTCCATTGCTATTGTTACAGTCTAACAACCTCTTTTCATACCACTAGTTTCAGGAATCCTGTAGTGGTGTTAAATATATTTATTAAGAACATCTTTTCCCATCAGTCATTAACAGTTGTGATGGTTAATTTTATGTGTCAAGTTAGAAGGTGTTTTGGACAAGATTAACGTGAAAATAGGTATAGTGTGGGTAAACCAGAATGCCCTTTTTATTGTACATGGGCCTCATCAGTTGAACAGAAAGACTTGCCTCCTGGAGCCACAGACTGTTCTCTTGTAGCCCTCATTTGTATCTCCTCTGCACCATCAGCTCTCCAGTCTGTCTGCCCACACTTCAGATTTTGGACTTTGCAGCTATAATTGTGTGAGCCAATTCCTTGTAATAAATCTATGTCCTTCCTTCCTTCCTTCCTCCCTCCCTCCTCCCGCAGCTCTTTCCCCTTCCTCTTCTCTCTTTCTTTCTCTAGAGAACCCTGACTAACACACCAGGACCCTATCATCAATGACCTAGCCTGGCATGGTGTCCAAGCTACACGGTGATCTGTGGCACAGTGGAGCCAAAGGCTACTCATCATGCAGCATTCTGCCAGAGTGCTCCCAAAGCAGAACTGTTTACACCTCAATGTTTTGCAGAGTATTTCAGTATAATTTTTCTTTTATAGTCTCTTTTTCCCTCTCTATTCTTCCCTGGTGTCTCAGCTGCTAAAGAATCCGCCTGCAAAGCCGGAGACCTGGGTTCAGTCCCTGGGTTGGGAAGATCATCTGGAGAAGGAAATGGCAACCCACTCCAGTACTCTTGCCTGGAAAATCCCATGGGTGGAGAAGCTTGGTAGGCTACAGTCCATGGGTTCACAAAGAGTTGGACACGACTGAGCGACTTCTCTTGCTTTGCTTTGTTTTGCTTTCCCTCTCTGGGCTCTCCATGGGCTCTATGGAAAGGACTCATTATGGTTTAATCATATTCATGACTCTTCTTCTACAGTGATGACTGTTGTTTACACAGTCAGCTCTCATACCCAGGTGCTTCTCTTGGGATGAATTCTCCCTGTGTCAGACTGTCCTGTTTCACTATTTTACCAAGATTTACACAAGACAATTCTGCTCCCAAATGGAGTTTTTCCTAAGGATCTCTTCAGATGCCATGCAAAGGAAATTCTCTTAGGGATGTCCTACTAGAATGCAATGAATGCCCAGACATGACTAAATCCCAAAAAAGGTGGTATTTCTGCAGCCTTTGACATCCTCACATTTATTTTAACTCCCCTGGCTTTCATATTCTATGCAAAAATCAGCCCTCCTGCACCCTCCTTTAACTTGACCAAGATATTAATAAGCATGAAACACTAAAAGTCTCACTAATTTCACATATGAATATGGGGGCCATAATTTACTTAAATCTTGTTTGTATAGGAAGAGTCCTCTGCATAAGGAATAAGGTAATATTCTACCCTTGCATGAGACAGTGACTTAGTAAATGCATAAGATGTGTGATCTGACTAGTAAGCATATATTTATGAAAACATAGGGAAAAAAATGCTATCTGAACTATACAAAAACAATGAGCATATGCAATGGAATGATAATATCATATTAATTATCATTTCATAAGGAGATGAAATTGAAAATAGAAAGTAAAAAATAGAAGAATAAGTAATCAAAAAAAAAAAGATCTATTTAATTCTTTTGAAACTGAACAATGATGGCTAATTTGGGTTTAACTAGATAAGGTCACAGGAGTATTTCTGGTTTTCTTCCTATAATTAAGTCTTCTAGAAAAGAGGTGGAAACTCAGAACCTATGTGAGCAGACATTGCACTTAGCACCCTAGAAGATAAAAAGATTATCCAGACATTAATGCAACTTCTGTACTACCTAGACATTATCTGTCTTAGAACAATAGCCAGCTAGTCAATGACTCATCAAAATCAAATGTGTTAGTTCAGTTCAGATCAGTTCAGTCGCTCATTCATGTCTGACTCTTGGCAACCCCATGAATCTCAGCACGCCAGGCCTCCCTGTCCATCACCAACTCCCGGACTTCACTCAGACTCACGTCCATAGAGTCAGTGATGCCATCCAGCCATCTCATCCTCTGTTGTCCCCATCTCCTCCTGCCCCAATCCCTCCCAGCATCAGAGTCTTTTCCCATGAGTCAACTCTTCGCATGAGGTGGCCAAAGTACTGGAGTTTCAGCTTTAGCATCATTCCTTCCAAAGAAATCCCAGGGCTGATCTCCTTCAGAATGGACTGGTTGGATCTCCTTGCAGTCCAAGGGACTCTCAAGAGTCTTCTCCAACACAACAGTTCAAAAGCATCAATTCTTCGGCACTCAGCTTTCTTCACAGTCCAACTCTCACATCCATACATGACCACTGGAAAAACCATAGCTTTGACTAAACAGACCTTTGTTGGCAAAGTAGTGTCTCTGCTTTTGAATATGCTGTCTAGGTTGGACATAACTTTCCATCCAAGGAGTAAGCATCTTTTAATTTCATGGCTGCAGTCACCATCTGCAGTGATTTTGGAGTCCCAAAAAAATAAAGTCTGACACTGAAAATCTTCGTTTTCTGAATGTTGAGCTTTAAGCCAACTTTTTCACTCTCCTCTTTCACTTTCATCAAGAAGCTTTTTAGTTCCTCTTCACTTTCTGCCATAAGGGTGGTGTCATCTGCATATCTGACGTTATTGATATTTCTCCAAGCAATCTTGATTCCAGCTTGTGCTTCTTCCAGTCCAGCGTTTCTCATGATGTACTCTGCATATAAGCTAAATAAGCAGGGTGACAATATACAGCCTTGACGTACTCTTTTTCCTATTTGGAACTAGTTCATTGTTCCTTGTCCAGTTCTAACTGTTGCTTCCTGACCTGCATATAGGTTTCTCAAGAGGCAGGTCAGGTGGTCTGGTATTCCCATCTCTTTCAGAATTTTCCAAAGTTTATTGTGATCTACACAGTCAAAGGCTTTGGCATAGTCAATAAAGCAGAAATAGATGTTTTTCTGGAACTTTCTTGCTTTTTCGATGATCCAGCGGATGTTGGAAATTTGATATCTGGTTCCTCTGCCTTTTCTAAAACCACCTTTAACATCTGGAAGTTCATGGTTCACGTATTGCTTAAGCCTGGCTTGGAAAATTTTGAGCATTACTTTACTAGCATGTGAGATGAGTGCAATTGTGCGGTAGTTTGAGCCTTCTTTGGCATTGCCTTTCTTTGGGATTGGAATGAAAACTGACCTTTTCTAGTCCTGTGGCCACTGCTGAGTTTTCCAAATTTGCTGGCATATTGAGTGCAGCACTTCCACAGCATCATCTTTCAGGATTTGAAATAGCTCAACTGGAATTCCATCACCTCCACTAGCTTTGTTCATAGTGATGCTTTCTAAGGCCCACTTGACTTCACATTCCAGGATATCTGGCTCTAGGTGAGGGATCACACCATCGTGATTATCTGGGTTGTGAAGATCTTTTTTGTACAGTTTTCTGTGTATTCTTGCCACCTCTTTTTAATATCTTCTGCTTCTGTTAGGTCCATACCATTTCTGTCTTTTATTGAGCCCATCTTTGCATGAAACCTTCCCTTGGTATCTCTAATTTTCTTGAAGAGATCTCTAGTCTTTCCGATTCTGTTGCATTCCTCTATTTCTTTACATTGATCACTGAGGAAGGCTTTCTTATCTCACCTTGCTATTCTTTGGAACTCTGCATTCAGATGCTTATATCTTTCCTTTTCACCTTTGCTTTTCACTTCTCTTCTTTTCACAGCTATTTGTAAGGCTTCCCCAGACAGCCATTTTGCTTTTTTGCATTTCTTTTCCATGGGGATGGTCTTGATCCCTGTCTCCTGTACAATGTCACAAACCTCCGTCCATAGTTCATCAGGCACTCTATCTATCAAATCTAGTCCCTTAAATCTATTTGTCATTTCCAATGTATAATCATAAGGGATTTGATTTAGGTCATACCTGAATGGTCTAGTGGTTTTCCCTACTTTCTTCAATTTAAGTCTGAATTTGGCAATAAGGAGTTCATAGTCTGAGCCACAGTCAGCTCCTGGTCTTGTTTTTGTTGACTGTATAGAGGTTCTCCATCTTTGGCTGCAAAGAATATAATCAATATGATTTCAGTGTTGACTATCTGATGATGTCCATATGTAGAGTCTTCTCTTGTGTTGTTGGAAGAGGGTGTTTGCTATGACCAGTCCATTTTCTTGGCAAAACTCAATTAGTCTTTGCCCTGCTTCATTCCATATTCTAAGGCCAAATTTGCCTGTTACTCCAGGTGTTTCTTGACTTCCTACTTTTGCATTCCAGTCCCCTATAATGAAAAGGACATCTTTTTTGGGTGTTAGTTCTAAAAGGTCTTTTAGGTCTTCATAGAACCATTCAACTTCAGCTTCTTCAGCGTTACTGGTTGGGGCATAGACTTGGATTACTGTGGTATTGAATGGTTTGCCTTGGAAACGAACAGAGATCATTCTGTCGTTTTTGAGATTGCATCCAAGTACTGTATTTCGGACTCTTTCGTTGACCATGATGGCTACTCCATTACTTCTGAGGGACTACTGCCCACAGTAGTAGATATAATGATCATCTGAGTTAAATTCACCCATTCCTGTCCATTTTAGTTCACTGATTCCTAGAATGTCAACATTCACCCTTGTCATCTCTTGTTTGTCCACTTCCAATTTGCCTTGATTCATGGACCTGACATTCCAGGATCTTATGCAATATTGCTCTTTACATCATCAGATCTTACTTCTATCACCAGTCACATCCACAGCTGGGTATTCTTTTTGCTTTGGCTCCATCCCTTCATTCTTTCTGGAGTTATTTCTCCATTGATCTCCAGTAGCATATCAGGCACCTACTGACCTGGGGAGTTCCTCTTTCAGTATCATATCATTTTGCCTTTTCGTACTGTTCATGGGGTTCTCAAGGCAAGAATACTGAAGTGGTTTGCCATTCCCTTCTCCAGTGGACCACATTCTGTCGGATGTCTCCACCATGACCCGCCCATCTTGGGTTGCCCCACGGGCATGGCTTAGTTTCATTGAGTTAGACAAGGCTGTGGTCCTAGTGTGATTAGATTGACTAGTTTTCTGTGATTATGGTTTCAGTGTGTCTGCCCTCTGATGCCCTCTTGCAACACCTACTGTCTTTCTTGGGTGTCTCTTACCTTGGATGTGGGGTATCTCTTCACAGCTGCTCCAGCAAAGCACAGCCACTGCTCCTTAACCTTGGATGAGGGGTTTCTCCTCACTGCCACCCCTCTGACCTTGAACGTGGAATAGCTCCTCTAGGCCCTCCTGGGCCCCTGCAGCCACCACTCCTTGGAGGTGGGGTTGCTCTTCCCAGCCGCGGCCTCTGGCCTCAGGTGTGGGGTAGCTCTTCCCAGCTGCTGCCCCTGACCTCGGATGTGGGGTAACTCCTCTTGGCTGCCTCCCCGCGCGCATGGGGTCCTCCCGGCTTCTGCCCCTGACCTCGGACATGGGTAGCTCCTCTTGGCCGTGCTAAATGCACCAGTTGCAGCCACCCGAGCAAGTGTACAATAAATTAATACCAGATCAAAAGACTCTCCTTTAACCCACTGGTATTAAGAACAAAATATTAAATTTGAGTTAGAAAATGAAATATGATAAAAAAATTTACTACAGTTGTCAGCTGTAAGGAGTTTCTAAATGAGCCAATCTCAGTCATCTGTTGTTCAAACAAAAGTACATCATGTCTCAAGAGCCATGTCTACTCTCCTGAAGGGTGACTTTTGGGTAATTTCAGGAGGTAACAGTGCCACAGGTCTGATTGTGAGTTAAGTTAAACTTTGACCACATTAATATTGGATGTGTCAGTATCTAACCGACATCATGGAAGAAACACTTTTTGTTACTGAATTATCTGCTCAAAATTATATCTCAAAGTAGTACTGTTAAAATTATTAGCTAGAGTACAATGCTTTTTTATGAAAATCCGTTCATGGTTCCGTGTGCTAAAACTTCCAGACCTGAAAGTTACCCTTCAAATTAACCCAATTAAATTTACTTAATAACAACTGAGAGATAATATGCTAGTTTTGAACTTCTTCTTAGAGTTAATTTTCCACCACAAAATTAATACACAGTGATAGATTTTTAAAAATAGCATTTGAGTGTAGCCTAGAAATAAACTTCCTTTTCTTTTGTAACAGAAACTAGTTTTTGTCCCAATATTTTAAAGATTTCTTGTTCTCTTTACATGAGTAAATGGGGGGTTAAGTATATTCTTTGTGGATGAAAAATGTTCAAAAGCATTATTTAGCTTTTATACATATATTTCCCAATCTTTCCTAATTAAAATGATGTTTTGTTGTTGTTGTTCAAATGCTCAGTCTTACTACGCGTAGCATCATCAATAATATTTCTAATTCTAATCATTTCTAATCAATTCTAATCATTGGAAAGCTTATCAAGTAGAAAATAATGATGATATTTCTGCAAATGGGAACTAATACCAAAATATCTCATTTTTGCCTCTCATCTCTTTCCTCTTAGTATTTATTTATGACCTCTTTCAAATAGTGCTATCATGCTTTATGGCATGTACTATTCGCCACTCACCTAATTGCCATTCTTCCCCAGTTTTTTCTTTGTTAATCTAACCATAGATTTACTCAGAAATCAGGCAGCCACCTGCTTTAAAAAGGTGGGCTCCTCTTATTTCTAGCTATGGTGTGAATCTCAATTACTAATATCATGGTAATTCTACTCATCCCAATCCTGACTGATTTAGGGTGGATTTTATTATGAAATTTCAGAAAAGAACTGTGTGTAGGGAAGCTTCCAGGGTTTCTGGAAACCTCTTGGAAAGATCCACATACACTTTGCCACTTTGGGCATTCAGATGGTGGTTTGAGGGTGGGGGTGCTGAGAGCTACTCAGTTATTGCAACACCAAAGGGCTAAAGAGGACCTAAGTTGATAGGCTGAGGATGTTTGCACAGAGATATTAAAGAACTTGGTAGTTTGATGATTTCATTGAGCCACTAATTTAATGAATTCTGAAATCTCCTCCCTAAGGAATCCTGTTATATGTGGCCATGTACCTTATTGTCTAAATAATCTTGAGTTGGATGTGGTATTAATTAATACTGAAACAATTCTAATTGATAAATTTTAAATTTAGGACTCATGCATATATACTACCTATTTTCACTTTAGTTCAAGGATCTTTAGTCTGGAAATGAAATGTTGAATCCCTGCTCTCAGAGAGACCATTCTACTGAGTTAGGCACTATGTTTAAAATGTAAGAGGGTGAAAAATGTTGAATTAATTAGACTTTAAATTGAGGCACCATTTTGGAAGAGCTAAAATTATATATATATATTACATATTCTTATACATTCTTTGCCTTAGAAACACTTTAGACAAATCTACGATCAGTGTCAATATTATGCAAATTGTGAGATCTGTAATCTAGAAGTCTCACTAAACTTTCAGAGAATAACTAGGAAACTGCAAAACTTTTTGTTAGAACAAATGGCCTTTTTATTAATGCTCTAGTGCATAATTCTACCTCTGCTGAGTCATTTTAACAAGAAAGCACTTAAGTCTTTCACTAGTTGGCCAGTCAAATTAGCAGCAGGTCCTGGACAGTAAAGAATCAATCTGCAATGCAGGAGACCTGGGTTTGATTCCTGGGTCAGGAATATCCTTTGGAGAAAGAAATGGCAACTCACTCTGGTATCTTTGCCTGGAAAATCCCATGGACAGAGGAGCCTGGTGAGCTACAGTCCATGGGGTCGAAAAGAATCGAACACGACTGAGCAACTAACACTTTCACTTTAACCATGTAAAGTATAAACCACTACCATAAATCTATCTAGTACCTATGTGTGTACATGAACCCATATTTGCAACAAAGTCTTTCTATAATACTAGAGAAGATTGTGAGCTAAGATTTCAGAGAGCTGCATTGAAGAAAAAAAAAAAAAAAAAAGCTTATCATTGATTTAAATTTCTAGCCAGTGACAATTATTACATGAGACAGGTATATTTTAAAAATGCTCATCCAGATATTTTAAACGAATGACAAATAACTGAATTTTTAAAAAGTCCTTTAGATTTTAGTCTTACAATGTTCTGAAGTAATATAATACTGCCTCAACCTCAGCACCAGAATCAAGTCAGCTGAAATGAATGAAGAAGTAACATTTTAAATTCACATATTCATAGTTCATAAGATTCAATAGTATACAAATATTATATTTAGAATATCATTGGTAATATCTATACTTTCTTTTCTGTGAGTAACCAACATTTTGCATTAAAATAATTATTGTTAAAGACTTGAAATTTGAAATGCAGTTATTAACTCACTTATCTTCTCTTAGAATCATCTGAAATCTCCTGTAATTTATCTATGCAATTTCAATGTAGTTCACTTCAAAAAGCCTTTTACAAAATGAAATCCTTTTAGATTAAACTTTCCACAGCTGTTGCTTTCACAGTTTTAGCATATAGCATAACTTTGATTGAAAAAAGAGAGCCTCAAACTTTCATCCCTGTACTATGGGTTCAGTAAAAAGTTACCAGTAAGTCACTTATACTTTTCTATATAAATTGGAAAAAAAGGAAAGACAGTTGATATATTTAGACTCTTCTAAGAAAGTTGATTATTTCGGTATGCTAGTGGATCTGTTTGATTCAAAGTATAAGTTAAGAGTATATGCTATATACAACTTCCCTGCTTTTTTGCTCAATCCTTATTAATTTCATCCACTATAATTACTTAATGACAAATAATCATTGAAGACTATTGATCTTCCTATTTGAAGGACTGATGCTGAAGCTGAAGTTCCAATACTTGGCCACCTGATGAGAAGAACTGACTCACTAGAAAAGATGCTGTTGCCTTAGGTGAAGGAGAACTAGAGAGTTGTGTGCTGGCTTTTCCCATCGTTGGCTGAAAGTGACACACATCACTGTTTTCCATAGTCCACAGGCCAGAGAGCATCAAACGGTCAAGAGGAACAGATATGTGGCAGTGCAGATGGAATGTTTGGCAAATGCAACTCTGGATTCCATTGTAGGAATCTGACACTATCGATGCTTTTATAATAACAGCAACAACAAATTCTGCTAATACCCTGGAAAGGAGTAGGAATAGACAAGTTGAGGCCATAATAGGTGTAATTAATTATTACTTATTGAACTGAAACCTTTCTGATTTTTATTATTTTCTAAAGTAAGAAATAAGTTAAATTTTAGATTTGGTGAACAAAGAAATGTTAATAGATCAGATATTAAATATATGCTAATCTTCCACTTGTTCTCCCTTTCTTTTATTTTTTATTTATATTAAATTCATAGAACAAAATTCAAAGAAAAACTTAAGAAAAAATTTTAAAAGCATACATTTATATATTTAGAAACATACATTTTCTATATAGGTTTAGTAAATTATGACTTTTACATCTTCAATGTATCTTATGATTATAGATCTCATTCCAACTCTCTATAGGAGAGAAAATCAAGGAAGCTCATAGAGTTGAATGGGCACCATTACTCTTGAATTTAAACACACAACCAGCTCTATGCCTTTGGAATCCAAACCCTACACTCATATCTTACTTCTTTTATCTTAATATTTCTATGTTGTATATATCTCACCCACTAGACTGAGATTCACTTAGGGTCAAGAAAGAGCTTTTTGGCATACACTTGATCTACATTGTAATGGATTTATTACTTCTTTGATACAAGTGATATGACCAGGAATTCACAGACTTATACAATCCAAAGGTCAAATGAGGCACTGGGATATATTCACACTTATGTATATACACTGATGACATCAAGTCCAGTTTCAATAGTTTGAGAGATATCTGACATTTATTACTGTTTAACATTCATAGCACTATTATAAATCCCTAGGTTTCCAGTATAAATCACTGATGATAAAAAGAAGAGAAATATAAGGATGGGAGAGACCCTGTTATAGGCATGATGCTTGCATTATATTATCTAGTAGTCACAACCATATTGACAAATAAGTTAACTAACTCAGAGAGTAACTCTCCAAAGTTAGTGTTAAAGCTTATCTAATTCTAAACGCTGTGTATTTCCTCAATCCTACAATGACCTTCTGACAATGAAATATTTAGCAGTTTAGCAAATAAACATCTTCATGGAAACTGCAGTTCCTACATCTCTTCCTTTCCTCTTTTCTTGACATACTATTTACTTTCATATTGGATAAGGCTTTCATCCACATATCCCAACAGTAAGCCCATCAGCTGATTTACTTTGTTAAATAAGGTAATAGGGCATGTGGATTAATGTTAAAGTATTTTCCCTAGAATATGCTTCCACATTTTTCTTATTTGATTGAAAGCAATCAAGTATTGCTGTTCTCAGGGTAGGTGAACATGTTTTGGGGAATCTTTAAGTTTGTGAGAATGGTTATATATCTTACATGTGTATCAAAATATTATAAAATAGAGCATGGGCGGCTGCGACGGCACACAGAGTGTGGCCAAGAGGAGCTACCCCATGTCCGAGGTCAGGGGCAGAAGCCGGGAGGACCCCATGCTGGAGGGGCGGTGGCCGAGAGGAGCTACACTGCATCTGAGGACAGAGGTGGTGGCCGAGAGTGCCAGGCTGCAACAGTGCAGGAGCAGGGGCGGCAGCTGGGAGGACCAACCCCACATCCAAGGAGCGGTGGCTGCAGCGGCACCTGAGGGCCTAGAGGAGCTATTCCATGTTCAAGGTCAGGAGGGGCAGCAGTGAGGAGATACCCCTTGTCCAAGGGAAGGAACAGCAGCTGCGCTTTGCTGGAGCAGCCGTGAAGAGATACCCCACGTCCAAGGTAAGAAAAACCCAAGTAAGACGATAGGTGTTGCAAGAGGGCATCGGAGGGCAGACACACTGAAACCATAATCACAGAAAACTAGTCAATCTAATCACACTAAGACCACAGCCTTGTCTAACTCAATGAAACTAAGCCATGCCTGTGGGGAAACCTAAGATGGGCGGGTCATGGTGGAGAGGGCTGACAGAATGTGGTCCACTGAAGAAGGGAATGGCAAACCACTTCAGTATTCTTGCCTTGAGAACCCCATGAACAGTATGAAAAGGCAAAATGATAGGATACTGAAAGATTAACTCCCCCGGTCAGTAGGTGTCCAATATGCTACTGGAGATCAGTGAGAAATAACTCCAGAAAGAGTGAAGGGATGGAGCCAAAGTAAAAAGAATACCCAGCTGTGGATGTGACTGGTGATAGAAGCAAGGTCCGATGCTGTAAAGAGCAATATTGCATAGGAACCTGGAATGTCAGGTCCATGAATCAAGGCAAATTGGAAGTGGTCAAACAGGAGATGGAAAGAGTGAACGTCAACATCCTAGGAATCAGCAAACTAAAATGGACTGGAATAGGTGAATTTAACTCCGATGACCATTATATCTGCTACTGAGGGCAGGAATCCCTTAGAAGAAATGAAGTAGCCATCATGGTCAACAAGAGTCCGAAATGTGGTACTTGATTGCAATCTCAAAAACGAAAGCATGATCTCTGTTCATTTCCAAGGAAAACCATTCAATATCACAGTAATCCAAGTCTATGCCCCAGCCAGTAACACGGAGAAAGCTGAATGATTCTATGAAGCCCTACAAGATCTTTTAGAACTAACACCCAAAAAAGATGTCCTTTTCATTATAGGGGACTGGAATGCAAAAGTAGGAAGTCAAGAAACACCTGGAGTAACAGGCAAATTTGGCCTTGGAACGGAATGAAGCAGGGCAAAGACTAATAGAGTTTTGCCAAGAAAATGCACTGGTCATAGCAAACACCCTCTTCCAACAACACAAGAGAAGACTCTACACATGGACATCACCAGATGGTCAACATCAACATCAGACTGATTATATTCTTTGCAGCCAAAGATGGAGAAGCTGTATACAGTCAACAAAAACAAGACCGGGAGCTGACTGTGGCTCAAACCACGAACTCCTTATTGCCAAATTCAGACTTAAATTGAAGAAAGTAGGGAAAACCACTAGACCATTCAGGTATGACCTAAATCAAATCCCTTATGATTATACAGATAGATAGAGTGTCTGATGAACTATGGAATGAGGTTCATGACATTATACAGGAGACAGGAATCAAGACCATTCCCATAGAAAAGAAATGCAAAAAAGCAAAATGGCTGTCTGGGGAGGCCTTACAAATAGCTGTGAAAAGAAGAGAAGTGAAAAGCAAAGGAGAAAAGGAAAGATATAAACATCTGAATGCAGAGTTCCAAAGAATAGCAAAAAGAGATAAGAAAGCCTTCTTCAGCGATCAATGCAGAGAAATAGAGGAAAACAACAGAATGGGAAAGACTAGGGATCTCTTCAAGAAAATCAGAGATACCAAAGGAACATTTCATGCAAAGATGAGCTCGATAAAGGACAGAAATGGTATGGACCTAACAGAAGCAGAAGATATTAAGAAGAGATGGCAAGAATACACAGAAGAACTGTACAAAAAAGATCTTCACAACCCAGATAATCACGATGGTGTGATCACTGACCTAGAGCCAGACATCCTGGAATGTGAAGTCAAGTGGGCCTTAGAAAGCATCACTACAAATAAAGACAGTGGAGGTGATGGAATTCCAGTTGAGCTATTCCAAATCCTGAAAGATGATGCTGTGAAAGTGCTGCACTCAATATGCCAGCAAATTTGGAAAACTCAGCAGTGGCCACAGGACTAGAAAAGGTCAGTTTTCATTCCAATCCCAAAGAAAGGCAATGCCAAAGAATGCTCAAACTACCGCACAATTGCACTCATCTCACAGGCTAGTAAAGTAATGCTCAAAATTCTCCAAGCCAGGCTTCAGCAATATGTAAACCGTGAACTTCCAGATGTTCAAGCTGGTTGTAGAAAAGGCAGAGGAACCAGAGATCAAATTGCCAACATCCGCTGGATCATGGAAAAAGCAAGAGAGTTCCAAAAAAGCATCTATTTCTGCTTTATTGACTATGCCAAAGCCTTTGACTGTGTGGATCACAATAAACTGTGGAAAATTCTGAAAGAGATGGGAATACCAGACCACCTGACCTGCCTCTTGAGAAATCTGTATGCAGGTCAGGAAGCAACAGTTAGAACTGGACATGGAACAACAGACTGGTTCCAAATAGGAAAAGGAGTTCGTCAAGGCTGTATATTGTCACCCTGCTTATTTAACTTATATGCAGAGTACATCACGAGGAACTCTGGACTAAGAAACACAAGCTGGAATCAAGATTGCCAGGAGAAATATCAATAACCTCAGATATGCAGATGACACCACCCTTATGGCAGAAAGTGAAGAGGAACTCAAAAGTCTCTTGATGAAAGTGAAAGTGGAGAGTGAAAAAGTTGGCTTAAAGCTCAACATTCACAAAACGAAGATCATGGCATCCGGTCCCACCACTTCATGGGAAATAGATGGGGAAACAGTAGAAACAGTGTCAGACTTTGTTTTTCTGGGCTCCAAAATCACTACAGATGGCGACTGCAGCCATGAAATTAAAAGACGCTTACTCCTTGGAAGCAAAGTTATGACCAACCTAGATAGCATATTCAAAAGCAGAGACATTACTTTGCCAACAAAGCTACGTTTAGTCAAGGCTATGGTTTTTCCTGTGGTCATGTATGGATGTGAGAGTTGGACTGTGAAGAAGGCTGAGCACCAAAGAATTGATGCTTTTGAACTGTGGTGTTGGAGAAGACTCTTGAGAGTCCGTTGGACTGCAAGGAGATCCAACCAGTCCATTCTGAAGGAGATCAGCCCTGGGATTTCTTTGGAAGGAATGATGCTAAAGCTGAAACTCCAGTACTTTAGCCACCTCATGCAAAGAGTTGACTCATTGGCAAAGACCCTGATGCTGAGAGGGATTGGGGGCAGGTGGAGAAGGGGACAACAGAGGATGAGATGGCTGGATGGCATCACTGACTCGATTCATGTGAGCCTGAGTGAACTCCGGGAGTTGGTGATGGACAGGGAGGCCTGGCGTGCTGCGATTCATGGGGTCGCAAAGAGTCCGACACGACTGAGCGACTGATCTGTTCTGATCTGAATATACGATATATTAAGTGCAAACAATAGTATATGTGTATATGTATCTATCTAACTGTCCAAATATTAATCAAATCCTGTGTTAAAGTGTTTCATTATGAAAGTAAACTCTGTACTGCTGAGAAAAATAAACAGCTTAGCTGAATCAGACACTGGCGATACATAACCATCCCTAGAAGCAATGAGTGACAACAACGACAAAAAAGAATAGTGAGCCAGTGCTAGAGTTATTTGTGGAAATGTAAGGGTGTTAAGAGAGTTCCTTCCCATCTGACACTATCCAAATGACACTTCCCTTTCAATATGTCATAGCACTAACAAGAGTTTAAAGAAGTAAAATTTCTCTAAGCTTTTCAAGCTATAGTATATTAACATACAGATGAAATCTAATTGTTATTATTTACTCATTTCATATAAGGCAAACATACTGTTTTAATATACTGATCTATTATTAATTGATCAAAATTTGATAAAAATTAACATGTTAGTTTTATAGTTTGCATGTTACAATGACATCATTCCTAATTGAAACATTAAAATATGTTATATGAAAGTAACACTAAAACAAAGATTACTTCTATTGCACTGTTTTGTACATTCTAGGTTCACAGTAAAGTAGAAAAGAGGTAACACACATATGCTTCCCTATGTGATATTCGGTATCTTTCAAATATATTTGAAACAAAAAAGGGCATGAGGAATTTATATTAATTTTTTAAATAAATTAATGTTATAAAATGCTATACAAATGAGAACACCTCAAATAATATTATTTTATTTCTTTAAAAATTTCTTACCAAAAGTTAGTAGCTATAAACTTTAGTTTTCCTGCGCAAACCCATTTTAATGCATATGCTGTGCATGTTGTTGTATTTCATTTGATGTTATTATAATCCTGTTAATTGAATATATCCCCCATGAAAATATTTAAATGATTGATGAGATTAGTTCTCATCAATATTTTCTCTGGGACCTCACTGACATTTCTGCTTCGCATAACAGTGACTTTAAATGAACACAATTTTAGTAAAAATTCCTAATTTGAAAATTTATTCTCAAATGAATAAGTATTGTCCTAAAACCTTTCTTTCATTCTTATAAGAATTAATGGAATCTGTTTTATAAGAGGAACAGGAGATTATTTATAACAGTAAAAAACACAAGATGATAAATATGAATAATGTCAAAGATTAAAGACCAAAACCAATGTTAATTACCCATCCCCAAGTGATTATTAGAATTAAAAAATGAAATAAAAACTGAAAATTTCATTATATGACATTCTTATAGTATAAGTTGTATAGAACAACAGTATAAGAGTGCCTCCAAGTGGTATTTGTCAAAATTCCATATGAAAAATTAAAATACAAGATGTGAAATTTAAGCTGTAATAATAACAGACCCTAAAAAAAAAAAATCCCTCTTTACTTTCTGTGTACTTATGCTCTAATCTTCATGTTTAAGATTGTATTTATTATAAATCCATGTAATTAAATACTCTCAATCCCATTAAACTTCAGAAATACAGACTACTTTCAATACATTAATTATACTGTCTTGATATAGTGTTTTGATGGCTGACATGTAATTATTTCATTTCCATTAAATTTGTACAGTAGAATATGGGTTATTTTAGTTACACTATGCCTCTCTTTTCAGTACACTTAGAAATATCAACCATATTTACTAAACCTTAAAGGAGAAGAGGGACAAAAGATTTGTCTCCATTCACAGAATTGTAGATTTTCAGTATTATCTAATTCTTCCTATCTACTTTAAAATTAAATGTAGGAGTTTAAGCAGTTTATCCAAGGTCATCCAGGTTAGTGACTTAACTAATGGAATCTGTCTCCCCAGACTTATAATTCAGGACTCTTTCAAATGTATTTACTGCTGCTGCTGCTAAGTCACTTCAGTCGTGTCCAACTCTGTGCGACCCCATAGACAGCAGCCCACCAGGCTCCCCTGTCCCTGGGATTCTCCAGGCAAGAACCTGGAGTGGGTTGCCATTTCCTTCTCCAATGCATGAAAGTGAAAAGTGAAAGTGAAGTCGCTCAGTCGTGTCCGACTCTTCGCGACCCCATGGACTGTAGCCTATCAGGCTCCTCCATCCATCGGATTTTCCAGGCAAGAGTACTGGAGTGGGGTGCCATTGCCTTCTCCAATGTATTTACTATGACATCACAAATAGAGCTTTCCCACATAATTAGTACACAGTCTTTATAAAACTGAACCAACTCTAGAATACCAAATAAATTTCAGAAGTTACCTAATGCAAAAAGCGCTCAAGAACTGAGAGATAACCTATGGGTTCTAAACACACTTTCAAAAAATCAATGAATGTGTAATGTCATGGAATTATCCCAGTTATATGCCACAGAAATATTTAAATCAGCAAAGCAAAAAGGATTCTAGAAATGTAATAAATAGGGCAACTGAACTTATAACATAACTTAGAGATTAAATTTTGTTTGCTCTGGGGATTTTCTGGGCATGGTTAAAACACTATCCTCCCACTGCAGGGGACACAGGTTCAATCCACGGTCAGGGAACTAAGATCCCACAATGCTGCACAGTGCAGCCAAAACAAACAAACAAAAAAATTGTTTGCTCTGAAAGGTAGTCTTTATAGTGAAAGTTACTTTCAAACTGATTTTATTTGTAAATGATACTATTTCCCTCATTCTACTACTACTACTACTACTACTAAGTCGCTTCAGTCGTGTCCGACTCTGTGCAACCCCATGGACTGCAGCCCACCAGGCTTCTCCGTCCATGGGCTTCTCCAGGCAAGAACACTGGAGTGGGTTGTCATTTCCTTCTCCAATGCATGAAAGTGGAAAGTGAAAGTGAAGTCGCTCAGTCGTGTCCGACTCCCAGCGACCCCACGGACTGCAGCCTACCAGGCTCCTCCATCCATGGGATTTTCTGGGCAACAGTACTAGAGTGGGGTGCCATTGCCTTCTACCACTCTTTTAATGACATTTTTCTGAATATCATATTTTACTGTTTATTTACCCTTCTTCTGGAAAATATAAGTGATTCCAGTAAAGCATCTTTCTCTTTTCCCAAATGTGTCATACCAATGCTATTCTTTCCTAATTCTTATCCTTTTCTACCACTTAATTGGACTTTATGTTTCTTATTCTTTTTATCATGCCACTTCATCTAAAACTGTGAGTTAGTCAACATTGACAAAAAGATATAAAGTTCAATCTCTGAGGAGCTAAAATGTACTTATATCAAGAGTGTTAAATATAGAAAAGTGTAAGTAGATTTGGTAAATAGATATGTGGGTGTTTCTATACATAATATGCACTATTAACTTGTTAAGCTTTTACTGTAAAGCTGTAACATTTATGGAATTATTTTGCTGTGAAATTAGAATAAATTGTTCTAGTTTACTCTGACCTATCTTAAGACCCTCCCTGGTGGCTCAGGGGTAAAGAATCCTCCTGCCAAATGCAGGAGACCTGGGTTTGATCCCTGGGTCAGGAAGATCCCCCTGGAGAAGGAAATGGCAACCCACTCCAGTATTCTTGCCTGGAGAATTCCTGGACAGAGGAGCCTGGCAGGCTACAACTCAAGGGGTTGCAAAGAGTGGGACATGGCTGAGCAACTAACACTTTCACTTTTACTGACCTATCTTAAAACTGCCATTTAAAGATTGAGCCCATACTCTATTACCTATAGTTTCCATTAATTTCTTCAGGTATATCACATTTTGAAAATTATATGTGTACTAATGTTCTTACCAAGATTTTACCCATTCAAGGTAGTTTCAAATTTTGACTTTTTTACAATTTCTTTTAGTGGGGCTTTCCCTATCTGCCCATCTGAACTCATCTCAGAATTTAACTGGTACTCTATTTATTCCATCTCTGAGGCCATTAATGAAGTTTCAAATAAGACCAAGCTGACATTCATCTCTATGGCACCCAGAGAACGTGACACTATTTATATTCATGATTAATCCAAGTTCATTGGCCAGATTTTAAACATTATAACAATGCTTAATGCAAAGCCTATTTAAATTAGCTTCTGTGAATTAAATCTGTGACTGAAATTTATTGAGACATATCAAAGCTTGGTTTACTTAATACAAAAGTTCTTCTATATTTCTAAAGCTGTTAATCCTGCTTGTTCTTCCCATCATTAACTATTCATATGTTTGTTTTTCCCACAGTGAGTCCTTCAGATATTTTCCTTGTTATTTGCTCTGATTTTGTTAGTGATGAAAGATACATGTCAACTTTCATGAATACTTCAATACCTTTTAGTTTAGTAAAGATTATTTAAGTTTTCATATTTCATGCCAAATAAATCCATATGGTATGCATGTATCAGGACTAAACACATATAATTATAAAATCCAACTTAATATTTTGCCACATTTTTGATGACTTACTTCTAGAATTAGAAAAAGAGATAAATTGAAAATGAGTAAACCACATATTTTCTGGACTTTATGCTAATTAAATATAGCAATAGATAGAATCATTCTTAAAAGAAAAAAACTAAGACATTCATGTTAAATTGAACTATAAATATTTATTAAGTCTAATAATAATTATTTATGTATATTTATGCACTATTTATCTTTCAACCAGCTGACAATAATTTATACTACATGTAGGAAGAGATGTAAAATTACTTATATTTTATATTCACTCTGAAGGTGGATGGTTAGAAAAAATAATGTTGAAATAAAGATAATAAATAATATGTATTTGAAAATTTATGGTTATTAGAAACTACTAAACAATTACTATTTAGTGATTGCTTTACACATGTCCTAAAATCTGTGTGTATATATTATCTCTTTAAAAAAACTTAAAAGTATTTGAAGACCAAAATGCATGTTGTTGAAAACAATACAGCATTTTTCACTAAATAAATATTTTGTTATAAAAAAAGGGCAAAATTGACTTCATTTTCTAAACCTCACATCAGCAAACCAAGACTTAACTCCTCACCAAACTGCAGCTTCAGCCTCTTCCAAGTTGGTAACATTTAGCCAGTCAACCTTGAATTACCAGCAGAGACTCAAGTCTTCCTCTAAAGCAAAGTAACTTCCTGAAATAATATTTTCTTCTGCTCTGGTTTCTTTGTTCCAGCCCCTCTCTGTCTCTAAAATCATTTCTTTTTCTGCAGAACTTGGGAGCCCCTTTATATTTGCTAGATAGAATGCTGCCTGATCAGTGAATCATTGAACAAAGACAATTAGATCTTCAAATTTACTCCCCTGAATTTTGTTTTTTAACATTTTTCAAAGTGACTGATGTTAGTGAACTGCATTCCCCATGACAGTATGGTCTTTGTGTTAATCTGTTTTAAAATTATCAGAATATGTTTGTCAATTACTGAAACAGAATCTCTAAAATAGGACAGGTTACTAACTCCCCAGATCACTTGTGCACTCAATAGTGTTTGAGAATCATTTATAAGCAATAAATGAATGAATAATTGAATGGATGATGAAAAACAGAGCAACAGTATTTCTATTAAGCTAAGAGAGGATAATTTCATAGAACTCAAGTTGATTATCAGCATTAATAAAATTTGATGACAATAGAATTACTCAATTTATCTGATTGTTCTGTCTGTGTTGACTGAATATGACATATATTGTTGCTGTTTAATGACATAATCAAAATGTCAAATTATAAATGATATGTCTTAAAGACAGTGAAAGCTAGAAATAATCAAAACATATTTTATATTTATGCCAAAGAGATATCTACATTGGTAAAATTGATGTCAATTATTGATTTGGAAAACTAAGTCAAAACACAGTCACAAAAGATGTATCTTAATTCTTAGGCAAATTGTCTTTAGATTCCAAAATTAATATTCTAAACTAGAAGTTAACTAATTTCTTCCATTTCCCAATAAGTTAAAAGTAAAGAGTAAATTTGTAAATATTTTGAAAATCTGGCATTATCTCAGTCAACAATGTGTATTTGAAGACATATTTATGTTTAAATTCTTACCATAGGATAGTTTGTGGAGTACCCAAGCCACAGTATTTTCATTTGTATTCTCTAAAACGCATAATGAAAAGGGGGTGATAATAACACAGGCTCTAAAACCTGAGAGGCTTTGTGAATGATTGTTATTATTTTAAATCTTTGTAACTTAAAGCAATCACAATGATAGGAATTTAAAAGTACTACATTTAAGAGCCTGGTATCAGAGAGCAACTGGGATTCTTTCCTAATGTCACTAAACACATTACTCTCCTGTGTGGGCCAGATTCAGTAAGTACACAGCTTCTTATTTGATTCAGTAAAAATTTGGCTTCATGATTTTGTCCCAGCAGAAACGTTATACTGAAAAGAAGCACATGTCAGGGAAATCTCTATACAACCCATGAATTGTAACCTCTGGAGTGAATACCTAAACAGAAGAAAAGTGGTTTTGATTAGAGAGTCATGGGGAAAAAGGTTGCTTTTGCACTGAGGCAGATAGCTTAACTAATGTTTTGATTATTAAATAGTAGGTGACCAAAAATTTTTAAATGGACTGTTTTCACATTTCTAAGATGCTAAAATTAAATCACACAACTTTGCTGTCCATCTTAAATATTATTGTTAATATATAAATCGAATAAAAATAACTGATGTTAATGAATTTTCAATTACCTCTGCTCATGATGCCTCAAACATGGTTCATGGAAGTCAAATTAATAACATTTTACAGAAATTATTGTTTCAGTAATGTGCTAAGTAACTACAATGTATAATCACATGATGATAGGCATTTTCAAATATTGAAAATATACCAAGAACAGCCTTAACCATATTTTCAAGGATTGTACCATCTTATCCAATTTTATATTGTGTGTGTGCTCAGTCTGTCTGATTCTGTGATGTCATGGACTGTGGTACTCCATGGAATTTTCCAGGCAAGAATACTCGAGTGGCTCATCACTTCCTACTCTAGGAGATCTTCCTGAAACAAGGATAGAACCTGCATCTCTTGCATTGGCAGGCAGATTCTTTACCAACTGTGCCACCTGGGAAGCCCAAGTTTATACTAATACTTGAAAAAACTAGAAGACAATATAAGAAAACATATACATAAAAATTCTATAGGAATTTAACGACTATAACCTGGAAAAAATTTCATAAGGAAATGAGACTTTTTAAAATTAGTTCTAAGGTTGTTTGTGAAAATGAGGGCCACATAAACATTTTAAGTTTAGTCTTCTGATTTTGCACTTATATTCAGAAGATTACTTCAGAAATTTACAATCTGAAGAACTATTTGACTTTGAGGCTCTTAAATTAAGCATTACAAAGTATAAAAATATTATACAGATTAACAAAGAAAAAATAATTATTCAAGTTCAGACCCCAAAATGAGAAAAAAGTAAACTCCCACATTTAAGTGCAAGAACAAAAGTGGCAATATAATAGAAATGAAACTTATAATTCTAATACCCAAGTATGACACTTCAGATCAAATTCCAATTACTGCAAAAATCCAGCACTCTAAAGACATAAAAAGAAAAGGATGAATAAAACAGAAGATAGAAATTTTAAATAGTAATAAAAAATTTCTAAAAGCAAATCTAAATGGCATACTTTTCAGTATGAAAAGAGGCAAACATGTAGTGACAAGTAAGAAAATATCTCTGGCAATAAAATACTAAGGGAAGGCTCCACTGTTGTTAATGAAATGCTATATTCACAGATTAATTATCTAATAAAGATAAATAAAGCTATTTGTGACCGAAAAAATGTGATTTTATTTTAAATTTTGAGAGAATAACTTTGTGTCTATGCAGAAAGAACCATTTTTGACTGGGTAGCGTATCTCCAAGATATGGCAAAACAATTTAGCTGCAAAAAATACAATTTTGACATCACTAAATTTGGCAGAATTTATTCTATTTAGCCTTCATTTTCATTTTAAAGCTGTTAGAAACTCTCTTCTATTTAGTCTTAAACCATTAAATTAAGATAATGAACTCTTCACTGGAAAATGTAATATTTATTTGTTACCTTCCTTTCAAACCATAAAGTTAAAACTCTTTTAATGAGAAGTTCTCAAAACATCAAGGTCAGAAAAGAAATTCCTTCAGGATACATAGCATAACCACTGTTTTATAGTACATGAAGTAAAAAAATAAACAATCATGCTTTAAATTATCTGGTTTTATAATGGAATCAAAAAGCAAGAGATTTTTAATGGTATTAATTTAGTCATTAGTGAACTCATATAACAACGTATATATTTATCAATAGTAATCATGCCTGTGCTCTGCAAATAAAAACAGCCTCAAAATTCTAGTCAAGAAAGAGCTAGTCTTTTAGAGCAGAAAACATACTTTCAAGAGCTTTCAAGAGCTATGACAGTGGAGTTGCCACAGTTCAATTATTTATAGTCATTCTCAGGACTGGGAAACACATCAATATCATAAACTATTTTTTAACAGACAGTATCAACCATTTACATATACACAGCAGAGATGATTTTAGCAAAGACCAGCTAATTGCTTGTCTTCTATAAATTAGCAACTAGGAAGCAGTTTTCACTCCTCATGACATCTATTTATGTACAGTTTTCTGCTTCATTTCCCAGGTCATCTTGTTCTATGTCTCTCTAAATTGATTATTTCCTAAGCATACTAACCTCATATTTAAACACTTGAATAGTCTTAAATATTTTAGTGTAAATTCAACACAACACACATTTACTGAAAAAATATTATTATAAAGAAATATTTTGGATAATGTGGGAACTTCAAGGATTAACCATAAAAGTTCTTTGCTTTCAATGATATAGGATGGGGGACATAAACATATGCAACAAAATTCAATTTGGTATTGATCATCAATGTGTTTTCAATTGTGCACTTCCCTCGTAGTTCAATTGGTAAACTGACATAGTTCAGTTGCCTTCAATGCAGGAGACCCTGGTTCGACTCCTGGGTCGGGAAGATCACCTGGAGAAGGGAAAGGCTACCCACTGCAGTATTCTGGCCTGGAGAATCCCATAGACTATACGGTCCATGGGGTCTAAAAGAGTCAGACACAAGTGGGCAACTTTCATTTCAACACAGAAGTAGCTATGGAACCTCAGAGAAAATTGTTTTGAACGTACTGGGTAGAAAATGCAACAATCCTGGCATCTATGGCATCTGAGATGGCACTTAATGGAAGTAAAGAATTGGAGCTGATTGACACAAAGGATTCAGATAGGACATATGAAGAAAAGAGAAAGAAATTTAGAACATATTTTTAAAGATGTGGAGATAGAAGGTGGCATTTATCTTTTGAGGTAGAAAGGAGGAGTCTGAATTATATTTTAGAGCAAGTTCTATTAGCCATTGTATATTGTTCTCCTGTAGGGCTGACAGGACTCAATGACTTACTCCTTATTCTGAAATACTGCTGACATCTGCACTGCACTGCTCTGACTCTTTCATATATAAACTCCCATTCAGAAAGCTGATTTTCAAGTTGAGCAAATTCGGTTAGGTTTTCTTTCATCATATATATTTTTATTTTAGCTAAGATTCAGAATTGTCTTTGGCTAGATCAAACAAAGGGAAAATTACAAACCTTGAGTCAATTTCAATTAGTTTAGCTTCTCAAAATACCCATTTCTTTTTTCTTTTCAATGCAACTTAAATTTTTTTTTTCTTCTATTACTAGCAGTTTTCATATATCCATAGGCTATCTAGATCAAAATATTCGCATTTAGCAATGAAAAGTTGATGAAATGCTCATTCAAAAATTAAAGATGTTTTACTTTTTAGAATCCAATGTCTACCAAATCTTAAAAAGAATTCATCTGTAAGGTTATAATTAAACTTTCTAAAGTCATAAGACATTTGCTAATTGCTCATGAACTAACTTAAACATTTCAAAGTCCTACCATATAAAATTTGTAATGAATAATTTTTTAACTTCATATGGTTTAGCTGTATAGCATTGAACACCCCCAAAATACACTGGATAAAATTCTAAGTGCTCAGAAAAACAGAAAGGGTGAATGAATAGGTGGGTGCATGGGCAGTGAAACCTTTCCTCTAAAAAGCAACTCCTTCACTGCCCATCTGCTCTGCAGAAATCACTTGGAATATCCAAGATGGACCGTTTTGTTTATAGCTTACAAGGGCACTTAGTGTCCATTTCAGTCTCTAACTTCAATGCAGAAAACTTGGTATTAAATATACAAGTAG
The DNA here is from genome assembly GCF_055505025.1 of Bos grunniens. Classification (NCBI taxonomy): domain Eukaryota; kingdom Metazoa; phylum Chordata; class Mammalia; order Artiodactyla; family Bovidae; genus Bos; species Bos grunniens. The sequence continues at coordinate 82,733,815 of NC_141166.1, forward strand.
CCAGTCCTATGATTGAATAGATTGCTTTATTTCTCTTATCTTCAGTTTTCTAATCTGTGAGTGAGTGAGTGATAGTCACTCAGTCATGTCTAACTCTTTGTGAATCCATGGATTATAGAGTTCATGTAATTCTCCAGGCCAGAACGTTGGAGTGGGTAGCTTTTCCCTTCTCTAGGGGATCTCCCCAACCCAGGGATGGAACCCAGGTCTGTTGCATTGCAGGCATATTCTTTACCAGCTGAGCCACAAGTTCAGTTCAGTCACTCAGCCGTGTCCGACTTTTTGCGACCCCATGAACCAGAGCACATCAGGCCTCCTTGTCCATCACCAACTCCCAGAGTCCACATTAACCCATGTCCATTGAGTCAGTGATGCCAACCAACTATCCCATCCTCTATCCCCTTATCCTCCTGCCCTCAATCTTTCCCAGCATCAGGGTCTTTTCAAATGAGTCAGCTCTTCACATCAGGTAGCCAAAGTATTGGAGTTTCAGCTTCAACATCAGTCCTTCCAATGAACACCCAGGACCGATCTCTTTTAGGATGGACTGGTTGGATCTCCTTGTAGTCCACAGGACTTTCAAGAATCTTTTCCAACACCACAGTTCAAAAGCACCAATTCTTTGGGGCTCAGCTTTCTTAATAGTCCAGCTCTCACATCCATACATGACCACTGGAAAAACCATAGCCTTGACTAGACAGACATTTGTTGACAAAGTAATGTCTCTGCTTTTTAATATGCTGTCTAGGTTGGTCATAACTTTCCTTCCAAGGAGCAAGCATCTTTTAATTTCATGGCTGCAATCACCATCTGCAGTGATTTTGGAGCCCCCCAAAATAAAGTCAGCCACTGTTTCCACTGTTTCCCCATCTATTTCCCATGAAGTGATGGGACCGGATGCTATGATCTTCGTTTTCTGAATGTTGAGCTTTAAGCCAACTTTTTTGCTCTCCACTTTCACTTTCATCAAGAGGTTTTTTAGTTCCTCTTCACTTTCTGCCATAAGGGTGGTGTCATCTGCATATCTGAGGTTATTGATATTTCTCCCGGCAATCTTGATTCCAGCTTGTGCTTCTTCTAGTCCAGCGTTTCTCATGATGTACTTTGCATATAAGTTAAATAAGCCACACGGGAAGCCCTCTAATCTGTAAAGTGGGAATCAATAACGAACACCGCAGTCCATGCTTGAAAATATCAGCTCTCTCTCCAACCCACTCTACTTCTGCAATACCCATCAAAAAAACAACTATGCATAGGTTCTAAACACATATTTTCAAAAATAATATCCATATAATTAGGATAATTAGGCTATGCAGGATGTATAAGAAAGGGTCCAAGAAAATATAGTGAAATCATATCTATCTTTGAGATAATAAACAGCAAACAGTGGTTCTCAAACTTTAATGTGAATGAGAACCATCTGAGGATATTATTTTGACTCAGTAATTCTAGGAGGTCTTAAGATTCTACAGTCTTAACAAGCCACTAACAAAATATGCAAATACTGCTCGTCTGCCGATACTATGAGCAGAAAGAAATAATGAGAAGACACCCAGAAAGCCCTCAGGTCTCCCAGTAAGGCATGGTGACAGAGAAAGAATTTTAAGGTATGGGTCCAAGTAAACAGATGGCCCAGGATCTCACATGACACTTCCCTGCCCTGTATGGCAATATTCATCACCAAAAGCTGTTTATCAACAGAAAAACTGAACTTTGACTCTAGACATAACCTTTATGTTGATTCTTATAGGCAGTCTAGCTGAATATCTAAAAACACCCAAGCCCAAAGAAGAGACAGGAAATTGAAATATAGAGAAGGAAGATATTAAAAAACATGAACCAAAAAAGTGGCTATCTATTTTCTGGAGAAAGTATGGTGGAAAGATAAAATTGGGAAGGTAATTGCTTTGGTCATCCAAAGATAATATTAAAAATAGTTGTTTCTTTGATCTCCAAAATGGCTTTTTTGTACTGCTCAGCTATATTTCTTTCAAAATTTTCCAAACATAGCTCATTTGCTTCAAATAATTTTTTTTCTTTTCCTTGGTTTATAGTTACTATTCTGTTTTGATATACCATGAGAGTACAAAGTCTATTAAACACCAAGCAGTGGATGGAGTTGGGCAAGTTAAATTTTGGGAGCTTCAGTTTTCTCCATGTAAATTCCTAAGTCCTTATCTTAGTTCAACACTGAGTTAAAGATAGGATGATGGTAAATTCAGGACCAAAATCCAGGTTTTTAATTCCTACTTCACTTGTCTCTCCACATTATCATATCATTTTTTATTTATGGTATTAAGTTGTAATATAAAACTGAAGACTCTGAAGTTAAAAAAAAATAGTTCAAGTTTTGATTTATATAGCCTTGGAAAATTATTTAATTTTTTTGATCCTCAGTTATCTCATCTATAAAATAAGGATAACTGTCATATCAGTTCCCAGAGATGGTTTGAAGATGATATGACAATGTTTGCCTACCCATCAGTTACTATGCAGCCACCTCATAAAAACAAGAATTATTGTTAAGAAATTTTGCTGGTTTGTTCAAATAATCCATTGGGGATCATAAATTAGTATTTTATAATGCTATCTTAATACATTTTACTACTCATATTTCAAAATGAACCTGTCATTAATGAATTTTTATTCCAGATGAACCATTTGCCCATAATTATTTTATAAAACAAAATAGTGTGTATAACTGACTAGTCAATAATTATAATAACCTTTTATGTCAAATGCATTTTTAAGGGTTTAATATATTTTTAAAAACATGGTATTACCCCTTTCTCTCTTACTTGGAAGAGTTCTGTCAGCACACTGTTCTTAGGCAACCTTCTTCCTAGGGTCATGGTGTTTCAAACTAAAAATTTGTCTCAACAATCCACAGGCCAACAGTGAGGTTAATCATTTTTATCTGATATTTTGAAACATCAATTTCACTTCTTAAAGTTCTCATTTAGTATTAGACAAGGATAGAATGAATAGGGTTTGACACAGCATTTTAATTTTTGAATCACCACTAGATTCAAACTTCTCTTTCAAATAAACAATTTCAACAATTACATTATATTTCCTAACCTTTAACTGCAATTTAATTCAACAAAGAACTGGATTCTGACATCTTTGAAACATCTTGCCAATATCATGTGCAGGACTGTTTTTTCTAAGTGAAGGGAAAAAAACACAATGATAATAGGATCCCAGGAGCCTGTGAATACTAGACTAAAGAGAGACGAGCCAAAAGGAGCTATGTAGATGACAAATAAATTGGCACTTATTTTCACTTTTTCATGGAAATGTAACAGAAAGAAAGAAAAGTTTATGAAGAATCCTCCACTCAAGGAAATATAAAGGCTGAGCTATTTATAGCTTTTTGATAGCTATTTATTTTAATCCAGTGAGATGGAAACAACCTTTCTCAATGCCTTACTTCTCCTCCCTCTCTCAACCACCAAAGACAATGAAGGTTTTTAAAAATAACTCTTTGATTAAAAATGATTTTAAATAAAATTTGCTAACCTATAATCATAAAGATAGCATTTCCCATAGACCGTAATTAATGGATAATTTTTAAGATCTTTTGATGAGTTTCTCTGAAACAATAAAAGTAAAGAAAAGAAATTCAACAATTACTGTATACCTGTCATTTTCTTTCACATAAGTCTACAAAATATTCATTATCAACATAGAGCAAAAGAAAAAAATTGGACAAGACAGGTTATAAAACTTGACAAATATTAAATGACCAGTAATTTGAAGAAGCTTGGATTCTCCAAAAATAATGCTTTGATGGTAAGGTCTCATTTCTTTTTAATAGCAGATAGGTCATTAAATTTGTGATGCCACAAAATCTTTAATCTTTCTGGACTATGATATATGCTTCTCTAAAATAAAGCTGTTTGAGTAGAAGCTCTCATTCTGTTTTGTAACTCTATGATATCATGAGTCTAGCTGGGCATACATTGATAAAGTAATTGGCCAAGAATATAGGGCCCTGCCATAATCTCCAAAGCTTGCCATAAATGACCTGAAAAAAGAAAATCCAAATATAATAACAGCTCTATTATAATTCACTCAATAGTGTTTCTTTTGCCTGGAGAGTTAACATACCACGCTGAATGCCTCGTCTAATATCAGACAGTAAATGAAGCATTTGGGAGATGGAGATCAATGACATCCCTAAATGCACATCAATTGTAGTATAATTAACTAAAACCTAAAACCAGGAAGTTCAAAAATTGAAATGCTCTCCTGTGCACTTTTATATCACCAATCATTGTTGTACATTAATGTACAGGATGTGCTTGTGATTGAGGATAGCAGCCTTGACAATTTAATGAAGAAAAGATAAAACACAGTAATACTATAGAGCAAAGCTGGTATCCTATTTATTAACAAATGCATTAAGAATCTTCTATCATTACATTACACATCAATAATGGTATGAAATGAAAAGAAACAAGTGCCAAATAGGTTCTTTGATATAACAAAAGTGTTGGAAATTTCAGCCGTATACTAAAGTTAAAAAGAAAAAAAAATAAAAAGTAAAAATCCTACTGTCCTATGATCTAATTGTATAGTGATATTAATAGGAATGGTTCTACAGTTCTTAATCAAATAAAAATTTCATTGAAATAAAGGATGTGTCTTAGAAGTACCTCATAAGTTCCACCAGACTACACAAATAATATGTAACATATTTTAACTCTTAAGGACACATACATAGAAAATAATATGGCTCTTGAAATCACAAGGCTCTACAACATGGCAAGTAACATAGCCTAACAATCAGAAAACAATCAAGACAAACAATAAAATTTATATAATTTGAGTATATGTAGTTTCTTCAATTAGGCTTTTGGGAAAAAACAAAGCAGAAAATTCTGGATTAAATTTCAGAGATTACAAGGTAATTTTCTAACAGCATTCTATAAAATCAACAGATAGGAGAGAAGATATAGTTTTCTTTAACTTCAAATTGTCTATATTGTCATTATTAAATTTTAAAAATAATTTATTAGAAATCATTTTGCTTTGTTATGAAAGTAAGTGTGAAGGTCACTCATCACTCAGTTGTATCTGACTCTTTGCAACCTCATGGACTATATGGTCCATGGAATTCTCCAGGCCAGAATACTGAAGTGGGTAGTCTTCCCCTTTCCAGGGGATCTTCCCAACCCAGGGTCTAACCCAGTTCTCCAGCATTGCAGACAGATTCTTTAACAGCTGAGCCACAAGGGAAGCCATTGCTTTGTTCAAAAGTATTCAATTTTATGTTTGAAATCATAGTTATGACAATGATCCATATGTAGAACTAGGTGGTAAGAATAATAAAAACATTAAATTTGTCTTTAAGAAATTACAGAAAATGTATGATTTACTTTGTATGTTAGTATTAAAATGAGTAGAATCATTTTTGAAGTAATTGTTCCAGTAAATTTCGTATCAACTCAGAAATACAACAAATGTTCCAAATCTTTTCATTTTACTTTACAACTTTAACTGAGAATCACAGAGAGATAAAACTTCTGCTTTTCTTCATTTTGTTTTCAATAATTCACAAATCATTCTGATATACTTCATTCAAAAACTTAGACCAACATAGAATTTTTGAGAGAATGTGTTTAATTTCAGTGAAGATGTAATAGAACAGGTGTGTAGTAAAAGAATCTTCTACTTTCTGGCTTACATAATGCTGGGCAAGTTGCTTGAACTTTCAGAGACTCTATTATTTTTTCTTCCAGAGGAAATAAAATAGCTACTGAAATCAAAGGTTGTAAGGATTGTACAAATACATAGTTGGCAGCAATACCTTGAGATCTGTAATGATATATTAATGATAGTAATTAATATTAAGGAAAATATTTTTCCCATTTTATGGATTGATAGTAGGCATATACTTCTTCACTCTAAGAATTTTTTTTCCTAATACTGCTCAAGGAGCACAACTCCCAGACTCTTTCTGCTCCCTGTATTCACTCTTCTGCAGATAGAAAGTAGATTATCCAGTAGTTAAACGGGGGGAAAGACACTGATGCTGGGGAAGATTGAAGGCAAAAGGAGAAGAGGCGGGCAAAGGATGATGCAGTTCAATAGCACCACTGACTCAGTGTACATGAATTTGAGCAAACTCTGGGGGTAGTGAAGGACAGGAAAGCCTGGCATGTTGCAGTCCATGAGGTCACAAAGAGTCGGACACAACTTAGGGACTGAAAACAACAACAAAAACTGGGGAAAACTAACTAGAAATGGCTATCCCAGCACTACTTGCTTTCCTCCTCTTGCTGGCAGACAATGGATTCTTGCTCCTCTGTGATTTGAGATTTTAGATGGGTTATTAGAAGGATTGTTGTGCACATGGAGTTCTGCCTGGAAGAATCTGCACGGTTCTGGAATTCATTTAAAAGACTGCTTTGGCTCACATATTATGACATTTCCGACAAATTTGACGTTATCAACTATAAGGTGAAAATCTGGCATCCATATTAATAATTTAAAATATAAATCACCTTCTTCAAATGCAGGTAGAATCTATCCACATGGACTCGGAAAAGAATAGACCATACACTCTGAAGGTAATTTGTAATAAAAATCACAAAATGTATAAAAAGCAGGATCCTGGAATTGGTTGAGGCATCTCTTAGTAACCATTTCTAAGTTTAACACTTATATGCAGTGTATGTCCTGGCAGAATTGTTACAAAACTAATTCATATTTAAAGTGATCTTTCATTTTGCACACAGATATAAACACTTTTAGGGCCCTCTATTCAAAAAACTAAGAAAATACTGTAGCATGTTCTGAGCATTCTTGTACTGTTATTTGTGTTCCAAAACAACAGAAATATAGTGTTTTCCATGAATGTGTATTTAGAATTTAAAGCCACACAACTTAGATTATTTAGAAGCTACTCTTTAAAAGGTAAAACAAAAAGATCAAATTTAAAGTATTTAACTAAGTATAGCCAAAATATTATCATTTAACATCCAATCAATATGAAATATTGATTCGATTTTTATATGAATTCATCTATAGTGGCTCAGACCACAAACTCCTTATTGCCAAATTCAGACTTCAATTGAAGAAAGTAGGGAAAACCACTAGACCATTCAGGTATGACCTAAATCAAATCCCTTATGATTATACAGTGGAAGTGAGAAATAGATTTAAGGGACTAGATCTGATAGACAGAGTGCCTGATGAACTATGGAATGAGGTTCGTGACATTGTATGGGAGACAGGGATCAAGATCATCCCCATGGAAAAGAAATGCAAAAAAGCAAAATGGCTGTCTGGGGAGGCCTTACAAATAGCTGTGAAAAGAAGAGAAGCGAAAAGCAAAGGAGAAAAGGAAAGATATAAACATCTGAATGCAGAGTTCCAAAGAATAGCAAGAAGAGATAAGAAAGCCTTCCTCAGCAATCAATGCAAATAAATAGAGGAAAACAACAGAATGGGAAAGACTAGAGATCTCTTCAAGAAAATCAGAGATACCAAAGGAACATTTCATGCAAAGATGGGCTCGATAAAGGACAGAAATGGTATGGACCTAACAGAAGCAGAAGATATTAAGAAGAGATGGCAAGAATACACAGAAGAACTGTACAAAAAAGATCTTCACAACCCAGATAATCACGATGGTGTGATCACTGGCCTAGAGCCAGACATCCTGGAACGTGAAGTCAAGTGGGCCTTAGAAAGCATCACTACGAAGAAAGCTAGTGGAGGTGATGGAATTCCAGTTGAGCTATTCCAGATCCTGAAAGATGATGCTGTGAAAGTGCTGCACTCAATATGCCAGCAAATTTGGAAAACTCAGCAGTGGCCACAGGACTAGAAAAGGTCAGTTTTCATTCCAATCCCAAAGAAAGGCAATGCCAAAGAATGCTCAAACTATTGCACAATTGCACTCATCTCACATGCTGGTAAAGTAATGCTCAAAATTCTCCAAGCCAGGCTTCAGCAATATGTGAACCATGAACTTCCTGATGTTCAAGCTGGTTGTAGAAAAGGCAGAGGAACCAGAGATCAAATTGCCAACATCCGCTGGATCATGGAAAAAGCAAGAGAGTTCCAAAAAAGCATCTATTTCTGCTTTATTGACTATGCCAAAGCCTTTGACTGTGTGGATCACAATAAACTGTGGAAAATTCTGAAAGAGATGAGAATACCAGACCACCTGACCTGCCTCTTGAGAAATCTGTATGCAGGTCAGGAAGCAACAGTTAGAACTGGACATGGAACAACAGACTGGTTCCAAATAGGAAAAGGAGTTCGTCAAGGCTGTATATTGTCACCCTGCTTGTTTAACTTATATGCAGAGTACATCATGAGAAACGCTGGGCTGGAAGAAGCATAAGCTGGAATTAAGATTGCCGGGAGAAATATCAATAACCTCAGATATGCAGATGACACCACCCTTATGGCAGAAAGTGAAGAGGAACTCAAAAGCCTCTTGATGAAAGTGAAAGTGGAGAGTGAAAAAGTTGGCTTAAAACTCAACATTCAAAAAATGAAGATCATAGCATCCAGTCCCATCACTTCATGGGAAATAGATGGGGAAACAGTGTCAGACTTTATTTTTGTGGGCTCCAAAATTACTGCAGATGGTGACTGCAGCCATGAAATTAAAAGATACTTACTCCTTGGAAGGAAAGTTATGACTAACCTAGATAGCATATTGAAAAGCAAAGACATTACTTTGCCAACAAAGTTCCGTCTAGTCAAGGCTATGGTTTTTCCAGTGGTCATGTATGGATGTGAGAGTTGGACTGTGAAGAAGGCTGAGCGCCAAAGAATTGATGCTTTTGAACTGTGGTGTTGGAGAAGACTCTTGAGAGTCCCTTGGACTGCAAGGAGATCCAACCAGTCCACTTTGAAGGAGATCAGCCCTGGGATTTCTTTGGAAGGAATGATGCTAAAGCTGAAACTCCAGTACTTTGGCCACCTCAAGAGAAGAGTTGACTCATTGGAAAAGACTCTGATGCTGGGAGGGATTGGGGGCAAGAGGAGAATGGGACGACAGAGGATGAGATGGCTGGATGGCATCACTGACTTGATGGATGTGAGCCTGAGTGAATTCCAGGAGTTGGTGATGGACAGGGAGGCCTGGCGTGCTGCGATTCATGGGATCACAAAGAGTTGGACACAACTGAGCGACTGGTCTGATCTGATCTGATAGTCTAGTATATATTTTACATTCATCTCAGTTTGGACTAATGACGTTTCAAATGTTCAATAGTCACATGTGTTTAGTGGATATTGTATTTGATAAATGTGCAGCTGTAGACCATCAACAGAATACTATGTCAAGACATGTCTCTCTCTCTCTCTCACACACACATTCATGTATATTAAAGTAAAACCTTCATTAACCTTAATAAGTGAGAAGTGGAAAAATCCAAATGAATCCTTTTGATTGTTTTATATTCATGATAGTATTTTTTTTTACTATGTATATCAGCCTTCTTTTTTTTTTTCTCAATTAGGCATCATTTAGCAAAAAGGAAATTATATTTTTTAAGCAAGTGAGATAATGAATGGATTTTTCTTTTCATAAAAGAGAAAGAACAGATACATGTAGACTAATTTCACTTACCTTACAATCCTAGCCCATATAAATTAAATATGTATTTTCCTCAAATTTCCTGCAATACAACTAGTCACTCAATGTCAGTGTCCTAAAGCAACTCACAGAGAGTTAGCATAGTGAGGAATTGTGTGTTAAGTTGTTCTGATTCATATCTTGAGGTTTATTATTGTATTGACTGATTCACTCAACTTTGTTTCACAAAATTTTTAATTTTCTTAAAGCAAATGTATGTAGAAAATAAAGCTACAAATATATCAGACTTAAGGACACTACAGATCAAGTCAAGGCTGGGGATCCTTAGAATATAGGTGTTTTTGTTACAGTGTTCCACAATTACTCATGCAGAGTACAAAATTTCGCTCTCTTTTTGGCAGCTCATGCAAAATAGAGACTTTGATCACTTACACAATATTTGCTAAAGAAAAATGTTCCAGTCTCTCAGAGCATACAAAAATTTTCCTCCAACCTGAATCTGAAATTAAGCTTAAAACTCAATTTCTCTGATGTTTTCTTTAATTTTTTACCACTCTTATTCCTAAGCACCTCTTCCAAGAGGACTGAAAAGGCAGAGGTGAACACCTGCCAAAGCCTTCCCTTGCTTTGTCTAGGTCCAAGCTGCTCTTGCCACATAGCCATAAAAACAGAGAAATACCCCAACTGCAGTACCTTTTTTAGTGCATGCTCAAGCACATACATACATAAACACACATTTCTGGATCTCTAAGCATGTATAAATAATCATGTCATTTTCTAATTCAAACTTTTCCCTAGCTCTCACTACTGTGATCCAAATTCAAAAATAAATAAATACTCTTAAAACTAAATTTAAATGCTAAAGTCTATCTTCTGGGAATAAATCTCAAAATAAATGTTAGAAGCTGTGAAACTTGATGTATGTTATCATTGCAATTATGTTAAAAATAAAGGTATACATATAAAAGTACTAAAAGAAGCCAAATGTGTTAACAACAGTTGGTTTCTCTGAATTATGGAATATGGCTGTCGTTTCCTCGTTTATTTTGGAGTTTAAATTTAATTATTTAATAAGTGCTTGTTACTTTTAAAAACACAAAATTACTTCATAAAATGAAACAGACGTGACTATACAGCCTCAAATACACAGAAAAAAAAAAGCAATTTTGGAACTTTTAAATATACAGAAGCCTTCAAAGGATTAGGTAACAGTTGACTGAGTTTTTTTAAATACATTAGAGATGAACACTATAGTGAATCAGAAACTGTAAAAGCAAACACACCCTAAATACAGGCTGATGCTAAAATTTAAAATTGCTACAGAGAAAGTTAGGCATGAGCAACAAGGATGGCCTAGCCAAAATGGATGCAAGATGTTCCCTAAATTCCATGCCACACACGCCCAGGGGAGCTCACAGATATGCTACAAAAATAACCATAGAGACTTTTTCAACTCCTGAACATGTGCCCTGGGCACACAGTGGATACAAACTAACCACAAGGGCTTCCTAAATTAACCTTAGGCGGGAAGGAGCCAACTAAGGGTTCATAAATATTCTATACATACATACATCTGATTATAACAGCCTGAATTATGGAAGACATACACAGCATAGCCTGTTGTTATGAAACTTGCAACTGTCAAATCTTTGTTACAAGACAAGAACCAAGGAAGAGAAATAAGCTATCTTGACAAAATCACAGTTTGAACATCTAGAAACTATTTTGCTACTCCTTGAAAAGTTTTCAATATGTCATTGCTTTGGGCTCAAAAAAACTAATCCCCATCTATTGTACTTTATTTTCATTGGACTGTTTTGACTTTGCTCATGGATGTATATGTATATGTGCATATTCCATTATTTTAATTATTATTTGTGACTGCCATTTGTCTGGGGTTCAACTTTGGTTTCTCATTTTTGGATATTTGTTTGAATCTCACATCATGACATAACAAACCACTTGTGGAATCTTCGTTCCTGACGAGAGATCAAGCCCTGAATGGGAGCTCCCCGAGTGGGAACACTGACTCTAAGATCTTAGACTACCAGAGAACTAACCCTAGGGAGTATCAAATAGTGAGAATGCTTACAAAAGAACCCACTTGAATACAAGACCTGGCATCACCCAATCAGCAGTAGCACCCTGTGCAGGACAACTCATCTAAACAACAACCAAAACAAAATACAAACCCAATGATCAGCAGACAGGAGTACCGCCTCACTCAGCCTTGCCCATCAGAGGAAAAACAAACAAACAAAAACTCAGCACAAATCTCACCCTATATGAAGCTTACACAAACCACTGGACCAAATTTAGGAGGGCAGGAACCAAAAGGAAGAAAGAATTCAACCTTGAGGCCTGGAAACAGGAGACCTCGAACATGATAAGTTACAAAAATAAAAGAAGAAGAAAGAAAGAAAAGACAGAGAAATGATATGGAAATGAAGGAAAAAACTAAAGCCCAGAAGTCCAAATTAATGAAGAGGAAACAGGAAAACTACCTGAAAAATAGTTCAGAATAATGATCAGATCAGATCAGATCAGTCGCTCAGTTGTGTCTGACTCTTTGCGACCCCATGAATGGCAGCACGCCAGGCCTCCCTGTCCATCACCACCTCCCAGAGTTCACTCAGACTCACAACCATGGAGTCAGTGATGCCATCCAGCCATCTCATCCTCTGTCGTCCCCTTCTCCTCCTGCCCCCAATCCCTCCCAGCATCAGAGTCTTTTCCAATGAGTCAACTCTTCGCATGAGGTGGCCAAAGTACTGGAGTTTCAGCTTTAGCATCATTCCTTCCAAAGAAATCCCAGGGCTGATCTCCTTCAGAATGGACTGGTTGGATCTCCTTGAAGTCCAACGGACTCTCAAGAGTCTTCTCCAACACCACAGTTCAAAAGCATCAATTCTTTGGTGCTCAGCCTTCTTCAAAGTCCAACTCTCACATCCATACATGACCACAGGAAAAACCATAGCCTTGACTAGACGAACCTTTGTTGGCAAAGTAATGATAGTAATGATGAAAAACCTTGAAAAAAATGGAGAAAAATGCAAGAATCAATTAACAAAGACTTAGAAGAATTAAAGAATAAACAAGACAACTACTGAAATTAAAAATATTATAGAAGGTTTCAATAGCAGAATATCTAAAGCAGAAGAATGAATCAGTGACCTGGAAGATAAAATGGTGAAAATAACTTCTGAAGAGCAAAATAAAGTAAAAAGAATGAAAAGAACTGAGGACAGTCTCAGAGACCACCAGGACAATATCAAACGTACCAACATGTGAAATATAGGGGTCCCAGAAGAAGAAGAGAAAAAGAAATGGTATGAAAAAATTTTTGAAGAGATTGTAGTTTAAAAGTTTCCCAACATGGAAAAGGAAATAGTCAATCAAGTCCAAGAGGCTCAAAGGGTGTCATACAGGTTAAACACAGGGAGAAACATGCCAAGACACATACTAATGAAACTAACAAAGACTAAACACAAGGAAAGAATATTAAAAGCAGCAAGGGAAAAGCAACAAGTAAAATACAAGGGAAACCACATATGCTTAACAGCTGACCTTTCAGTAGAATCTCTGCAGGACAGAAGGAATGACAAGATATATTTAAAGTACTGAAAGGGAAAAATCTACAACCAAGATCACTGTACCCAGCAGGGATCTCATTCAAAGCTGATGGAGAAATAAAAAGCTTTTCAGACAAGCAGAAGTTAAGAGAATTCAGCACCACCAAACCAGCTTTACAACAAATGTTAAAGGGACTTATAAAGTCAAGAAATACAAGAGAAGAATAAAGATCTATAAAATCAATCCCAAAACAATTAAGAAAATGGCAATAGGAACATGTATACCAATAATTACTTAAAATGTAAATGGAATAAATGCTCCAATAAAAAGACAAAGATTGACTGAATTGATATAAAAACAAGACCTATATACATGCTGTCTACAAGAAACCCACTTCAGACCTAAATACACAAATAGACTGAAAGTGAGAGGATGGGAAAATATATTCCATGCAAATGGGAAGCAAAAGAAAGCTGGAGTAGCAGTCCTCATATAAGACAAAAATAGACTTAAAATGAAGATTACAAGAGATAAGGAAGGTCACCACATAATGTCAAGGGATCAAACCAAGAGGAAGGCATAACAATTGTAAGTATCTATGCACCCAACATAGGAGCACCTCAACACATAAGACAAACACTAACAGACATAAAAGGATAAATGACAGTAACACAATAACAGTAGGAGACTTTTAACACTCCACTCACACCAATGGACAGATCATCAAAACAGAAAATTAACAAGGAAACACAAGTCTTAAATGATACATTAGATGAGATGAATCTCATTGACATCTTCAGGACATTCCATCCAAATGCAGAATACACCTTCTTCTCAAGTTCACATGGAACATTCTCTAGGATAGACCAACTCTTTGGTCACAAACAAACCTCAGTAAATTTAAGAAAATTAAAATCGTATCAAGCATCTTCTCCAACCACAGTGCTATGAGACTAGACTTAAATTACAAGAAAAAACTGTAAGAAACACAAACACATGGAGATTCAACAATATGTTTCTAAATAACCAACAGGTTACTGAAGAAATCAAAAGGGAAATCAAAAAATTTCTAGAAACAAATGGCAATGAAAACACGACAACTCAAAACTTGTGGGAATGCAGCAAAAGCAGCCCTAAGAGGGAAGTTTATAGCAATGCAATCCTACCTCAAGAAATAAGAAAAACATCAAATAGACAACCTAATCTTACAACTAAAAAAACTGGAAAAAGAATAAGAAAAACAACCCCCAAAAAGGCAAAAACAAAATTATTAGAAGGGAAGAAATCATAAAGATCTGAGAATAAATAAATGAAAAAGAAATAAAATAAACAACAGTAAAGATTAATAAAACTAAAAGCTGGTTCTTTGAGAAGACAAACAAAATTGACAAACCTTTAGCCAGACTCATCAAGAAAAAGAGAGAGGAATCAAATCAGCAAAAGTAGAAATGAAAAAAGGAAAGTTTACAACAGACAATGCAGAAATATAAAGGATTATAAGATACTACTATAAACAACTATGTGACAATAAAATGGATAACCTGGAGGAAATGGACAGATTTTTAGAAAAGTTCAATCTTCCAAGACTGAACCAGGAAGAAATAGAAGTTATGAACAACCCGATTACAACCACTGAAGTTGAAGCTGTGATAAAAAAATCTCCCCAAAACAAAAGCCCATGACCAGATGGCTTCACAGGGGAATTCTGTCAAGCATTTAGAGAAGAGCTAATGCTTATCCTTCTAAAACGCTTTCAAAAAATTGCAGTAGGAACACTTCCAAACTCATTCTATGAGGCCACCATCATGCTGATACCAAAACCAGACAAAGATAACACAAAAAAAGAAAACTACAAGCCAATATCACTGAAGAACATAGCTGAAAAAATCGTCAAAAAAAGTTTTGCAAACAGAATTCGGCAACACATAAAAAAGTTCATACACCATGATCAAGTTAGGTTTATTCCAGGAATGCAAGGATTCTTCAATATATGCAAGTCAATCAATGTGATATACCATATTAACAAATTGAAAGATAGAAACCATATGATAACCTCAATAGAAAAAGCCTTTGATAAAACTCAATACCCATTTATGATTAAAAGTCTTCAAATAATGGGTATAGAAGGAAACTAGCTCAACATAGTAAAGGTCATGTATGATAAGCCTATAGCAAACATTATTCTCAATGGTGAAAAACCAAAAAAGAGAGAGAAAGAAGGTGGCTGCTCTAAATTAAGAGTTTAAGAAATGTAACCACCAATGTCAAGACTGGACCTTCTTTAGATTCTTATTTAGGCTATCTAAGAAATAGATATGATGGATAATATTCTTGAGGGTCCCTTGGACTGCAAGGAGATCCAACCAGTCCATTCTAAAGGAGATCAGTCCTGGGTGTTCATTGGAAGGACTGATGCTAAAGCTGAAACTCCAATACTTTGGCCACCTCATGCGAAGAGTTGACTCATTGGAAAAGACTCTGATGCTGGGAAGGATTGGGGGCAGGAGGAGAAGGGGATGACAAAGGATGAGATAGCTGGATGGCATCACCGACTCGATGGACATGAGTTTGGGTGAACTCTGGGAGTTGGTGATGGACAAGGACGCCTGGCGTGCTGTGATTCATGGGGTCTCAAAGAGTCGGACACAACTGAGCGACTGAACTGAACTGAAGAAATAGCATGTTTAACACAATAGGGGCAATTTGAATATAAATGTCTATCATTTAGATGAAACAAAAGAATGATTGTTGACATAGTGTGAATCTCATTAAGATTATTTAAGAAAATATTCCTGTGCATGAGAGATGCCAACTGAATTGTAGGAATGAAAGAATGATGCCTGGAACACTTTACAATGCTGCAGGATTTTTTCTAAAAAATGGAATAGGCAAAGCAAATGTGCCAGTCTTGATCATTAGTGAATCTATGTGAGAAATGTATGTGGGATTATTATTTTTGATACTTTTGTGTATGTTTTGAATCTTTTGCAATTAAAAATATTAGTGAGAAAAAAAAAAAAAAAAGAAAAACTGAAAGCATCCCCCTTAAGATCAGGAACAAGACAAGTGTGTCCACGTTCCCCAGTATTATTCAACATAGTTCTGGAATCCTAGCCACAGCAATCAGAGAAGAAAAAGAAATAAAAGAAATCCAGATCAGAAAAGAAGAAGTTAAGCTGTCACTGTTTGCGGTTGACATGGTACTGTACATAGAAAACATTAAAGATAGTATCAGAAAATTAGCAGAGCTAATCAGTGAATTTAGCAAAGTTGCAGGATAGAAAATCAATACACAGAAATCACTTGCATTTCTATGTACTAACAATGACAAATAAGAAAGAGAAATTAAGGAATCAAACCCATTCACCATTGCAACAAAAAGGATTAAGTATCTAGGAATAAACATACCTAACGAGAAAAAAAGAACTGTACACTGAAAATTATAAGACACTGATGAAAAAAACCAAAGATGACTTAAAGGGATGGAAAGATAATCCATGTTTCTGGGTAGGAAAAATCAATACTGTGAAAATGACTAAACTACCAAATGCAACCTACAGATTCAATGCAATCCCTATCAAATTACCAATGGCATTTTCACAGAACTAGAACAAAAGATTTCACAACTCATATGGAAACACAAAACACCCTAAGTAGCCAAAGCAGTCTTGAGAAGAAAGAATGGAGATGGAACAATCAACCTTCCTGACTTCAGATTATATTACAAAGCTACAGTTATGAAGACAGTATAGTAATGGCACAAAAACAAAAATACAGACCAGTGGAACAAGATAGAAAGACCAGAAATAAACCATGTACCTATAGGTACCTTATTTCTGACAAAGGGGGCAAGAATATAAAATAGGGCAAAGACAGCCTCTTCAATAAATGATTATGGAAAACTGGACAGCTACATGAAAAAGGATGAAGTTAGAACACTTCCTAACACCATACAAAAAGATAAACTCAAAACGGAATAAAGACCTAAATGTAAGACCAAAAACTATAAAACTCTTAGAGGAAAACATGGAGCAGAACATTCGAAGACATAAATCAAAGCAAGATCCTCTATGATCCACCTCCCAGAGTAACAGAAATTTAAAAAAAAAAAAAAAAGGAAACAAGTTTGACATGATTAAACTTAAAAGCTTTTTAAAGCAAAGGAAACTATCAGTTCAGTACAGTACAGTTCAGTTCACTCGTGTCCGACTATTTGCTACCCCATGAATTGCAGCACGCCAGGCCTCCCTGGCCATCACCAACTCCTGGAGTTCACTCAGACTCATGTCCATCGAGTCAGTGATGCCATCCAGCCATCTCATCCTCTGTCATCCCCTTCTCCTCCTGCCCTCAATTTTTCCCAGCATCAAGGTCTTTTCATATGAGTCAGCTCTTTGCATCAGGTGGCCAAAGTATTGGAGCTTCAGCTTCAACATCAGTCCTTCCAATGAACACCCAGGACTGATCTCCTTTAGGATGGACTGGTTGGATTCCTTGCAGTCCAAGGGACTCTCAAGAGTCTTCTCCAACACCACAGTTCAAAAGCATCAATTCTTCTGGACTCAGCTTTCTTTACAGTCCAAAACTCACATCCATACATGATTACTGGAAAAACCATAGCCTTGACTAGATGGACCTTTGTGGACAAAATTATGTCTCTGCTTTTTCATATGCTATCTAGGGTTGGTCATAAATTTCCTTCCAAGGAGGAAGTGTCTTTTAATTTCATGGCTGCAATCATCATCTACAGTGATTTTAGAGCCTCCCAAAATAAAGTCAGCCACTGTTTCCACTGTTTCCCCATCTATTTCCCATGAAGTGATGGGATCAGATGCCATGATTTTAGTTTTCTGAATGTTGAGCTTTAAGCCAAATTTTTCACTCTCCTCTTTCACTTTCATCAAGAGGCTCTTTAGTCCTTCACTTTCTGTCATAAGAGTGGTGTCATCTGCATATTTGAGGTTATTGATATTTCTCCCGGCAATCTTGATTCCAGCTTGTGCTTCTTCCAGTCCAGCATTTCTCATGATGTACTCTGCATATAAGTTAAATAAGCAGGGTGACAATACACAGCTTTGACATACTCCTTTTTCTATTTGGAACCAGTCTGTTGTTCCTTGTCCAGTTCTAACTGTTGCTTCCTGACCTGCATACAGGTTTCTCAAGAGGCAGGTCAGGTGGTCTGGTATTCCCATCTCTTTCAGAATTTTCCACAGTTTATTGTGATCCACACAGTCAAAGGCTTTGGCATAGTCAATAAAGCAGAAATAGATGTTTTTCTGGAACTCTCTTGCTTTTTTGATGGCCCTGCAGATGTTGGTAATTTGATCTCTGGTTCCTCTACCTTTTCTAAAACCAGCTTGAACATTTGGAAGTTCACAGTTCACATATTGCTGAAGCCTGGCTTGGAGAATTGAGCATTACTTTGCTAGCCTGTGAGATGAGTGCAAATGCGGGGTAGTTTGAACATTCCTTGACATTGCCTTTCTTTGGGATTGGAATGAAAACTGACCTTTTCCAGTCCTGTGGCCACTGCTGAGTTTTCCAAATTTGCTGGCATATTGAGTGCAGCACTTTCACAGCATCATCTTTTAGGATTTGAAATTGCTCAACTGGAATCCATCACTTCCCGCAGCTTTGTTAGTAGTGATGCTTCCTAAGGCCCACTTGACTTCACATTCCAGGATGTCTGGCTCTAGGTGAGTGTGAGTGATCACACCATTGTGATTATCTGGGTTGTGAAGATCTTTTTTGTACAGTTCTTTTGTGTATTCTTGCCATCTCTTCCTAATATCTTCTGCTTCTGTTAGGTCCATACAATTTCTGTCATTTATTGATCCCATCTTTCCATGAAATGTTCCCTTGGTAACTCTAATTTTCTTTTCTCATTATTTGAGAAATGCAAATTGAAACCACAATGAGTTATCACCTATCACGGGTCAGAATGACCATCATCAAAAAGTCTACAAACAATAAATGCTGGAGTGAGTGTGGAGAAAAGGAAATGCTCTTGCACTGTTGGTGGGAATGTAAATCGATACAGCCACTATGGAAGACGCTATGGAGATTCCTTAAAAACTAGGAATAAAGCCACTATATGACCCAGCAATTCCACTCCTACGCATATATCCTGAGGAAACCAAAATTGAAAAAAACAGTGTATTCCATTGTTCATTACAGCACTATTTACAATAATTAGAACATTAAAGCCACTTAGAATTCCTTCTACAGTTGAATAGATAAAGAAGTTGTCGTTCATCTACACAATGGAATATTATTCAGCCATAAAAAATGCATTAGAGTCAGTTCTGATGAGATGGATGAACCTAGAACCTATTATACAGAGTGAAGTGATTCAGAAAGAAAAAGATAAATATAGTATTCTAGCACACATATACAGAATCTAGAAAATTGTTACTGAAGAATTTATTTACAAGGCAGCAATAGAGAAACAGATACAGAAACAGAGAATAGAGTTATGGATATGGGGAGGGGGAGGAGAGGGTGAGAGGTATGGAAAGATTAACATGGAAACTTACATTACCGTATGCAAAAGAGATAGCCATCGGGAATTTGCTCCATGGCTCAGAAAACTCAAGCAGGGGCTCTCTATCATCTAGAGGGTTGTGAAAGGGAGGGACATGGGAGGGATGTTAAAAATGAAGGGGGTATATGTATACCTCTGGCTGTCTCATATTGAATTTTTACAGAAAACAGCAAAATTCTGTAAAGCAATTATCCTTCAATAAAAAATAAATTTAAAAAATTATCCCTACTGCAAATAACCTTCCAAGCTGAGCTTGTCTTGCTTATCCTCACTGTCTTTCAACCGATGTATAATATTCTATATTTCATGATTTGATTAAATTTTAAACAAACATGAAAACAGGGCTCACGATCAAAACTAATCACTAATATCTTGTAAGTACGTTTACTGAATAAAATTCTTAATACTTCCATGTGCATTAATTTATTCAGAGAGGCAAGAAGGCAGGTAAAGCACTAATATGTTGTATGTTTTTTAATATTGAAATGTTTTAAGCATAGAGTTTGAAATGATATTGTGATAGATATCTATATTCCCACCCTTGAGATTTAGCAATTAACATTTTGCCATAGTTGCTTCAAATCTTATTTTAAAGAAATAAAACATTTCATAAACTGTTAAAGATTTCCATTCTATTTTATTCCCAAATTTTGCTCTTTATCTAAAGGTAATAACTATCCTCAAATTGTGTTTTTTTTTTCCTGCCTATGGTATCAAATAACTACCATTTTATATTGATAAATAATAAATGATGTTCAATATTTTTAATATGCATACATGGCATCTATTCTTATTTTTACTGAACACTAGATTTTTAGCATTATCCCACTGGGTCTAAATAAAAATTAAACAATTTTAATTTCTAGTTAATAACTTATTTGTCCATTCTAATATCAATAAGCAATTAGAGTTTTTTCCAAGATAAACAATATCGCAGAAGCATCACACTGTGAACGTCTTTATGTATGGGAACTGGCCAGAAAGTTTGTTTGGGTTTTTCCATAACATCTTATGGGAAAACCCAAATGAACAATTTGGCTAACCCAATACCTATAGAAGAGTTTTACTAAGGTAGACATATTTTTAAATGAAATTCTGAATCATACAACATAACTGTCATAAATATAACCCAATAAAAATCCATCCTAGTTCTTCAATACACATTCCTCTAGCTATGGATGTTTTTTCATAATCTCAAATGAACTTGAGATTTTGATCGGACTTCCAGTAGACTCATAAATTAACTTGGAGAGGATTAATATAGTTATATAATTCATATTTAGACATACTATTCATAAACATAGTACCTGTTGGGAGATTCATTCTTTGATATTTTGTATTCCTCCAACAAATCTTGCTGCATATGACTGCTCTCTAAAGAACTGGAACATTTCTCAGTGTTGTTTACGTTGCTGGTTACTTTGAGAAATGAGATAATGTTTGCCCCCAACTGAAAAACAAAAACAGGCTTGCTTACTACTTGCTATGAAAGCACTTGATTCCCCAGAGTCAGTGTTCCTCACCTATAATCCAGCCCACTGTATATGCAGGCATCTACCTAGTCCCATCACGGAATCCTGTGATCTTGGGGGATGGGGAACAAGAGCACCAAAGCAAATATGGCAACACTAAAGCTGCTTCTTTAGCTATGAGTAGCAATGTCTCTATTTTTCTAATTCAAAAGTCTTCTGTCTTCTTCCAGAATCTATGAAATATCAACATGATAATTTGTCAGCTTTTAAGTATGGTAAAGTTCAATTTCAGTGCTAACAGTGCATGTTTTATTTATTAAAGATTTTATTTGTAGCCCATAATATTGGAGAAGGAAATGGCAACCCACTCCAGTACTCTTGCCTGGAAAATCCCATGGACGGAGGAGCCTGGTGGGCTATAGTCCACGCGGTCACACCCTTTGTGGCCATCATATAGATTTACAATGTTCAGTATAGGGGTCTTATGCATCTTCTGTCGGAAGAAAGAAAGGAAGAAAGGGAAGGATGGATTGAGGGAGGAAAGGATGGAAGGAGGAAAACTATGACACTGAATTTGGTCAAATAAAACATATTTTTCTATCAAATTTGTGATTATGGTCTGCTAAAATGCCACCACTGTGCTAAGCTGACCAACCTATGTGCAACATGTGCTTTGTGCAAATATTTATTATTCCCAACTGATTTTACTGCAGTTATTTGGTTGCCTTTGTTTGCCTTACTCTTCCTCAAAGAGTAGATACTTTGTATTAATCTTGTCATTATTTATATTCTTGACATTTGGTATATGGTGTGCATATGTTATCTTTCATTCACTCATTTAAGATCATAGGCCTCCTTCAAACTGTGAAGTCTTTCAAAAGACACAGATCATATATTTTCCTTCCTTTCTCCCTCACCAGTTGATATAACACAGAATTCTGACCATGCACTTATAAAATAAATGCAACAGACTGACTGACTGATTATCTTGGTTGGAAGCATATTTTAAGATGGTCACAGTTACTCTCAATATTTAAGATGATTATAATCATAATAATCACCTTCACTTGTATAATGCTTTATATTTTCCAAAACCCTTTTCATATACATTATTTAATATGAACTCATAACAAGCTCAGATCTACAATAATCAACATAAATAGTATCCACTTGGCAAGATAAATTGACTATATATTTCTCACATATAAGATTAAAATAAACTAGCATTATGAAAAAATAAAAAGGCAAAATATGTGTTTGCTTGTGTTTTACTTATGATGAGCATTACTCCAAATCATTTGTGTTGACTTTGATCAAGCTACAACTCTTTGTGAAAGTTCTTTTATCTGCTTTATAAAGTAAGTTGCACCTAGGGTATTAATAGACTGGGCAGAAGACGGTAAATTATCTATTCTTTTCAGATTTTGAATTAGATAGCTTTGCTTATTCAAAATGTCTCAAGTCTGGGGATATTACCATTCTCAATTTAATTTATAAATGTGTTCATAAGTCTTTTCCCCCCACTTCTTCTCAACCCATTTGTAATACTGCTTACTGCACACCAGGTCTAAAACATTTCCATGCTTAATCATGTTAGAGTGTAAAATTATCTCTCAGTTTGAAGATCACTAAGATGGACTGTGTCTCTGAGAATAATTAATGTCTGGAGACCCAATTTAGTTCTTTTTGTTCTAATGTTCAACAAAGATCCTCATTTATCAATGTATGTTTCCCATGTGTCACATTGCTATGTTGAAAGTAGGTCATAGAAAGAACACTATTGACTTTTAAGGTCCAGTATTCAAAAATGCTGTTGCAGTGAAATAGCTTGTTCTCAAAGCAATGACATCTAAAAGGTTATTGTAGGGACAACCACAACCACATAATAATGATGACAAAAGCTCAAGAAATGTTTCAAGTGGTAGAAAAACTGTTTTCAACTGAATAATGTACTATTATAAAACCTAGAGAATACATTTATGTATGTGTGGTACCCTTCAAACAGCCCAACCTGCTTAAAAATACTATAATTGATGACTATGATGACTATTAAAATTTTAATTTAGAGACTATGTTTTCAGTAATATAGGTGAGGCTATTGAACAATATAGTCAAATCAGTTGATAAGGATATGTCTAAACATAAAGGTTGCAACCAGGGATAACTTTGACATAAACAATTGTAAATTACAGGTGAAAGAAATGTTTAAAAAAAAAAGACATGAAGAAACAAGTGGAAAATGGGAAGCATAGGGAGGTAAGAATATTAAAAGGAAAGAGTTGAAAACCTGAATTGGCATATATTTTATCAAAATACAGAGATACTAATCAAATCAAAACAGCTCTAGTTTACATACAGTAAAATTCACCAATTTAGTATACAATTCAAAGAATCCATACGTGTATATTCTTGGGTATCCATCACCTTTTCCAAGATGTAGAATGCTTCCAGAAAGTTCCCCCATGCTTCCTTGAAATGAATCAGCCCTTACCCATCTCCAGGGGTCAACTAGTCTGCTGTGTGGTGTGACAGTTTAAATTTTCAGTTTCAGAACCCCCCTGCCTCCCTACCCCATGGGACACCATGCCATATCACCATTTTGGGTTCTGTCTTTTTTGGCTCAACAGGGTAGCAGCAAGTTTTAGTAGATAGTATGTATCTATACTCTGTTCTGTTTACTATAATTATACACTGGATTGTTTATCTTTCATGAGTTGATGAGCAATGAGCTATTCCAGGTCCTGGTGCTATATGGGTATGCTATATGAACTCTTCTGGGTACTGGTTACGTTTTCGCCTAGATGAATAACTGGGGATGGAATGACTGCTTTGTATGTTAACACTATAGTGAGTTTATAACAAACTAATTATTCTTAAGTACAATTTTACATACCCCATCAATGTGTAGGAATTTCACATCTGTATACTTGACAACACTGGGTAATGCTCATCTTTATTTTTAATGTTTTATTAAAGTATAGTTGATTTACAATATAATATTAGTTTCAGGTATACAGCATAGTGATTCAAATTTTTAAAATAGATTCTATATACATATAACTAAAAGTTATATATATAATAGCTACATTTATAGTTATTTAAAAATATTAGCTATATTCCCTGTGCTGTACAATACAACCAATAAACATAGCTTGTTCATTTTACACATAGTAGTTTGTACCTCTTAATCTACTACCCTTATCTTGCCTCTCCCTGCTTTCCTCTCCCTACTGGTAACCACTAGTGTTCTCTCCATCTATGTGAGCCTGAATCTGTTTTGTTATATTCATTCATTTTATTTCTAGATTCCCCATATAAGTGATAACACCTATCCTCTCTCTTCCTTCCATTCCAAGTTTGAGACAATTCTTGACTAGTGCTTTGTATGGGAAGTTCTAAGATTTAGACTACAGAGAAATACATGCCATTAGCAAGTTCTTTTTACTTATGACATACGATAAAGATATGCTGTCCAAACAGACTTATCGGTATCACCGCTGACAAGGTGAATTTTATTTGCCTCCTAGAAATTGCTACCTAAGTGATTCTAAATTCAGAATAGAAAAAAAAAAAGTACATTTATTTGTGTTCTAAAACCATAGCACCTTGGTCTTTTCTATGACTTTGAGAAATACAAAGACTGGCACTTAGTGACCAAAATAACAAACGGATATTAAAGTTTGTGGTAGACATGTGAGTCACTTTATTTAGGTTTTCACCTAAATTAGCTCAGGTGACATGGGATTGATTATCCATAATGGTTTAATGCAATTTATAGGCATTTTGAGTGGAGTTCACATATCTCATTACGAAGAATGCTGATGTAAAGAATACAGTACCTAGTCTTCTTTGAGGAAAGAAAGAGTTTGAGAAAGCTACTATACACTAAAACATGAATAAGCAACTACATAGACCTGTTGGAAAATCTCAGTTTCTATGAGACATATTTTCTCAGGTATTCAAATGGTAACTGGATTGGTTTTAAATATATATATATATATATATATATATATATACACATACATACATCAATACAACTCTCAGGAGTGGTGTGAGAACAGTAAAAACAGCAGAGGAATGAAGACTAAGAAGAGATTTTCTTAAAAGTAAGGCCATAATCTTAAAGGAAAAGCCTAAAATAAGTAAGAAACACTAAAGATGTTCTTGGGTTTAACTGCTTGTAAAGATGTGCTAAAATAGAGGGTAGCTGTTTTAGTATTACTATGAATGAAAAAAATGAATGGCAGTGGGTGGGATAAAGGTACAAAATAGAGACAGAAGCGGCCAGATCTCGAAGAGGAAACTGAAATGACCAAGTACAGTTCAAGGCACCAGCCACATGGAGCCAATGAGAAACAGAAATTTAAAAAATTTTGAATATGCTGGCCAGATAGGAAGGCATACCAAGTAAGTCCTAGTAACTGTAGTTGTCTAATTACAAATTACTCAACTTTGCAAAAAAAGTAGGACCCTCTCAGTGGCCACACTCAGAGAGCAAATACAATATACAAGGGTAATTTTTCCCTAAGGACACACTAAATATGGTAACTGTAGTGTCATAAACAGTCTTTTTTTAAATAAGATATTTATTTCTCAATGAGTTTCAGTTCATAAATCACAATTTCTGGACAAATGTGATATGCTGAACAGTGAGGCTGGACCCTAAAAAGCTACTGTGGCTTGATCCTTCCCACAGAAATCACTAAGAGCTCCCTGTGCTTTTCCACAGGATGAACATCAACTGTCTGGTTTACCTGTAGAATTACATCTGGGAACATCATTTTTGCCTAGGAAAGTGGGCAAAAAAAAAAAAAAAAAAAAACTCTAGTGACTGTGAAGTGAGTGACTTGCATTTCTAAAATTTATGATAGAGGTTTGTACTCTGCATCTAATTTACCCAATTACAAGAAGTAATACTACTAATACTCTTTAAAAATTAAAGAACATCTGTGAATTTTGGGTTAGATTAATTCAAAATTTGAAAGTACTGAAGAAACTGAACTTAGTCTGTTTAGAGACAGCTGATGATGGAAGAACACCAAAACTACTCAGGCTTCAAGTAAATGAATCCATTTCTGGCTGATACAGAGCAGAATAAACAACTGGGGAATATTTTCAGACTTTATTTTTTAAATCTGTAGTTAATTACTTTGGACTTTTACTCTCACTAAGGAAAGGAAATTACATTTGGGGTTCTAATTTTTTTTCTCAGAAATTAAATCATGGGTATCTTTATGTGGTTGACAATTTTGTTGCAAAAACTCTGATAAATTTGAATGAACATGGTACCTGGGAATATTTTGAGGTGTGAATTAGAAGAAAGAACACAATTTTGGTCTTGGAGTTAACTATACTAATGCCATTTTATGACATAATTTAGAACTTTCTGGTGATGATAAAAAGTAAATTGAACACTACCATCATTGTTCAGTTGCTAAGTCAAGTCTGACTCTTTGCAACTCCATGAATTCCAGCACACCAGGCTTCCTTGTTTGTCACTATCTCCCCAAGTTTGTTCAAACTCATATCCATTGAGTCAGTGATGCCATCCAACCATATCATCCACCGTCACCCTCTTCTCCTCTTGCCCTCAGTCTTTCCCAGAATCAAGTTCCCAACAAGTACGCTCTTCCAATCGGGTGGCCAAAGCATTGAAACTTCAGCTTCAGCATCAGTACTTCCAATGAATATTCATGGTTGATTTCCTTTAGAATTAACTGGTTTGATCTCCTTGCTGTCCAATGGAGTCTCAAGAGCCTTCTCCAGCACAACAGTTCAAAAGCATCAATTCTTCAGTGTTCAGCCTTCTTTATGGTTCAATTCTCACATCCATACATGACTGCTAGTAAAACCATAGCTTTAGCTAGATGGACCTTTGTCAGCAAAGTAATGTGTCTGCTTTTTAATACAATGTCTAGGTTTGTCACAGCTTTTTTTTCATTATTATTATTAGAATTTTTTAATTTTTTAAATAAATTTATTCTTTTTAATTGGATGTGAATTACATTACAATATTGCAGTGGTTTTGCCATACATTGCCATGAACCAGCCACGGGTGTACATGTCATAGCTTTTCTTCTGAGGAACAAGCTCTTTTAATTTAGTGGCTGCAGCCACTGTCGGCAGTGATTTTGAAGATCAAGAAAATAAAATATGTCACTGTTTCCACTTTTTCCCCATCTACCTACCATGAAGTGATGGAACGGGATGGGATGCATGATCTTAGTTTTTGAATGTTGAGTTTTAAGCTAGATTTTTAACTGTCCTCTTTCACCTTCCTCAAGAGGTTCTTTGGTTCCTCTTCACTTGCTCCCATTAAAGTGGTATCATTTGCCTATCTGAGGCTGTTGATTTTTTTCCCATCAATCTTGATGCCAGCTTGTGAGTCATACAGCCTGGCATTTTGCATGATGTACTCTTCATATAAGTTAAATAAGCCCAGGGTGATAATATACAGCCTTGACATACTCCTTTCCTAATTTTGAATACTTGTATACCCAGAAAAACACTCCCCTCAAAAGGGTATCATGGAGAAATCTGAAGAATTGCTGATTTCTTTTGCTATGAGACCAGTCATGTTCTTGATAGACTAAAAACCTAATAGTCTCTAATAAGAGACAGGAAAATGAAAAGTATTGGCTAGAGATACAGAGTAGGCCACTTATTAATCATTCCTCTTGCACATACACCAGATGGCAAAATTTTACTCTACTTCTCAAGCAGAAAAAATAATGGCAGAAGCATTTCCAGGTGCACTATGGCCTCATTCACCACTCACTCCTCCCCCAGGGGAATGGCCTATGTGAAAAATGACTGTGGCAAAAGAAACTTTTATATCCCGGTTTATTCCCGTATTTGTCTCTTTGAGAAGAGGTTGCATTTTGACCATTCCTTTGGGGCAGGATATGTTTGTCTAAAGTCAAAGTGTTAGTTGCTCACTCATGTCTGATCCTTTGCTACCCTATGAACTGTAGCCCATCAGGCTGTGCTGTTCATGGAGTTCTCCAGGCAAGAACACTGGCGTGGCTAGGCTTTCCCTTCTCCGGGGGATCTTCCCAATCCAGGGAACCTGGGATTGAACCTGCATCTCCTGCATTGCAGGCAGGTTATTTACCATCTCAGCCACCAGAGGAGCCAGTTGGGTCAATAATGGGTAAATGAATCTGCTGAATTTAGGGGAGTTACCCACTTTTTTTGTTGATTCAAAATCACGCTCTTCAATCAATTTTAGTAGCAGTAAATATAAATACAAGCTTGGTCTCCAAATGTTTGATCCATATATACATTTCAATTGGTTGTGAACCAGGAGGAGTTGTTTCTATCCAGAATAAAATATAGCAGTTTGGGTACTGTACATCAATGAACTAGGCTTAATGACTTTCTTGTATCTTAAAAGTCCCATTGTTTCCATGTCAGCCCTGTGTCTGTTCTTTAATTCTGTCAAGATCATTTTTCAATGACAGACTGTATTCAGTGTAAAACCTGATTCCTTCTGCACAGGAATACTAAAACTATGCTTGAATAGTAATGGGGGAAAAATAAAAATAAAAGTCTAATACAGAGGAATCTTTAAGCAATATTTTAAAGTGTTAGCAATAGAAGTAACTGATTTTTTGAAATATGAAATATAAAAAGTAGATTTATTTCCAAGAAGTAATGTTTTTTTTCTTTATTCATCTTACCCCAAAATAACTAGCATTAGAGGATATTTTTGGAAAATTAAAGTCTCTGATTTAAATTTAAAAAATGATATTTTACAAATTTCATCTAGTTTCTTTCAAAAAGACGATGACCGCATCTAATATTCTGTTAGAATTTTTTTTGAAACTACAAATAAAGTAAATCACAGCATTTGCAATCATTAAATGATTAAGTGGAATTTTTTCCTATTGAATACATGTACAATCATTTTAAACTAATGACTTTTAATCTTATATATAATTATCATCCCTTTGCTTCTTCACATTTTGCTTTCTTATCAAGAGACAGAGTACTTTTTAACATACTATGCTATTTGGATAATCCAGTGCATCAGTTAGGATGATTCTGGCTACCAGGAAAATAGCTCTATGAAGAGGAGCTTAAAAAAATAAGCTTATGTAACATGATCTCATGTAACAAAAAATATGAAGGCTGTATGAATCCCCCAATAGATTGCTCGAAAATATCAGAAAAGTTCCAGATCCTTTTCATGTCTCTGCTCAGCTTTTTACAGTAATTAGTAGTTTATCCTCTTAAACTAACTCCCCTTTTGATCCAAAGGTAGCTTTTCACATGCATGTGGAAGACTAAACCCACATCCAGAAATGCCTTTCCTCCCAGGCATTATTTTCAAAAATAAGAAAGTATTTTCCAAAAGTTTTCAGTAAGATAATCCATGCCTCAGTGGTAAAGAATCTGCCTGCCAGTGTTGGAGATGCAGGAGACTTGGGTTCAGTCCCTGGGTTAGGACAATCCTCTGGAGGAAGAAATGGCTACCCACTCCAATATTCTTGCCTGGGAAATCCCATGGACAGAGGAGCCTGGCGGACTGGAGTTCATGGTGTTGAAAAGAGTAGGACAAGACTGAGCATGCAAATGCATGCACAGAAGTAGTCAGTAGAACTCTTCTCATTGCTATTAGACAGAACTGGATCCCATGTACTTTTCTAAGCCAATAAAGAAACATGAATTATTGTGGAGTGATATTTGATTATTTTAAAACCACCTTGGTTAACTATCAGTTAGAACAGAAAATTATTAATAAGAATGGAGAGTAGTCATAAACCACTATGCGTGAATATTTAGACTTCTATCTGCATAGCATTAGGAATTACTATTATTGGCTTAGACTAAAGGTTTTCAAACTATATTCTCTTTAGCACCTTTTGAGGAACTAGTTCAAAATGGAAGCTTTCTGGCTCTACTTCTGATGAACTGAATTAGGAAACACTGAGGATGGGACCCAGCAATCTATATATTAGCAAGTCCCCTTGGTAAATCCAATTCATGTTACAGTTTGAAAATAATAAATTTAGCCCAGTGATCATCCCTTGTCTGAAACATTCATTCAACATATATAACTGAATTAAATATTTATTATAGGCAAGTATAAAGCTAGAAGTAAATGTTCCCCCCAAAAAAGGAAGAAACAGGGACCAAATAATGGATAGGAAACCATCAGTGTCTCTGCCATATCTACACTCTCCTTTTTATCTTGAGAAAATTTGCTCTCTCTCTCTCCTCGCCTCTCCCTCTCTTTCCTCACTTAACATAATATGATCTACACTGTATCATGCATACAAAATTGTAGAAGAGTTATAGAAGAGTGGTCAGATAATTTAAAATATATGATTGATTTTACATTATGGTTGATTTATATTTGCTTTTTAAAGGGTTTCCCTTATGGCTCAGAAGTTAAAGAATCTGCCTGTAATGCAGGAGACCCAGGTTAGATCCCTGGATTGGGATGATCCCCTGGGGAAGGAAATGGTAACCCATTCCAGTGTTCTTGCCTGGAAAATCCTATGGACAGAGGAGCCTGGCTGGCTACAGTCCATGGGGATGCAAAGAGTTGGACACAACTGACTAACACTTTGCTTTTTAAAAAGCTTGTAGTGAAAACGAACATTTTCATGGTTCTTTTTCTCGCGATTATTATAAACTGTGTGGTGTTTAGTCATTCAGTTGTGTCTGACTCTTCCCAACTCATGAATCAAACTGGTGTATCCTGCATTGCTGGTTGATTCTTTACCATCTGAGCCACCAGGGAAGCCCAAGAA
Source organism: Bos grunniens (assembly GCF_055505025.1). NCBI lineage: Eukaryota > Metazoa > Chordata > Mammalia > Artiodactyla > Bovidae > Bos > Bos grunniens. The sequence continues at coordinate 82,764,736 of NC_141166.1, forward strand.
TATTGGAGTGGGTAACCTATCCCTTCTCCAGGGTATCTTCCCAACCCATGAATCAAACCGGTGTATCCTGAATTGCTGGTGGATTCTTTACCATCTGAGCCACCAGGGAAGCCCAAGAATATTGGAGTGGGTGACCAATCCCTTCTCCAGGGTATCTTCCCAACCCATGAATCAAACCAGTGTATCCTGAATTGCTGGTGATTTCTTTACCAGCTGAACTACCAAGGAAGTCCTAGAATATGCTAAAGATAATCTCAAATAGAAGTGAATAAATTATCTAATTATACAAAGAATTATTGAGCACCTATTACTCTATATGCCTGGCTCCATGGTGTATATTAACTGCCTTACATCTCTACTTAAACCAGTTTAAAATATGTTTTCAATGTGTATTAGTAGAAGGGCAGTCTTATGGTGAGGGAGTCTTTTGGGTCCAAAATTATTTGACTCTTATCATCATTGATTTTGTTAAGGGATAAAATAACATTAACAGTCTTGGTATAGCATGATTCAATGATGAACATGTATACAGATAACAAATAATATTTTACTAATCTATCATCCCTCCTGTGGTTTCTGTCATCTTTTATGAACTCTGTGGAGGGAATCACCTTTGATAATGCTTTTTAGGCAGATAATAATAATATCATTTTCAGAAGTTCAGATTTGCACTTCATTGACACTTTCCCTATAGAGATAGGAGGATTGTAGTTATTTTCTTTAAAAAAAGATTAAAGCTAAAAAAAAAAAGCAAACTTGAAAGCTTTCAGGACATCAAATAGAATAACCACATATTTTATAAAATATATATCTTGATATGTCAGACAATATATGTTTTCAACACACAAAAAAAGTTGCAAAAACCCTCAAACAACAGTGCTTCTTGTGTATATAAAATACATATTAAATTAGGGCTTATTTTAATTCTATTGAAATATTTAAAGTAGTTTTTTTCAAATTGCTTCTTATTTTCTTACCCTTCTGACAAACTTTGTACAAAAAATGAGACATTCACAAGCTGATGAATCATTATCAATTCATGAGGTATGAATATGCAGTGAAATTTTCAACTAGAAGATATTAATAACTTGCAGTTTTGCAAGGAGCTATTATATTTATTTCACCCAGCAGGTGAAAGTGCTCTGAATGTTTTGGATTCATTATATGTTATATAAATTTACTAGAATAAAACCAACATTTCTGTATATTTAGTTAAAATATCATAGTTACTTACGCATTTCCCCCTCATGTAGTCTTATTCCCACTTTTCAATTTTAAGAATTACTTTTGAGTCAGTTTTATCTTTTTCTCTTAAATTTATTTAATATAAAAATTTAAGAGTCTTTCTGAATTTTCAGCTAGCAAATGTGACTACTATATCATTATTCTGCTTGAAAAATCATAAAAAAATCAGACAGCTGTTAAGAGTTGACTCTGTACTCTCTAACCAAATTTTAGAGACTACACTTGAGTGAAAACCTTGCTTTTAAGTGTAGAAGCTAAACACATAAATGTTGCTCACCAGATATAGCAACTCTACTAAATCTGAGAAGATGGATGTATTGTTATTTTATATAGTGCTAAAAAGAGGTGGGGAAATTGAGATTAAAGTTGCAAACATATTAATTGGAAGACATGTTCTGAAATTTGGAGATATTACAATGTGTAACTAAGTTGGTATTACTCTGAGAAAATAAACTATCATGGATGTTTTCCTTCCTCTTGACATTACTTCCAGAAGTGAAAGTTTACACAAATTAAGAGTTCACTGCTACTAGAAAGTGTATTATATCTTTTGAAAATGTTTTATTAGAAAAAAATACCAAACCCTACTATTCAGAGTTCTGAGTTTAATTCATTACTTTGGCTAAAACCAATACTAACTGCTAAACTGTTTTGTTAAAAGGAGTTATCTCAATGTTCAGATCTGAAAATATCAGAATAGTTTATCAACAATTGAAATCTGAGATTCTAACTTACTTATTAAATAGCTTGCACATAGCTACCAATGTTTCAAGTACCTATTTTACAGAATTATAGTGTGTTAGTGAGTGTGTGGCACCCCACTCCAGTACTCTAGCCTGGAGAATCCCATGGATGGGGGAGCCTGCTGGGCTGCAGTCCATGGGGTCGCCAAGAGTCGGACATGACTGAGCGACTTCACTTTCACTTTCATGCATTGGAGAGGGAAATGGAAACCCACTCCAGTGTTCTTGCCTGGAGAATCCCAGGGACGGGGGAGCCTGGTGGGCTGCTGTCTATGGGGTCGAACAGAGTCAGACACGACTGAAGTGACTTAGCAGCAGTAGCAGCGAGTGTGTGTGTACATTTCTTAAGGAGAAACATTTATCTTTAACTCTGTTCCTCCCAAAACAATCACAGTGCTATGCACATAACTGTCACTCAGTAACACTTTGTTGAATCAATAATTACTTAGTTAAATGGAATCTACAGACATGTATACTTTGGTCAAACTAATTAGACTAAAGTTCCTCTTTAGACCTTTTTTTTTTTTTTTCATTTTTATTTATTGTGAAAATAAAGAACTTTTGTCACTGAGTCCAAACTCACTCTGCTTACCACAAAACAGGCCAATGATTCAGAGAGATGAGGTATTGAGGCAAGGAAGAGACTTTAATTGGGGAGCCAGCTGACTGAGAAAATGTCAGGCTAGCGCTTCAAAAAACCATCTTCTGGGGGTTTGGATGCCAGGTTCTTTTATAGATCACAGAGAAAGAAGCAATGAGGAACTAAAGTCAAAAGGCATAATAGAGAGGCAGATGCAGTGAGGAAGTCAAGGGAGTCTTCAATCCACATCTCCAGGGCAACGTCCAGTCTTCAGAAGGAGTGTGTTAATCTCTTCTATTCACAGGTGGGCAGGGACAAACTATCTCTTCATAAGCTGAACAAAAGCACTTTAGTTCACAGTCAAAGGGGCAAGGTACTCCAGGCAAGCCGGTGAGTATGATAACAATAATTAAAGTAAGTCAAAGAAACAGTTTCCAAAATGGAGTCAGAATTGATTTCCTCCCTGTGATGCTTTCTCTTATTTCTATATAAGAAGGGACATCTGTGATCCTTTTCTATAGGAAGAGTGAGATCCTTGCTTAGGACCTCATTTTTGAAAGATAACTTTAGAATTTCTGTTCTTGAATTTTCTATTTTTTTTTTTAATTTAGATGGTATATCTGTTCAGTTCAGTTCAGTTTATTTCAGTCACTCAGTCGTATCCAACTATTTGTGACCCCATGGACTACAGCACACCAGGCCTCCCTGTTCATCAGCAACACCCAGAGTTTACTCAAACACATCCGTTGAGTTGATGATGCCATCCAACCATCTCATTCTCTATCCTCCCCTCTCCTCCCGCCTTCAATCTTTCCCAGCACCAGGGTCTTTTCCAATGAGTCAGTTCTTCACATCAAGTGGCCAACATATTGGAGTTTCAGCTTCAGCTTCAAATGAATATTCAGGAATGATTTCCATCAGGACGGACTGGCTGAATCTCCTTACAGTCCAAGGGACTCTCAAGAGTCTTCTCCAACACCACAGTTCAAAAGCATCAATTATTTGGTGTTCAGTTTTCTTTATAGTCCAACTCTCACATGCATACATGACTGCTGGAAAAACCATGATAAATAGATGGGGAAACAGTGGAAACAGTGACAGATTTTATTTTCATGAGCTCTAAAATCATTGCAGATGATGATTGTAGCCATGAAATTAAGACACTTGTCCCTTGGAAGAAAAGCTATGGCCAACCTAGACACATATTAAAAATGAAGAGACATTATTTTTCCAACAAAGGTCCATGCAATCAAAGCTATGGTTTTTCCAGTAGTCATGTAGGGTTGTGAGAGTTGGACTATAGAGAAAGCTAAGCACTGAAGGATTGGTGCTTTTGAACTGTGGTTTTGGAGAAGACTCTTCAGAGTCCCTTGGACTGCAAGGAGATCTAACCAGTCCAAGATTAACCTAACTGATTTCTAAAGGAAATCAGTCCTGAATATCCATTGGAAGGACTGATGCTGAAGCTGAAGCTCCAATCCTTTGGCCACCTGATGTAAAGAACTGACTCATTTGAAAAGACCCTGATGCTGGGAAAGATTGAAGGCAGGAGGAGAAGGTGATGACAGAGAATGAGATGGCTGGATGGCATCACTGACTCAATGGACATCGAGTTTGAGCAAGCTCCAGGAGTTGCAGATGGACAGGGAGGCCTGGCATGCCAAAGTCCATGGGGTTGCAAAGAGTTGTACGCAACTGAGCGACTGAACTGAACTGGAGGGACAGAGAGCTCTAAGAAATGTCTTAACAAATATTCTTTATCGGGGCCACAATTAAAATAGCTCCCTGAGGTTTCTTTAAGTGAGTTTCAATTAAAATTTTAGTTTTATTTTCTCCTCCCTTTTTTAATAGATATGCAGATAACACAGGATGTCAGGTAGGACTCTCCATTCAATACAAATGTCAACCATTCACACTTGCTATAACTATTAACAGATTTGGCTTCTTTGCTTTCCAAAGGTGATTATATTTCTTTAACACTCCTGAAAAAATATTTTTATTTAGTCAGTGTATAAAAACCACCATTTATCCATACAAACTCTCTTATCTTATATTTTTTTCCCTTCCTACAGGAAAAAAAAATAAAGACTGAAAATATTTTTACTTTCTTACATACATCCCTAAAAAGAGAGAAAACTATGGGAAGTAGTTTATTTCCTTTTCTACTCCATCCCCATTTAGTAAGTTTTGCTATAATTGTTTAGTACTTTTAGTTCCTGTACAGCAGTTTGTACCTTTTATATCAAGAAACTGTACCTAGGACTTATTGTATATAATTAGTTACCATCCTTACCCACTACTCACTAATGTATAGTTTCTCTTCTTCCACTACCTTTCCACTGAGACTCCTGATCTGATTTGCTTGATAAGAATTTTAGCTTGAATATTAAATAGGAGAATGATATGGCTTATGAAGGCTTACATATTTTTCAGTATTTCGCTGCTAAGTGAAAGCTATCTTACCTGGGATGGAGATCAATTTGATGTCACTGATGAAACATTATTTATTTTCTATACAACTTCAGCCTTCTGAGTAGCAGACAAGAGCATTTTCCTTTTACTTAGTATTTTAGGAATTTTGCCACGATATACCCAGGTCTGTTTTCCACCAATCCTGCCTGGAATGTAGTGAACAATTTTAATTTGCACTCTAATTTTCTTCACACCAGGAGAATTTCTTTTTTTATTTGTCTAATTATAGTCCTTCCTCCATCTGTTCTTCTTTTCTCCTTCTGAAATCATATTATTCATGTGTTATGTCTTCTGTATCTGTTCTTCCTGACTTTTTTTTTTCCACTTCATCTCTTTATATTTTTCCCCTGTGTTTTGAGACATTCTTCTACTTGATTTCCCAGACCACTAATTCAAATTTCAACCAACAGTGCTAATCTTTCCTTTTTATTCATTCTTTGAATTTTTGGTTTAGAGCATGTTCTTTTATTTCTAGTAAGTTATTATCTATGTTGTGGTGACTCTTCAGTAATAGACAGGTAGATAGATAATACTTAGATATTATCTATCTACCTATCTAATATACAGATGGGCTTCCCTCATAGCTCAGTTGGTAAATCATCTGCCTGTGATGTAGGAGACCCAGGTTCAATTCCTGGGTTGGGAAGATCCCCTTGAAAAGGAAACGGCAACCCATTCCAGTATTCTTGCTTGGAGAATCCCATGGACAGAGGAGCCTGGCAGGCTACAGTCCATGGGATTACAAGAGTCGGACATGACATAGTGACTAAATAATAAACCAACAATAGATACAGGTATAAATGTATGACCCTGGAAGCATAATGTGCATTTATTATCTGGATCTTGCAACGGTGATGTATATGCTTTTAAAATATCCTTTTAATAGTTGCCTTGTAGTTTATCATTTGGCTACATCAAATTTAACTAGTCATTTAGGAAACATTACTGAAATTTTTTCAGTATTATAAGTGTTAATTGTTGTGGTATTCTTCCTAAGTATTTTAAAAATCAATATACGTATTTGTTAAGATCAATGGACTGGAAAAGATTATGAGTGTTTATTTGCTTCATTGTCTACCTTATGAAATATTTCTAAATAAAATGCATATTACTTTTATAATAGAAAAAATGTACATAAAAGTTAATGAAAAACTTGAAAACAAATTTGCTTATAATGCAAATTTAGCTACTTCAGTGTTTCCATATTTCTCAACTCACTTTCTGAGCATATACTCCTTTCTCTTTGATTACTTCAATGATAACTGTATAGAATTGCAGAGTATCTTTAGAATAATGAAAATTTCTTCGAAGGGAAGAAGTGTTTTTTTCATTTACACTCATCACACAATGTTAAAACAAGCACTTGAAATATAATAAACTGATAAAAAGTATTTAAGTTCCATTGTCAACATTGTGTTCAACTTCATGAAAACTTTTGTCACTCAATATAGATGAAATTCAGTGCTTAAACACTTATTTTAGCTGAATGGACTAGGAAAGTGCACCCATATATTTATTCACTTTTTTCCATTCCTCATTTATTCATCCCTTCATCTAGCATTTATTTAGAGTTAGTTTTGTTCCAGTTCCTCAGCTTAGGACTAAGTATTCTTCCTTGGTCTTTTATAGGTTTCTCTGGTAGCTCAGACGGTAAAGAGTCTGCCCACAATGCAGGGAGCCTGAGTTCGATCCCTGTGTTCAGAAGACCCCCCTGGAGAAGGAAATGGCAAACCATTCCAGTATCCTTGCCTGCAAAATTCCATGGACAGAGGAGCCTGGTTGGCTACAGTCCATAGGATGGCAAAGAGTGAGACAAGCCTGAGCAACTATGTTTTTTTTTTTCCCTTTTGATCTTTTATAATGAGAAATGGATTTCTTCTTCTCTCTTCTATACTTCACTTGCCTGGTTTAAAGGCAATAATATTAGCTTCCACAGCCCACTCTCCTCATTTAACTTATCTTTCAATTAGGACATCTCCCAACTCTTTTGTTGATACTCCATTCTATCATCTATTGTATATGCTGATACAACTATTTTGTTTATCAAAGAAAGAATTCTTTAACCGGATACATGTGATACTTGGCCCTTATTGTTAGAAAAAAAAGGAAAAAAAATCTTACTGTTTATTCATTCTTGCCTTCACCAAGCCTCTAACAAAGATTGATGCTTTGGGAAAATATTAACTGTTAATTAAGCCAGCATGAAGTTTTGAAAAGATCTTTAGCATTAGAGTTAGAGAGTCTATTCAATTTGGATGAACTAGATGGGTTCAAAATGGAATGCATCCTATTTGTTGCCATCAACTGAGAGCTGCAATGCTATTCCTGTGTGCAGATGGGCTGTGAATAGCCTCAAGCATTACAACAGTAATACCAACTAATGAGAAGCAATTGTTGCTATCAGCCAATGAGTAAACAAAATCATAGAGATAAATATATTTTAATAATTAAAAGTGTTTTAACATTTACAAGAATATTTCTTTGTATCCTACTTTATACATAGATTTTTCCTGATTAAGAAATACTGAATCAAGCCTATGGAAAAAATTCTCCTCTAGGTCTAGCAGGATATCAGTCTGAACTATTTGATTTTATTACTCTCATGGATTCTTAAAATTGAAAGCAGAAAAGTTTTACATATATAGTATGAAGACAACAAATAAGAATAATCTCTAATAAAGGCCACTCTGTAAGAGTACTTTTTGGGATATCTACTTTTCGAGAATCAACATTTTAAAGGAAAACTACATGTTGGATCTACCCAGACAATTCTCGTTTATATCAGATGCACTTGAAAAGAACAAAATACAAAACAAAACACATCACATATAAAATACTAAAATTATTATATTAGAAAGACTATATTCCTACAATAGAACATCAACCATGAAGTTAACTTGAGTGAAATTCATGGAAATCTGCCAATTCTATGCAATGTGACTTTGTCTCACTAAGTAATAAATGAAACTCTCACCAAAACTATAGAATCATGGGACTTCTCTGGTGGTACAGTGATTAAAACTTCACCTTCCAAAGCACGGGGTGCAGTTCAATCCCAGATTAAGGAGCTAAGATCCCACATGCCTTGTGGCCCAATAACCAAAATATAAAACAGAAACAATATTATAAAAAAAGTCAACAAAGACTTTTAAAATGGTCCATAAAAAAAAAAAAAAACTATAGATTTTTTTTCCCTCCAAAGGACTCAGCTTAGATTATCTCCTTGATTAGTTTGACATCTCATATTCTTCTAGAACCAGTGCATTTTCTGTTGGAATGGTAGATTGCACATTATATCAGTGCTTTACATTAAATGAAAATAATTTCCATACTCTGGGTTTGGAGCTGTTCAGAATTCAAATTCCAAACGTTGTTATAACTCCAGTTAGATACAATAAAGTCCCTTGCTTTCTCTTCACTCTACAGAATGTTTCCAGCTTTAAAACTTTGGAATCATCTCTTTGCGCATAGTTTTAGTCCTCAGGTGTGTCTCTGTGGGCAGGTAACAAATTACTTCCATGTTTGATACCTGCTGAAGAGGAAAATGTCTGAAGTCCCTTGCTTTTTAGATTCGGACTGTAAAGTTTTCCCAATTAAACAGAAGTTGTTATCATATTAATGTAAGTAATGTAAGTGTAGCTTTATTAAATTATCTTCCTTTAATTTTAATATTTATTCTTTATTTTCCCATTTTGCATCCCTGGTTCTGTGTATGGGTTAAAGTTATTTGGTTTGTGAGTAACAGAAATCTACTCGGGTTCACTTTTAAAAATTCAGGAAATGTATGATAAAACTAAAGCTGTAGCTCATGGACCTCAGAGGAAGATAGTGAGGCAGGCCTTGGAGGGGAGAGAACTAAGATATGAGGAATTAAGGCAATTCCTCTACAGTCCCTCTAGTTCTTGGCATTCATTTCACACACACACACACACACACACACACACACACACATTCCCTTTCCCTCTTTCTTCACTGTTAGGGTCACAGAGTCTTTCAAATCTAATTCATTCTGAGTACTTTAAATTCCACTCTCTCTGCCTGAAGTCTTTTCCTGTTCCTCTTTCATAAGGGGAAAATATTTCTCCAGCTGCTTTGTGGTTTGTAAGTTTCTGTTTAGAAAAGACCCCAAATTTACTAGTACCTCTGAATTCAAAATTCTAAATTCCTGCTCTATTTGGTGTCTAAACCATGCAGATAAGTCCTGTCCTGCAGTCACCAAAAGAAAAAAAAGAAAAACCAGTCCCAGCTGCCAGGACCCCCACTGGGAGCATGGCAGATAGTCTAAAAGGTCTCTATTACACTATCTAAAAACAAATAAACACAATGTTTTCTCAAAACATATCCAAATAAACTCTCCTGGGTCATGAAGGGGAAAAAAAGAAGAAGAAAAATATACTTTTTAGGACTATTATAGTCAAAAAGTATGTCAATGCAAGTCAGGTTGCATATACTGAATTTACCAAAAAAAAAAAAGGATAGTTTTGTAGCTTCTTCAGAATTCATAACTAGGCAGTCTAATGTAATAGAAGGCTAACATGTAAAGATTAAGGATCTCATTGTTCCCATAAAGAAATAGATGAAGAAATAAGGCAAGAAAACAGACAATAGCTTCTTCTTTTACAAAGTGCTTGCATTCTATATAGAGTGTGACACAACTGATAAATCCAGAGAACTGTACCAGCTATTTAAAGTCAAGTGTCAGGCAACATGATCTGAATTATTAGAGATACTAGAAATCAGAGAATTCAGTTATTGATGCAGATTGGAAGAGTAAAAAAAGTTTCCCACTGAAGACTAGACTTTATCTCAGCCTTTTTTTTTAAGTGAAAGATTGGCAATACAGGGTGGGAAGAGGTGGTAGGGCTAAGGGTGCGGATGAGAATCTTTTGGAAAATAAGTTCAGTTAAGTTCAGTTCAGCTGCTCAGTTGTGTCTGACTCTTTCTGACCTCATGAACTGCAGCACTCCAGGCCTCCCTGTCCATCACCAACTCCTGGAGTCCACCCAAACCCATGTCCATGGAGTCAGTGATGCCATCCAACCATCTCATCCTCTGTCATCCCCTTCTCCTCCTGCCTAAATCTTTCCCAGCATCAGGGTCTTTTCAAATGAGTCAATTCTTCACATCATGTGGCCAAAGTATTGGAGTTTCAGCTTCAACATCAGTCCTTCCAATGAACACCCAGGACTATTCTCATTTAGGATGGACTGGTTGGATCTCCTTGCAGTCCAAGGGACTCTCAAGAGTCTTCTCCAACACCACAGTTCAAAAGCATCAATTCTTCTGCACTCAGCTTTCTTTATAGTCCAACTCTCACATCCATACATGACCACTGGAAAAACCATAGCCTTGACTAGACAGACCTTTGGTGGCACATCTTGGTAGCACTATGTAGAAAAATAGTTGACTTTTGTATCTTGATCTTGTATCTTGCATATGACTGAGCCACTAAGCACACACACAACATCTTCAACCAAGAGTTAAATAAGTATTTTTAGATATATCATGGAAGTTCCTATATTTTAATGGACTAAAATTCCCTAAAATAATCTCCCATGATGAGTGAATCGTTTTAACAATAATCATCTATATCAGTGAAACATATTATACCAGTTAACTTTGAAAAAAATGAGATCAGTGCAGCAAATTATCAATACCCCATAAAATACACTTATATTTTAAAAAGTGTTTGTAACACAGCAAATATCCCTTCTCTTAATTACAAATTTCTAGTAAAGCTTCAGGAAAAATGATGATAAAATAAAACAACTCTAAAATTATTTTTTGCTTAGGTGGTCAGCTTTGGAGTTTTCTGCTAAGAGGAACGAAAGACAACATTTTACACAAAGATAAAGATCAGTGAATCTTTTAAATGTTTCGTAAAAACATGAAATTATATCAGAAATTTAAGAAAATGATTGAGGCTTTCAAAAATTTGGAACACTTTGTGAAAGTTGATATTCATACTGAATTTTACTATTTTCAAATAGCAGCACAACTTAAGAAAAATAAATTCCTAACAAATGATTTTTTTCAATTTCTTTCTTTCTATTTTAGTGACTTTTTAACAAATAAAATGTGGTGTTTTTTTTTTTGTCACATGCAAAAGAATTCTGGTGTCAGAAAAGTAAACTGTGAGTATATAAAATTAGTATCCTACTGATTTTCAAACAAGGTCCTTTTCAAGTGAAGAAAGCACACAGAAGGTTGTTTTAGTGTATAGGAAGTCCCATTTTCATCAAACCTCTTTGTAAGGAAATGTGTTTAAATCTAAGAATATTTGGGTAAATACTAGAAATAAATATGAAAGATTATTCTATCCATCTACTAATGTCGGGGAAGTTACTTCTCTACAAAACAAAATCAAAGATTTCAAAGAATGAAGAAACTATGCAGAGTAGAGGGAAAAAAGCTTAATAAAGTATGGTGTTTCTACCTTGAATAATGCACTCAACAATCCTGTGGCTTTGAATAATTTGCTTTTTTCTCTGAAAACTGTACATAAAATATCTTCTGATTACACTATACCACTGTAAAGATGTTAGCATTGTGTGAGTCACTACACAAAAATAAGAGTATTATTATTTTGTATTATGATTACAGAAATCAAGTATCAAGAGCTACAGACTGGGTTAATGCAGCAATATTCTGAAGCTGCTTTCCATGTTAGTAACTCAAGTGCTCAGAATTTCAGACAAATGAAAAGTTTAAGGTGAAAAACAATTACCAAACTTGCCAAAGTTAAACTCCACACCTAGCATGAACATTTTTCTGATGTTATTTTAGTGCATCAAATATATATTGAGAAAAATGAAAAAAATAAGCATAAGCATTAAAGTAAGCATCCGGCCTTCATCAGAAATGCCACACTACTGTCATTTATCTCACCTTTTCTGATCAATAATAGTCTATGGGAAATCATAAAAATAAAGAACAATTTCAATCTCACAATATAGTCTTCATATGCATTGTTTCTAACATCTCAACAACCTTCAAGTATGATACTACTATGTTCATTTTGGGAAAGAGAAAACAGATTCACATTAGCTATAACTTGCCTTAGAGAATATAGTCACCAAGGAAGAGAAATAAGTTTTATTTCAGGACTCTATTACTTTAAAATACAAGTTTGTCTTACTTCAAGTTTTATTATTTTTTAAGATACCATAGTATGTCCATATCCAGTTCATGGATTCTCATCTCTGACTGTATAAAAACCAGTGTGAAAAGATAATTTGCTTCTCTAGCCCCTTATACTCCATGTGATTCTGTTCCTAAAGGCATCCTTGAAGATACTCAGCCATGCACAGAGCTGTCTGTCTTTCATTTTTTTTTCTAATTGCCCATTAGAAACTATAATAGGATGACTAATTCTTATTCTAAAACAACATCTACAGTCCCCAATGTTGAGACATTAAATGCTTTACTTTCAAAGATATGTGGATGTGTCTGTCAAATTTATTTATAAGGAAAATAAATTTGAAAAGTAAAGAAAAGGAAAATAATCACAGAACATAATCATGAGAAGTAAGACAGATATAAAGAGTATATAGACTGGCTATCTAAGAGAAAGACAGTCTTGGGATGTAGGCCAAAAAAAGGTTTAGGGCAAAAATAATAAAGACGAGTATATAGTAGGCAAGCACTATTAAAGATATGTCCTGGTGCCTAAGTGTCACCATAGACTGTCACTCGGCACTGGACTACAGTGAAAATTTTGTGCAAGGACAACTACTTTGCTGTATATCATCTTAAATAAGGATGTCTTTTCTGAACTTAAAATTATTATTTCTAACATACAACAATTCAAATAATTTTTGTATATAGCTATATATTTATCTATTGATCAATCTATACACATAACTGATAAGTTCAATTTGATCATAGAATCTAAACACTTTTTAAATTATTAATAACATTGTTTTGTTTAAAAGTAAAAAGTAAAAAATAAAATTATTCATCAAAGTCAGTAGCATGAGGAGGAAAACATTTTGTTTTGTTTAAAAAATATGGACCTCTTTTCTATAATAAACAAATATCACTCAGCTCAAGTTAAATCAGTTTTCTTTCAATCATCACATAAGGTACTAAGACAACCAGACACATGATTCTTATCTATATTTGGTGTCATCAAACTGCTCCAATTGACTGAATATATTATGGAATCTTGTTGGCAAGAGTTTATCCTACAACCTCCAAATTCCTCACCCAACCATCTGTTTTTCTTGGTCCTTAGTCATCAGGAAAAAAAAAATACAATTTTTTTAAACACTCATATCCAGCTGAACTAATAACAGATTTCCACTGACTTCAGAGAGCACTCAGCATTGGGATTCTTACACATGGTGTGCAAAGAAAGGTGTGAAAATGATTCATAGAACTATAAAAATGAAATAGTATCATCACTGGGAGCAGATACAGATACCTTCACTTTTCTACACTCCATTTTCCAGTAAACTAAGGCCAAGCAGTCTCAAGTACTGAAACACACTGCAAAATAAGTTATTTTCCAGAATAGATTAGATGTACAATGATATACTCTAGTAAATATGTTTTTACATATCATCCAGTTGATTTGATAGTATACACATACTGCAAATCAAGTTCACCATTGTAAATCTATCAGTTCAAATTATTACTGGCCTATATATCCACGAATGGTTTGCCTTGGAACGAACAGAGATCATCCTGTCGTTTTTGAGATTGCAACCAAGTACTGCATTTCAGACTCTTTTGTTGACCATGATGGCCACTCCATTTCTTCTGAGGGATTCCTGCCTACAGTAGTAGATATAATGGTCATCTGAGTTAAATTCACCCATTCCAGTCCATTTCAGTTCGCTGATTCCTAGAATGTCAACATTCACTCTTGCCATCTCTTGTTTGACCACTTCCAATTTGCCTTGATTCATGGACCTGACATTCCAGATTCCTATGCAATATTGCTCTTTACAGCATCAGACCTTGCTTCTATCACCAGTCACATCCACAGCTGGGTATTCTTTTTGCTTTGGCTCCATCCCTTCATTCTTTCTGGAGTTATTTCTCCACTGATCTCCAGTAGCATATTGGGCACTTACTGACCTGGGGAGTTCCTCTTTCAGTATTGTATCATTTTGCCTTTTCATACTGTTCATGCGGTTCTCAAGGCAAGAATACTGAAGTGGTTTGCCATTCCCTTCTACAGTGGAGCACATTCTGTTAGATCTCTCCACCATGACCCGCCCATCTTGGGTTGCCCCATGGGCAAGGCTTAGTTTCATTGAGTTAGACAAGGCTGTGGTCCTAGTGTGATTAGATTGACTAGATTTCTGTGAGTATGGTTTCAGTGAGTTTGCCCTCTGATGCCCTCTTGCAACACCTACCGTCTTACATGGGTTTCTCTTACCTTGGGCGTGGGGTATCTCTTCACGGCTGCTCCAGCAAAGCGCAGCCATTGCTCCTTACCTTGGACGAGGGGTATCTCCTCACCACTGCCCTTCCTGGCCTTCAATGTGGGATAGCTCCTCTAGGCCCTCCTGTGCCCGCGCAGCCACGGCTCCTTGGATGTGGGGTTGGTCCTCCCGGGAACTGCCCCTGGCCTCCGGCATGGGGGTGTGGGGTAGCTCCTCCCGCCTGCCGCCTCTTCAATATCACAGTAATCCAAGTCTATGCCCCAACCAGTAATGCTGAAGAAGCTGAAGTTGAACGGTTCTATGAAGACCTACAAGACCTTTTAGAACTAACACCCAAAAAAGATGTCCTTTACATTATAGGGGACTGGAATGCAAAGGTAGGAAGTCCAGAAACACCTGGAGTAACAGGCAAATTTGGCCTTGGAATACGGAATGAAGCAGGGCAAAGACTAATAGAGTTTTGACAAGAACATGCACTGGTCATAACAAACACCCTCTTCCAACAACACAATAGAAGACTCTATACATGGACATCACCAGATGGTCAACACTAAAATCAGATTGATTATATTCTTTGCAGCCAAAGATGGAGAAGCTCTATACAGTCAGCAAAAACAAGACCAAGAGCTGACTGTGGCTCAGACCATGAACTCCTTATTTCCAAATTCAGACTTAAATTGAAGAAAGTAGGGAAAACCACTAGACCATTCAGGTATGACCTAAATCAAATCCCTTATGATTATACAGTGGAAGTGAGAAATAGATTTAAGGGCCTAGATCTGATAGATAGAGTGCCTAATGAACTATGGAATGAGGTTCGTGACATTGTACGGGAGACAGGGATCAAGACCATCCCCATGGAAGAGAAATGCAAAAAAGCAAAATGGCTGTCTGGGGAGGCCTTACAAATAGCTGTGAAACGAAGAGAAGTGAAAAGCAAAGGACAAAAGGAAAGATATAAACATCTGAATGCAGAGTTCCAAAAATAGCAAGAAGAGATAAGAAAACCTTCTTCAGTGATCAATGCAAAGAAATAGAGGAAAACAACAGAGTGGGGAAGACTAGGGATCTCTTCAAGAAAATCAGAGATACGAAAGGAACATTTCATGCAAAGACGGGCTCAATAAAGGACAGAAATGGTATGGACCTAACAGAAGCAGAAGATATTAAGAAGAGATGGCAAGAATACACAGAAGAACTGTACAAAAAAGATCTTCACGACCAAGATAATCACGATGGTGTGATCACTGACCTAGAGCCAGACATCCTGGAATGTGAAGTCAAGTGGGCCTTAGAAAGCATCACTATGAACAAAGCTAGTGGAGGTGATAGAATTCCAGTTGAGCTATTCCAAATCCTGAAAGATGATGCTGTGAAAGTGCTACACTCAATATGCCAGCATATTTGGAAAACTCAGCAGTGGCCACAAGACTGGAAAAGGTCAGTTTTCATTCCAATCCCAAAGAAAGACAATGCCAAAGAATGCTCAAACTACTGTACAATTGCACTCATCTCACACGCTAGTAAAGTAATGCTCAAAATTCTCCAAGCCAGGCTTCAGCGATATGTGAACCGTGAATTTCCTGATGTTCAAGCTGGTTTTAGAAAAGGCAGAGGAACCAGAGATCAAATTGCCAACATCCACTGGATCATGGAAAAAGCAAGAGAGTTCCAGAAAAACATCTATTTCTGCTTTATTGACTATGCCAAAGCCTCTGACTGTGTGGATCACAATAAACCTTGGAAAATTCTGAAAGAGATGGGAATACCAGACCACCTGACCTGCCTCTTGAGAAAGTTGTATGCAGGTCAGGAAGCAACAGTTAGAAGTGGACATGGAACAACCCACTGGTTCCAAATAGGAAAAGGAGTACGTCAAGGCTGTATATTGTCACCCTGTTTATTTAACTTATATGCAGAGTATATCATGAGAAACGCTGGACTGGAAGAAACACAAGCTGGAATCAAGATTGCTGGGAGAAATATCAATAACCTTAGATATGCAGACGACACCACCCTTATGGCAGAAAGTGAAGAGGAACTCAAAAGCCTCTTGATGAAAGTGAAAGAGGAGAGTGAAAAAGTTGGCTTAAAGCTCAACATTCAGAAAATGAAAATCATGGCATCCAGTCCCATCACTTCATGGGAAATGTGTGGGGAAACAGTTGGAAACAGTGTCAGACTTTATTTTCCTGGGCTCCAAAATCACTGTAGATGGTGATTGCAGCCATGAAATTAAAAGACGCTTACTCCTTGGAAGGAAAGTTATGACCAACCTAGATAGCATATTCAAAAGCAGAGACATTACTTTGCCAACAAAGGTTCATCTAGTCAAGGCTATGGTTTTTCCTGTGGTCATGTATGGATGTGAGAGTTGGACTGTGAAGAAGGCTGAGTGCAGAAGAATTGATGCTTTTGAACTGTGGTGTTGGAGAAGACTCTTGAGAGTCCCTTGGACTGCAAGGAGATCCAACCAGTCCATTCTGAAGGAGATCAGCCCTGGGATTTCTTTGGAAGGAATGATGCTAAAGCTGAAACTCCAGTACTTTGGCCACCTCATGTGAAGAGTTGACTCATTGGAAAAGACTCTGATGCTGGGAGGGTTTGGGGGCAAGAGAAGGGGATGCCAGAGGATGAGATGGCTGGATGGCATCACTGACTCGATGGACATGAGTCTCAGTGAATTCCGGGAGTTGGTGATGGACGGGGAGGCCTGGCATGCTGTGATTCATGGGGTTGCAAAGAGTTAGACACAACTGAGAGACTGATCTGCTGATCTGATCTGATATATCCATGATTTAATCATAATCAACACACTGGCCTTTATTCACATCTACTAGGTGTTTTCTGTTAACTTTTTGTAATCTATTCTTTCTCTAAAAATATCATTAATTTTCATATACTCAACATTTATGAGCCATACAACAAAAGTAATTAATTTTATATAATTAATATAAAATTATATAATTAAATTTATAATTATAAATGTATAATTATTTTAGGATTTTTAGGGATTTATAATTATTTTAGTTTCATTCATTTACCAACAAGCTAATGAGCCCTTCTATGTCATCTAGTTATGCTTAGACTAAGATATAATTTTGGTACTTAAGCAACTTCCATCTCTTTAAATAGGAATTATATGAGCCTGTATATTTTTTCTCTTCAAATGAACTGGGAAGGCTTCTTAAACAATAGAAGTTGTTATTTATTCAGTATCTCAAAGTTTCTTTAAAAACTCAAGCACAATCCCTATCTTGATCGTGAAAAGCATAAATTGACCATGGGAATGACCACAATCATACCTTCTTTCCAGCCATGTTGTACTCTTGCTTATCAGTCATGAGTTCTTCTTCATCTCTGAAATAGTTCTATGGCAGATGCAATTCTATTCATCTTTATTTCCCTCCAGGGTTCAGCACAGTGCTTGGCCCATAGAACAAAATATTCAAGAAATATATTTTCTTGACCTTGAAGGAGAGAAATTAACTCAACTAGGCCTCTAAATGGATGTTCTTTAATCATCTATGTGCTAAATAAGTTTTGTGATTCTGTTATATTTCTATATGTCTTATTTTACATAGTAATAGCATACTTTTTGTTATTTTTCCTCTTGAGTAGAGGCATTTGATCAAAAATATCTAGAATTGCAAACAAGTATTTAGCACTCTGACAAAAGAACATTAGTATTCCATTCAGATGGCAACCTTTATAACTGAGAATTACAATAAAGTTCTGCAAAAATAGTCCACATCAGTTCCAGTCAAGGCATTTGTGGATTTATTGGAAACACTTTCAAAATGGCTCCACTGGTATATGGGATAGTGAGAATTGTTGAACTACGCGTTTACGGTTTTCTGCAATCTCAACTGCTTTAGAGAACTTACTAATCATCCAAAGTTACTCCTTATGAATGATCGCAGCTTTCTTTCAGGCATCCAATGCAAGCCTCATTGATTCTCTTCATGATTTATTAAGCCAGGGCACTTTTGTGGTTAAGAGACAGAATTCAGATTTCCCTGTAATATCTTTTGCAATGGTTTTTAAAAAGCTTTACGGAAGAATATGAAGATGTATATTGCCTAAATTAAGTGTTTACATATTCAAACAAATGTGACTTGTTTTAAAACAATTTCAAAACTACTCATAGCTGATGCTTGCATCAAAAATAGAATTATTTGACTTTAGAATATGACTAAAACATTTGTACAAATGTATTGCCTATATAGTCTATATTATTTTCACTAGGGCTTGGTTGGAACGAAGATGCTCCTATCAATAATGACCAAGCCCTGGCAATCAGGTGGATTAGAATACTTGAGAAAGACCATGGAAGACAAGCATTTATCCTTCAAGAGTATACTTTTGTACCTTTTAAGCAATTTGATAGGCCATTGGCCTTAGAAGGACCTGAGAACCAGTAGTGAAGACTCTACCATGAGGAAAAGTAACAGGAAAGGAAATATATCCCTGGAAGGACAGAGAACAGTAGAAAGAAGGATTTTGGCTCAGTAGAACTTGAATATTCCCTAAAGAACTAAAGAACAACCCAACTGTTTGCTGATACGGCAGAGCAGCAATCATTATAAATGTGTACAGTAAGCTCCTGATCATAGTCAATAAACAGCTCTGCTATAGACCTAGTATATAACATCAATGTTAGACCAAAAGCCTGGCTGAATTTATCTTAAAAATAATAATAACACCCCATAGATTTCTTTTTAACCTATCAAGGATTTCAAATTCTGTAAAGGTGCTCCATTTACACAGGAATTTAAATGACTCCAACAGGAAAGGTCAGAGGTCTATAGAAGCTGAAAGCCTGGCATAATTTGCAATCACTGCCTTTACTGCTTCCATGAAGATTATGGATACCTAAAGGGCATCTAAATCTGAGGAGAAAGAGATAGTAAGACTGTAGTGGCTATCTAGAATTTTTGTGTGAAAGTATGCAAAAGAAATACATATTAACTTTGCCAATATGTTTTGCTTTTTTAGAAAAGAAACAAAGGAATCAGGAATTTACTGGCCTTTCCAACAAGACAGAATGTTGGATGGAGGAAAGATTTATCAGATCAGATCAGATCAGTCGCTCAGTCGTGTCCAACTCTTTGCAACCCATGAATCACTGCACGCCAGGCCTCCCTGTCCATCACCAACTCCCAGAGTTCACTGAGACTCACGTCCATCAAGTCAGTGATGCCATCCAGCCATCTCATCCTCTGTCATCCCCTTCTCCTCCTGCCCCCAATCCCTCCCAGCATCAGAGTCTTTTCCAATGAGTCAACTCTTCACATGAGGTGGCCAAAGTACTGGAGTTTCAGCTTTAGCATCATTCCTTCCAAAGAAATCCCAGGGTTGATCTCCTTCAGAATAGACTAGTTGGATCTCCTTGCAGTCCAAGGGACTCTCAAGAGTCTTCTCCAATACTACAGCTCAAAAGCATCAATTCTTCGGCACTCAGCCTTCTTCACAGTCCAACTCTCACATCCATACATGACCACAGGGAAAACCATAGCCTTGAGTAGATGAACCTTTGTTAGGAAAGTAATGTCTCTGCTTTTGAATATGCTATCTAGGTTGGTCATAACTTTCCTTCCAAGGAGTAAGTGTCTTTTAATTTCATGGCTGCAGTCACCATCTGCAGTGATTTTGGAGCCCAGAAAAATAAAGTCTGACACTGTTTCCATTGTTTCCCCATCTATTTCCCATGAAGTGATGGGACCGGATGCCATGATCTTTGTTTTCTAAATGTTGAGCTTTAAGCCAACTTTTTCACTCTCCTCTTTCACTTTCATCAAGAGGCTTTTGAGTTCCTCTTCACTTTCTGCCATAAGGGTGGTGTCATCTGCATATCTGAGGTTATTGATATTTCTCCCGGCAATCTTGATTCCAGCTTGTGTTTCTTCCAGTCCAGCGTTTCTCATGATGTACTCTGCATATAAGTTAAATAAACAGGGTGACAATATACAACCTTGGAAAGATTTATACCTTAGGTAAAATAATGATGGAAGAGATGGGAATTCTGGCATTTTCTCTATTCTTGAGTTATCAATGGATTTAAGTCACTGTCTAGAGAAAGAAACTGAAGGAGAGAAAGAGGAAGAGGCAGAGAAAGAGAGACATCCTGTGGGTTTTTCCCTTCCCTTTAAGTACACATTATTTATCTTGGTTATTTTACTTGATTCTTGTATCACTGTATGCCACTCTTTCATTTACTGTGACTTTTTTTTTTTAACTTTTAAAATGCCATGGTCTTTGGAATGGAAGAAAACCTAAAAAATGTGGAAAATAATGCTTTGAAAAGACCATCAATAGCTTTATTAGAGAAAATACTACCCTTTTTCTTCAACAGTTTAAATCTGAAAATCAAGCCACAACTGCACATTGGCCCTTTTCCCCTTAGAAATGAAAAGTCAGTGTGTAGTATGAGCACATAATTCAGAAATAATATTGAGATCACTGCTTCTATGAAAAAGTTAATGAAAGTTAGGCCTGCTGTGAAGAGAGTGTTACTTTATGAACAGTAGATATAGGGAGACTTCATAATAAATTATAATTAACCTTTTCATACATTTCACAAATAGCACTGATTTAGATAGCCATTTTCTCTGAGGAACAATATGCTTCACTCAAAATATCTATAACATATAAATAAAGCTGAATAAATTTGAACTGACCATTAGATCTAGGCTGTGCAAAAAACTGTATGTAGAATTCAGTAGGAGCAGAAGCAAAGAAAGGGGACTTCTGATATTTTTGTGAGTTTATAAACATTTTATAAGCTGATTAATTTGCTTGCCATTCTTGCCAGCTGTCATGAGTTCTCTTTCTTCTTGCAGTCACAAAGATATAACTATGGCAGTCTCATTTTGGATGCAAAAAATGAATCCAGGTCACTAAGTAATATACAGTTAGGGCAGATTATACCCTCTGGAACTCTTTAGGAAGAAGCTCAGTTCCTTGCTTAGGTTTTGACCAGTATATGACCCCTGAGCCAGTGTCTTGAATTGTCTGAGTCTATTTTATCATTTTTAAAAGCAGACACAACAAAACTATTTTACTATTCTTATGGATGTGTCAGAAAACAATAAGAGTGTACATTATACAGCTAGAATATATTAAAATTTTATTAAAATATAAGATATCAGGATTAGTTCTGGCATTCTAAATCACTTGCTTCTCTAATACTGAGGCCACTTGAGTCTACTCCTGAAAATTATGAGAACATTCTAAGGATAGGAACTGGTACTGCCAGCCTCTAAAAGGATTTTAATTAAACCCTAAGAATGCAATCTTTATTCATTCAGTAAATATTTACTGAACACCTACTATTATGTACCAGGTATTGTATTGGTTGCTGTGTACAGTAATAGATGAAATAGACATAATTTTTACCCTGATGGAGATGTCATCTAATGGTGAAGCAAACTATTTTATAATAATTTCACTTAACAGTTCCTCTTGTGAGAAAGGTTTTCCTATGAAAAGTCATTACATTTTAAATTTAAGCCTATGAACAATTTATAAAACCCCAGAAAATTTAGAATCATTCAACTCTCTTCTTTGGATTGGATTTTTGATTTCCTAGTATGTAAGAGACTAGGACAAAGCATAAAGCAAACAATTTATATATGCATGTTATCTAGACTTGGACAAATTTTTTCCAGCTAACTTGTTTCTCTAGTCTACCAAGACAAAGGGAAAAAATCATGGAGGCTGATTTATAGCTTATCAAAATCACCCCACTAGTAGAGATTCATCAAGATCAACTGAGCAGCCGTCCAACCCAGTTAGTGAAAGTCAAAACAGTGCTGACACAGTGCATCTTAAACTCAAGAATAATAGCTTTGGGTTGGTGGCTAAGAGAAGGGATACTACATTTGCCTCAGTAATACCTCAATTAACAAGAAATTAAAAGAAAGAAGGCTACGTACAAACCGTTTGTCTGATTAACATAAGGCTAAACAGAAAATTGTGACAGCAGGAAATTTTCCATCTTTCCTTTTTACTAAATGATGATTGAATATTTTTTTGTGATTCAGGTTCCTGCTGTGCTTCAAATTCCTTAATTTGTCTGTGAACACCCATTGAAAAAGCAATTTTACATTAAAGACAAAAATAATATTCAGAGGTATTTCACACCTTGTGAAAAAAATGGCTGATAATTTTTAAATGTAAGATCTGAGAGGCAACACAATACACTAATTAAGCAGGTATTACAAAGCCAGACTTCTTGAGTTCAATGTAACTCCCTAAATTCTTAGGTGTGTAACACTGAACAATGCTTCAGTTTCTTTATAGACAAAATTAAGATTATTGTATTAACTACCTCATGAGGTTATTATAAGAAATAAGTTAGTGAACACTTAGAAAGGACATTGCTGAGGACAATAAATGCACATATTTATTATATATGTTTCTTAAAAGTGATATGCACGGAGACAAAGAATTCTCTTAGATGACTCACAAATGCATTTCTGAAGCTGAATGAAAACAAAACAAATAAAAACTTTAAAAATATTTTGAGTAATAACAGTGTCTTTAGAATAAATAAATGGCCCTTTCAAAAGTGATCACTTGGAGGAAAACATTAATTTGAATGTGTAAGTAGAAACAATTTTTAGATGCTATTTCATTTCTCTTGAATCACACCTTATATAATGCCCTAGATCTGTCTGCTAATCATATCAAAGATTTTGTTTTGTTGTTTAACTTCATCTGGAACAAAAAGGAAGCTTTGAAGTTAGATGACAGAAGTGAAACTTAGTACATTAGACACAATAAAAGATTCTTATTTTCAAGCTAATAAACTGTCATTAGCTTTGTAGCTAAAATAAAAGAAGATAAAGTTCAATTATTGGGGATCAGAGTTGGAATTCATGAAAAATATACAAAAATATGGGAAGACTAGAATTACTTAGCTGTTGAAGGTAAAAGAATAAAAATTTTTGAAGCTTAATGCTAATAACAAATTGTGGGAAACTGGCTAATTTAGAAACTTTTTGTATTTTAATTTCTTGTAATCTATTTGCCCATGGCCAGAAAAGCAATGGGGGAAAGGGGAATTTATTGAAATACCTTTGTGTGTGTGGAGGGGGAATGGATGGGGGACTTTGTTTTGTTTATTCACACAATGCTAAATAAACAGCTATTTGCTTAATTTTAATTTATTTGACATGCTTGTGGTTTTATCACTATCAGAGCCAGATTTAATTAGAGAATGTTTAAATGTGCTATTGATACATGTACTTTATCATATAAAGATATCAAGGCATGAAAACTATTCTAAAGGAAGAAACAATATAGAACTCAGGAAGAGAAAAATGTTAACAGCCATCTCTACCTCTATCATCCCCTTCTCCTCCTGCCTTTAATCTTTCCCGGAATCAGGGTCTTTTCCAATGAGTTCTTTGCATCAGGGGGCCAACGTACTAGAGTTTCAGGTCCAGCATCAGTCCTTCCAATGAATATTCAGGACTGATTTCCTTTAGGATTGATTGCCTTGATCTCCTTGCTATCCAAGTGACTCTCAAGAGTCTTCTCCAACACCACAGTTCAAAACCATCAATTCTTTGGCCCTCAGCCTTCTTAATGGTCCAACTCTCACATCCATATATGACTACTAGAAAAACCACAGATTTGACTAGACAGATAATTGTCAGTAAAGTAATTGCTCTGCTTTTTAATATGCTGTCTAGGTTCTTCATAGCTTTTCTTCCAAGGAGCAGACTTCCTTTAATTTCATGGCTTCAATCACCATCTGCATTGATCTTGGAGCTCACGAAAATAAAGTCTGTCACTGTTGGCATTGCTTCCCCATCTATTTGCCATGAAGTGATAGGACTGGATGACATGATCGTTTTCTGAATGTTGAGTTCTAAGGTTTTTCACTCTCCTCTTTCACCTTCATCAAGAAGCTCTTTAGTTCTGCTTTGCTTTCTGCTATAAGGATGGTGTCATCTGCATATCTGAAGTTACTGGTATTTCTCCCAGCAATCTTGATTCCAGCTTGTGCTTCATCTAACCTGGCATTTTGCATGATGTACTTTGCATATAAGTTAAATAAGCAAAGACAATATGCAGCCTTGATGTACTCCTTTCTCAATTTGGAACCAGTCCGTTGTTCCATGTCCAGTTCTAACTGTTACTCCTTGACCTGCAAACAGATTTAACAGGAGGCAGGTAAGGTGGTCTGGTATTCCCATCTGTTTTAAGAATTTTCCACATTTTGTTGTGATCCACACAGTCAAAGCTTTAGTGTAGTCAATGAAGCAGATGTTTTTTCTGGAATTCTCTTGCCTTTTTGATGATCCAATGGATGTTGTCAATTTGATCTTTGGTTCTTCTGCCTTTTCTAAATTCAGCTTGAACATCTAGAAGTTCTCTTTCAAACACTGTTGAAGCCTAGCTTGGAGAATTTTGAGCATTACTTTGCTAATGTGTGAGATGAATGCCAACTGTGCAGCAGTGTGGACATTCTTTGGCATTGCCTTTCTTTGGAATTGGAATGAAAACTGATCTTTTAAACTCCTGAGGCCACTGCCGAGTTTTCCAAACTTGAGGGCATATTGAGTGCAGCACTTTCACAGCATCATTCATCCAAAAAACAGATTCACAGACATATCCATCATAACTTTTTAACAAGTATCTGGGAACTATGACTTAGCTAAACTGACACAATTAACCATCACATCTACCATATCCCACTCAAGGCCTTTGCACCATCCCCTCTAACAGCAATCACATTCTTTCTCCAGCCAACTGTCATATACCTTGTCTCTATCCTCTTCTAGTCTCCTCTATCCCCATTATTTGCTCCATGTTACTTAGACTACTTCACTAGTACTAGAGACCCTTGTTTTTTTGTTTCTTTGTATGTTGGTTTTAGAGTAGTGTTCATTTTCCTCTACTGAAATGAACCCAGAGATGCTGTCTATCCCATTCACTGCTGCTCATTCCCTACAGGGCATTTCCCAAGTGGTGCTAGTGGTAAAGAACCCGCCTACCAATACAGGAGATGTAAGAGACCTGAGTTCCATCCCTGGGTAGCGAAGATCCCCTGGAGAAGGCCATGGCAATCCATTCAGGTATTCTTGCCTGGAGAATCCTATGGACAGAGAAGTCTGGTGGGCTACAGTCCATAGGATCTCAAAGAGTCAGAAATGACTGAAGTGACTCAGCACATATGCACACAGACTCCCCACATATCACCAAATAGTCATTCAAAAATAATCATGATGAACTAATATGTGAACCATAATAAGCTGTATTTCATACAAATTTTGAAGAATAAACCAAACAACTCTCTTCAGTACACTGCATTGTCACTGTGACAATAGGTCTATAGTTTAAGCTATGCAAGAGTCCCCCAAGGAGAGCCCTAATGGAAAATATATACTGTCCTGACAATTCTCTATCTCAAATACATTACTTAAGAATTACAGTGATTGGTTGAAATGGTCACAAGTTGTACTGACTTAAACAAAAGGATCATATTGGCTCATGTACCAAGTCACTTCACTCATGTCTGATTCTTTGTGATCCTATGGACCGTAGCCCTCCAGTCTCCTCTGTCCATGGGATTCTCCAGGCAAGAATATTGGAGTAAGATGCTGCCCTCCTCCAGGGGGTCTTCCCGACCCAGGGATTGAACCTGATTCTCTTATGTCTCCTGCATGGGCAAGTGGGTTCTTTACCACGAGCACCACCTGGGAAGCCAGTAGTGGCTCATATACATATATATATAAAGAGAAAATAACAAAAGTTACAGTTATTTAAAAATTACTAGATCCAGGAGCACAAACAATGTGGTTAAGAATTAACCTTTCATTCTGCAAAACTCAATCCATGTTTTCATTTGGTCCTTTAACAGATTTTTGTTCTTGTGGTCACAATATGGCTCTAGGCCTACATGCACACAGCTCAAGTCTGGTAGAAAAGACAAAAAAAAAAAAAAAAAACTCTTTTTTAGTCCTACCACAAAACACTTCAAGATTTGTTCTGATTGAAATGATTTGGATTATATGTCCATCTGTGAAACAAGCTCTGTTTTTGTGTAGGAGGTAATGCTCAACTGAGCCAAGCCTGCTTTACATTTCCACTACTGGGCCTGGGCATTGAGCCAGCTCTACCAAAGTGGTATCATCTCAGAATGAACAAGTAGATAAAAAAAAAAAAAAAAACTTTTATTTTTGAACACTTTAAGATTTACAGAAAAAAGATGCAGAGATAGTAAAAAGCATTCCCAGGGCCCCACGCCTCGTGTGTGTACTGTCGTGTCCAACTCTGAAATTGTGGCCTGCCAGGCTCCTCTGTCCATGGGATTTTCCTGGCAAGAGTACAGGAGTGAGTTGCCATTTCCTACTTCAGGGCATCTTCCCAATCCAGGGATCAAACCTGGGTCTCCAGTGTTTCCTGCATTGGCATGCAGATTCCTTACCACTAGCACAACCTACCTAGTTTCCCCTATTATTATCATCTTATATTAATCTGGTGCATTTGTTACAATCAGTGAATTAATATTGACACATTATTATTAACTAGAGTCTATATTCAACCCTGAATATTCATTGAAAGGACTGGTGCTGAAGCTGAAGCTCCAATACTTCGGCCACCTGATGTGAAGAGCTGACTCATTGGAAAAGACCCTGATGCTGGGAAAGATTCAGGGCAAGAGGAAAAGGAGGCGAAAGACGATGAGTTGGTTGGATGGTATCACTGACTCAGTGGACATGAGTTTGAGAAACTCAGGAATATGGTGAAGGACAGAGAAGCCTTGCTTGCTTCAGTTCATGGGGTCGCAGAGAGTCAGACATGACTGTGATTAAACAACGATAATTCTTTCTTCAGACTTCTTCAGTTTTATTTAATGACTCATATCCATTCCAGGACCTCATCCAAGATACTTTATCATATTTAGCCATCATGTCTCATAGGATTACTCTTGACTGAAAGGGTTTTTCAGACTTTTCTTGTTTTAAAAATCACCCTGACAGAGTACTGATAAGCTATGTTGTAGTACTTCTCTCAGTTGGAGTTTATCTAATGTTTTCTCACGATTCGAATGGGGATATGAATTACTGGGAGGAAGACCACAGAGGTAAATTGCCATTTCAATGCATCATATCAAGAGTATATACTATCAATTAACATCACTATTGATTTTTACCTTTATCACCTAGCAGGGTACTGTTTGTCAGATTTCTCCACTGTATAGTTACTCTTTTCTCCCTCCAACTCCATACTGTGCTCTTCACAAGGATACTATACTCAATCCTGAGTCAAGGAGTAGGGAATTATGCTTCACCTCTTTGAGGACAGAATATATACATAAATTATTTGGTACTCTTCTGCATGAAATATTTGTCTAGTCTCAGCCATTTGTTTATTTATTAAACCATTTATTTATATAATATAAATTTGTGGATATTTATTTTATAATTTAGGTTATAATCCATTGGCACATTATTTATTTTGCTTATGTTAATCCAGTTGTGGCCACTGGATGCTCTTTCAGCTGACTCCTGTGTCCCTTTGTCATAACTCCATCACTGTGGTACTTATTTTTTAGTATTTTTTTCCTGTGGCAAAATTATTATTGCTTGTTAGTGATGGACAGGGAAGCCTGGCATGTTGCAATCCATGAGGTCGCCAAGAGTCGGACACAACTGAGTGACTGAACTGAACTGTTATAATTTTCTATTGGTTTAAGAACAGTCTTAACATCATTTATTACTTTGGAGCCAGTTAAAGGAGAAAAGACAGTGCATTTCTGGATTCCTGGCCATAGGGATTATTTTCATAGAAATTTATAAGCTTGTGGAATGTTGTAAAGCTCCATGCATGTGGTACTCTCACAACTGCATGTGTCTCCAAGATCATGTTATCTCAGTGTCAACAATGTGTGGGCTTATAGTCACATTAAAAAATTCACATGATGTGCCCTCCCTCCTTTGTGTGTTTCTCTTTCTGAGTATTGTAACATAAATTCTTGGTTGATGCCTTATAGCTCTCCATTTCCTGTTTGGTATCTGTTGGCAATGTTCCCTGCATGACTGACCTTAAGTGCTCCTATCTTTGATAGCCAACAGGAAAGAACCTTCTGTTGTAATGGTCAGTTCCTTCAAAGGGTTTTACCAAACCAAGGCATTTAAAAGACGGTGATCCAAGATTTTACTGTGTGTGTGTATATGTGTAATTGATACATTTAACAAAACATTATCAAAATATGGGGTTAGAAAAAATGTATTACTTATTCCTTCACTTTCAAGTGGATCTAATAGCAAGAATATTGGGGGTGGGATGGTTACATTTTCTACACCCATGAATAAAGAATCGAAATGATCCTATGGTTTCTCCTATTACCTAAAAGTGTCCATAGGGTGATATCACAAACACAATTTCAATTAAGCAATTTAAATGACAAAAGCCTATGTAACAATCAAATCTTCAAAATTTACTCCAGTGAATAACTAGCTGTTGGATGAGGATAGTGGCCAGCAAACTCTTCATCCCTATTAGAAATTTCTCCCAAATTTCAGAGGCAATATGAAATACCAAATAAGATTAGAATGTGCAAACCTGAAGGTTAGTAAACAATAGCTTTAATTTATAGAAATTTGAAGAAAGTGATAAAATTTGAAGCACCAATTAAATCTTTTATCATATTTCCCTCATCCAGCTTAAAATCCATCAGTGACACTTTAATGTCAAGAGAATTGTAGTCAGTTTGCCTATTAAATTATAGAGGATATGGCATGATTTGGCTTTTTATGGCCATTTTGCTACTTATTAAGAAAATGCAGAGATAGGTGTTTATTATTATTAGTCCATATCTTGGCGCTTCCACCCTTTCTTAGACAGTTTACTTCCAATAACTCAGACTATGGAAAATATAATGCTGAGCAGAGGTCTTTTCTATGAACTTGAATGTAACAACAATTTAACCTCAACTCCAAAAGCTGTTTCTCACCCATGAAGAGGAAGACCTTTTTTTTTTTTTTTTTTCCCAATATGAAGGTAGGAAAAACATTTAGAAATAAAAACAAATCAATAATATACTGCTGTAATATTTCCTATCTCATTATTAGCTTAAGTTATAGAAAGGTTAAATTTTGCCCAGTGTCCCTGGTTTCAGGAAGTATGAAATTTACTTCCATAAAACCACTCCTAACCAAAATGTATCGAATAAATCAAGCAGTATTGTGGAGTACCTGCCTTTTTATATCCAAGCACAACACTAGCTCCATCAGTTCAGTTCAGTTCAGTTCAGTCGCTCAGTCGTGTCCAACTCTTTGAGACCCCATGAATTTCAGCACGCCAGGCCTCCCTGTCCATCACCAACTCCCAGAGTTCACCCAAACTCATGTCCATCAAGTCGATGATGCCATCCAGCCATCTCATCCTCTGTCGTCCCCTTCTCCTCCTGCCCCCAATCCCTCCCAGCATCAGAGTCTTTTCCAATGAGTCAACTCTTCACATGAGGTGGCCAAAGTACTGGAGTTTCAGCTTTAGCATCAGTCCTTCCAAAGAACACCCCGGACTGATCTCCTTTAGAATGGACTGGTTGGATCTTCTTGCAGTCCAAGGGACTCTCAAGAGTCTTTTCCAAAACCACAGTTCAAAAGCTCCATAACTCACACCAAATAAATATTTATTGAGTAGAAAAAAGTGTCTAATGATTTCATAAACTACCAAAATATGGCATGAAAACCATCAACTGCGGAGTCCAAGGAGCCTGGGCCTTTTCACAGAGCCACTAGAGGAGCCCTGGTTGGAGCACTACTCACTGACACTGTGTCAGAAAAGAACATGGATTTTTTAGGAATCCAATTTGTTGGAGGTTAATAACATTTAGCATTTGACTGCTAAGGTCTGTTATCATAGAATTTACAAAATGTACTGATAATTTAGACACTGATGAAGGGAAACTGAAGATCGCCAGATTCAGGTGTTGCTTCTTCAGCAAGCCATGTTTGCTAAGGGAAGACTGTAAAGAGGCAGTGAGTATAGTTATTAGGGAAAGGCTGAGACTCTAGAAGCACCGTACTTTCCCAAACTGAGAAATAAGACATGGCATGTTATTAACATTTTCACATTCTGAAATGGGATTTTTATTTATTTATTGACACTCTGTTCAGACAAGGTTAGGTCTTCAATTTTCTCCACCGTATTACAAGCTCTTAAATGCCAAGTAGGATTTGAAACTGAAAAAATTCAGGATTTGCATCTTTAATATGTTAAAAATTAGCTAAAGACATCAACAGTACTGTGCAACAGAGGAAATCTTTAAAGAAAATTTGTATTATTTAAAATAACTTCTAAATAAAATGCAAAGGAACATTCAAAAATAGATACAACATTGATTTCAGTACCAAGCTTGAAATCCACAAAAATGTAATTGCAATTATGTACTGATATTGAAAAAAATAATCCTAATGTTGTTCTCTTTTGTTAAGGAACATTAATACTTACAAGTTTACACAGAAAAAGATAGTGTGACATGGCAATGCACTTCAATTATTATTCAACACATTGACCGTGCACTACCAACACTTTGCTAAGTAAACCTTATTGAACATCTGTCTTAAAAATGCTTAAATCAATAAGAAAGACAAAGTTTATTTGACTTGTAGTCAGATTCTAATTCTAATTTCACTTTTTCTACAGGCTAAATAATTACAATTAGGCACTGATTAATGTTGTAGTTAATGAGAAATTAAAGGATTCTTCAACTTTCTCCCCAAAGTGAAAACAACATTTAGTTCAAATATATTTCATTGTTGACAGGGAAAACAGAATAGTGAGCAAATCTTTGTTAAAGTTATATACTAATTTCAATCTCTTTTCTTTTAATTTCAAAATATATTTTAAAAAATATTTTCTCTACAGGAGTGCTTTTTCTTAATTCTAAAAAGAAAGTGATTAGATGGCTTTAGAATCATTCAAGACAATTATTGTTTTCAAATAAAAGCCCTTTATCATCAAAACAAAATCTTTGGAAAAGGTAATGTAATCTTTAAAATCATATATTTACCTTCTACTCCATTTTCTTTTTTCAACTGATATAAATGCACTGTTTTCCTTAACTACAACATCATTTTAGCTGGTATAAAGTTGAAAGGGAAAATGTGGGAGATTTTGAACGTTAAGTTCATATACTAAAGCTACAATTTTAATTATCACAGGAAAATGTTTAGTCCTAGCTTAATTAATTGGAGAAAGATCATGAACTTAAGATAGTTTCTTCATTGTAACCTTTGTAAAATTTGACTAAGCTGTTTGCCATGAAAATTAATTATCTAATTTCAATGACAGGATTAGATGAATGGATAACTTCCAAACAGCATTTTTAGTACCAAAACTTCTTATCTCTATTAATTCCACTGTACCACTTATCCTAACAAAGGTATAATTTGATATGTGGCATGGGAGAGTTAAAAATAACCTGAAGGAGTAAACTGGTCATTTGTTCTTCAAGGTGAGCAGGGATGAGGATTGGTATTATTCTTTTAAAATGTTATATTCACACTTATTGAGCAATTTCAGGAGCTTGCCAGTCCAATGCTGGGCAAATTTTGACACAGGAAGGATTAGCATTTGATGTCCTTTAACATTCTTACACAGTCTTTATTTTCTGTGGTTTATTCGTACATCAAGTGCCTGCAACCTTCATTCTGCTCACTATTACCCAGAATTCTATTATAATGCCTCTTAAATAGCCTTTCCTCTTAAAATAGAGCTCTGCTTTTCCTGGTTTCCCAGGTGGCACACTGGTAAAGAATTCACCTGCCAATGCAGGAGACACAGATTCAATCCCTGGGTTGGGAAGAGCTCTAGGAGTAGGAAATGGCGAACCATTGCAATATTTTTGATTGGAAAATTCCAGGGACAGAGGAGCCTGGAGGTCCATGAGGTTGCAAAGAGTCCGACATGACTGAGCACATGCACACACACACACCGACACATGCTTTTTCTGTGCTTTTCAAAAATTGCCTGCCTTATAATTATTCTTACAGAGGATAAAATTTAAGTCTCAGAAATATTAAATATCTTACCAGAGATCACCCTAAAGATATACATTTTGTGGATTATCAGATTCCATACTCTATGAAAATTTCCTTCTCCCCTACTGCTGTTCTTTCAGTAGAGAAGAATGAGTCAGAGGAACACTTTAGGGAGATAACTCTACACAACTCTAAAGGGTACTATTCTCATCACAGAATATGTGAAGAGGAGTCCTAGAGTTGTGCAGGGCACAACATGAGTGACCATACATGAAGGTCCTGATGTTGATTATTTACAACTGTAAATGGAAGCAAATAATACATGTTCCTTTAGTTAAAATCTAGTGACTAACATCTGTAATTGTTAAAAAAGTATTTAGTCTTGAACCAAAAGTTTTCATCCATTCTGATTTTACCTTACTAAAATGAAAATCAAATACTATTCCAATGAATTCGAAACTTATTACCAGAGAGATAAGAATCACTCTATTTCACTTTTATGAAAATGTATTTAAAGAACATGAAATCATACATTTCTTGTTATGTGGTATAATATCATAAATTATTGACAGTCAGCTTTCCGTTTACTTGTTAAAATATGCAGCATTTGGTTCTGATATTTTAAGTGTTTTACACATTTACAAAAATAAAATTGTCAGCACTTTAGAGTTGTTATGATCCCAACCTTATCCTAATGCAAATGTATAAGTTCCCTTCTTGCAAATTAATAAGAAAAACATAAAAAACAAGCTAATTTGAAACCTCTATCTTACTCCCTTTAGCTATTCCTAGTTCTTCTTTATACTTTTTTAAACATTTCAGAAGTACTGGCTCTCTTCATGTTGTACTTAATCTGTTAGGCTTCTTGTTCTTTGGTTTACAGAATATTAGTTTTCTGATATAAGACAATATTACTCTTGTGGACACTTAAAATGTCATCATTATTTTTCTGATGTATGAATAATCAGGTCAAAGATCTGTCTAAAGTCCTTATGAGATAATAGCTGTTACTTTCAGATTGACTTTTTTCTCCTTTCTACAGTGGTTAATTCCACACAATATGATGGGGATGTGTATAAACTGTGATTCCAGTCCTGGTACTCCTTTATCTTTGTAATCTCTCTAAGTAGTTTGCATTTATGCTTTGGTACTAGTGAAAAGTGAAGCTTTGTTTTAGTAAGGAAAGAGACCTTTTTGGCTTTTTCCATGGACTCATGCTACTCTTCCCTTTTTCTTGATAAACCTATTCAAGTAAGTGCTAATTTGAGGCCTTTCTGCCTATTGAAAACCAACATTACATATAGAACACCGCACTGTATTTATCAACAAATCCCTACTGTCTTGTTCTCAGACTAAAGGATTTAATCAGTGGACCTACATGCAAATGTTCTCCCTTAAATATACATTTTGTTATTTTAGGTGCTGCCTTGAACCTACCTTTTAGACACTGAACTTTTCTCTACATTTACTCTCTCCTCTTGCATTACACATATATTTTAGCATACTCTAATTCCTTTGACTGGCTTCTTAAAAATATTTTATACATCTTAATATTGTATACTTTAAATCCTGCAATAATGTTATAATTGCCACCAGTGTCAATTTAAATTTACCCTTAGATTCAAACTCTTTGTCTTTTTTTTCTTTTCTCTTGTTTTGTTTCCAAGATTCCATATGGACTTTTTTCCCCACCTGAGGTTCTTACATTTTCCTTTGGATTTGTCTGTTGGAGGTGAACTCTTTATTATTTGTATGCAAATTCCTTTATGCTAATTTTATTCTTAAAAAATATTGTCTATAGCAGAAAATTAGGCTCAATAATTGTAGCCCTTACCATTTTGAAGACACTTCTTGGTTCTGTGGCCTCTAATATTCTTGAGTAGTCAACTCAGTCATTCCTTTGAGGTTAATCTTTGGCTACTTTTAATAGTTTTATGCCTTGTTTCCTTCATCAGTTATGGGAAATTCTCAGACATAATTTCATGAAAAAAATTTTCTGTGGCCCATTTTTGCCCTTCTTTTTCTCTAAAATTAGTTTAAAACGTATTAGACCTCTCATTGTCCTCTCTTTCCCCTTCATCTTTAATTCTATATTTGTCTCTCCTCGCTTCTTTCTAGCTCAGCTGTGTCCAAGTGGCTATTAAAATCATATGTTGTCTACTTGGTTTTAGTTATAGTTTTCAACTTCACAATTTTAGTTGATTTCTATTTATATGTATATCACTTTTTACAGTTTCCAGTTCTTTTTTCTAAATTTTACATCTACTTTGGGACTTCCCTGGTGGTCCATTGATTGAGACTGTGCTGCAGGAGGCCCAAGTTTGATCCCCGATCAGGGAACTAAGATCCCATACACCTACTACATGCTGTGTGGTGCAGCAAAAAAAAAAAAAGTAAAAATGCATTTTTATTCTGAACATAATGGATCATTGTATTATAATCTACATCTAGCAAATTCCCCTAACTGGACTTGCTCACAACCAAACTCCTACTGAATATTATTGCTCTATTGATTATTGTTTGTTCATTTTTATTCTGCTATTGCTTTAACATCTTAGATTGTTTTTTGAAACAATTAATTTCAGAAATAATTTGAGTCCTAAGATGTTTCTATACTCTTTTGGAGATGACTTTTGTTTCCTTTTGCCAAGCTAAAGTATGTACTAGCCGACCAAGACCAAAACTTAAGAACTGCTTGTGTTACGCAGATGGACTGCCAGATAGTCTATACCCTACCTCCTGAAGTTAGTTTCTTCAGATTTCTATCTTTGGTGATCACTTAAAGCTAACTTTCATCATTTCAATTCAGTGGGTCTCCTGACATAGGTTTTCTCTCAGATGTGTCCTGGGGATTGGCAGAAGTTCCCAGAACTAAGGTACCAGCGCAGTCCTAGCACTCAGAGAAGGTTTCTGCTCCTGGAGATCCAGGACTCTGTTGTCGGCAGCCTGTGAGCTGTCTGGTATGATTGAAAGTACTTCTACTGAAGAAGCGGCTCATTCTCTCCCTTGTTATTACTTGAGGGTCTCAGCATATAAAACAGCTCAGTGTATTAGTATGCATTAGTAGGTCCAGCTTTTTAGGTGCCTTTGGCACAAAGTGCTTTGAATCACCTAGGTGACCACTTAATGAAAATGGATTTCTCTCAAATGTTAGTTTTTCACAGATTTTATTCACAGTCACACTATATTTGGGAGAAGTTAAGATTTTGTAAATCTGTGCTGGAAATCTTAAAAATATTAATAACTCCTGCCTTTACAATCTCACTCTGGCAGTTTAAGAAAAGAGACCAAAGGGAAACACACACACACACACACACAAAACTATAGGAACACTTATACAAAAATATATTATAACATTTTTTAAACTCCAATAAAATGACAACAAATGAAATATCAAATAAAATGGAACAGATGTACTAACTATGATTCATCCATATAATGGATTGGTATTTAGTAATTAAAAATAATACTTTATATAACCATGCTAGCTAAAATGAAAATATAAAATTTCATATATGTTGTGGTTAACATTATATAAACTTTATATGAAGAAAAGAAACAGGACTATAAATGAGAAACATTAGACAAATCACTAAAAATCTATAGCAGCTTATTATTATCATGAATGCTGATTTATACATTTATTTATATTTAATGTATTTCTATAATTATAAAATAAAATCATACTACTTTTAAATTGAAATAAAATATTATTTTAAATAAACCTGAAAGGAAATATAGCAAAATATAATCAATAATTTTATTCAAGAAGTGGAAATGTAAGTTTCCACCATTCTTTCAATTTCTTTGTATTTCACAAATTTTCTAAGATTTTTTAATGATAAAAATAAAGTAATTCTATTTCTAAGCTAAATTTTTTTACCTGTGGTGGATTCATTTGATATTTGGCAAAACTAATACAATTATGTAAAGTTTAAAAATAAAATAAAAAATTAAAAAAAAAAATCCATCTTTACACCTGTTAGTGTTAACAATAATAGTTCACAAAGGTAACCAAAGTGAATTGACGGGATTTTTTTTTAAGTTCCTTTTTTTTTTTTAAACAGTTTGGCTGTTAAACAACATATTGTTAAATAAGGGATAAATTATAGGATAATTTCCTATGGCATTAACTTTTTAGTCATTTCCTCATTGTAAAATACATCTTTATAAAGGAAAGCAGTATTTAAAGGCTTTACATTAGAAGTAAAATACCATGTACTATTTAAAAAAAGCAAGCTTTCTAGAGTGTATCTTTTGTGTAATAAATACCATAACATGAAAAGGTAATATAAATTAATTGCATAAAAGTATAGCCTTCTGACCCATGTAATGTGCTCCTTTCTCTTTCAGCATTGAATTGCTTTCTGCAAAGGATCCTTAAGTACTTTACCTCATTTTATACGGTGAAAGAAAAAGGACTCAAATTCCTCCCATTAGTGTCTTGATGTCCCAGTCTAATGTTCTCCTAATCAATCACTTCCCATGAATTCTGGTTTTGTTTCTTTAGTCACTCTTGGCAATACTCACAACTCTGTTTCTGATGCTGTGATAGCTGTTATGTAATATTCATCTTGTATAGTTTTATGAAGTACTATATTGTTTACAATAATCTAGTTATAGAAATAAAACAGATTAAACAAAAATGCATTATGCCCTTGAGTTGTTTCTTGACTGCTCAGCAGGTTAACTGTGACCTCAGAATAGGGAAAGGATGGCTAATTTAGTGGATAATTACATTAGGAAGGTGGCTTGTTTGGAAAACAGTACTGCTCTTTGCAAACGTATCCTGTAAAACTGTTATTTTTACTTGTTTCACAAATCAAGGACTCTCAAAGACACATTTGATAACTCCCAATATCTGGATAAGCAAATAAGAAAATGTTTTCTTATTCCAAATTTGTCAAAATTTTTCTTATTCTCCTCACAAAATTTGTTAACCAGATGATCTTATGCCAAACTTAAATATAAAAGTTTTAACACAAATGCTTTTAATGATGACATAAGATACTTCATAAAATCAGTCTTTTCTTTTTAATATCCATTCATTCATTTATACCTCACATTGTCTGAAAGGTTTTAAGATATATAAGTGTGTATGTTTGCATGTAATGAAATGAAACACTAATAAAATTAATTACTGAGGAAAATAAGACAAAGAGAAAAGGACAAAATGAAAGGTAAGGTGAAACAAACATGACATTAATACATGAAAAGCTCACCAAGGGTTTTTGGCTCCATTGGCTTTAGAATAAGTATCTGACCCTAAGTTAATTAATAAATATGAAATTCATTCTAGTCTTTAATATGAGATGAGAAATATGCTGACTAATATATTTCAGTAAGAAAAAATGAGTTGATAAGAGAAGTATCATTCTCTCTGATACTAAGGCCAGAAAGAAATTAACTTCTGTGAATTCTCATGGAAAATATGCTATATTATTCAAATGATTTTTTTTATTGTAAACAAATTAACTTATTCAATGGTTCTGTTTCCTATCTAAAAGGCTCATTCTGGGAATGGAAAAAGACGATCATTCAAACTTAGGAGAAGCAGCGAGATAAGAGGACATGAAATGAAGCCAAGTGTATAGTTTTCTGGCCTAACTTAATTCAAAGCTCCTTCAAACATGTCTTCTATAAATAAAAGCTCTCTTTACTGAGACTTTCATATTAAAACAGCAGTGATTCCAAGATTCTAATCTTTGACCAGTAGCTATGTTTCAAGTTAAGCAAAGAAACACAAGCAACAAAATCAGTTGAGCTGGAATATGTGTGATATCCACCTAGCAGGGAGCTACAGAAACAAAAGGCCACTGTTCCATCATCCCAGAAATGAAAGAACATTCATATACTGGATAAAGTCTCTCTTAGGAAGTAGTTGTGAATATTGTCACAACTTAGAGCTATGAATGTCATACTCTGCATAATGTTCTTATTGTCAGTATGTCCTCTAAATAATTACATCTATGAGGGTTTAAGAGTACCTTTTGCTAATTCACATCATTTCAGTTCAGTTCAGTCACTCAGTCATGTCCAAATCTTTGTGAACCATGGACTGACTCATGCCAGGCTTCCATGTCCATCAACAACTTCTGGAGCTTGCTCAAACTCATGTTCATCGAGCTGGTGATGCCATCCAACCATCTCATTCCTGTCATCCCCTTCTCCTGCCTTCAATCTTGCCCAGCATCAGGGTCTTTTCAATGAGTCAGTTCTTTGCATCAGGTGGCCAAAGTATTGGCATTTCAGCTTCAGCATCAGTCCTTCCAATGAGTATTCAGGACTTATTTCCTTTAGGATTGATTACTCAAAGTGGATTAAAGATCTAAATGTAAGACCAGAAACTATAAAACTCTGAGAGGAAAACATAGGCAAAACACTCTCTGACATAAATCACAGCAGGATCCTCTATGACCTACCTCCAAGAGTAATGGAAATAAAAGAAAAAAATTAACAAACGGGACCTAAAAAACTTAAAAGCTTTTGCACAACGAAGGAAGCTATAAGCAAGGTGAAAAGACAGCCTTCAGAACGGGAGAAAATAATAGCAAACAAAGCAACTGACCAAGTATGATCTCAAAAATATACGAGCAACTCCTGCAACTCAATTCCAGAAAAATAAATGACCCAATAAAAAAAAAATGGGCCAAAGAACTAAACAGACATTTCTTCAAAGAAGCCATACAGATGGCTAAGAAACACATGAAAAGATGTTCAACATAATTCATTATCAGAGAAATGCAAATCAAGACTACTATGAGGTACAATCTCATGCCAGTCAGAATGGCTGCGATCCAAAAGTCTACGAACAATAAATGCTGGAGAGGGTGTGGAGAAAAGGGAACCCTCTTACACTGTTGGTGGGAATGCAAACTAGTACAGCCACTATGGAGAACAGTGTGGAGATTCCTTAAAAAACTGGACATAGAACTGCCATATGACCCAGCAATCCCACTGCTGGGCATACACACTGAGGAAACCAGAACTGAAAGAGACACGTGTACCCCAATGTTCATCACAGCACTGTTTATAATAGCCAGGACATGGAAGCAACCTAGATGTCCATCAGCAGATGAATGGATAAGAAAGCTGTGGTATATATACACAGTGGAATATTACTCAGCCATTAAAAAGAATACATTTGAATCAGTTCTAATGAGGTGGATGAAACTGGAGTCTATTATGCAGAGTGAGGTAAGCCAGAAAGAAAAACACCAATACAGTATACTAACATATATATATACTATATATATGGAACTTAGAAAGATGGTAATGATAACCCTATATGTGAGACAGTGAAAGAGACACAGATGTATAGAACAATCTTTTGGACTCTGTGGGAGAAGGCAAGGGTGGGGTGATTTGAGAGAATAG
The DNA here is from genome assembly GCF_055505025.1 of Bos grunniens. NCBI lineage: Eukaryota > Metazoa > Chordata > Mammalia > Artiodactyla > Bovidae > Bos > Bos grunniens. Next base: position 82,804,556 of record NC_141166.1, read on the forward strand.
CATTTAAACATGTATATTATCATGTGAGAAACAGATTGCCAGTCCAGGTGTGATGCATGAGACAGGGTACTCAGGGCTGGTGCACTGGGATGACCCAGAGGGATGGGACGGGGAAGGAGGTGGGGGGAGGTTCAGGATGGGGAACACATGTACATCCATGGCTGATTCATGTCAATGTATGGTAAAACCACTACAATATTATAAAGTAATTAGCTTCCAATTAAAAAAAAAAAAAAGGATTGATTGCCTTGATCTCCTTGCAGTGCAAGGGACTCTCAAGAGTCTTCTCCAACATCACAGTTCAAAAGCATCAATTTTTTGGCATTCAGCTATCTTTATGGTTCAAATTTCACATTCATACATGATTACTGGGAAAACCATAGTTTTGATCAGACGGACCTTTGTCAGCAAAGTAATGTCTCTGGTTTTTAATATGCCCTCTAGTTTGGTCATAGCTTTTATTCCAAGGACTAAGTGTCTTTATTATTATTATTTTTTTAATCTTTAATTTTTTTTCTAATTTTATTTTATTTTTAAACTTTACATAATTGTATTAGTTTTGCCAAATATCAAAATGAATCCGCCACAGGTATACATGTGTTCCCCATCCCGAACCCTCCTCCCTCCTCCCTCCCCATACCATCCCTCTGGGTCGTCCCAGTGCACCAGCCCCAAGCATCCAGCATCGTGCATCGAACCTGGACTGGCAACTCGTTTCCTACATGATATTTTACATGTTTCATTGCCATTCCCCCAAATCTTCCCACCCTCTCCCTCTCCCACAGAGTCCATAAGACTGTTCTATACATCAGTGTCTCTTTTGCTGTCTCGTACACCGGGTTATTGTTACCATCTTTCTAAATTCCATATATATGCGTTAGTATACTGTATTTATGTTTTTCCTTCTGGCTTACTTCACTCTGTATAATAGGCTCCAGTTTCATCCACCTCATTAGGACTGATTCAAATGTATTCTTTTTAATGGCTGAGTAATACTCCATTGTGTATATGTACCACAGCTTTCTTATCCATTCATCTGCTGATGGACATCTAGGTTGCTTCCATGTCTTGGCTATTATAAACAGTGCTGCGATGAACACTGGGGTACACGTGTCTCTTTCCCTTCTGCTTTCCTCAGTGTGTATGCCCAGCAGTGGGGTTGCTGGATCATAAGGCAGTTCTATTTCCAGTTTTTTAAGGAATCTCCACACTGTTCTCCATAGTGGCTGTACTAGTTTGCATTCCCACCAACAGTGTAAGAGGGTTCCCTTTTCTCCACACCCTCTCCAGCATTTATTATTTGTAGACTTTTGGATCGCAGCCATTCTGACTGGTGTGAAATGGTACCTCATAGTGGTTTTGATTTGCATTTCTCTGATAATGAGTGATGTTGAGCATCTTTTCATGTGTTTGTTAGCCATCTGTATGTCTTCTTTGGAGAAATGTCTATTTAGTTCTTTGGCCCATTTTTTGATTGGGTCGTTTATTTTTCTGGAGTTGAGCTGTAGGAGTTGCTTGTATATTTTTGAGATTAGTTGTTTGTCCGTTGCTTCATTTGCTATTATTTTCTCCCATTCTGAAGGCTGTCTTTTCACCTTGCTAATAGTTTCCTTTGATGTGCAGAAGCTTTTAAGGTTAATTAGGTCCCATTTGTTTATTTTTGCTTTTATTTCCAATATTCTGCGAGGTGGGTCATAGAGGATCCTACTGTGATGTATGTCGGAGAGTGTTTTGCCTATGTTCTCCTCTAGGAGTTTTATAGTTTCTGGTCTTACGTTTAGATCTTTAATCCATTTTGAGTTTATTTTTGTGTGTGGTGTTAGAAAGTGGTCCAGTTTCATTCTTTTACTTTTTTAATTTCATGGTTACAGTCACCATCTTCAGTGATATTGGAGCCAAAAAAAATAAAGTCTCTCACTGTTTCCAATGTTTTCCCATCCATTTGCCATTAAGTGATGGGACCTGATGCCACGATCTTATTTTTTTGAATGTTGAGTTTCAAGTCAGCTTTTTTACTTTCCTTTTCCACTTTCATCAAGAGGCTCTTCAGTTCCTCTTCACTTTCTGCCATAAGAATGGTGTCTTCTGCATATCTGAGGTTATTGAATATTGTCTGCAATCTTGATTCCAGCTAGTGCTTCATCCAGCCCATCATTTTGCATGATGCACTATGCATTAATTTAAATAAACAGGATGACAATATACAGCCTTGACGTACTCCTTTCCCAATTTGGAACCAGTCCATTGCTCCATGTCCGATTCTAACTGTTGCTTCTTGACCTGCATACAGATTTCTCAGGAGGCAGGTCAGGTGGCCTGGTATTCCCATCTCTTGAAGAATTTTCCACAATTTGTTGTGATCCACAGAGTCAAAGTCTTTGGTGTAGTCAATAAAGCAGAAATAGATGCTTTTCTGGAATTATCTTGCTTTTTCTATGACCCAACAGATGTTGAGAATTTGATCTCTGATTCCTCCACCTATTCTAAATCCAGCTTGAACATCTGGAAGTTCTTGGTTCATGTACTGTTGAAGCCTTGTTTGGAGATTCCTGAGCATTACTTTACTAGCATGTGAGATGAGTGTAATTGTGCAGCTGTTTGAACATTCTTTGGCATTGCCTTTCTATGGGATTGGAATGAAAACTGAAAAAAGATTGGAAAACTCCGCAGTGGCCACAGGACTGGAAAAGGCCAGTTTTCATTCCAATCCAGAGAAAGGTAATGCCAAAAAATTCACATAAAGGCTCTCTATAAACTGACTAGCATTAGCCAGGTTAAGATGTATTAATAGATCAAGTACAAGCACTCCCTGCTTTTGCATGATTCTCAGTGTACAACTGTCAGTAACTATGATTTTGTTAAGTAACCCCAGTCCCCCAAGTACACAATTTAAATGTTGCCTATCATGGTATGAGTTGTGAGTAATGACATAATGATACAAACTTCACTACCAGCATTTTGATCCAGGAATCACTAAGTAAAGGACATGCATCATGATGTGACCTAATTGCATCACTTGTTTCAAAGTCCATTGGTAGTTGATTTCAAAGCATCTGTTAACAAGTCCACACACAGACAGCAAGGTATGGAACTGAGTTGCCTTTTTGTCTCCTAGAGGTAAATCCATGTAGCATTTTACAAAAATAGATAATTGATAGAGAAAGAGAATTCATCAACAAACATGAATGTGCAAAGTGAAATAAAGTAGGGAGACAAGAGGAAAAAGAAGAAAAGGAAGGAAAGGAGGAGGGGAGAAAAGAAAAGTGTTGTTGGTGGAAGTGAAATTCAAATCAAATGTAAATAAAGTTAAAGTACAAACAGCTGAGTGAAGGAATGTTGATAATGGCACCATTCAAGAGACTCTAAACATGTGCTACAGTAAGTTCAGATCAGATCAGTCGCTCAGTCGTGTCTGACTCTTTGCGACCCCATGAATCACTGCACGCTAGGCCTCCCTGTCCATCACCAACTCCGGGAGTTCACTCAGACTCACGTCCATCAAGTCAGTGATACCATCCAGCCAGCTCATCCTCTGTCGTCCCCTTCTCCTCCTGCCCCCAATCCCTCCCAGCATCAGAGTCTTTTCCAATGAGTCAACTCTTCGCATGAGGTGGCCAAAGTCCTGGACTTGCAGCTTTAGCATCATTCCTTCCAAAGAAATCCCAGGGCTGATCTCCTTCAGAATGGACTGGTTGGATCTCCTTGCAGTCCAAGGGACTCTCAAGAGTCTTCTCCAACACCACAGTTCAACAGCATCAATTCTTCTGCGCTCAGCCTTCTTCACAGTCCAACTCTCACATCCATACATGACCACAGGGAAAACTATAGCCTTGACTAGACAGACCTTTGTTGGCAAAGTAATGTCTCTGCTTTTGAACATGCTATCTAGGTTGGTCATAACTTTCCTTCCAAGGAGTAAGCGTCTTTTAATTTCATGGCTGCGATCACCATCCGCAGTGATTTTGGAGCCCAGAAAAATAAAGTCTGACACTGTTTCCACTGTTTCCCCATCTATTTGCCATGAAGTGATGGGAACAGATGCCATGATCTAGTTTTCTGAATGTTGAGCTTTAAGCCAACTTTTTCACTCTCCACTTTCACTTTCATCAAGAGGCTTTTGAGTTCCAGTGAGGGTGAATTTCTTAACATAAATAAGTAAGTAGTTGAGATGGAAAAGAAAGAGATGCCTCAGAGGAAGTGATGCCAAAAAAACTTCACACTGAAGGAACTCTCAAAGATATTTCACAATATTGAAAGCACAAAGGGTAAAAGTTGGAATCTGCCACAACATTTGAAATGTGTATGGAATTTATCCAGAGCACAGAAAAAATAAAATAAAATTCTCACTTGCATTTTAAATTATATGAAGAGAAGAAAAGGGAGACGATGTTCAAACTCAACTCTTGATAAGCATTTTTACAAAATAATAAAATACTTTAATTTTTAACATCTCCAATGTTTTAGTGCACTAAATAAATAGTAAGTTTTACTAGGTTTCTGTATACATGTGTGTATATGTATATACATATATAGACTCATCTATAACCAACATTAAAAAGTTTTTAAGGTTTTGACAACAATTTTTAAAGTCATGAAACAATCATAATTTTCCTATTGATTATTAAAGTTGCTTTCATGTTTTGGGGCTTCCCTGGTGGCTCAGATGGTAAAGAATCTGCCTGCAATGCGGAAGACCTAGTTTCAATCCCTAGGTCAGGAAGACCCCCTGAAGAAGAGAATGGCTACCCACTCTAGTCTTCTTGCCTGGAGAATTCCAGGGAGACAGGAGCCTGGCAGGCTACAGTCCATGGGATAGCAAAAGACTTGACATGACTGAGTGACTAACACTTTCACTTTCATATTCTTAGTGTGTATGGTTATTTTTACAGTCCCACAGTACTGTGGAAAGAGAGGATTTCTTGTACTAAATACTACAGGTATGTAAAAATGTAAATAACATAGAATACATTACTGGTAAGACACAAATAAACATTATGCATGAAAAAGTCTTTTGAAGTATTATAAGAAAGGAATAAAACATAAAAGAAAATATATTTATTTAATAATATTGATAACTTCTTCAAAAGTGAAAAGCAAAATTAGAAGACAACAAATTAGAAATATATTTATAATGTGTATGGAATAAAAAAATAACCAAGAACAAGAATCAAGCTGGATTTAGAAAAGACAGAGGAACCAAAGGTCAAATTGCCAGCATCCTATGGATCATCGAGAAAGCGAGAGAGTTCCATAAAAACATCTACTTAGGCTTTATTGGTTATGCCAAAGCCTTTGACTGTGTGGATTACAACAAACTGTGGAAAATTCTCAAAGAGATGGGAATACAAGACCTGCTTCTTGAGAAATCTGTACAAGTCAAGAAATAATAGTTAGAACTGGACATGGAACAACAGACTTGGTTCCAAATCAGGAAAGGAGTACGTCAAGGCTGTACACTGTCACCCTGCTTATTTAACTTATATGCAGAGTACATCATGAGAAATGCCAAGCTGGATTAAGCACAAACTGGAATCAAGATTTCTGGGAGAAATATCAATAACCTCAGATATGCAGATGACACCACCTTTATGGCAGAAATTGAAGAACTAAAGAGCCTCTTGCTGAAATGAAAGAGGAGAGTAAAAATGTTGGCTTACAAACTCGACATTCAGAAAACTAAGATCATGGCATCCAGTCCCATTGCTTTGTGTCAAATAGATGGGGACACAATGGAAACAATGAGAGACTTTTTGTTCTTGGGCTCCAATATCACTGCAGATGTTGACTGCTACCATGAAATTAAAAGACTCTTGCTCCTTGGAAGAAAAGCGATGACCAAACTAGAGGGCATATTAAAAACCAGAGATATTACTTTGCCAACAAAGGTCCATATAGTCAAAGCCATAGTTTTTCCAGTAGTCATGTATGAATGTGAGAGTTGGAGTATAAAGAAAACTGAGTGCTAAAGAATTGATGCTTTTAAACTGCGGTGTTGAAGAAGACTTCTGAGAGGCCCTTGGACTGCAAGGATATCAAACCAATCAGTCCTGACTATTCACTGGAAGAACTGACGCTGAACCTGAAGCTCCAATACTTTGACAACCTGATGCGAAGAACTGACTCATTGGAAATGACCCTGATGCTGGGCAAGACTGAAGGCAAGAGAAGAGGGGGATAACAGAGGGTAAGATAGTTGGATGGCATCACCGATTTGATGCACATTAGTTTGAGAAGTTCCAGGAGCTGGTGTTGGATAGGGAGGCCAGGCGTGCTGCAGTCCATGGGGTTGCAGAGAGGTGGACATGACTGAGTAACTGAACTGAACTGAAAGAATTCAAACCAAAAAAATTAGCAAGTATCCCAAGAGATAATGGAATAACTGGGAAGAAAATAACTCTAGAAAAGATATGGTTATAAGAAACTAAAGTACACATTTAGCTTGCATGAAATAAAAGGAAATAAATGAAAAGCAAGAATTTCGTGTAGTCTTCATAGGAATTGAAGCTTACAGATGGAAAGTCAGGAATGCAAGCTGTTTTGTTTTTCTTCTCATAAATTTTCTAACTTTCTGTTTTAAAGCCAGTCAAGCTTTTTTTTTTTTTTTTTTTATGCAGCTTCTTCACAACTGCAAAAATGGCATCTAAAGTAAAATCTCATCACTTTTTGGTTCATGGGACTACTGCAGCTGACTTTACTTTCTGATATACGTTTGGTTCTCAACAAGATTCTGGTCAGTTGCCAATTGTGTGGTCTCAGGGAAGCCTTTTTATCAGAAGAGGATACAATTTGTTTGCTATTTTCAGCAACTCTGGGTAGGGCAGATGCATTTGCTGACATACGTAATTCACTTAATTAACAAAAGAAGAAATTTAAAAAATATAATGGTCATTTAAGGCTTCCTTAGTAGTTTAGTGATACTAAAATCTGCCTGAAATGCAGAAGTCACAGGAGATGCAGATTCTATCCCTGGGTCAGGAAGAGCTCCTAGAGGAAAGCATGGCAATATCCACTCCAGTATGCTTTCCTGGAGAGTTCCATGGACAGAGGAGCCTGGTAGACTACAGTACATAGGGTGGCAAGGTTGAACAAGAGTGAAGTGACTTTTATGCACACAATAATTATTTGAAGATATTTTAAAAACCAAATCATTGATTCATAAAATAGTGAAATATGTTTCAAGGAAAAATAGACAATAAAGAAAGAACATTGACACCTCATGAGCACTGCTTGAGAGATTACAAATCAGTACAATTATTTCAGGGAAAAATCTGTCATTGTACAATAAAAACCTCAAAAATCTGGACTTCCAGTGATTTAATTTGACTTTTAGAAATTTATCTTCAAGAAATAATTATGAGTTTGTAAACAGTTGACATACAGAACTCATTTTTATATTATTGAAGATAGAAAATGAAATCATTAACTTCAATATTCAAAAAAGAAAGAATGGTCATATTTTCAAATAATGTAATATTATTCACTCATTATAATTTATAGAAGTCCCCAAATTTATTTTTGAAGACATCTATGTTCACATGCAACAACATGGAGAAATGTGTAGGTTCTGTACACTCTGAGAGAATATTTTACAGTATTTGAAATATAAAAATCATTTAAGACAAAGAACAACAGTAAGCAAGTAATTCTCAAACTATATGTGGTAAAAGACCAGTGTTATTGTTGCTATTCTTTCCAATTCTAATTTACTGTAGACCAATTCCTTAAAAAAACTATAATAAAATAAATCAGTATAAAAATAAAATAAAAAAACATTATATGTATTTTTATAATATTCAATAAACAAAGTATGTCATTTTACTATATATGTTTCTAAACACTTTCAGTTTCTGTACTTATCACAGACTAGTAACCAATCTGCAGACCAACAAACTGTGGAATACAACTTGAATAGCACTGCAACTGATCTTCATTATACTGTCTGCTAATTGGTTGGTTTTATTAACAGCAAAGCTTTTGATTCACTAAATGATATGCAAATTTATTTTTTAAATTATTAATCATTTTAACTAATATATATTGCAGACTTTATGTATGTCACTGCTTTCAATAAAAAAAAAAAAAATTAAACCTAAAAATAACCATGTACAATAAGTAAAATTACTTCATTCACTTAGAGACACACGGAAGAAATTTTAGCAGATACGTAGCCAGTCAGTAGCAGACCTGGGATTTGACCTGGGATTTGCAATGTGACGCTAAAGCCCACTTTGTAATGCACTCTTCTATCTCCTCTCACACTGTACTGCCTTGTAGCCCAAAGCTTAACTGCTTAGAATCACGGAATAGAGGTTGAGCACTAAATTCAAACTCTGTAAGATGGGGCCCCTCTGGTGACATAAAAGGATTCACAGACAAAACTTGAAATGAAAAATAAGATAATTTAAGACCCTGATGCTGAGAGGGATTGGGGGCAGGAGGAGAAGGAGACGACAGAGGATGAGATGGCTGGCTGGCATCACCAACTCAATGGACATGAGTTTGAGTGAACTCCAGGAGTTGGTGAGGGACAGGGAGGCCTGGAGTGCTGCGATTCATGGGGTCGCAAAGAGTTGGACACGAGTGAGCGACTGAACTGAACTGAATGTAAGATGAGCTCAATGAATTCCTTTGTCTATTCCAAAACATCTTTAACAAAATTTGGGTGTTCTAATGCCCTGAAAATACTGAGTATAATTGGATATTTCAGTAAAATATAAAAAGGGATGAGGTATGCTTCATTGTCATAGTTGTCACTACCTTTCATCAACTGCCATAGACAGCACACCAAAATTTAACTGTTAAAAGGTTACTTTTTTTTTAAGATTAGGAACTTATTATTTCTTTTATTTCTTTCCATTTTGTTTCTCTGAACCTCAGACACAAAATGCTGAATTAACCACATGCCTCAGTAACTCACGATGATCTGGGCAAAACTTCTCTTTTGTTTTAATTTTGATTCTCTTTTGGCCAAATTCCTCAGTCTCATTTCTCTATGCATCAAAAAAAGGCAACCATTTTAATGTTACAGATACAAAGATAGGTAGGTAAGCAAATTAGATAGACCTATAGTATCACTTGTTTAGTTTTGGGTTTTTTTTTTTAATATTTCTTTTATTTGTATACATTCTTATAAACCACATATCTCCTCCCCCCTCCCCAGCTCAACACAATGTTTCTAAGATTTACCTACTTTGCTGGGTACACATCTTCCTTAATTTCTCCAAATATGTCACAGTGTTTCTTCAGTGCACATTTTAGCTTCAAAGGCCCTTTTCTAGAAGCTCTGGGCCAAAATAATTATAAACCACTCATCTAGAATAATTCAGCATAACAAAACAGAAATCTTTTTATATAAAATTAAGTGAACAAAGCTTTTTTGTGGTTTTTAGCTTACTTATATGACATGCTAAAATAAGATATGAAAGTTAAGATTTATTCAGTTCTGATGAATTAAAATAACTATAAGGGGTTTTCCTTTATAGAACCAGGTTTATAAGGCACTTGTTTTTCTACATGCAAAGTTCTAAGAGAAAAGGGTCATTACATGTATTATTTTATGGACATTCATGTCATTTTTAGAGTGTTACTTTGAGAATTAAGCACCCTAGTTACAAACCAACTATATCCAGGTATGCTTAAAATTTGAATAAACTAGATTTAAGAAATGATTTAAATTCACCAAATTTTGACCAATCAGGCCCTGGTGGGGAAAAAAAATGGATGATTAAATCCCCATGTACATGTTTTTTTGTTTGAATTTAGATTAGTGTTCATCATTGTTTTATAATGTATTTTAAAAATAATATCTCAAATAACATATGGCTAGGAGTACATGTTTTGTTTCCATTATAAAAGGAAACAACTCTTTGAAAACATTAAGAAATTGACTGTGGATAAATTAAAAATTAACAGTAGTGCCAGAATTAAATGTTATTGAGCCCACTAGACCATGGGTTCCTAAGGAGATATTAGATACTTATCTTCATTCACCCGGCATATAGTATCCAGAGGAGCACCATTTCACACAGTGATGTTTGATAATGGAAAACAATTTAGCCTCCTAAGTAATATCACTCATGAGACTATTCAGATTTTAGTAAAGAGCAAAAAATGTACAAAACGATGAAAAGGAAGTATGTAATCTTCAGGAATATAGTATTTAATGGTGGAGATAAACTAACATACGGTCAAAATAACTTTTAGAAAGTGAAACTGAATTTTACATACACATGTGCAGAGTGTTGTGTATGGTATTTCAAGTGGAGTATAATATTAAAACTAGTACCAATTCAAACGCATACAATTCATTATGTATAGGCTAGCCCATCATGAGTAAGATATAGCTAAAATAAGCTTATAAGTGCTAATTTTGTATGTAAAGATGACACTCCAGACCTCACAATTTTTAGGTCTACTTTTAATTTTCTAGAAAGAGTGAGGTAATGTAAGCCTATTCACAAACCTGTCTCTGTTGTAAATTTATATATTACTTTATTTTGATGAGATACAGTTTGAAAGAATTTTGAAACCAACAGTTACATATAAGCATGTGTCATATCATTTGTGTCCTACTTTAGTGAAGTGTCTTTCCAGCTACTGATGTCTACTTAGTAATTAATTTTCTTATTCCATTAATGTATAATCTGTGCCTATCAGTTCCAGGCATTCTAATCAGGACCAAAGGGAAAAAAAAAAACATATAATTGACTTTTATTATAGTACTTAAAATTAGAGAAAAGGCAAGTATATAATATAATAAGATGAGAAAACATTAATTAAAGAGCAAAAGTAATTTAGGAAAGTGAGCGATCACAACTGGCTACACTGATAAGAGGATTTCTTGGAAGAGGTCATATTTAAGCTTGTAATGAGAGTTTTATGTCACAGAACATGATATAATAGAATATATTAAGATCTCAGTTATCTCCATAAGTTCAGTTCAGTCCAGTCGCTCAGTCGTGTCCAACTCTTTGCAACCCCATGAACTGCAGCACGCCAGGCCTCCCTGTCCATCATCAACTCCCGGAGTCCACCCTAACCCATGTCCATTGAGTTGGTGATGCCATCCAGCCATCTCATCCTCTGTCATCCCCTTCTCCTCCTGCCCTCAATCTTTCCCAGCATCAGGGTCTTTTCAAATGAGTCAGCTCTTTGCATCAGGTGGCCAAAATATTGGAGCTTCAGCTTCAGCATTAGTCCTTCCAATGAATAGTCAGAACTGATCTCCTTTAGGATGGACTGGTTGGATCTCCTTGCAGTCCAAGGGAATCTCAAGAGTCTTCTCCAACAACACAGTTCAAAAGCATCAATTCTTTGGTGCTTAGCTTTCTTTATAGTCCAACTCTCATATCCATACATGACCACTGGAAAAACCATAGCCTTGACTAGACGGACCTTTGCTGGCAAAATAATGTCTCTGCTTTTCAATATGCTATCTAGGTTGGTCATAACCTTCCTTCCAAGGAGTAAGCAACTTTTAATTTCATGGCTGCAATCACCATGAAAAAATCATCTGCAGTAATTTGGAGCCCAGAAAAATAAAGTCAGCCACTGTTTCCACTGTTTCCCATCTATTTGCCATGAAGTGATGGGACCAGATGCCATGATCTTAGTTTTCTGAATGTGAGCTTTAAGCCAACTTTTTCACTCTCCTCTTTCACTTTCATCAAGAGAATGGTAAAGAGGTCTGCAGACTAGGACATTTGAAGTATGCAGGTAGCAAGTTAACTTATACGAATAAACCATCTTAACTGGGATCTCTCACTAGGGTTCCAGAGCTGAACCACAGAACATAGATATTGTCTGAGTGATTATTTTACTTATCTCAATGAGTATCATTTGAATGCATAGGTGAAAAGATAATTCATAACCTCCAAAAATGCCTTACTGCAATAGAACTTAATTATCTCATGATATTCCAGTCAAGAAAGATCCAGTGCCTGATAGTTATATTTACTGAGGGACACGTCTATATTTATCTATATTTTATATCCATATCTTTATATGTAAATATTTATATAACTATTTTTGCTGTTGTTCTTGTTTAGTCGCTAAGTAGCATCTGATTCTTTTGCGACCTTATGGACTGTAGCCCACCAGGCTTCTCTGTCTATGGGACTTCCCAGGCAAGAATACTGAAGTGAGTTGTCATTTCTTTCTCCAGAGGATATTCCCAACCCAGGGATAAAACCTGCATCTCCTCATTAGCAGGCAGGTTCTTTACCACTGAGCCACCAGGGAAGCCCCTACACATCTATATCCATCTATATATGTATATATTTGTATATACCAAAACTCATCTATTCTTTCTTTTTTTCTCTTCCTTTCTAGAGAGAGACACAGAACTTATCTATTAATAATGAGAAAGATGACTACTGAGTTTACCAGGTACAGAGCAGCATTTTCAACCCCTGAAGGCAGACCTACATATGAAGACTGATTATTACCAGAAAGATTTTTTTTTAAGTAGAAAATAATAGTACCATTGAGTCATAAGGACTTGATTTATTTCCCCCCCTAAATAGAGACAGTCTCCATACAAAGACTAGATGATTATCTGTGGACCAGAGCACATTCTCTGCCCTGAGCCATAGCCATGGTACCACTGTTTGCTTCTCTCTCTCATTTAACTCCTCTACAGAAAATCTCTCTTCCCACTGAATCATTCTCTCTTGGATATCTCTCATATATTTTATGCTAAAAATATGTTTGACTTAAAAACTTTTAGAGCCATACGGCTTGTGTGTTTTAAAGAAGGGGATGCTCTTCCCACGGGCTTAAAATACTATAAAATTTCTAAGTGCATATCACATTTTAGATGTGATCTTGCTAATATATTTCAAGCATTTCATACAGTTCCTACTTTGATCTTTCCCTTCACAACTGAACACACAGTTGACAGGCTTAGGTTTAATGAGCATCCATTTGAGTCAGAATAGTCTCTATTTTCAACTTTCCTAATGAGTTCCAACTTTTACCTCAAGTGTATCAAGGTTAGGAGATCTGTATTTCTCATCTTTAGAACCAGAACCTTCACTTTCTGTATTTTTACTCATTTAATATTACGAACAGAGAAAAATGCAGAGTGAAGTAAGCCAGAAAGAAAAACACCAATACAGTATACTAAGGCATATATATGGAATTTAGAAAGATGGTAACAATAACCCTGTGTACGAGACAGCAAAAGAGACACTGATGTATAGAACAGTCTTATGGACTCTGTGGGAGAGGGAGAGGGTGGGAAGATTTGGGAGAATGGCATTGAAACATGTAAAATATCATGTATGAAACGAGTTGCCAGTCCAGGTTTGATGCACGATACTGGATGCTTGGGGCTAGGGCACTGGGACAACCCAGAGGGATGGTATGGGGAGGGAGGAAGGAGGAGGGTTCAGGATGGGGAACACATGTATACCTGTGGCGGATTCATTTTGATATTTGGCAAAACTAATACAATTATGTAAAGTTTAAAAATAAAATAAAATTTAAAAAAAATAAAAAGAAAAAAAAATGCAATAAGAGTGGTTTTAAATTTCCATGGGCAGAATGATTCATTATTCAAAAGACATGTAATGGAGAACTATTGCATTTGAAATGTATTGAGTACCAGGAGACCCACTTGCCTGTTCCCTCCTTTCCTCCAGCCTTTGCTGCAAAAAATTTCTAAGGTATTGAAACATTTGTGATATCCATGTTGTGGGGTTTAAAAGTCATGGCAAAGACAGGTGATAGATACAGACACTTAGATTGACAGATGAGATAAGAAGCCATCTCGTCTGTAGTGCAGAGTACGTATTTCCTTTTGCTGTTGTAACAAAACAGAGCCAACTTTAGAAACTTAAACAATAAAAATGTATTATTTTACAGTTCTGTAGGCTAGAAGTGGGCTTCCCAGGTGGCTTAGTGGTAAAGAATGTGCCTGCCAATGCAGAAGACATGGATTCGATTCCTGGGTTGGGAGGATCCCCTGGAGAAGGAAATAATAACCTTCTCCAGAATTCTTGCCTGGAAATCCCGTGGACAAAGGAGCCTGATAGGCTACATTCCATGGGGTCATAAAAGAGTAAGCCACAGCTTAGCAACTAAACAACAAAAAGGCTAGAAGCTGAATACAAAGCTCACTGAGTTAAAATCAAGGACTTCATTTCTTTCCAGAGGCTCTAGGGTTTTTAAAACATTTCTTTGATCCCTTGGATCTTGGCACAATTCAACAGTTGTAGGAGTGAGATCCCCATTTTCTTGCTGACTATTAGTTGAGAATCCTTTCCAGCTTCTAGATGCCTTGGCTTATGGCCCGCTTCTTCCATCTTCAACACCATCAGCAGAAGTTCCATCTTTTTTATGTTTCCTTTCTCTTCGTCTTTTTAACTCAACCAGGAAAGGTTCTTCACCTTTAAGGATTCATGTGATGAGGTTGGGTCAACTGGATAATATAGGATAATCTCTCAATCTCAGGATAACCTCAAAGTCTATAATCATGATCATAACTTAAAATAATATTTACATTTTCTTTTAAGAAGTTTTAACAAGTAAGAAGGTTTCTTAGTAGCCTTTCTGGTAAGTCATTTTGTATTCAAATTGCTTCTTTAATCAGTTTTTAATGAATGATTATCATTCTGAACTTCAAGGCTTTGCATATCACAGTTTGTATAGTTATACCTTGCTTTTCAGTTAATTCCTAGAGGAGAATCTTATGCCTCTATTTATAATATTTCAGCTGAACATAAGTGGGAGAATCTCACAATTGCCCCATGTACCATTAACATAATAAAGGGGGCTGTATTTTAGAGTGTGGCCTATCTGACTGATCAATAAATTATAATCTAGCTTGCCAGCAATTTAGCTATAAAACACATACACACAAAACAAACATAGCAGCTACTGAAGTGAAAGAACTGACCAACAGCCAGGCTGACCAGAGTCTTGAATACTTTAGTCTGAAGGACTAAATTTTGACATACTTATTTAAATCTAATTGGAAATTCAGATCTCTATACAGTCATTTATCCTTAAGTTCTAAGCTATTGCTTTTCATCTGTTATTTATGACCTCATTTAGATTTCAGAAAAAATCCAATGCTTCATGACACATCTTAATTTATACTTTACCTTTAAGATCTGGCTACTCTTTGAGCCAAGAGCACGTTTATTCAAGTGCACAGGAGTTATGAACCACCACCAAAGGTGAATAAATGCACTCATTTATTCACAATGAAGATTGTGAATTTATGCACAGTGAAGATAGAGTTATTAGTCCGCCTTGGTGTCTGAATGGTGATTTGAATAGTAATAAAAATGACACTACTCCTTCTTATAGTTCCAAGGCAGAATCTTCCTATGGGATCATGATTTTTGGCTAGTCATTTCCCAAATCACCAAGAGTAGCAGAGGAAGATGGGGATACTTAATAGCCATCGTGGTGTTCCTTCTGCTAGTTCTAGTCACTGGAGGCTGATGTGATTGCTAGCCAAGACAGAACTTCTATAAAACCCAGCAGCAAAACACTACACATACCTAATGTGTTAATAATGGAGGAAAAAACACTTCAAGTTTCTTTTCTCTCTCACTTGGGATTCTAAAGGGCAATAGGGGCCAGCAAAACATCCAGAGGCACAAATCTAGTAGCACAGAATTCAAAACATACATTTCACAAATGGCAGACCCAAGATGTATTTTCTTTGTATTCTCTAGGGTCAGGCTATTTCTCAAATGCCAATTCCCATCACAATGGGAACCTCTGGCAATTATGAGTGTTCTGCATTCAGCTAAGGGATTTGTGTTCAAGAAACAAAAAGAATGCAAGTATCCTGGTCAGCTAGTGTCAATCACTATTCTCCACTCCACAGGGATTTACTCAAAGGAGAATACAGCTTTCTGTCTCCCTTTAAGGAAGTTTCTCTCTCAATGCCAGAGATTCTTGACTGTTGTCTAAACTCCTGATAAGCAATATGGGGAAAAATAATAACGTATTTCTGAAAATGGAGAATGTTTATAAATAACAAATTTAGATAAGGTTAAATCACAGAACTTACTGAATATAAAGCAAAAACACAACATGTCCTTGGAAATAACACAGTTCAAAGGCATTCTGTGCCTGGATTTAATGAATCTCACAAGTACAATAAGTATATTAGTGAATGCATCATCATGTTCAGAGAGGTTGATCCATTTCTGAACAGCAAGAATGACAAAACAACTTCCTGGTCCCAAAAGGTCAAATTCCGGAGCATATTACAAAGCCTTTGCAGATTCATTTCTTGACAATTGCATTTTAGAAGTGATTAAATCAAAGTGTCACCATACAGAGAGGAAAAATAACAAGTTCCCTGTTAAACCTGTCATAGCTGAGAGAATAGGCTATGATATGATCTTAGAAACTGAAGTAGTTTTAATGCATTATGGAGTCTACTATTAGCACAAGATGAGAATGAAGGAGTAATTATCAAAATCCAATCACTGATTATTTTCCATTCACTGAGCAAAAATGTTTCTCTTATTCTGATGTGAGAAAACACAAGATTTTTTTTTAAAGTTAGATTATGCTAGAATTTTACAAATAGTAGTCACCATTAGCACTTAAAGGAATTTTTTTCTTTAAGACATGGCACTAGCTACACCACCATCAATCAGGTACCTGGAGATAAGTGTACAAATACCAACCAACTTCATGAACAGCTGGAAGGTCTGAAATCTCTATGCCTTTGTATTTGGTAACTGACATAATTGCTTACTTCAGTGCACAGCTGCAGGAAAGAAATCAGACTCTTTTCACTTGTGCAAACTTACACTGACTCATTTATGAAACCTCAAACTATCCTATACTGAAATAGTTTTGGAATACTTTTATATCTATGGAAAATCTATTTGGCTTGCAAAGTCCATATGAGCCTTGCATACAAATTCTGTGTGTTTTCATTGCTTCCACAACTATTTTCTCTTCTCCCATTACATTATAGGTTGAGAGCACATAAGTATGCACTGCCAATAAATAATTTCAGTATAATATGTGTTAGCATTTCCTCACAAATTAATGTTCCCCTGAAGAAGCAAACATAGTAGAAAGGACAGGCAGAATGCATTACACTTACTTAGTTTCATTGCATCATTTTATTTAGGGCTCCAAGCTGATCCCCTTAGTGTAGCTGTAATTTCTTTTGGTCTTACCAGTGTACATTGGGTTAATGAGGTCATCTTGATCACTGTATGGTACCCTAAACCCATTGCATCTCTTAAAAAAGCATAATTCTCTAGTGACAAGAAGGAAATAGAGAACAGATTTACATGAATCAAGTTGAGATCTGGAAGCATGTTAGGTTTTTCCTTTCCTGATTCTCCATGTATATTTGATAATAAAAATTCTAATGAGGTGGATGAAACTGGAGCCTATTATACAGAGTGAAGTAAGCCAGAAGGAAAAACATAAATACAGTATACTAACGCATATATATGGAATTTAGAAAGATGGTAACAATAACCCGGTGTACGAGACAGCAAAAGAGACACTGATGTATAGAACAGTCTTATGGACTCTGTGGGAGAGGGAGAGGGTGGGAAGATTTGGGAGAATGGCAAAAAAAATAAAAAATAAAAAAAAAAATAAAATAAAAATTTATCTCAGGTTGGCTTCCTCTGCTAAATCTGCCCCCACTTTAATTCAGGCTATTATTATTTCTACCCCAGATTATGGCAGCAATCCAGCCAGTCCATCTGCCTCCAGTCTGTTTCTGTATTGACTCTATCATCTACACTAATACAATTATGTGTAAAGCACAGATTGGATATTTTTTTCTATCCTGTTCAAATCTTATGATGGCCTGATAATTAACTGCATGCTAATTAACAGTATTAAATGTCCCTTGGGCAAATAGCTTCTGAGCATCCAACAGGGAATCATGGAACCCACTCTGAGCTGTGTGAACTTAGAACCCTCAAGACAAAATTTAACATGGTGCACAGTAGGAGTCTAGATCAATACAGAGATGTCTGATGAATAGGAAGACCATACAGTAACCTGATTTTAAGAAGTACCAACTGTGGCCCTGAGGAGAAAAGTCCCCAGAAGAATGAATTTACAAAGGTGGACTATGAGCAACAGCAGAGACAAGAGTTTGCTAACGACTACTCGCAATATTTTGAGATGCACAGTAAAACCAAACTTGAGTCCACCAAATCCAGCTCTGTGCCCCACCCTCAAAGCATCTATGCAGTCCATGAGGATGAGTGCCATATACTAAAACCCATATCATTATGTCAATATGAGTCTCAAAATACTTAAGACTGGGCATCTTCCTTTCTTACTCAAGCATTAAAAAAAAAAAAAAGTTCTTTCTGTATTGTAGGCCTGAGAGAATTACACAGTTGAGATAAGCAGAAAAGATGGGAAGGAAATCTACAGATGAAAATGGAGAGAATACAGATATACATGTTATTCATATATGGGTTTCAACAAATTCATAGATTCATCAAGAGATAGAAATGTAGGATCATTGGCAGATGTATTAAATATCCTGGGATAGAGAGATAAAGAAAAGTGAGACCAAAAGTCATAGATGTGTCACTATGGAAACATGTTTAAGTCATACCCAGCCATTTTTTAAAATGTCTAAAGAGATACAAGTTGTTGTCACTGTTCAGTCCCTAAATTGTGTCCAACTCCTTGTGACCCCATGGATTACAGCACACCAGGCTTCCCTGTTTTTCACTATGTCTTGAGTTTGCTCAAACTCAAGTCTACTGAGTCAGTGATGCCATCCAACCAACCCATCCTCTGTTGCCCCCTTCTCTCCTACCCTCAATCTTTCCCAGCATCAGGGTCTTTTTCCAATGAGTCAGCTCTTGACATCAGGTAGCCAAAATATTGGGGCTTCAACTTCAGCATCAGTCCTTCCAATGAATATTCAGTGCTTAGTCACTCAGTCATGTTCAACTCTTTGTTGGACCCAAGGGCTGTTGCCTACCAGGCTTTTCTGTCCATGGGGATTCTCCAGGCAAGAATACTAGAGTGGGTTGCCATGCACTCCTCCAGAGGATCTTCCCAAACCAGGGATTGACCCCAGGTCTCCCATATTGCAGGTGGATTCTTTTTTTGCGTGTCATTTTTTTTTCTTTTTTTTAAATATAAATTTATTTATTTTAATTGGAGGTTAATTACTTTACAGTATTGTATTGGCTTTGCCATACCATCTGAGCCACCACGGAAGCCCTGGGTATTCAGGGTTGACTTCCTTTAGTTCTGACTGGTTTTGATCTCCCTGCTGTCCAAGAGACCTTCAAGAGTCTTCTCCAGCACCACAGTTTGAAAGAATAAATTCTTTGGCACTCAGCCTTCTTTATGGTCTAACTCTCATATCCGTGCATGACAACTGGAAAAATCATAGCTTTGACTATATGGTCCTTCGTCAGCAAAGTGATGTCTCTGCTTTCTAATACATTGCTTAGGTTTGTCATAGCTGTTCTTCCAAGGAGCAAGTTTCTTTTAATTGCTTGGCTTCAGTCACCATCCGCATTGATACTGGAGCCCATGAAAATGAAATCTGATACTGTTTCCACATTTTCTATATCTATTTGCCATGAAGTGATAGGAGCAGATGCCATAATCTTCATTTTTTGAATGCTGTGTTTTAAGCCAGCCTTTTCACTCTCCTCATTCACCTTCATCAAGAGGGGTCTTTAGTTTCTCTTCATTTTTTGCCATTACAGTGGAATCATCTGCATATCTGAAGTTATTGATATTTCTCCCGGATATCTTGATTTCAGCTTGTGATTAATCCAGGCCAGCATTTTGCATGATGTACTCTGCATATAAGTTGTATACAGGGTGACAATAAACAGCCTTGACATACTCCTTTCCCAATTTTGAATCAGTCTGTTGTTCCATGTCCAGTTGTAAATGTTGTTTCTTGTCCTGCATACAGGTTTCTCTGAAGGCAGGTAATGTAGTCTGGTATCCCCATTTCATTAAGAATATGTCACAAAGTCAAAGGCTTTAGCATAGTCAATGAAGCAGAAGTAGATTTTTTTTTTAATTCCCTTGCTTTTTCCAAGATCCAGTGTATGTTGGCATTTTGATCTCTGGTTCCTCTGCTATTTCTAAATCCAGCTTGACTATCTGGAAGTTCTCAGTTTACATACTGCTGAAGCCTAGCTTGAAGGATTTTGAGTATAATCTTGCTGGCATGAGAAATGAGTGCAATTGTATGGTTATTTGAACATTCTTTGGCATTGCCTTTCTTTGGGATTGAGATGAAAAATGACCTTTTCCTGTCCTTGGTCACTGCTGTGTTTTCCAAATTTGTTGGCATAATGAGTGCAGCACTTTAACGGCATCATTTTTAAGATTTTAAATAGCTCAGCTATTTGAAATAGCTGAGAGGGTGGAACAAATTGAGAGTGGAGCATTGAAACATATGCATTGTCATATGTAAAACAGCTAGTGAGAAGATGCTGTATAATATAGGAAGCTCAACTGGTGCTCTGTGACAACCTAGAGGGTCGGATGAGGGTGGAGTGGGAGAGAGGTTCAAGAGGCAGAGGATATGTGTATATTATGGCTGATTCGCATTGCTGTACGGCAGAAACCAACACAACATTGTAGAGCAATTATCCTCTAATTAAAAATAAATTTAAAAAAAGACTAACACATTACATGGTTTCTACCAAAGTGTCCCAACATGTGGTTCACATTTGTTAACGATAACACCAAATTTCTACTCAGATTTCAAAAACATATTTTCAGATTTGATAGTAACAGATGAGCTTGCTATGAGATCAGCACCATAATACTATACTGTGAATTCTTATCATTTATTTGAATAAATCATATAGAATACATTAAGACAGAGTATTTATACTATTCCTATACAAGAGGGAGCTGACAACTTAAAAAACTGTAGTTTGTCTAGAGGTATATATTCTTTCAGTAAAATCATAGCCTAAGTAAACTAATGTAAAAAAAGGAACCTAAATAAATTTAAATTAAAAAAAAAAAAAAGGAAAGGAAGGAGATAGTTCACACGAGTGTGTTACTCTGGCAAGAATACTGAGTAGTCTCTGACATTTAATATCCATGACACATGGAAAAATCACTAACAATATGCCCAATATATTTCTCTTTTTAAAAAGTTTTGAAATAATTTTGAATGAGTAATTTATTAAACTATACTAAAAGAGACATTGTTACATAATTATAGTATAATCATTAAACTCTGTGTGTTTTACATCTCAAACATTTTTCTAAAAGTTTGGGTTGGTTCATTTTTATATCTGGCAGCTTTCTATTTAAATTTTTAAGTGTATAAAATATAGTTAAAATACTTCTTGATGACATTTGCTGCTAATTCAAACATCTCTGTCAGTTATGAGTAAGAATTTTAAGTAAACTTTGTACCTTGAAAAAATTCAGTAATCACAAGGACTTGCTAAAATAGTGCAGAGACTCCCCATGTACTTGTCCTTCAACTTTCCTCAATGATAATTTCTTACACAGCCATAGTATGCTATCAACACAAGGAAATTTACATCGGGACAATATTGTTAACTCAACAACAGACCTTTACTGAAATTTCTCAAGTTTTGTGTGTAATCCTGTGTGTGTATGTACACACATGTGCACACACTAAGCAAGAAGTATGGTTATATGAAAACTTGTTACACGTGTAGAATTGAGTACAAACACCACAATCATGACACAGACGGTCTCATTACACACACACACACACACACACACACACAAAGCTCCTTAATGTTACCATATTTATATTACCATATTACTCCTTAATAACTATACCCTTCTTCCACCTCTAATTTCTGGCACTCATTGATGCATTTACCATTTTCACTTTGAGGTTGAATAAAGACACACAGATACACAGAGAAAAAAGTTTCTCTATTATCTATACCTGTATGAAATCTATTTTTAAAAATCACTTAGCTGAAGAATGTCATTGCCTTTACTAATAGATTTGGAAAATATTGTTATATTCCTGTCTTTGCTTTCTTATTATTATTCTAGTTGACTGTAAATGCAGGGGCTATTTTTGTCTTTGTTTTGGACTAAATATTGGTTGGTGGGTTGGCTTTGAAGAAGATTGAAGTTTGACATAAATATAATTTGGTATAGCAGTCTCAAGAACTTCTCTTAATTACTGTCCAAAAACAATCACTGAACTGCATTTCAATAAGAGCTATCAAATCTGAAAGAAGAAACTGTATTATATTCTGAAGTGACAGCAAAAGCCAAAAGAGTTTCTATCCAACAGGAACCCCCTTGCTGCATATTTCTAATGATTGGCACAAGACTGGTAAATTCTTTCACAGATAATGTTTATTACAATATTTCATAATTCACAGTTTAAATATTTAAAAGTTAAGCTATGATATTTGAAATAGCTTATATTTATAGCAATCAAACCATTGTGAATATATTTTAGGGGATTACATAGTTAAGTTAAAAGGATTGCAGTCGAAAGAGTGATAATCAAACTGCTAACTATTTGAGACACTTTTTACTTCTCATCAACTATTAATACTTATAGGAAGAAGAACTGTAGCAAGGAACAGAAGTGAACAGTGTGATTATAGGAACCTTTGCCCTGCCTGGCTCTGTTCACCACAACACGCTGTGTTCCTTGTGCTTCTGTGGGACCAGAATGTAAATACGCTCTGACTGTCTCTTTTTCTTTACCTTGCTGGGAAAGGTAAAATTTAATAGAATGTTTAAATTCTCCAGAAATGGTTGTCACAAATAGAGTTGTAGCTTATGTTTCTATGACTTATGGTCAGTCAAATAGTCCATATATAGTTTTTAATGTAGGTTTCTGAAAATTGACTTTAAAACAAAGTAAAATGTAGAGTTCATCTCAAGATGTGAAAATATTTTTTTTTGTAGTGTTCCAAGTCTACTGAATCTATTGTGTTGATAAGATTTATGTGGTACAGGAATATTTTTTCAATGTTTGTAGAGAAAATGTATGTCGATACTACCATTAGTTCATTTTTAATTATACAATACTTTTTATAAGTGAAGTGATAATGTACTCAAATTGTTTATATTATTACAGAATTATTTTCTAGCAAATTAGATGTAATATTCAGCACTTCTGGTACTGTGGATTCTAGTGTGTATATCATTCTGCATTTCTAAATGTAAAACTTCCCAATGTAAATCTCTTTGCTCAACTATACTTGGCACAGGAAATAATATATTTGATTTCCTTTCCATAATTTTTTTCTTGCCACCTTGATCTTCTTCCGTTAGCTTGGTGGCATCTATTGCATTGGCAGATAGGATTTGAGTGATAGGAATACAAATGAAAGTGAAGCAACTTGCCAAATTTCTTAAAGAATTTACTTTAAAAACTCATGGCTCACATTATGGTCTTAAAACAAAGCACCTTTGTATTAGAATTGCTGGATTGTTTGAAAGAAGTTTTAATGTTTTACACAGTTTTCTATTTTTTCTTCAAAATTCAAATCATATAGTTTATACCATAAAAAATGTTAAAAAAAAAAAAAAAGGATAGAAGGGTAATTTCTTGTTCCAAACTAGATAAAGATATATGGTTTGAAATGAGAGAACTCTGAAAGAAAACTAAGAAAATTAGATAACTATCTAAGGCCACAAAAGCCTTCAAAACCTTCCCCACCCATCTTCAGTCCCCAAGCTGCCTACTAATGTTAGGAGTGGATAACAGGCAACCAACGGTTCAAAAGGAAACTAACTGCACAAGAATTGATGTTTCACTTTCTTATATTGGAGCTTGTAAGGAGAGTTTCAAGAATGAATGCCATGGCACAAATTGGCAGAAAGAGATTTCTACTGCCTCTACACCTTTCTTGCATTCAAAGTATAACAAGAACTGTAATCATCCTTCACTTCCAACTCAAAAAGAGCAAACAGACAAGTAAAGGCTATTTATTTGTGATGGGGAGGGGAAGAAAGTCCAAGTATTCACAGTAATAAAGCCCACAGAAACCAAAACTTGAGTTAATAGAAGTCCTCTTATATTGGAACTTGTAAGGAGAGTTTCAAGAATGAATGCCATGGCACAAATTGGCAGAAAGAGATTTCTACTGCCTCTAAATCTTTCTTGCATTCAAAGTATAACAAGAATTGTAATCTTCCTTCACTTCCAACAAAATAAGAGCAAACAGACAAGTAAAGCCTATTTATTTAGGATGGGGAGGGAGGAGAAAGTCCAAGTATTCACAGTGATAAAGCCCACAGAAACCAAAACTTGAGCTAATAGAAGTCCATGATTAAAACTCAGTGGGAATTAAACACCACAGCAGAAGCCAGGAAAATGCTTGGTGACACAAAGATAGCACATTTTCTCTATATCTGAGAATAATGTCCGAGCCCTTAACTGACATTCCTTATTTATCCCAACAGAGCTATTTTTCTTTGCCTTGTTTCAGACCCAGAGGCTTATTTACAGGACTGCCTCATTTTGGCAGATTCTGTCGCCATCTGGACCGTGGTTGGCTTTGAACAATAAGAAACATTGAAAAGAGATAATAGAGAGAAGTTAAGTCAATGTATTTAGTTATATGCCCCACCTATTCTCTCAATACCTCTCCCCACTTGATCTGTTGCCTGCCAAGACAAATTTTGGCAGTGGCTGCCTTCCTCTTTATAACCTATGACTATTTTCATTGGGTTCCTTTGTTGCCTCTCCTGTTCCCTCTTTGTTTATAAGGATAGTAACTATGCCCTCCTCTTTAGAATCCCTCAGTCACTCCTCTTGTTTTACTGTTATTTCTAAGGCTTTGACTGTATGGTTCATAACAAACTGTGGAAAACTCTTTAAGAGAAGGGAATACCAGACCATCATACTTGTCCCTGAGAAAACTGTATGCAGGTTAAGAAACAACAATTAGAACCTTATATGGAACAACTGACTGGTTCACAATTGAGAAAGGAGTATGAAAAGGCTGCTCATTGTCACCCTGTTTATTTACCTTATATGCAGTGCACAGCATGCAAAATGCCAGGCTGGATGAGTTACAAGCTGGAATCAAGATTGCCTGGAGAAATATCAATAACCTCAGATATGCAGATGCTATCACTCTAATGGCAGAAAGTGAAGAGGAACTAAAGAGCCTCTTGATGAGGGTGAAAGAGGGGAGTAAAAAAAAAAAAATCTATTTAGGCCAGTTTAACTCAATATTAAAAACTAAATTTAACTCAATATTAAAAAAAAAAAAAAACCCTAAGATCATGGCATCTGGTTCCATCACCTCATGGCAAACAGAAGGGGAAAAGGTGGAAGCAGTGACAGATTTCCTCTTCTTGGGCTCAAAAATTACTGAAGATGGTGACTGCAGCTATGAAATTAGCAGATGATTGCTTCTGGGAAAGAAAGCTATGACAAACCTAGACAATATATTAAAAAGAAAGACATCACTTTGCCAACAAAGGTCTGTCTGGTCAAAACTATGGTCTTTCCAGTAGTCATGTATGGATGTGAGAATTGGATCATACCTAAGGCAGAAGGCCAAAGAATTGATGCTTTTGAACTGTGGTGTTGGAGAAGACTCTTGAGAGTCCCTTGGACTACAAGGAGAACAAACCAGTCAATCCTAAAGGAAATCAGTCCTGAGTGTTCATTGGAAGGGCTGATGCTAAAGCTGAAGCTCCAAAACTTTGACCACCTGCTAAAAAAACTGATTCACCAGAAAAGACCCAGATTCTGTGAAAGATGGAATGCAGAAGGTGAAGAGGGTGACAGAGGATGAGAAGGTTGGATGGCATCTCTGTTTCAGTGGACATGAACTTGGGCAAACTATGGGAGATGGTGAAGGACGGGGGGCCTGGAGTGCTGCCGTCCATGAGGTCGCAGAGTTGGACATGACTTGGAAACTGAACAACCACCACCTTGTTTATACCTCTATAAATAATCGTATCTTCATACTCTATTTCTTTGAGTGTGCTGTTTATCACCTGATCTTGAGTTTTACCCTCTGGCAAAAACAGAAGGAAAATGTGAGGTAGAAATTACTAAACTTATTAAATATTTACCGCTAAAATATTCGAAGCTATGAGATTCCTTAGAACCAGTAGACGATTTTTCCATCAATAGAGAAAGTGCTATAAAAAAAACTAAGTAAAACTGTATTCAGTTCAGTTCAGTTCAGTCGCTCAGTCATGTCCGACTCTTTGGGACCCCATGAACTGTAGAACGCCAGGCCTCCCTGTCCATCACCAACTCCCGGAGTTCACTCAAACTCATGTCCATCGAGTCGGTGATGCCATCCAGCCAGCTCATCCTCTGTCATTCCCTTCTCCTCCTGCCCCCAATCCCTCCCAGCATCAGGGTCTTTTCCAATGAATCAAATCTTCGCAGCAGGTGGCCAAAGTATTGGAGTTTCAGCCTCAGCATCAGTCCTTCCAATGAACACCCAGGACTGGTCTCCTTTAGGATGGACTGGTTGGATATCCTTGCAGTCCAAGGGACTCACAAGAGTCTTTTCCAGCACCACAGTTCAAAAGCATCAATTCTTCGGCACTCAGCTTTCTTCACAGTCCAACTCTCACATCCATACATGACCACTGGAAAAATCAAAGCCTTCACTAGACGGACCTTTGTTGACAAAGTAATGCCTTTGCTTTTTAATAGGCTATCTAGGTAGATCATAATTTTCTTCCAAAAAAGTAAGCATCTTTTAATTTCATGGCTGTAATCACCATTGGCAGTGATTTGGAAGCCCCCCCAAAAAATAAAGTCTGACACTGTTTCCACTGTTTCCCCATCTATTTTCCACGAAGTGATGGGACCAGATGTCATGATCTTCGGTTTCTTTATGTTGAGCTTTAAGCCAACTTTGTCACTCTCCTCTTTCACTTTCAACAAGAGGCTTTTTAGTTCCTCCTCATTTTGTGCCATAAGGGTGGTGCCATCTGCATATCAGAGGTTATTGGTATTTCTCCCGGGAATCTTGATTCCAGCTTGTGCTTCTTCCAGCCCAACATTTCTCATGATGTGCTCTGCATATAAGTTAAATAAGCAGGGTGACAACATACAGCCTTGACGTACTCCTTTTCCTATTTGGAACCAGTCTATTGTTCCATGTCCAGTTCTAACTGTTGCTTCCTGACCTGCATATAGGTTTCTCAAGAGGCAGGTCAGGTGGTCTGGTATTCCCATCTCTTTCAGAATTTTCCACAGTTTATTGTGATCCACACAGTCAAAGGCTTTGGCATAGTCAGTAAAGCAGAAATAGATGTTTTTCTGGAAAACTCTCTTGCTTTTTCCATGATCCAGCAGATGTTGAAAATTTGGTCTCTGGTTCCTCTACCTTTCCTAAAACCAGCTTGATCATCTGGAAATTCATGGTTCACATATTGCTGAAGTCTGGCTTAGAGAATCTTGAGCATTATTTACTAGCCTGTGAGATGAGTGCAATTGTGTGGTAGTTTGAGCATTCTTTGGCATTGCCTTTCTTTGGGACTGTATTAGACATATTAAAAAAATTCTCATTTCGTACACTTGAGTTTATGGCCTTTAAAATTCAACCTCCTTCAAAGAAAACATACAGATGGCTAACAAACACATGAAAAGATGCTCAACATCATTCATTATCAGAGAAATGCAGTTCAAAACCACAATGAGGTACCATTTCACACCAGTCAGAATGGCTGCTATCCAAAAGTCTACAAGCAATAAATGCTGAGAGGGTGTGGAGAAAAGGGAACCCTCTTACACTGTTGGTGGGAATGCAAACTAGTATAGCCACTACGGAGAACAGTGTGGAGATTCCTTAAAAAACTGGAAATAGAACTGCCTTATGATCCAGCAATCCCACTGCTGGGCATACACACTGAGGAAACCAGAACTGAAAGAGACACGTGTACCCCAATGTTGATCGCAGCACTGTTTATAATAGCCAGGACATGGAAGCAACCTAGATGTCCATCAGCAGATGAATGGATAAGAAAGCAGTGGTACATATACACAATGGAGTATTACTCAGCTATTAAAAAGAATACATTTGAATCAGTTCTAATGAGGTGGATGAAACTGGAGCCTATTATACAGAGTGAAGTAAGCCAGAAAGAAAAACACCAATACAGTATACTAACACATATATATGGAATTTAGAAAGATGGTAATGATACCCCTGTATGCAAGACAGCAAAAGAGACACAGATGTATAGAACAGTTTTTGGACTATGGGAGGGGGAGAGGGTGGGACGATTTGGGGGAATGACACTGAAACATGTATAATATCATATAAGAAATGAATCGCCAGTCCAGGTTCAATACAGGATGCTTGGGGCTGGTGCACTGGGATGACTCGGAGGGATAGTACAGGGAGGGAGGTGGAAGGGGTGTTCAGGATGGGGAACATGCATATGCCCATGGTGGATTCATGTTGATGTGTGGTAGAACCAATAGAATATTGTAAAGTAAAAAAAAATAAAATAAAAATATAAAAAAAAATTAAAAAAAAACTTGAACCTGCTACATACAAAGATGTTCTTCAATTTTCTTTTGAAAGCAATTTCAAAAAATAAACTTCTATTCATTCCAAAAAATATAATTTTAAAGGAATTCTCTACATTATTGTTCAGTTCAGTTCAGTCATTCAGTCATGTCCGACTATTTGCAACCCCATGAATTGCAGCACATCAGGCTTCCCTGTCCATCACCAACTCCCAGAGTTCACTCAAACTCACGTCCATCGAGTCAGTGATGCCATCCAGCCATCTCATCCTCTGTCGTCCTCTTCTCCTCCTGCCCCCAATCCCACCCAGCATCAAAGTCTTTTCCAATGAGTCAACTCTTCGCATGAGGTGGCCAAAGTACTGGAGTTTCAGCTTTAGCATCATTCCTTCTAAGGAAATCCCAGACCTGATTTCCTTTAGAATGGACTGGTTGGATCTCCTTCCAGTCCAAGGGACTCTCAAGAGTCTTCTCCAACACCACAGTTCAAAAGCATCAATTCTTCGGTGCTCAGCTTTCTTCACAGTCCAACTCTCACATCCATACATGACCACAGGAAAAACCATAGCCTTGACTAGACGGACCTTTGTTGGCAAAGTAATGTCTCTGCTTTTGAATATGCTATCTAGGTTAGTCATAACTTTTCTTCCAAGGAGTAAGCATCTTTTAATTTCATGGCTGCAGTCACGATCTGCAGTGATTTTGGAGTCCCAAAAAATAAAGTCTGACACTGTTTCCACTGTTTCCCCATCTATTTCCCATGATTATTTTTAAAGTCTTATAATTGAAAATTATTCTCAAACCAAATATTCACAGACTAATTTTCTTAACTACTCTATAACTAATATGTAAAACTGGTATCAAAGTTTAATCATACACTGAAGGAGTCATTTTTAATCTAGAAGTATTATAGATATAATTATTATTTTCAGCATGAACTAGTTTTACATTTATAAGCCATAATTTTACTAGGCTTTATTCAATTATATGCTTCTCCAGTGACTCAGTGGTAAAAAAGAAATCCACCCGCCAATGCAAGAGAGGTAGGTTTGATCCCTGGGTCAGGAAGATCCCCTGGAGAAAGAAATGGCAACCTGCTCCAGTATATTTGCCTGGAAAATCCCATGGACAGAGGAGCCTGGTGGGCTACACTCCATGAGGTCACAAAAAATTGGACACACCTTAGTGACTAAGCAGCAGCAGCAACAGCATTCAATTGTAGGACTCACAAAGATTGAAAATTAAACCCAAACTGTCTTTAAATTCAATATCTTCTACCTGTATCCAGTCTTTTAAAGGAGATCTGTGAGTACACATGTATGTGTATTGGTTTCTCTGTGTGTAGCCAATTTGGGCAAAACTCAAATAGGGTAAGTCCAAAGAAATCCATGACAAGACACATCATAATCTAACTTCTAAAATCTAAAGACAAGAAAAAATTCTTGAGAGCAGCAGAGAGAAATGATACATTGCTTATTTGAAACACCAATTCAAATGACAGAGGATTTCTCATCTGAAACCATAAAGGCCAGGAAATACTGGCACACCACTTTTCAAGTGCTAGACAAAAATAACCACAGATTCCACATCTGATGAAAATATCCTTCAGGATAAAGATAGTCTCAGATGAATGAAAACTGACATAATTTGTCCCTAGCAACTCTATCATTAAGAAATAAGTAAAGGAAACTGTAAACAGTAAGGAAATAATCAGAGAAGTTGTTTCAGAACTTGAGGGAAAAAAAGAAGGAACACTGAAATGGATGAAAACAAGTGTAAATACAAGACTGTCTTTTTTCTCATGAAGCTTATGACATATTTGATGAATGAAGAACAAATTAGAATACCACATGATGTGGTTCTCAGTGCATGCAGAAGAAACACCAAGGGCTATTATATTTTAAAAGTATGGAGGGTAAAGGAATCTAATGAAGGTAAATTTTCCACATTTCACTTGAAATGATAAAACATCAAACCAGTAGGCTGTAAGTTTTATAAGTATACAATAACACATTGAATGGCCACTGAAAAACTATACAAAGATTTTACACATATAAATAAGCAAAAAATAAATCAAGATGAGCCTTTTACTTTCTCTTTTAGGTGTTAAAATACAACAGTCAAGTGGAATAAGGGAGAGATATCTAAATGTTTCTTTTATAGGCGACATATACAGGGGCTGAGATGCCCTAAGTAGCTGACCTTGGGGTTAGAGTTATACTTGGTCTCCATAAGGCCAGATTCAAAATTGAAGGAGGTTCCCACAAGAGAGCACACTGGGTAACATGTAATCATAATTATGTTATTAAACTCAATTATAAAAATTCAATAAATAAAATATAGTCTGACAAAAACGTTTACTGGAGTTACAGAAATTAGGGAAGAAAAAGCCTGGTTCATGGTTTGCTGCTATGATCTAACAACTGTGTAATGTATTATGCTGAAGGTTTCTGACTCATTTGAAGTACGCGGGACAGGAAATACAGTGTAGGGAAGATAATAAAATTTTGTTTTCTATCAATATATCTTCAAGGAGCTTTTCCTGTATCATCTAATGTAATCGTCTCACAAGCCTGTATGACAAGATATTTTAGCCTCATTTTATAAAAGGTATAATATATTTGAGACTTTAATATATAATATATAATTATTATATATAATAATATATAACTATAATATAATTGAGAATTTAATATCCTGGATAAAATCATTTAGCCCAATATGACTGAATAAAAATATACTACTGGTCTAACTTTCACAGATCTTGCTAATTAATAGGATTCCCAGCTGGACTTAGCAAAGGATCTGGGTTGGTTAGAAAGTAATAATCTCTCTGCCACTTCTTTCCTCCTATAGTACGCAGCATGGACTTGTTTAGTCCACAATTAAGAAATCTTTATCTTACTCAATTTTTAAATTATAAGAGTGGACAAATTTTTTGAGAATGGCATTGAAACATATATAATATCATATAAGAAATAAATTGCCAGTCCAGGTTCGATGCAGGATACAGGAAGCTTGGGGCTGGTACACTGGGATGACCCAGAGGGATGGTATGGGGAGGGAGGTGGGAGGAGGGTTCAGGATTGGGAACATGTGTACACCCGTGGCGGATTCATGTTGATGTATGGCAAAACAATATTGTAAAGTAATTAGCCTCTAATTAAAATAAATAAATTTAATTAAAAAAATAAATAAAAAGCAGACAGTCATTTTTCTGTCCATGAAAATATACACATAGGATTGTAAAATCTCCAAAAAGGAAAAATAAAACAGATAAACATAAAACCTAAAAAAAATAATAATAAAATAAAATAAAACATGACTTGGTGACTGAGATCATAAGGAGATTTTTTAAATGAAATAAAAGTAGAAGGTCAAAAGAAAAAAGAATTATGCAATGAATTTTTGTTAAAATGTTTGTTTGTCTTTATTACTTTCTAAATGATGAATCTTGTAAGAAAGTGATGTATATGCACTATTCATATTTGTTCTGACAAAGCATTTTTCCCATTGTTTAAGAATATAGGCTCAAAGTCAACTGACATGGATAATGCATCATCTGCTTCTTCCTAACTGTGCAACCTTGGGGAAGATATTTAAGCTATCTAGAGTTTAGTATATTAATTTGTAAATTGAGTATAACCATTGGAGTGCTCAGAGATTAAATTAATGATATGTATAAAAAAGTCCAGCAACTTCTTGGCAAAGTATTTCTTGGGTAAAAAAGAAAAATCAACTTTTTAAAATGAGTATCTGGCAAACAATGTCTGCTTAAAAACATGGATAGAAGATAATACTGACAAGGTCATAGTCATGACCTCCCACTGGAAACTTACTTCCACGTCTATCTAGTCTTTGAAACCTAAACAAACAAACAAACAAATAAAAATCCAGCAAATAACTATAATCCATTATGGTCATTTGGGATCTGGGTGAAAGGGCATAGGGGGATCAAAGAAAATGCATCCCTTCTTTGGAAAGAGTATTTCAAAGTCAATCCCCTAGCTAATCTGAGTCAAGGCTATCTTGTGGAACCTAGCACTGCACATTGTTAATGAGTATTTTTATAACCTTTAAAGAAAACCAGTGTAGCAAAACATAAAATAGTCTGAAAATACAGTAGAAATATAATACTTACTCAATATTAGAAAGATAGACTCTTATTTGGAAGGAAATGTTTGAAAGGAAAAAAAAAAAAACACAAGCTGTAGCTTTTCTTACAGCTAAAGACCAAGGAATTCTATTGGAAGGACAGATGCTGAAGTTCTTAGTAACTTGGCCACCTAATGCAAAAAACCAACACATTGAAAAAGACCCTGATGCTGGGAAAGATTGAAGGCAAAAGGAGAAGGGGACAGCAAAGGATGAGATGGCTAGATAGAATCACCAACTCAATGGACATGAATAAGAGCAAACTCTGGGAGATAGTGAAGGACAGAGGACCCTGGCATGCTGCAGTCTAAGGAATCACACGATTTAGTGACAGACAACAATGTTTTATAATCTTTAAAGAAACCAATATAGCAAAACATAAAATTGTCTGAAAAAATACAATATAAATATAATACTTATTCAGTATCAGAAAGATAGTCTTATTAGGGAGGAAATGATTGGGGAAAAAAAAAGCTGCAGCTTTTCTACAGCTAAAGATAATGGAATAAAAGATGAAAGTTAAGCCTCTTAGGTGGAATGTTATGAATTCCAACTGTGTACAGTGGAGAAGTTAACAGAAGACTAATTCCTAAAGAAAAAAAAAAGCTTTAAAAATTAAGCACTTAAATCAACATATCATTCTGGTTTAAAAGAAAAGAATGACATCTGGGAAGTGGATTTTTATTTTTTAATCAAATACATATATAAAAACAAAACCCTTTACAACTTTAAATGATCAATGTTACCATGAGTAATTGTATTTTATTTTTGTAAGGCACATATTGATTAAAAAATTATTTGTTTCTAGTAGTCACTTGTCAGTTCAGTTCAGTCACTCAGTCGTGTCCGACTCTGCAACCCCATGAACTGCAACACGCCAGGCTTCCCTGTCCATCACCAACTCCAGGAGTTTACCCAAACTCATGTCCACTGAGTCTGTGATGCCATCCAACCATCTCATCCTCTGTCGTCCCGTTCTGCTCACAATATATTATTTTTATAAAGTATTCTGCAGTGATAGAATCCTTTGTCACTTTAGAAAAAACCTTATGCATTTCAAACAATTTATAAACCATCAACTCTATAACAAGGGCCTAAATTTTTTAAGAACCCATTTAAAAAATTAAAACTTCAAGATTAAGATTTCCATTTTATTACACAATATATGTCAGGTTAATTAATTATTCTTGTCCATTCTCCAATATTCAACTACCATTGAAGTGTGAATTGGTGAGTCATATTCACTTATTCATGTCCTAAGGAAACTACTTTTGTTAAATTCGGTTATATAATAAAAATAAGAAAAATGTTTCCTCAAATTTGACTACTACTTAGTCCTTTCCAAGACTTTTAGTACAATATATTGTTCTTTATTTAAAACTATTTCAAAATTGTGAGATTCATGGGATAATTCTTAAAGTTACTTGGATAGAAATTTCTCCTTAACATTTTTCAATTTTTTATACTGTAAGTCTTAGAATGTGTTCTATTTCCTTGTATTAAATTTAATAAGTAAAAGAATAAATTTTCTATAAGAACTTCTGAAGGCAAATCTGAGGTGAATTTTATTTTGAAGAACTGTCAGTTCCTACTGTGTTTGCTTAGAAACATAAGGCCATGTTTTAATGTTAGTACTAAACAAAAGAATAAGTAAAATTTAGACAACACCATTCTCTATGCATCTCTTTTCATAGGACAGAGATTATTCCAATGCTTTGGATTTGATTTGGGATATTATTATTCAATTTTGTTGTTACTGTTCAGTTGTTAAGTTGTGTACAACCCTTTAGGACCTCAAGGATTGCAGCATATCAGGCTTCCCTGTCCTTCATGAAATCCAAGTTTTCTCAGACTCATGTCCATTGAGTCGGTGATGCTACCCATCTCATCCTCAGTTGCCCCCTTCTTCTCCTGCTCTCAATCTTTCCCAGCACCAGGGTCTTCTCCAATTTTAAGAAACCTTCATTTATAACCAGAGAAGCCTCATGTTCTCTAGCTGCTGAAATTACTCTCTTCTTTAATGCCTAAATAAAATGACTCAAGCTGAATCCTATATGGTTTCAGAAATTAGAGTCCTGCTTTGAAAATTCTCAAAGATGGTTTCAGGGAGGTAATGTGAACAGTTGTTTCTTTACACCTCTCACTGCTGAATTCACTTCCCAATAATGCTTTGGTTACCTCTCAGAATGCTGTATCAGCTTACTCCAGTTTTCAATAACCATAAAACTTGGGGGAAAAGTATATCTGATTCTCCAAGGTAGAGAAATGACAAGACTAAAATCAAATTTAAAAGTTAATAAAACTTTTTTTTTTTTTTTTTTAAGGTTTGGGAGATGGAGTGGGAAGCTGGTGAGGGCAACCACAGCATGAAATAGAAAATAACCAAAAAGTAGAGGGTACATAAAAAGTAATGAACTAGAAATATATACAACCACAGAGATAAACCTCAAGTGTCTCATATTAGGAAATAGAAGCCAGACTCAAATGGCATGATCCAATTTATATTATAGGCAAAGCTCAATAGAAGTCTACAGAGACAGTACAGACCAGTGGTTGCCAGGCGCAGAAGAAAGGAACACCTACAAAGGGGCATGAAGGAAAGTTATGGAGTGAAGGAACTGTCAGACACTGGTTGTAATCATATTTTAGTTCAGTTCAGTTGCTCAGTTGTGTCCAACTCTTTGTGACCCCATGAATCGCAGCACGCCAGGCCTCCCTGTCCATCACCAACTCCCGGAGTTCACTCAAACTCACATCCATCGAGTCGGGGATGCCATCCAGCCATCTCATCCTCTGTCGTCCCCTTCTCCTCCTGCCCCCAATCCCTCCCAGCATCAGGGTCTTTTCCACTGATTCAACTCTTTGCATCAGGTGGCCAAATATTGGAGTTTCAGCTTCAGCATCGGTCCTTCCAATGAACACCCAGGACTGGTCTCCTTTAGGATGGACTAGATGGATCTCCTTGCAGTCCAAGGGACTCTCAAAAGTCTTCTCCAACAACACAGTTCAAAAGCATCAATTCTTCAGCACTCAGCTTTCTTCACAGTCCAACTCTCACATCCATACATGACCAGTGGAAAAACCATAGCCTTGACTAGACAGATCTTTGTTGGCAAAGTAATATCTCTGCTTTTCAATATGCTATCTAGGTTGGTCATAGCTTTCCTTCCAAGGAGTAAGCGTCTTTTAATTTCATGGCTGCAGTCACCATCTGCAGTGATTTTGGAGACCAAAAAAACAAAGTCTGACACTGTTTCCACTATTTCCCCATCTATTTCCCATGAAGTGATGGGACCAGATGCCATGATCTTCGTTTTCTGAATGTTAGCATTAAGCCAACTTTTTCACTCTCCACTTTCACTTTCATCAAGAGGCTTTTTAGTTCCTCTTCACTTTCTGCCATAAGGGTGGTGTCATCTGCATATCTGAGGTTATTGATATTTTTCCTGGCAATCTTGATTCCAGCTTGTGCTTCTTCCAGCCCAGCGTTTCTCATTATGTACTCTGCATATAAGTTAAATAAGCAGGGTGACAATATGCAGCCTTGATGTACTCCTTTTCCTATTTGGAACCAGTCTGTTGTTCCATGTCCAGTTCTAACTGTTGCTTCCTGACCTGCATATAGGCTTCTCAAGAGGCAGATCAGGTGGTCTGGTATTCCCATCTCTTTCAGGATTTTCCACAGTTTATTGTGATCCACACAGTCAAAGGCTTTGGCATAGTCAAGAAAGCAGAAATAGATGTTTTTCTGGAACTCTCTTGCTTTTTCCATGATCCAGCGGATGTTGGCAATTTGATCTCTGGTTCCTCTGCCTTTTTCTAAAACCAGCTTGAACATCTGGAAGTTCATGGTTCACATATTGCTGAAGCCTGGCTTGGAGAATTTTGAGCATTACTTTACTAGTGTGTGAGATGAGTGCAATTGTGTGGTAGTTTGAGCATTCTTTGGCATTGCCTTTCTTTGGGATTGGAATGAAAACTGACCTTTTCCTGTCCTGTGGCCACTGCTGAGTTCTCCAAATTTGCTGGCATATTGAGTGCAGCACTTTCATAGCATCATCTTTCAGGATTTGAAATAGCTCAACTGGGATTCCATCACCTCTACTTGGAGATGAGGCTCTTTATGATGTAATTAAGGTTGTACAAAGTCACAAGTATAGGACTTTCATCCCATAGGACATATGCCCTTATAAGAAGCGCCGCCAGAAAGCTTTCATTCTGCATGTGCACAGAGGAAAGGCCATCTGAGGGCACTGAGAGGAGGCAGCTGTCTACAAGCCAGGAAGAGACCCCTCAACAGAAGCCAATTCTGATGGCGCATTTATCTTGGAATTCTAGCCTGCAGAACTGTAAGAAAATAAATATCTGTTGCTCAAACCATGCAGTCTGCGGTATTTTATCATGGCAGCTTGAGCTGACTAAACAGAAACTCCTGTGTCATGGCCTCCCACCACCGTCTCATAGTTTGACTACCAGGGCAAACCCTGAGTGAAAATAATTGCTTAACAAGTGACTCTGGTTTTGGGGAACACTTGTTGTCAGAATATGGACTACTGTGGCTTCTATTTTCCCAATGTGGGACATATAATGTTTATTGATTTTGATTTTCTTTTGATAAAGCCTTTTATGCCTTCTACATGGAGATGTTTGAGGCAGTGGGCTATAAAACCATATCTAATATTTGATTCAATTGGAAACAATAAAGTGCTGCTATATTAATTTTTATAATTATAGTTCATTTTTGTTGTCTTACATACTTTTGCTCTTCATTTTACACCAAAATTGTATTATTTATACAGGCAAAACATTTTATATATTTTATAGAACTATTATATTAACAGCACAGTTTTCATCTAGTGAGCTGTAAAATCATGGTCTAAAGTTTCCTAAGTAGAAATCTGTATGACTCAATGGGTGATGTTACAACTAGTCACTAAGGCTCGATGACTGTTGCCTATACACTAGCTCTAGACAATCCACATTGACACATCAGATATTTAAGGGTAATATTGGTGACAATTTTCCCAAGTATAAAAATTTCCTTAAATTTATTAGCTCCTCTTTAAGAGCTAATTAACATCAGACTTATTAATCTTCTTTTAGTATGCTTTCTTAGCATTTGGTCCTGATGGTGAAACTTTTTTAAGCATTATATATTTGAGTGAACTGAAAATTTACTCAACACTAAGCTTTGTCATAAGAAAACCATTTTTTATAATAATCTATAAGGATGAAGCATAATGCATAACCCCAATCCTAATCACACAGAAAATTTATGGTTTATTTTTTTCTCAGTAATCTACAGATATTAGGCTAATGTGGACAGAAACTAAAAAATTAAGTATGTGTGTATTTAAAATTAATTTTTTTAACTACAGGATATTTCAAACGATAAGCATCGTATACTCAATATCCTTATTTTATAGGTGAGAAAACTGAGTTGTAGAGAAGTTAAATAATTTTCCCAGTATACAAAAATAGGAAGTTACAAAGTTAAGATTTAAATCTAATCTTTGAAGTTACAGCTCAAGATTTTCACTACCATAATATCCTAAAACAAATCCATATGAATAAAAATCCATACCAACCATGAAGTTATGGTAAAACAATACATAGAAAACACCAGTGATAAAATGTGATTTCTAAGGGAAATAAACAGATTTTAGGTACCTCAAATATGAAACACATAAGCAGCCAGTTCCAGAAACTTTTGACAGATAAAAAAATTAGAAACTGGGTGACCTAGTTAATGAATATAAGCATCCAAATGCAATAGATACATTTAATAACCCATAATCAGAAACTGTGTTGGCTATTCCTACTAAAAAGATAAATTTCCAGTAAAATGCCCAATGAGGTTACAATTTAAATGATAATGCTACTAATTATATTCTGGTTTCACATTTCATTGACTAGCATAATTTGTTTATTGCACATTTCCCCTGCGGCTAAAAGAAAAATGCTTTTGTTTCTGCTAGAGTTCTTGATTATCATTTTTGAAACCTTCTTTAATAACCAGTTTGAATGGAATAGCCCACTTCATTTCTATGGAGGGGGTTTCTGAAGCAAAAAAAATATATATTATCTATTTATTATGAAGGTATATATCCTGTCAAACAGCATCTCCGAAGTAATGTGTGCCTGCTCAGTCGTGTCCAACTCTTTGCAATCCCAAGGTCTATAACCCATCAGTCTACTCTGTCCATGGGATTCTCCAGGCAAGAATGCTGGAGTGGGTTGCTATATATACCCCTAGAGGATCTTCCCAACCCTGGGATGGAATCCACATCCCCTTCACTGCAGGCAAATTCTTTACCACTCAGTCACCTATGAAGCCCCCTCCTAAGTAATGCTATCAGGTAAAATCTTACAATTCTCAGGAAAAAAAATAGCTGTCATGTATAACTGCAAGATATTCTTTCACTTGTGGCTAGAATTCAATATCTACAATCCTTAATCTCTGAATTAAATAATAACTTTTATGTAAAATTGGATTTGTTTTAGTTTAACACTCTATGTGTAGAGATTGGACTACATTTGTCTTTGGCATATGTCAAGAGATTGTGCTCTTTATATTTCATAATTGAGACATGCATTTGTATTTTGTTTGTCTGAACAGTGAAAAAGTGCACAGACTAAACTGTGCAACTTTTCTTTTACCTCTTAATATTCAAGACAAAAAGATAACTTTGTACATCTCTGAAAGAAATGCTTCAAAAGCAGAGGAACATCAGTTGCTTAAATCAGCAGCAACACTGGCATGTGCTGGTTTTGAAATTTTTTTTGTTTTGTTTTCAAAACACATTTTGTCAGTAATTTAGCATCATTACAAAAAAGAACTTGTGAACACTGATTTACAAAGTTTGATTTTTGATAGATTTTTATTTCCTTAATAATCTATTTTTGAACCTTATCAAGAAAGAAAGAAGGGAGAGGAAATAAGAAGGAAGGGAAGGAAAGAAATGATGGAGGGAGGAAGAAGAAAAGAAGGAGGAAAGAAAGAAAGAAAGAAGCATCAACCACACAATAAAGAGACATTTTTCTAAAAACAACAACAACAACAAAATGCCCTCAATACTCTCTACCTTCAGCAATTCTTTCCCATCCTTCCCATTTAGTGTCACATTTTCTTACTGCTCCTGCTCCTGCTAAGTCACTTCAGTCGTGTCTGACTCTTAGCGACCCCATGGACTGCAGCCCACCAGGCTCCCCTGTCCATGGGATTTTCCAGGCAAGAGTACTAGAGTGGGGTGCCATCGCCCTCTCCAAGTGGTTGCTAATAGAGCAAAGAACACGACTAAGAAAAGACATGTTAGAGTCCATTAGCTGTGCATGTTTCATAGAACACCACTGCTTTCTTTCATTGTTGGAAACAATTTGGTTCAAACAAAAGGGTGGTCTGTAAAGGCTGTCAGTACTGTGCTCACTCAGTCAAAGACACAGTACGTTTCTCTTTTACTTTGAGTCTGGCTGCACTGTGAACACACCAGAATTCTGTGCTCTCAGAGCATCACCTATGAATGAGAGGGACAAGGAATGATGATAACATACACATGTCATGGATTTCCTCTACTACAGTGCATATTCCATTCTCCTATTGGACTTCATTTACAAAATATAAGTTCAAAGATAAAATTATGAAGAATTTCAAGATGGTGACAGCAGAACCCTAAACATAGGTCCTTTAAAACCTAGGACTCTTTGAAACTACAGAGGTTGCTCATACAGGAAGTCAGCCCCAACTTCATAGATAAGTGGGTAGCAAGGTAGGCAGATAGATAGAGGTAGATCTTAGGGAAAAAATACTTTTTTAAAAGGTAAAAGAAACCTCAAGAGAATAAAAGTCATGAGAAATGATCAAAAGATGAATATATTTTTAGGAGACAAAGGAGTTTGGATGTGGGCTTTAAGAGAAAAAAGAAATCAAAAGAAAATGAAGGTTTTAGGCCTGAGAAACTAGAAAGATGGAGTTATTATTTAATCAAACAGGAACTACACCAAGAGATGGTGGTTTGAGAGATGAGAGACATCAGAAGTTCAATTTTGGATGAGTTAAGTGTAAGTGCCTGTTATGCATCCCAATGTAAATATCAATTAGGCAGTTGGATATGTGAGTATACAGAGTAGAGAAGATATCTGAACTGGAGATTTAATTTGAGAGGAGTCAGCACAGTGGTGACATGATATTTAAAGCTACGAGAAGTGAGAAAAGCTAATAAAAGAAGTACAGATGGAGAAGAGAGAGGGTTAAAGACTCAGACTCAGCGCACTTCAATATTTAGATATCAACGAAATGACATGTGAGCTACAAGGGAAACTTGAAAGCTAATTTTCACAAATTATAATCTACTTCTTAAGATTGCTAGATGATGAAAGGTAAAAATAATATTATCTTAACAAAATTATGAACAGTGTTGCCTTCTCACTCCAACTACAGTTCTCCCGCATCTTGTTCCTTTCTTATGCCTTTCGCATAGAGTTCACTGAACAATAAAAAAAAAAAGTAAATTTATTCATATATTCAATTGTATTACCGTTGTTTGCTCTCCTAATACCTTCAATTACTGTTCAGTTGTCAAGGACAGGAAACATGTCTTACTAATCTCTGTATCTCTACCATTAAATTAATCGCCTGCACATGAAAAACACTTATTTTTTTTCTCAAAAAAATGAATATATTCTCAGCAAACAAGGTCATTCCATGGCTGTAGAGTAGACTTTTACACTAATGATGACTTATATAATTGTCTCAAAGGACTAGATACTGAATATAGGAGAATATGACATCTACCCCTGTTCAAAGCTGCTAAGATTTAGATTGTATATATCTGTATCTATATCTGTATCTGTCTACCCCCACTAGCCACTGAAAGTATACAGGACTTCCTGGCAAATAAGAGTCAACAAATGATAATATTTCTTTCAAATGACCTTTGATTCAAGTAGGTTTCCTTTGATTAAGTTGAGATCAGAGGCTGATGACATCTAGGAATACTGGCCATCCTAGAGATAGTGCCAGGACACAACTGGGGCTAAAATAGAAATCACTTTGAATATATAAACCACAGGAATTGAAATGCAAAGAACTGGCTAGACAAATGATGAAATACTCAAACGACAACCAGCTAACAGGAGACCAACGGGACTCCAGACAAAACAAAAGGAACCCCTTACAACGCCTACCACTAGACTGAAGAAACAAAGTGAGGAGGTGGTTTTACCAGGTCTGAGGACGTTATCTGGTGAAAGCAGACTTCTTCATAGTAACTGGTCAGCACAATCTTTTTATATAAGACAGTGTTTCTCAAATTTTGTATGCATGAAAGTTGCATGGGCAATTGCTTAAAATGAAGACTCTTTGGAATTACCACCAGATTCTGATTCAGTAGAATCTGATTCAGTGGTATTAGGTCTAGGAATAAGTATATGTAACAAATATTATTTGTGGTTCCAATATAAGTGGTCCACAGCCACATTAATAAGGATATTGTAAAGCAGACATTTTCATGGAAGACCAAATGATAACAAAACTGTATGCTGAGAAAGAAATCGGTCCACTGTTAGATGGGAGAGATGCAGTTAAAGATTGTTTAGAATCAATTAATTTCATATATCCTTTAAAGCCTAGCTCTTCTATTTCCTTTTCTTACACCCTGTGCTAATCCCCTTCCGTTTATCTCAAACCATTTGCAGGTAGATAAAGGTATACATAAACTATATTAAATTCTAAGTAATAGACATAGACATAGATCACTGCAGGATTTAGAATCAAGTCATCTAGGAGGGTGGGGAGCAAAGAAAACTATTTTAACAGCTGCACAACTGTTCCCATAAAATTTGAAATTTAAATAACTATTTAGGACATCATGTCTAACACCAACCACGGCGATCCAATTAAAGGTCTAGTGACCTAGTCTGTTTTATATTCTCAGAGGGGTCTTCATCTCTATTTCCTTAGCCATTCTTATGACTAAACTGCTCTTATTATCTCCTTTCCATGTCTGTTTTACCTTTTCTTCATGTCTGTATTTTTCTAAATTGATACAGTCACTGCTAACTCTGATCTATAGTTTCCAAGCTCTGCAAAAATGTTGCAATCAAGTAAATTAGGTAACATCCTTCATGGAGACTATTAAGCAGAGATCTGAGATTTGTTTAGACTCTTCAGTAAAAATCATACTCCACAACCTGCTTTTATTAAGACTGCACATCCTCATATAATTTTACTGGACAGTCACTCGAGTAATTTCAGCAAATCACTATTCTGTCAATTTCATTTTGATTTTTTTCAAAAATTCCCTCTCAGAATTATGGAAACCCCACTGTTAAACCCATGTGTTAACCAAACATTCCCCTACAGACAATGAATTAGGTGCTACTCAAATGTTTCAAATAAAATGTCTGCCTAGTCTATCATTGCAGATCATTCATTATGCAAAGAATTTTCCTTATAAGAAGTAGCAATTGCTTCATTAAAACTTTAATGAACATTTACAAGTTCTATATATCTGAAAGATATATAAAATACATAGAATCTAATTTTTCTCCAAGAGAATAGCTACTCAAATATTTAAAAGCAGCAACTGTGGCTCACCTAAACCTTTTTATCTCCAGACTAAAATCCCCCACTCCCTTTCATCTTTCTTAAAGTGTCAAGAGCTTTCAGATACCTCACTGTTCTGAATACTGCTCTGTCAATATTTATTTTATAATATTTATAGTGTATAGTGTTAGAAAAATTATTTCAAGTGTGAACTGCATAGTAGTTCTTGACATGAGATTTTGAAAAACACAATGGATAATTTTATTTATCTGGACATGAGTCTTTGATAAACATAATGTATTACCATGTCATGCTAATATTTTCAGAGGTATGATCAGCGTGTTGATACATGCTGAGCTTGTCATAGTCAGCAAAGACACAAAAATTTTCTACTCAAAGGTGCTATCATATCATTTTTTCCCCAGTCTTTCCTACATAATTGATTGTTTTATCCTAACTAGTAAAGGTGGAAACTGGCATTTGTTCCTTTTAAATTGCATAATATTGATTTAGTTCTCTTGTTTTTAAAACAATGATTTGAAATGTTATAGACACTGAATCTGAGGGAAAAAAAGAACAATTTTTATATTCAATTCAGTTCAGTTCAGTCGCTCAGTCATGTCTGACTCTGAGATCCCATGGACTGAAGCTCACCAAGCTTCCCTGTCCGTCACCAATTTCCAGATCTTGCTCAAACTCATGTTCATCAAGCTGGTGATGCCATCCAACCATCTCATCCACTGTTGTCCTGTTATCCTCCTTCCTTCAATCTTTCCCTTCATCAGGGTCTTTTCCAATGAGTCGGTTCTTCAAATCAGGTGGCCAAAGTATTAGAGTTTCAGCTAGCGTAAGTTCTTCCAATGAATATTCAAGACCGATTTCCTTTAGGATTGACTGATCTCCTTGCAGTCCAAGGGACTCTCAAGAGTCTTCTCCAATACCACAGTTCAAAACCATCAATTCTTCAGTGCTCAGCTTTCTTTATAGTCCAAATGACATATCCATACATGACTACTGGAAAAACCATAACTTTGACTACACAGACTTTTGTTGGCATATATACGTATATGTATATGTATATAAACCTTCCTGGAGGAGGGCATGGCAACTCACTCCAGTATTCTTGCCTCGAGAATTGCCATGCACAGAGGAGCCTGACTTGTTACAGTCCATACTTGCAAAAAATCGTACACAACTGAGTGACTAAGCACAGCACAGCACACATATATAAAACAATGCAGAATGGACAAGATAGTCTCCACAGTCCAAGGTTAAC
The DNA here is from genome assembly GCF_055505025.1 of Bos grunniens. NCBI lineage: Eukaryota > Metazoa > Chordata > Mammalia > Artiodactyla > Bovidae > Bos > Bos grunniens. Next base: position 82,848,971 of record NC_141166.1, read on the forward strand.
TAACCTTCCCTATACATCAATTCTGTGAGTCCCTAATCCTATATTCCAGCCATGCATGTACCTTGTGAATATTTGATAATTAAAATTAGTGAACCTAATTTGCTTCCCAGTTATCAAAAACCTGAAATAGAAATAATACTGGCTCTGATTAGCATTTAAAATTTGATGCTTTTGAACTGTGGTGCTGGAGAAGACTCTTGAGAGTCTCTTGGACTGCAAGGACATTAAATCAGTCAATCCTAAAGGAAATCAACCCTGAATATTCATTGGAAGGACTGATGTAAAGCTGAAGCCCCAGTACTTTGACCACCTGATGTGAAGAGCCAACATATTGGAAAAGACTATGATGCTGGGAAAAACTTAAAGCAAAAGGAGAGAAGGGCAGCAGAGGATGAGATAGTTAGATATCATCACCAACTCAGTGAACATGAATTTGAGCAAACTCTGGGAGATAGTGAAGGACAGGGAAGCCTGGCAAGCTATAGTCCATGGAGTTTCAGAGTCAGACATGACTGAGTGATGAACAACAATGACAACTGAAGTTTATATCATCTCTGATGCAGACAGCTGAGATCACTCTCCTAGTACTGAGACTCACTGATGTCAAAAGTTTGCTTAAGAAATTAGAGCGAGAATACTACACAATAGGAAACAGAACAGAACAAGGCAGAAAAAATTAGACCTAGGAAGAGATGAACAGATTATAACAGGGCATGAGGAACCTTTTATAATGTTGATATATTTATTATCTTGATTGCAGTGGTAGATTCACAGGTGCATTCTTATGTTAAATTTATCCATTTGGACTATATTAATATTTACTAATTATTGTACACCAGTAATATCTCCAAAAAGCAGTTAAAACAAATTACTGTAGAATCCAAAGTTTTTTGTTCATGTCAATTATATCTACCAATATTACTTAATAGGTGATTAATATTGAGAAAGTTTAAAAATATTTTTGTTATTCATTTAAAATTGTTATAATAATTTCATTATATGCTAAAACTAAGAACTAATTTAATTTAAAACTTTCTAAAGTTTTAGAAAATTTAAAAATTTCTAAAACACTAAAAACTAAAAACATTATATTCTAAATAAACTCTTTTCCAAGATTAAAAGTTGGTTAAAATAGGGATAATAATTTACATTTTTGCAAATCTTTTATTACATCTGACAATAGAAAGGGACTCAGTTTCATATGCTTTGACACTCAGTTAACTTCTGTTCAGTTCAGTCGCTCAGTCATGTCCGACTCTTTGCGACCCCATGAATAGCAGCACGCCAGGCCTCCCTGTCCATCAGCAACTCCCAGAGTTCACTCAGACTCACATCCATCGAGTCAGTGATGCCATCCAGCCATCTCATCCTCTGGCGTCCCCTTCTCATCCTGCTCCCAATCCCTCCCAGCATCAGAGTCTTTTCCAATGAGTCAACTCTTCACATGAGGTGGCCAAAGTCCTGGACTTCCAGCTTTAGCATCATTCCTTCCAAAGAAATCCCAGGGCTGATCTCCTTCAGAATGGACTGGTTGGATCTCCTTGCAGTCCAAGGGACTCTCAAGAGTCTTCTCCAACACCACAGTTCAAAAGCATCAATTCTTTGGTGCTCAGCTTTCTTCACAGTCCAACTCTCACATCCATACATGACCACAGGAAAAACCATAGCCTTGACTAGACGGACCTTTGTTGGCAAAGTAATGTCTCTGCTTTTGAATATGCTATCTAGGTTGGTCATAACCAAGCTGTTGCTATATGTTGTATCAGTTGATATATCTCAAGAAAATACAGCTTCACACAGATGCATAGCTGGAAATGAGAGGAGCATTTTAATAGCTTTTTCAGATAATTGTGTATATTCTTCGATGTTATACCAAAACTCAACAAGCGACTGCTTCTTAAAGGTGCACTGAAATATGAAAAATCAAAATGTATCAATAACCTTTATATGCTCTGTTACATTAAAATCCATTGGACTTCATTGCACATCAAATGGATTCTACCCATGAAAAAATGTTTTTCATGGATTGTAAATCTGAAAAAAATACTGATTCTCAAAGACTCACTTCTTCCCAAATTATGACCCATGTCATTTTACAATAGCAAAATGACAAATCCCAGTTTCATCTTGAAAATGGAGACCACTTTTAATTTGTGTCACTATTGCTTTCTTGGTCCTAGGTGAGATATTTTTATTCAGTAAGGTAAAATATGTAACTAAATCTTTAACTTATGGTACGGTTATCTATCTTTTATTGACAGAGACTGTTTCAATACAAAATGTACACTCATAACATATTTCTATGGAATATGAGGCCTTCAGGATCTACTTTTTTACATATATCTGCAGCCTCTTCATCATGTTATTTTCTGTACAGAAAGATTCCTGACTCCAACTTGTATGTGCACATTCTTTGACTTTCCACAAAGGTAAGCAACTTACTCCTTTTGACCGGAGAATTCTTACTGTCTGAAAGGATGAGATTCTTATAAGCCTCTTTAACCATGTAGAATGAGGTAAGGGTTTATTTTATGTGATGTATATCTGCTGATCCTACCACTTTCTTAGCCTTTTAATGAATTAAGGAAAGACGCTCCTTATTCTGTGAGAAACAGGCATATCTTCCTCCCATTGGATACAACCTCTTAAAGGCACAGGCCTGAGAGGAAGAACTGGATTGGATTTTAACCACACAATCTGCAAAATACACAAAAGTATTTCTGGATGTCCTGATCCTCTCATAGCATTTTTAATTTGCACCATATAAAGTCATGTTTCCAAAGTAAACTCTGAGCACCTTGAGTAAAGTATTTCTGCTTTATTCACACCCTGAAGATGCAGCACTGCCTCTGACACACTAGAAGTGCTCACCAAATGCGTACTGGATGAGTGAGTATTTGGTGAAATATGTCAAGATGGAAATCTACACACAAGAAAAAATGACACTCATAGGGACTTCTTTTTGAAAGAAGTCTCTTTATGTCACGGCATGTGCCCTCCACGACAAATTCATCACACCATCAGTCTTTATAGGATAGATTCATGTAAAAAGATTATGCATTAATATGAAATTATTTGGACTTCACTGGTGGCCCAGTGGTTAAGAATCCACCAACCAATGCAGGGAACAGAGTTTCAATCCCTGCTCCAGAAAGATTCTACATGCCACAGGGCAACTAAGCCAGTGAGCAACAACTACTGAGCCAGCACTCTAGGGCCCTTGTGCTGCAAATACCAAAGCCCATGTACCCTACAGTCCATGCTTTGCAACAAGAAAAGCCACTGAAATGAGAGGCTCACACATTGCAACTAGAGAGTAGCCCCACTCACCATGACTAAAGAAAACCCACATGCAAATAAGACTCAGTGTGTCAAAAATAAATCAATACATTAAAAAAAATCAAATTATTCATGGGAAAGGATTTGCTTTTCTTTTCAAAATGAGAATGTAAAACATGAAAAAAATAGATAAATATATTTAGAATATTAATTTGGCTAGTGATGGAGGAGAAAAAGACAGTAATTTCCAAATCTGGATTAACAAGGTTCAGAGGAAGTGAGATACCATGAAAAGAACATGCATTATAGCAGATTGCTTAACCACTCTGATCTTAGTTTGTCCTCTGTAAAATAAAATATATATTTACCTCATTGTAGGATTGTAGCAATGATTCAAAAAACAAACGATGCATGAAAAGTAACTAAAACAATACTTGCTACGTTATAGACACTAAATATTTGGTGCAATGTTCTCAGCCGCTTGTCGTGTCCAACTATTTGCGACCCCATGGACTGCAGCCCACCAGACTCCTCTGTTCATGAGATTTCCCAGGCAATATTGGAGTGGGTTGTCATTTCCTCTTCCAGGGGATATTCCTGACCCAGGGAACTAACCCGCATCTCCTATATCTCCTGTATTGTCAGGTGGATTCTTTACCACTGAGCCATCTGGGAAGCTAAAATATTTGGTAGTACTTCATAGTTATTTATATTTTCATCATGTTATTAAAGGTTAAGAAACTCCATTGGAAGAGTAAATAAATTTTACATATGAAATTCAAAAGCCTGAATTCTTGATTATATTGATGTGTCATTTCTATATTGAACATTTCTTCAAATTGCATTTTCATATCAGTGACATTTGCATGAAAAGAGGTACATTTTAAAAATTATCTAAATCAACATACATGTTTAAAATGCATATTTTCTTTATTCTTCAATAGTGCATTTGGGTGTAAATAACCAAAACCATAAAATCAACCTGAAAAACTACAGTTTGTTTCATATAACATAAAATTTTGAAAGGAGGCAGTCTAGAGCTGGTGAAGCAGCTCACTATGGCAAGAGGAACACATGTCCTTTCTATCTTTCTTCCCCATCCATCACTTGCTTTGTGGCACTCATCTCTGTGCTGGTAAATTATGCATAAGTATTGTTTGGCTGCCCCTGGCCACAAAGGTAGATGGGGAATTTAATTTTTAGCTCTCCAAACTTAGAGGAAGATAAGTGAAAAGCATATTAAGAAGGTCTTTTGACTGAGACCAACTATAATGTATACTACAGCAAGCAATCAAACCACATTTACCTATTTTCATATAAATGTTTGAGATTAAGTTTAAATGCATTCACAATATTAAACAAAATATTCTACATTGTATATCTTGCTCAACTTGTCTTTGTCCACTGAAAAATGTCAATTGACAAAAAATATACCTATTATGTCAACAAGTATGCAATTAGAATATTGTGGATTTAACAAGTATTGAAATGGATATTAGCTTTATTTTGGTAAATCTAGTCATTCAAGGTTGATTTTAATTTACATGAATTATTTATTGTCATTTCAAACAGCTTACAGAAATTACAATATATCTTGGATTTAAATACACTAAATATTTGTAAAACAAATCACGTAGATTGTTATTAGCTCATTAACTTGTGAGTAATATGTAGATAATTCCTTTTGGTATAATCATCAATATCATATAACAATATGCCAGTCCTTAAAATAGTTGCAAATGAGAGTAGGGAATATACATATCGTGAAAATAAATTAGGTGACTGTAGGGTCTGATGCCATTAGGGATGGAATAGTTTCCTGACTAAATTTCTGAAAGTCTTATCAGTAGATCACAGAGATTTATAAGTGGGCCTGTCTTGTATTGACATCAAATCTTTTTATAACAATTTAAAATATTTATAATTTGCTTTATATATGCTTACAAAAGTGATTTTGATAGTGTTATTATTTGTCAAAAACTAATATATTTTAAGCACATTATAATAAACGAAGACAGTCATATTTGAAATATGATGTAAACTTTAAAAACTTTCAACAGTGTCATATCCTTTCTTTAATCAGCCAGATTTTTTTCTTACCTTTCTAATAGCCATAGTATTTTCCTGATTATTCATTAATTTAATCCTTATTTAAGTAGGAATCAGTATGACAGTATTATAGTTCTTTTCCCTTGAGTTTAGCAGAAAACCAAATATTTCAATTAGTTCAATTTGTCCCATAATTTCTTAAAAATATGTTACATTTACATGATTTTCCTTGCTACTTTTTTTCTTTTTTCTTCTATGCTACATTTTGAGATATTTTAAATCTTCTTTCAATTGCTTTTATTAACTTATAAATTAGCTATCCTGTTCCTGATAACTTTTTGTATTCTGGAGGAAAAAAAGAAATATGAAATTTGATGTATAGAAAAGTAGTTCTGGAGATAACTTATGATTACATGCAGATGACATGTTACTACATATAGAAAACCCTAAAGAATTCACACAAAAACTATTAGAACTGATAAATGAATTAATTGAGGTAGCATGATACAAGATTAACATACAGCAATCAGTTGCATTTCTTTACACTAACAATGAAATATCAGAAAATAACTGTAAAAAAAATATCTTTTAAAATTGCATCAAAAAACAAAATAAAATACCTAAGAATAAGCCTAACCAAGGAGGTGAAAGATTTATATGCTGAGAACTATAAAACATTAATAAAGGACATTGAAGATGCTTCAACAAAACGGAAGGACAACCCATGTTCTTGTATGAGAAGAATTAAAATGCCCAAAGCAATCTACAGATTTAATGCAATCCCTATCAAAGTACCAATGACATCTGCACAGAACAAGAACATATAATCCTAAAGTGTATATGGAATCATAAAAGATCCAGAATTGTCAAAGCAATCGTAAGGAAAAAGAAAAAGCAAAAGGCATAATCCTCACACACTTCAGACAATACTAAAAAGCTACAGCAATCAAAACAGCATGGTGTTGGCACTAAAACAGACATATGGATCAGTGAAAAAGAGCAGCGAGTCTGGAAATAAACCCACACACATCAATCAATCTTCAACAAAGGAAGCAAGAATATATAATGCAGAAAAGACCATCTCCTTCAGCAAGTGGTGTGGGGAAAGTTGAATAGCCACATCTAAATCAATGAAGTAAGAACACACCTGCACACCACACATAAAAAGAAACTTACAATGGTTTAAAGACCTAAATATAAGCATGATGGTGTAGAACTCCTAGAAGAGAACATAGGCAAAACATTCTCTGACATAAATCATACCAATATTTTCTTAGGTCAATCTCCCAAGGCAATTAGAAACAAAAGCAAAAATAAACAAATGGAACCCAATTAAACGTATAAGGTTTTGCATAGCAAAGTAAACTTCTAACAAAATGAAAAGATAACCTACAGACTGGGAGAAAATATTTGCAAATGATGACCCAACAAGGGCTTAATTTTCAAAATATAAAATAGCTTGTACAACTCAGTAACAAAAAAAAAAAAAAAAAAAACTCAACCAAAAAAATAGGCAGAAGGCCTAAACAGACATTTCTCCAAAGAAAACATGCAAATGGGGTGATCAGGCATATGAAAAAACTGCTCAACATTACTAAGTTATTAGAGCAATGCAAATCAAACTTGCCATGAGGTATCAGCTCACATCTGTCAGAATGGTCATCATCAAAAGTCTACAAATAATAAATGCTGGAGAGGGTACAGAGAAAAGGGAACCCTCTACACTGCTGGTAGGAATATAAATGGGTACAGCTATTATGGAAAACAGTATGAAGTTTCTTCAAAAAGCTGAATATAGAGTTGACATACAATCCAACCTTCCAACAATCCCATTCCTGGGCAAATATCTGGACAAAACTATAGTTCAAAAATAAACATGCACCCCTATATTCATAGCAGCACTATTCGCAATAGCCAAGACATGGAAACAGCCTAAATGTTCACCAAGAGATAATGGATAAAGAAGATGTGGTATATACACATAATGGAATACTAGTGAGTCATAAAAAGAATGAAATAATGTAATTTGAAATAACATTGATGGAACTAGAAATTTTAAATAAAGAAGCATTATTGTAGAAAAAGAAAGATGCCATAATGAAAACAAATCAGGAGAAAATAGAGGAGTTCTAAATTATTGTGTGTATAAATCACAAAGCCAGAAAACAAGAAAAGAAATAACAAATCCACAAGCATAGTAGAATAATTTACCAAGCTTCTATGTCATAGAATAAGGCCAATATTTAAAAACTATGATTAACAACTTGATCTAAGATATATACATAAATAAATATATATATAATATCCTCACATTATCTTTAGATTTAAATGAAATCTTAAAGTCCCAGCAAGTTTTTTAAAATATAAACAAGTTGATTTGAAATTCATATAGAATTAGGAAGAGCTGTGAATAGCCAAAATAATCTTGAGAAAGAAATACTGGAGTTAAACCATCATGAATAAAAATAAAAATATAAAGTTACAATAACAAAGAGAGTGTAATAGGATTGGTAAATGACCAATGGAACAAGAAAAACACCCACACATAAATACTTATAAAAATGTCACTGCAATCCACTTGGAAAATATGCAGTTTCCAAAATATTGCTAGGTTAATTAAAAAAAAATAAGCAAGCAAAATTCTAGCTGTATTGTTGATTTAACACATGTTACAAGTGACTATTTAACTTTGAATTAAAAATTCAGTTTATCAGTAGTGATAGCCACATTTCAAGATGTGTTATCCACATGTTGTTAGTGACCACTCTATTAACACAGATTTGAAGTATTTCCATCATGAAAATTTCCAATCAACACAAAAGTATGTTCAACATCAATAATCATCAGGGAAATTATTAAAAAATAGATCCACAGACCCACTCCAAGCGCACACATACTCCCTCTCTCTCTCTTTCTCACACACATACAAGTGCACACTTCAGAATGACTGTAAACTGAAAGACTGACAGTATCAATCACAGAAGAGGACCAAGAGCCATTGTAATCCCATAGTTGGCTGCCTGGGGGTAAATTCATAAAACCACTACCAAAAAAATAATAATCATCTGGCAGTATCTAAGAAAACAGAATGTATGTCTCTTCTATGACCAAGCAGTTTTATATAAATATTTTTTCAACAGTGATGTTTACATGTGTGTTATGAACGACACGCATTCAAATGTCCATGGCAGCATTATTTATAATAGCTCCTAACCTGAAACTATTTAAATGCATGTTAAAATAAAATAACAAAATAAATTGTACCATATTTACATAATGAAATGTTAATCATTAATGAAAATTAATGAACCACTTTTACATGTAACTACATGGATAAATCTTACAAACATGCATTGAATGAAATACATGACAACAAATGTTACTATAGTGAAAGTGAAGTCGCTCAGTCATGTCCTACTCTTAGCGACCCCATGGACTATAGCCCACCAGGTCCTCCGTCCATGAGATTTTCCAGGCAAGAGTGCTGGAGTAGGGTGCCATTGCCTTCTCCGTTAACAGTCGCTAGGCATATTATATTTATTTGGAGCTGGTATACTTGGTGACAGCCTTAGTGCCCTCGGACATGGCGTGCTTGGCCAGCTTCCCAGGTAGCAGCAAGCGCACGGCGGTCTGGATCTCCCTGGATATGATAGTGGAGCGCTTGTTGTAATGTGCCAGGCGCGATGCCTCGCCAGCAACGCACTCGAAAATGTCGTTGACGAAGGAGTTCAGGATTCCCATGGCCTTGGACGAGATGCCACTATACAAAGTTTTAAAACAGGAAAAAACTAATCCTATGCTATTAGGAGTCAGGGAAGATAGTTTCCTTTCAACACTGTAATGACTAGGAAGTAGGACAATGTGACCTTCTTTAGTCTGGTTATGTGATTCTATCTTTTTGTGTGTGTGGTGGTGGCTAAATGAAGTTGGTAGCAATGCAATATTTATTTATTTGGTTGTGTACTTATTATTTGGGTGATTTTCTGTGTGTTTATTATACTAGGGGTCACACAGAGTCGGCCACGACTGAAGTGACTTAGCAGCAGCAGCAGCAGCATTATACTACAATAAATTAATTGTAAAGCTACATCATATAATGGGGCTTCCCAGCAGCTGCAGTAGTAAAGAATCCACCTGCCAATGCAGGAGACACAAGAGATGTGGGTTCAATGCTTGGGTCTGGAAGATCCCCTGGAATAGGAAATGACAACTAACTCCAGTATTCTTGCCTGGGAAATCTAACAGACAGAGGAGCCTGGCATGCTACGGCCCATGGGGTCTCAAAGAGTCAGACAGAACTGAGCAACTGAGCACACACACACATCATAAAACCGCTCCATGCAAAGATTATTTTGCTAAAGAAGTTTCACTCAAAGCAAATCTTCAGAGTAACACAGAACTAATTAATAATGAACACCACACCAAACTCCCTACCTCTATAATCAGTAGGAAACTAAGAAAGCTCTGTTGGTGGAAATTTGGAAGTATTATTTTAATTATAATTAGCAATGTAAGCATTCCTACAGACCATGATGACTAGAGGGATAGATAGAAAAATACATATAGCTTTTATGATATTAAATTATGATATTACTATATATATATATTTTAGTATCAGGTGACATCACAGCTATATGGCATTATGTTATATTATGTATAATTTATTTTAATATAATATTTAAAAATAAATTTTGTGTTCAGTTCAGTTCAGTTCCGTTCAGTCGCTCAGTTGTGTCCGACTCTTCACGACCCCATGAATCGTAGCACGCCAGGCCTCCCTGTCCATCACCAACTCCCGGAATTCACTCAGACTCACGTCCATCGAGTCAGTGATGCCATCCAGCCATCTCATCCTCTGTCGTCCCCTTCTCCTCCTGCCCCCAATCCCTCCCAGCATCAGAGTCTTTTCCAATGAGTCAACTCTTCACATGAGGTGGCCAAAGTACTGGAGTTTCAGCTTCAGCATCATTCCCTCCAAAGAAATCCCAGGGCTGATCTCCTTCAGAATGGACTGGTTGGATCTCCTTGTAGTCCAAGGGACTCTCAAGAGTCTTCTCCAACACCACAGTTCAAAAGCATCAATTCTTCAGCGCTCACCCTTCTTCACAGTCCAACTCTCACATCCATACATGACCACAGGAAAAACCATAGCCTTGACTAGACGGACCTTTGTGTTAATGAGCATTAAAGCACAAAGCTCAATTTCTAAGCAAACAAAATGTTTACAGTGACCTTCATTCTAGTTTTTCCTCCTAGATTCCCCAGAGGAAATAACTGCTGTGAACATTTTCTTGTTTATCCTTCTACTCTTTCTATATATTTTCCCACACACACTATTCTACACTTTATCCCCTCAAATAAATAAATCTAGTGCATTTTTATACATACAAGTCTGTTTCATTTATTTTAATGGCTACTTAAATTCTATCATATTAAAATAATATAATTCATTTAACTAGTTCTTTGCTGATGGATATTCAGCTCTTCCAAATTCTTTTCTATCATTGATATACTGCAACATATATTCTTACACATTCAACAATTTCATGGTTGAATACAGCTATAAGATAAATTCCTAAAAGTGAAATTGCTCAGTTAAGTGATATGTGAATTTTAAGTTTTGATTGATATTGCCACAAAGCTGCCCATTAAGGTAGAAGCAATTTACATTCTCATCAAGTATATATGATTTTAAGTGTCTCTGTTTTAGAAAAATGACTCTGTAAAACTTGGAAGATGGACTATGGCAAAGAAGAGTGATATGAGGGATGCTAATTTGGCACCTAAAATAATAATAGTCTATGTAATTATTCAGGCATGAACAATGAGGTGAGAGGAACTAACATTTTCAAGAAGTTCTACAGTAGTAGAGTTGAGAGGATTGAGATAATGACAACTTTGAGTGCTCTATCCATAATGGCCTTAAGTGCATCTTTTATTAAATCATCCAAACTGAAGTCCCAATAATTCAAGAGACATCTAAGTCCATTACCACTTCAACCTTTGACATGTCAGCCTAAGTTTCTTTTGCCAAGTTCTCACTTCATTAAAGTGCTACTAAAATGAATTCCCTTTGTCAAAAGTCTCCATTAAGCCATTAACATGGGGTCTTCTCTCTCAAGAGCTTTGGTCTTAAAGGTTAGGAAACTAGAACTTCAAGTGTTTGGCCTTTATCATTAAAAGCTTAAGGAAAAGACATTCTTAACCTTCCTTCATGTTAGCCTCCAAATTATATCTAGTCCAGCAATAACAACTCTATATGCCCCAGAGGGGAGTTTCCTCATAATTTACTAGTGAGGAAACATTTGAATTTCTTTTAGAGAAAATGAAATTTATCAGGAATTATTAATACAAGCAGAACTCTTGATCATTTGCATAAATTCTTCACCATAGACAACCAGTTTCCAAAATCCTTTTGATATGCAAAAAATGGACTTTTTTTCCTGACATGAGAAAACCATAATCCCTCTGTCACTCTTTCAAACGTCATGAATTTCTCAATTTGGAAAAAGGCAACTAAAGCTAAACCTGTGAAGCAGTCTCTCCTACTGAAGAACAGTAAGACAAATACTAGTTTTTGTGAAAAATTAAACTCAGCAGTCTTGCCTGGACCTGGATTCCACTTAAAAATCTTACTTTGGCATGAAAATCTCTAAACAATCTTCCCAAATTCTTTCCCCAGGTGATATAGCTAGCTAATTGCAACATAAGAACAGGTCAGGAGAAAGAAAAGGAGTGATACCTAACAAGTGGGCTTCCCAGGTCGTGCTAGTGGTAAAGAGCCCTCCTGCCAATACAGGAGACATAAGAGATGTGGGTTTAATCCCTGGGTTGGGAAGATCCCCTGGAGGAGGGTATAGCAACCCTGTCCAGTGTTCTTGCCTGGATAATCCCATGGACAGAGGAGTCTGGTGGGCTACAGTCCATAGGGTGGTAAAGAGTCGGCCATGACTTAAGCAATTTAGCAAGCACTGCTGCTACTAAGTCGTTTCAGTCGTGTCCGACTCTGTGCAACCCCGTAGACGGCAGCCCACCAGGCTCCCCCGTCCCTAGGATTCTCCAGGCAAGAACACTGGAGTGGGTTGCCATTTCCGTCTCCAATGCATGAAAGTGAAAAGTAAAGTGAAGTCGCTCAGTTATGTCCGACTCTTAGCGATCCCATGGACTGCAGCCTACCAGGCTCCTCTGTCCATGGGATTTTCCAGGCAAGAGTACTGAGTGGGGTGCCATTAGCAAGCACACAAGGGCATAAATAGATTTTTTTATTCATAGAGATCTCTGTAGAAGATGTGCATGCCAGAAATGCTGATTCAGGCCTAGATGTGAATTTCATGCTAATAGCTTTGAAATCTAATGCTGGCATAAGCAAAGTTGAGGGCATGGTGAAACGAATAAATACAAACTAAACTCAACAAACCTCAAATCTGCTCTTTTAAAGCAGTCAGGATATTTTCTGCATTCAAATTGTTAGAAACTTGTATTCTACTTTCATGGAGGCTGTTTTATTGTTCCAGGAAAACCATGAACTAAAAATGTGCTTTTTAATTTTGAAGACGTAAAGCAAAGATGTAACTCTAAGGGATGCAATTGTTCTGTTAGATAATATAAACAGGATGGCTATGCTTCAAGTAGAGTTGCATATCTGCAGATTGTGCTCCCCTTAGAGCAGGTTTTTTTTTTTTTTTTCCCAAGTATGGATTTAGAATGTGCTGTCTCTGAAAATTACAGCAAGCCCTTGGGGGAAATTCTTGTGGAAACAATGACCACAAGACTTAAGCAATTATGACCTCTAAGGACTTAAAGAAAGATGGGAAAGCCCAATTAACTTGAGCTAGAAAAGGAACTCTACAGTGGAAATAAATCAGGCTTAGATAATCATTGGACTATTGAACTGGACTGCTGATGCCCCACAATATTATTATTTAGGACAAGAAATTGTCAGGAAAGGGGCTGATAAAGGATTTGAATACTGTTGTATTCAAATAAACTTGTTCTTTTGAAGACAATGCTCCAGACTGCACCTCTGTGGTTGGAGATAGAGTTTTCCTAATGTAAGTAGAAATGCTCATGACAACCATCCTGTGAAAAGGTCAAACTAGAGACAGAAAATGAATTTGGTAGGTCTCAGATTAGAAGAAAAGAAAGACATTTTCTATCCTTCTGTTGGTAGTAGAGCAGTCAAGTTCAAGAACACTTCTTTAAGTATGTGGTTAACAGAGGAATTAGAAGGGATGGAAATTGGCCACTACCACACAGATAGAGACAGGCTGCTAAACAGGACCCATCCTGTTAGAAATGTCTTAATGGTAAGTTTAGGTTTGCATGTTTGCTAAGTCTCTCCAGTCATGGCCAACTCTTTGTGACCCCATGGACGGTAGTCCACCAGGCTCCTCTGTCCATTGGATTTTCCAGGCAAGAATACTGGAGTTGGTAGCCATTTCCTTCTCCAAGTTTAGTTTAGATGGTACCTTTGAGCTGACCTGTCCAGTACCAGTTATAAATTACTCCTTGAATACTGTTTCTTTTCTGATATATTTTAATTTCCAGTGCCCTCAGTGGGAGATTAAGGGAAAGTTGATGCCTGTGCTTGAGAGACAGAGCAAGAGAGAAAAACACATTCAGAGACAACATACTCATTTGTTTGTTCTGTAAATGTTCATCACGTGTTCCCAACACCAGGGACTATTCTGTATGTGGAGAACAGATGGGTGAGGAAAACAGTCCTGATGAGTAAAACACTGTCTCTCATAAAGGTAATATTTTAATATTAAAAGATCAAAGAAGGAGAATTAACAATTTAAAAATCAACAACCAAATAATGCAAATAATACCAGTGCTTATTAGAACAGAAAAATAAGTTCATAAATAATAAATTACTGCATGACAGGGACATCATTTAGATACGCTGGCCAAAGACAGCCTCTATTAAATATGACTTCTAAACGGAGACCTGAAATGATGAGGAGCCAGCCTCCTGAGGCACTGGGTTGAAAATAAAAGTATTCAGGGCAGAGGAACACCAAATACCATGGTCTTGAAGAAAAGCCAAGCAGTAATGTCCAATGGGTGAACAGAGCAAGAAACAACAGACTAGAACCAGATGTGGAGGTAAACTAAAAATGAAAACCACAAGTGTGCTCTGTAGAATATGAAAGTGCAATCTAAAAATTTTTCAATATTCAGCAGAAAAGAAATTCATTGGAAAATATATTGTTAAAAATAAAATCTGACTTACCATTACTGGAATGTAATTTTGAGGGGAAATATGAGCTAACTGAATACACATAGGCAGGCCAGCCCTAGCCATACCATTCACTTACATCTCAAAAAAAGAAAATAATTAATTTATTCTGAATAGGCATTAACTTTTAAAGTTGATGTGTGTGTGTGTGTGTGTGCATGTGTATGCATATGTGTGGGTATGTATATCTACACATGGACATTACCAGATGGTCACTAATAAAATCAGATTGAATATGTTCTTTGCAACTGAAGATGGAGAAGCTCTACGAGTCAGCAACAAGAAGACCTGGTGCTGACTGTGGCTCAAATCATGAGCTCTTTATTGCAAAATTCAGACTTAAATTGAAGAAAGCAGGGGAAACCACTAGGCCATTCAGGTACGACCCAAATCAAATCCCTTATGATTACACAGTGGAGGTGACAAATAGATACAAGGGATAAGATCTGGTAGACAAGAGTGCCTGAAGAACTGTGGACAGGGATTCATAACATTGTACAGGACACAGTGACCCAAACCATCCCAAAGAAAAAGAAAATGCAAGAAAGCAAAGCTGTTGTCTGAGGAGGCTTTGCAAATAGCTGAGGAAAAAGAGAAGTGAGAGGCAAGGGAGAAAGGGAAAGACCCAATTGAATGGAGAGTTCCAGAGAATCCCAAGAAGAGATGAAATGGAGGCCTTCTTAAATGAACAACACAAAGAAAGAGAAGAAAAGGGAAAGATTAGACATCTCTTAAAGAACACTGGAGCTATGAAGGGAATGTAGTACCTAAAGTAGGATAGATGTCAGGCAAGTGTAATCTCCTCGTTTCTGTCTCACCTCAACACAAATTTGAAGCAACTGACGTTAAAGCCCTCGGTGCGTCACAGCTCTTGGACAGGCCATGTTATAGCTCTCAAACAGATCAATTTTATCTAGAAAATAAAGGAAAATACATCCTCAAGGTGTGAGGGCATGCCGACCCAAAAGATGCAAAGAGAGAGAGAGACAGAGAAAGAGAGACAGAGAGCACGTGCGCACAGGAGAGAGAGACCTGGCCCTTTGGCTCCTCTTTTTATATGTTTTTCCTCTCCCAGGCCTGCCCTATGTAAATTGGGCTAGCCAGGAGTGCTCTTTGTCCCACCTGAGGTCCTCACTCCGGACCTTGGACCTTCTTTTGTTCTATTTTCACGGGCTTTTCCCTTCCTTGTCTTTTAGCCACCACCATTTTAGACACCTGTTTCCTATTCTAACTACCTAACAATTCCATGCAAGGATGGGTGTGATAAAGGACAGAAACAAGGGCGTAAAGGGCATAGAGGAGATTAGGAAGAGATGGCAAGAATACATAGGAGAATTACACAAGAAAGGTCTTAATGATCCCTTAATGATAGCCATGATGGAGTCACCCACCAAGAACCAGACATCCTGGAATGTGTAGTCAAGTGGGCCTTTGGAAGCATTACCACGAACAAAGCTGGTAGAGGAGATGGAATTCAAGCTGAGCTATTTAAAATCCTAAAAGATAATGCTATTAAAGTGCTGCGTTCATTACATCAGCAAATTGGGAAATCTCAGCATTGGCCACTGGACTGGAAACAGGCAGTTTTCATTTCAATCCCAAAGAAGGGTAATGCTAAAGAATGTTCAAACTACTGTGCAATTGCATACTGTATACGTTCACATGCTAGCAAGGTAATGCTCAAAGTCTTTCAAACTAGGCTTCAGCAGAACTTCCAGATGTACAAGCTGGATTTAGAAAAGGCAGAGGAACTAGAAATCAAATTGCCAACATCTGTTGGATCATGCAGTAAGCAAAGGAATTTCAGAAAAAACATCTGCTTCATTGACTACACTAAAGCTTTTGATTGTGTGGATCACAAAAAACTGTGGAAAATTCTTAAAGAGATGAAAGTACCAAACCACCTTACCTGTCTTTTTAAAAATCTGTGGGTCAAGAAGCAACAGTTAGAACTGGACGTGAAACAAATAACGGGTTTCAAATTGTGAGAGGAATACAAGGCTGTATATTGTCACTCTACTTATTTAACTTATAACCAGAGCACATCATACGAAATGCCAGCTTGGATGAATCACAAGCTGGAATCATGACTGCCAGGAAAAATATCAACAACCTCAGATACATAAATGATATCACTCTAATGGCAGAAGTGAAGAAGAAGCAAAGAGCCTCTTGATAAATGTGAAAGATGAGAGTGAAAAAGCTGGATTGAAATTCAACAATAAAAAAAAGAGAGAGAATGTGTGTGGCATTTGGTTCCATCACTTCATGGCAAATAGAGGGGGATAGAGTGGAAGTAGTGACAGATTTTCTTTTCTTGGGCTCCAAAATCACTGTGGACAGTGAATGAAACCATGAAATTAAAAGATGGCTGCTCCTTTAAAGGAAAGATATTAGAAACTTAGCATATTACAAAGCAGAGACATCAGGACTTTGCCAACAATGATCCTTATAGTAAAAAAGATGATTTCTCCAGTAGTCATGTATGGATACAAAAGTTGGACAATAAAGAAGGTTGAGTGCTAAAGAACTGATGCTCTTGAACTGTGGTGGTGCTGGAGAAGACTCTTGAGAGTCCCATGAACTGCAAGGAGATGAAACCAGTCAAGGCAAATGGAAATCAACCCTGTATATTCTTTGGAAGGACTGATGCTGAAGCTCCAATACTTTGGTGACCTGGTACAAAGAGCTGACTCTTTGGAAAAGGCCCAGATACTGGGAAAGAACATTTCATGCAAAGACGGGTATAATAAAGGACAAAAATGGTACGGACCTAACAGAAGCAGAAGATATTAAGAAGAGATGGCAAGAATACACAGAAGAACTGTACAAAAAGATCTTCACAACCCAGATAATCACGATGATGTGATCACTCACCTAGAGCCAGATATCCTGGAATGCAACTCAAGTGGGCCTTAGGAAGCATCACTATGAACAAAGTTAGTGGAGGTGATGGAATTCCAGTTGAGCTACTTCAAATACTAAAAGATGATGCTGTGAAAGTGCTGCACTCAATATGCCAGCACTGGAAAAGGTCAGTTTTCATTGCAATCCCAAAGAAAGACAATTCCAAAGAATGCTCAAACTACTGCACAATTGCACTTATCTCACATGCTAGTAAAGTAATGCTTAAAATTCTCCAAGCCAGGCTTCAACAGTACATTAACTGTGAACTTCCATTTGTTCAAGCTAGATTTAGAAAAGGCAGAGGAACCAGAGATCAAATTAGCAACATCTGTTGGATCATCAAACAAGCAAGAAAGTTCCAGAAAAAACTTCTACTTCTGCTTAATTGACTATGCCAAAGCCTTTCACTGTATGGACCACAACAAACTCTGGAAAATTCTTAAAGAGATGGGAATACCAGACCACCTGACCTGCCTCTTGAGAAATCTGAATGCAGGTCAGGAAGCAACAGTTTGAACTGGACATGGAACAACAGACTCGTTCCAAATAAGGAAAGGAGTACGTCAAGGCTTTATATTGTCACCCTGCTTATTTAACTTATATGCAGAGTACATCATGAGAAACGCTGGGCTGGATGAAGTACAAGCTGGAATCAAGATTGCTGGAGAAATACCAGTAACCACAGACATGTTGATGACATCACCCTTATGGCAGAAAACGAAGAAGAACTAAAGAGCTTCTTGATGAAAGTGAAAGAGGAGAGTGAAAAAGTTGACTTCAAACTCAACATTCCAAAAACTAAGATTATGGCATTTGGTACAATCACTTCATGGCAAATAGATGGGAAAGAGTGAAAACAGTGACAGACTTTATTTTGGGGCTCCAAAATCACTGCAGATGGTGACTGCAGCCATGAAATTAAAAGACGCTTGCTCCTTGGAAGAAAAGCTTTGGCAAACCTAGACAGTATATTAAAAAGCAGAGACATTACTTTGCAAACAATGGTCAGTCTAGTCAAAGGAACAGTTTTTCCAGTAGTCATGTATGGATGTGGGAGTTGGACTAGAAAGAAAGCTGAGTGCCAAAGAATTGATGCCTTTGAACTGTGGTGTTGGAGAAGGTTCTTGAGAGTCCCTTGGACTGTGAGGAGATCCAACTGGTCCATCCTAAAGGAAATCAGTCCTGAATTTTAATTGGAAGCCCTGATGTTGAAGCTGAAACTCCAATACTTTGGCCACCTGATGAGAAGAACTGACTTACTAGAAAAGACCCTGATTCTGGGAAAGATTGAAAGTAGGAGAAGAAGAGGATGACAGAGGATGAGATGGCTGGATGGCATCACCCACTCAATGGACAGAGTTTGAGTAAACTCTGGGAGTTGGTGATGGACAGGGAGGCCATGTATGCTGCAGTCCATGGAGTTGCAAAGAGTAAGACACAACTGAGTGACTGAATTGAACTGAACTGGGGAAGGTTGAAGGCAAAAGGAGAATGGGGAGGCAGAGGATGAGATAGTGAAAGAGCATCACGACTCCATGAACCTGAATTTGTGCAAACTCCGGGAGACAGTGGGGGAGAGAGGAACCGGGCATGCTGCAGTACATGGAATCACATAGAGTCAGACAAGACTTAGCGACTGAAAAACAACAATAAAAATGTGTGTGTGTGTGTGTGTATGTGTGTATATATTCATAAAAACAAAACATTGTGCCACAAATCTGCATATAAATTGGGAGACTAGCTTGTAGTCCACTAGAGTGCAGTGACTGGAAACATTTGTTAAATGTTGTGGAATTCTTATGAGCAATACATGAAAATACTTAAATCAGAATACACAGAGTTGAATATTACAGTATCTTTTTTTTTAATTTTTTTATTTTCTATTGAAGGACAATTGCTCCACAGAATCCTGCCATCCTCTGTCAAACTTCAACATGAATCAGCCATAGGTATGCACATATCCCTTCCCTCTTGAACCTCCCTCCAACCTCCCTTCCCATCCCACCCCTCCAGGCTGACCAGAGCCCCTGTTCTGGTTCCCCAAGCCATACAGCAAATTCCCGTTGGCTATCCACTTTACACATGGTAGTGTAAGTTTCTATGTTACTCCTTCCATATATCTCACCCTCTCCTCCCCTCTCCCCATGTCCATAATTCTATTTTGGATGTCTGTTTCTCCATTGCTGCCCTGCAAATAAATTCCTCAGGACCGTTTTTCTTGATTCTGTATATATGTGTTACATGATGGTATTTCTCTTTCTCTTTCTGAGACACTTTGTATAATAGGTTCTGGGTTCATCCACTTCATTACAACTGACTTAAATGTGTTCCTTTTTATGGCTGAATAATATTCCGTTGTGTATATGTACCACATTTTCTTTATCCATTCATCTGTTGATGGACATCTACATTGTTCCCATGTTCTATCTATTGTAAATAGTGGTGCAATGAACAATGGGATACATGTGTCTCTTTCAATTTTGGTTTGCTCAGGGTAAAGACTAGGAGTGGGATTGCTGGGTCATATGGTGGTTTTATTCCTAGTTTTTTAAAGGAATCTCCATACTGCCTTCCATAGTGGCTGCATCAATTTACATTCCCACCAACAGTGCAAGAGCATTTCCTTTTCTGCACACCTTCTCCAGAACTTAATGTTTCTAGACTTTTTGATGAGGGCCATTCTGACCAGTGTGAGGTGATATCTCTTTGTAGCTTAGATTTGCATTTCTCTAATAATGAGTGATGTTGAACATCTTTTCATGTGTTTGTTAGCCATCTGTATGTCTTCTTTGGAGAAATGTCTGTTTAGGTCTTTTCCCCACTTTTTGATTGGATTGTTTGTTTTTTTGGCACTGAGTTGTATGAGCTGCTTGTATATTTTGGAAATTAATTCTTTTTCAGTTGTTTTATTTGCTGTTATTTTCTCCCATTCTGAGGGTTGTCTTTTCACCTTGATTATAGTTTCCTTTGCTGTGCAAAAGCTTTGAGGTTTAACCTGGTCCCACTTGTTTACTTTTGTTTTTATTTCCATTAACCTAAGAGGTGGGTCATAGAGCTCTTGCTTTGATTTATGTCATAAAATGTTCTGCCTATGGTTTCCTTCTAAGAGTTTTATATTTTCTGGTCTTACATTTAGGTCTTTAATCCATTTTGAGTTTATCTTTGTGTATGGTATTAGGAAGTGTTCCAATTTCATTATTTTACATGTAGCTGTCCACTTTTCCAAGCACCATTTATTGAAGAGGCTGTCTTTGCCCCATTGGATATTCTTGCCTCCTTTGTCAAAAGTAAGGTAGCCATAGGTGCATGGGTTTATTTCTGGGCTTTCCATCTTGTTCCACTGGTCTGTATTGTGCCAGTACCATACTGTCTTGGTGACTATAGCTTTGTAGTATAATCTGAAGTCAGGAAGGTTGATTCCTCCAGCTCCATTCTTCTTTCTCAAGACTGCTTTGGCTATTCAGGGTCTTTTGAATTTCCATATGAATCTTTTTGTTCTAGTTCTGTGAAAAACGCCATTGGTAATTTGATAGGGATCACATTAAATCTGTAGATTGCATTTGGTAGTATAGTGATTTTCACATTCTTGCTACCCAGGAACATGGAATATTTTTCCATCCATTTATGCCATCTTTGATTTCTTTCATTAGTGTCTTATAGTTTTCTGTGTACAGTTCTTTTGTCCCCTTAGGTAAGTTTATTCCTAGATATTTAATTATTTTTGTTGCAATGGTGAGTGGGATTAATTCCTTAATTTCTCTTTTTAATTTTTCATTATAGTATATGGAAAATGCAAGTGATTTCTGTGTATTGATTTTGTATCCTGCAACTTTGCTAAATTCACTGATTAGCTCTAGTAATTTTCCGATACTGTCTTTAGGGTTTTCTATGTACAATATCCTATCATCTGCAAACAGCAAGAGCTTTATTTCTTCTTTTCCGATCTGGATTTCTTTTATTTCTTGTTCTTCTCTGATTGCTGTAGCTAGGACTTCCAGAACTATGTTGAATAGTGGCAAAATTGGAACCCTTGTTTTATTGCTGATATAATGTTTGCTGTAGGCTCATAATATATGGCCTTTACTATGTTGAAGTAGGTTCCTTCTATGCCCAGTTTTTGAAGAGTTTTATGACACATACTAATCAAACTAACAAAGACTAAATACAAAAAAAATTAAAAATAGCAAGGGAGAAGCAACAATTAACATACAAGGGAAACCCATACACTTAATAGTTTATCTTTCAGCAAAAACTCTGTAGGCCAGAATGGAATGGCAGGATATAATTAAAGTACTGAAAGGGAAAAATCTACAGCCACAATTACTGTACGCAGCAAGGATCTCATTCAAAATTGATGGAGAAATAAAAAGCTTTTCAGACAAGCAAAAGTTAAGAGAATTCAGTACCACCAAACCAGCTTTACAAAAAAATGTTTAATGGACTTATATAGTCAACAAATACAACAGAAGAAAAAAGATCTACAAATCAATGCTAAACAATTAGAAAATGGCAATAGGAACATATATATCAATAATTACTTTAAATGTAAATGGATTAAATATTCCAACCAAAAGACACAGACTGAATGGATACAAAAACAAACCCATATATATGCTGTCTATAAGAAACTGACTTCAGACCTAAAGACACATATAGACTGGAAGTGAGAGGATAGAAAAATATATTCCATGCAAATGGAAAGCAAAAGAAAGTTGGAGTAGAAATCCTCATATCAGACAAAACAGACCTTAAAATAAAGAAGATTACAAGAGATAAGGAAGGACACTACATAATGATCAAGGGATAGATCAAGAGGAAGACATAACAATTGAAAATATCTATTCACCCAACCTGGAAGCACTTCAATACATAAGACAAACACTAACAGACATAAAAGGAAAAATTGACAGTAACACAATAACAGTAGGAGACTTTTAACATCCCACTCACACCAGTGGACAGATCATCAAAACAGAAAATTAACAAGGAAACACAAGTCTTAAATGATAAATTAGATGAGATGGATCTCATTGACATCTTCAGGACATTCCATCCAAATGCAGAATACACCTTCTTCTCAAGAGCACATGGAACCTTCTCCAAGATAGATCACCTCCTTGGTCACAAATCAAACATCAATAAATTTAATAAATTTGAAATCATATCAAGCATCTTCTCCAACCACAACACTATGAAACTAGATATCAATTATAAGGCAAAATCTATAAGAAACACAAACACATGGAGATTAAACAACACATTTCTAAATAACCAACAGGTGACTGAAGAAATCAAAAGAGAAATAAAAAAAAAATACTAAAAACAAATGACAATGAAAACATGACAACTCAAAACCTGTGGGATGTAGTAAAACAGCCCTAAGAGGGAAGTTTATAGCAATACAGTCCTTCCTCAAGAAACAAGAAAAACATCAAATAGACAACCTAACTTTACACCTAAAGTACCTGGAAAAAGAATAACAAAAAAAAATTAGTAGAATGAAAGAAATCATAATGATCTGAGCAGAAGTAAATGAAAAAGAAAGAAACAGTAGTAAAGATTAATAAGGCTAAAAGCTGGTTCTTTGAGAAGATACACAAAATTGACAAAACCTTTCCAGACTCTTCAAGAAAAAAAGAGAAGAATCAAATCAAAAAAATTAGAAATGAAAAAAGAAAGGTTACAATAGACAATGCAGAAATACAAAGGATTATAAGAGAATATTATGAACAACAACTATATGGCAATGAAATAGATAACTTGGAAGAAATGGACAGATTCTTAGAAAAGTTCAATCTTCCAAGACTAAACCAGGAAGAAATGGAAATTATGAGCAACCCAATTACAAGCACTGAAACTGAACCTGTGATCAAAAATCCCCCCAAAAATAAAAGCCCAGGACCAGATGGCTTCACAGGATAATTCTATTATACATTTATAAGAAGAGCTAATGCCTATACTTCTAAAACTCTTTCAAAAAATTGCAGAGGAAGGAAAACTTCCAAATCCATTCTATGAGGCCACCATCACCCTGATACCAAAACCAGACAAAGACAACACAAAAAAAGAAAACTACAGGCCAGTATCACTGATGAACATGGATGCAAAAATCCTCAACAAAAGTTTTAGCAAACAGAATTCATCAACACATCAAAAAGCTCAAACACCGTGATCAAGTTGGGTTTATTCCAGGAATACAAGGATTCTTCAGTATATGGAAACCAATCAATATGATGCACCACAGTAACAAGTTGAAAGATTAAAAACCATATGATAATCTCAACAGATGCAGAAAAATCCTTTGAAAAAATTCAGCACCCATTTATGAATACTATAGTATCTTAACAGCATCACATCTTTGATGCCACATTTAATGTTCACCTATTCTTATGGTGCCAAAATGTATAATTGTGAGGCTTTTTCCCTCTTGCAAGAAGCTGAGAACTCCTTCTAAGTGCCTCATCAACCCTCCTCATAATCTCTGTCTAAGGTAGTCAGATTATAACAGTATTTTTCATATTTTGCATAAGGCAAGAACAATTTAAAATATTTATAAACTCAGTTATCAAAAAAGATAAAACAACTTATCTTAAACAGAAGTAAATATAACATGGCAATGAGATATGTAGGTTCTCATTTGCATTAAAGTTTAATGCAAAAGCAACTAAATGATTTAGGTCTTTAGGTTCTGTTTTTTGTTCATTTTGGAGGAGGAAAAGCTGGTAAGGAACACACTATCAGTTTAACAAAACCTTTCTTATTGGTAATGTATTTATGTATCTAGTTGCATTGTTTTGAAACAATACTGTCATCCTCTTAAGATTTCATTAACATCTCATTTCACATGCAGAAAACTAACTAATATGATGTCATCAAATAGAAGAAGTTTTGGACACTATTTTAATTAATACTGATTAAGTTTATCCATCCATCCTACTTTCAGTATTTCTTTCAGTTAATAATGCATACTTTGAGAGACCAATCATCAGAATTAGAAAAACAGTATGTGGCAAGAAATTATCTGTGCTAACCAATGGAGATAATTCATTAATTAACAGACTAATAATCACTGCTTTGCTAAGAAAAAGCAGAAAATTATCATGATTTCCCACAGTAATCTGTTCATTTTAGACTTGTTTTATAATATTAAATATTGTGCATATTTGTGGTTATAGTTAGTAAACTCATTTGAGGCATATTATCATTATTGAATAAATATATCCTGCCTGGACAGACTGCCACAAAATCTGGTGCTATAAATTAAGGAGCTTAATTTTCAACCATTACATGATTGCTGTCCAGTCAACTGTTCTTTAAATTTTTCTAACATAGATGAGAAATGGTGGCTCCTCCATAGACTATAAAAGGAACTAAAGAGACACTGGTGTATAGAATAGTCTTATGGACTCTGTGGGAGAGGGAGAGGGTGGGAAGATTTGGGAGAATGGCATTGAAACATGTAAAATATCATGTATGAAACGAGATGCCAGTCCAGGTTTGATGCACGATACTGGATGCTTGGGGCTAGTGCACTGGGACGACCCAGAGGGATGGTATGGGGAGGGAGGAGGGTACAGGATGGGGAACACATGTATACCTGTGGTGGATTCATTTTGATATTTGGCAAAACTAATACAATTATGTAAAGTTTAAAAATAAAATAAAATTTTAAAAAAAGGAACACATTTTCAATTTATTTTTCACAAAGTCCCATTAAAATGAAGTAATGATTAATTTTTCTAAAAGTAAATTCTTACACAATGTTAATGGAAAATGAATCAACTTTAACTCATAAATGTTTTCTAGATTAATATGTGTTACTAGGAAATTCACTGTGGTGTGCACATCTATCACTTTAAACTACAATTGAAATGTCCTGACCACAACGGGTCACCTTAGGTACTGCAGAGTCATGACTCAAAAAGTTAAAAATAATTTCCAGTAAACTTTACTTCTAAAATTAATAAGGTCTCAGTAATTAAGGTTTCTGTAATTCAGATAAAAATCATATTCAATTAAGAATGATTTAAATTGGGGAACACATGTATACCTGTGGTGGATTCATTTTGATATTTGGCAAAACTAATACAATTATGTAAAGTTTAAAAATAAAATAAAATTTAAAAAAAATAAAAAAGAAAAAAAAAGAAAATTATAAGGTGCTTTTAAAATTGAAATTTTCAAATACACACTGGTTTCCTTCTAAAATTGTCAAAAATGTTAAGGCAATGATTTACACAGTGACTTTTTTGGCAAAAGGGATACAATAAATGCTATAAAAATCTAATTTAAGAAAAGAAGCAATGTATAAAAATGAGAAAATATTGAAAATAATAAAATTTTCCTAATTTTGTTGACAGTAAATTATCTAAAAAATACAATGCCTCTACATTTTAATTAATATCACTATAAGAATTCATCATCAAGACTTACTCAGTATTTTAAATACGAATTTGTCAGTTTTGACAACACTGAAATAAACAGAGAAAGTAAATTGTTTAACATACAACTCAACTGAAACATTCCTAAAGTTCATTTCATAGAGGTAATTTACTGTTATCTGTCTAATTCTTGACCCATATGTGATATGGGGCTTCACTCATGACTTAGACGGTAAAGAATCTGCCTGTAATGCAGTAGATGCAAGAGATGTAGGTTCAATCCGTGAGTCGGGAAGACCCCCTGGAGAAGGGAATGGCTACCCACTCCAGTATTTTTTCCTGGAGAATTCCATGGAAAAAGGAGCCTGGTGCGCTACAATCCATGGGGTCTCAAAGAGTCAGACACAACTGAGCAACTAACACATACAGACGTAAACACAAATACAGCCATGTAATCTTCATGCTAGAGCTTCTCATATGCCTTTTATCATAATGTATAATATCATAATGTTAAAATGAAATTCACGTTTGGGTAAGAAATTGAGTAAATAGCTGAGTAGCAGATATAAAGTATAAGAGACTCAGGTATAGAGTGATTTTAAGATGGAGTGAGAAATGAAGCAGTTTCAGTAACATAATTACAGTAATTATGATATTTAAGAAACTAAATTGATAAGCCAAATTGTAAGCTCCAAAAAAGCTACATATTTTAAACCCAGTCATCTCATTCTTGAGAATTGATTCTTAAAACATATATATAAAATTCATAAGGAGTGGGAGATCAATTATATAAATAAATATGCTCTTTGTATGGTAACATTTACATTGGCAGATGTTAGAAATAATCTAAAATTCCAATAATATGCAAATAGCTTACTTATTTCAGATACACCTACTTGATAAAATTTTGTATCAATTTATTTATTTAGCAAGCATGTACTGAGTGCCTTCTCTGCTCCAGGAAATTTCCTAAGTGTTGGAGATAGAGTGGTGAAAATTTATTCAAGGTTCTTGTCTTTGGAATTAAGTACAAATCAGTCAACATCAGTTATTGTACTCTTGAAGGCTGTACAAGTGCATGGAACAATGGCTATGAATTATTCAATTACTAACTAAAAATAAATATTTACAAGAATGTTGCAAAAATAGTGCAGACCATTCTCAAGCATCCTTCACTCAGCTGTCCCTAAAGATAAAATTTTACATAACCAAACAGAGGATGAGATGGCTGGATGGCATCACTGACTCGATGGATGTGAGTCAGTGAACTCCGGGAGTTGGTGATGGACAGGGAGGCCTGGCGAGCTGTGATTCATGGGGTCGTAAAGAGTCGGACACGACTGAGCGACTGAACTGAACTGAAAGTACAACTGTTAAAACCAGGAAACTAAATAAAATACCTAGGTACAAATTTGACCAAGGAAGTGGAAGGTCTGCACACTGAAATCCAAGACACTAATGAAAGAAACTGCAGAAAATAAACACACTGCTATTATTAAATGACAAGAAATAAAGAGTTTGGAAGGATATGAAGAAAAAGGAACTCTTGTGCACTCAGTGGGAATTGGTGCAATCACTGTGGAAAACAGTATATTGTTGTTGTTGTTGTTGTTCAGTCGCTCAGTTGTGTCTGACTCTTTGCGACCCATGGACTGAAGCATACCAGGCTTCCCTGCCCACCATCTCCTGGAGCTTGCTCAAATTCATGTCCATTGTGTCAGTGATACTATCCAACTATCTCATCCTCTGTCTCCCCCTTCTCTTGCATTCAATCTTTGCCAGAATCAGGGTCTTTTCTAATGAGTCAGCTCTTTGCATCAGATGCCCAAAGTATTGGAGCTTCAGCATCCATCCTTCCAATAAATATTCACAGTTGATCTCCTTTAGGATTGACTGGTTTGATCTCCTTTTATCCAAGGGACTCTCAAGAGTGTTCTCCAATAGCACAGTTCAAAATCATCAATTCTTCAGGGCTGGGGCTCAGCCTTCATTATGGTCCAACTCTCACATCCATACATGACTACTGGAAAAATCCTAGCTTTGACTATATGCACCTTTTTGGCAAATTAATCTCTGCTTTTTAACATGCTGTTTAGGTTTGTCATAGCTTTTCTTTCAAGGAGCAAGTGTCTTTTAAATTCATGACTGTAGTCACCATCTGCAGTGATTTTGGAGCCCAGAAAATTTCTTTCATCGTTTCCCCATCTATTTGCCATGAAGTGATGGGACCGGATGCCATGATCTCCATTTTTTGATTGTGGAGTTTTAAGCCAGTTTTTTCACTCCCCTCTTTCACCTTCATCAAGAGGCTCTTTAGTTCCTCTTCACTTTCTGCCATAAGGGTGTTGTCATCAGAGTGGGGTCATCTGCATATCTGAGGTTACTGATTCTTCTCCTGGCAATCTTGATTCCAGCTTGTGCTTCATCCAGCCTGGCATTTCTTATGATGTACTCAGCTTGTGGAAATCAGTATGAAGTTTCTTCAAAAAAGTTAAAAATAGAACTAGCCTATGATTCAGCAATTTTACCTCTGGGTATTTATCTGAAAAAAATGAAAACACCAACTCAAATATATATATATATATTTCCCCATGATCATCACAGCATTATTTACAATAGCCAAATTGTAGAAGCAACCTAAGTCTCTACCAATGGATAAATGGATAAAGAAATTGTGGCATATAAGAAATGGAATACTATAAGTGTGTGCTCAGTCATGTCTGACTCTTTGTGATCTCCCTGGGTTGTTACCCACCAGTTCCTCTGTCCATGGAATTTTCCAAGCAAGAATACTGGAGTGGCTTGCCATTTCCTACTCCAGAGGATCTTCCCAATGCAAGGATCAAACCCACATCTCCTGTGTCCCCTGCACTGGAAGGTGGATTCATTACCACTGAGCTACTTGGAAAGCACCAGTGGAATATTATTCTGGCATAAAAAATAATGAGATCCCACCATCTGTAACAGCAAGGGTGGATTTGAGGATATCATGCTAAGTGAAATAAGTCAGACAGAGAAAGGCAAATACCATATGATCTTTTTTACATGTGGAATTTAAAACACAAAACAAAACAAACTCATAGATACAGAAAACAGAAAGGGGTCAAAAGGTATAAACTCCCAGTTATAAAATAAATGTCATGGGGATATAATGTACAGCATGGTGAGGACATTGAGAGTATACTACATATTTGAAAATTTCTTAAGACAATAAATTTTAACAGCTCTCATTATAAGAAAAATACATTTTGTACTATGTATAGTGATAGATGTTAACTAGACTTACTGTGTTGATCATTTTGCAACATATACAAATATGGACTCACTACGTCGTACATCTGGAACTAACACAGTGTTGTGTCAATTATACCACAATACTTTAAAAAATAGGAAAATGACATTGGCATGATATTATAAATTAAACTACATACCTTATTTAGATTTCTTTAGGTTTTATAGTCATTGACTGTGTGAGTGTATAATCTATACAACTTTATCACATGTATAGATCCATAAAACCACAATCAGGATACAGTAATATTACTTCACTTCTAACAAAGCTCCTCTTACTACATTTTGTCACATCTTCTGCACAATACTAACTCTTGACCCACCCCTGATCCCCTTCTCATCACTGTAATTTTGTGATTTCCAAAATGGGTGGAATCATACAGTATGAAACCTAAAGAGATCGAGTTTTTCACTCAGCACAGTGCCCTCAAGATCTATCCAATTCACTGAATGTCCCAATAGTTTGCTTTTTCTTATTGCTAAGTAGTATTCTCTTGTATAGGTGTATCATAATTTACATATTTACCCACAGAAAAATATTTAATAATAGATTTTTTTACACTATTGGAGAAGGAAATGGCAACCCACTCCAGTATTTTTGCTTGGAGAATCTCACAGACAGCAGAGCCTGGTGGGCTACAGTCCATAGGGTCGCAAAGATTCAGACATGACTGAGAGACTTCACTTACTTTTTTATACTATTAAAGTGAACATAAATTATGCATATCTAGTGTAAAAGAGTACATGTGTTCCCTCAAAGTATCAACTCTTAGGAAGATGAGTAGAACCATGCAAAGATTAATAAATACTTACTGGTTGCATCAATTCCAGAAAAGAAGAATAGAAAAATTATATTAGTTTTTTTGTTAAGTAGTGTATAGTAATGATTGTCATAATTTGTTTTATAGAGATCTATTTCAAAACCAGCATGGGATGTGGAACATAATAAACTTACATTTTTATCTCTTATTAGGTATAAAACTTTGATATTTTATTAATAATTATTTCCACACTCTAGCTTATATTACTTCAGTTAATCATCACATTAGAAAAGCCCATGAATTATAATTCTACCCATGTTCCAGATAAGAAAACTGAGATTCAGGCAAATAATGAAGAATACATACAAATTAATTTTAAAAAGAACAAATTCTCTGACAGAAAAATGAAGAAAGAACATTAAAAATAATACTAGTAAATATTTTTAAATATTTAACTATCTTAGTTAAAAATACATACTTATTAAAATAACAATATTATTTTTTAACGACCAAATTACCAAAGATTTTTTTAAAGGATAAATATTCAGAAGTTGTAACTAAGTAGTTATGGGGTCAAAAGTTGGCACAAAGTTATAGAAGGCAAGTGACTATAAATATTTTCACTCAGATGACTTAATGAATACACTTCATGTGTTTTCTTAAAGAAAAAAGTATATATATGTGTGCATACATACGTATATATTCATCCACACATATATATACACACATGTATATACAATCATTTATAAAGGTATCTGTGCTGATAATAAAAAAGTTAGATGCAATTTATATATATGGAAAAAAGTATGATTATATAAAGAAATAGCAATATCTATAGAATTTACAGATGCTTCTCAAATAAGTAGTGATCTCTCTAATTTTTATGTTTCATAGCTTTATGATATTTTTCAATATTTATATGTACTATAATTATATTTTAAAATAAAAATCATATGTAAAAATATTTAGTTTGTTAAGCCACTTTCTAGGCTTAAAAATCATTTCTCACTCATGTCTCACATGACTTTCACAATAATAATTTAAGAATGTCATTATGGTTTCTATTTTTCTGACTGAAGACTAACATAAGTTGATGAAGAAATCTGCCAATATCTCACACACAGTGAATGCAAAATGTATTTCTAACAATCATGTTTTCCTTTTCAGAGTGCAGTATTCTTTGTACTACATAATTGAACAGTATATGAAGAATAATAGTTCATTGGTAATAAATACATTTTACCATAGTTATGGATTTTAAAACTTTTATTTGCATAAGTAGTAACTTCAAGTACATATTCCTAAAATGATTATAGCAATATTTTAAATCATTCAATACTTGACAAATTTAAATTGTGACAAATACATTTCTATCAACAGAGAGGTTTTCAAATAGCTAAACACTGAATGGAATGCTGCCACTGAGATTTCCAATATTTGGTTGCTGTGAGGGACATTGGATTTCCCTGTAATACAAGCACAGCCCAGGGGTGCTATATTTAAAACTACATTGGCATTTCTATTAAAATCTCAGCTTTTCAAGGATTTATGCCAAAGCCATAAAAATTCTATTTGATAGAAAGGCAGAATTGAAAGTCTCTGTAGAGATTGTTTTCTTCCCTTTTCACGTAAAACCAGCCTATTTATTTATTTTCTTCATGGAATCCAAATGCTTTAGCAGAACACGAATCTTGGATAACTAAGAAGTGGTTAAGGTATATCAGTATTCTACCAGTCTCCGACAATGTGAGCTGGCCTTAATGTCTGAAGGCTTGCCTATTCCCAAATTCTGTTCTTATAAACCTATAAGAAGCTTTTGGTAACACTAATGCACTGGAAATCCCAAATATTTCAAGTCATTGTGCCAACAGTTTATACTGAACACGGAAATGAAATGTTGGGTTTTCCATGTTGTTGAAAAAAAAACCCTATGATTTCTATTTTATTTTTGGAAAGATGACACAACCTATAAGCTATCACCCAGTGACATATGTGGAGAAAGCAATGGCAACCCACTCCAGTACTCTTGCCTGGAAAATGCCATGGACGGAGGAGCCTGGTAGGCTGCAGTCCATAGGGTCGCTAGGAGTGGGACATGACTGAGCGACTTCATTTTCACTTTTCACTTTCGTGAATTGGAGAAGGAAATGGCAACCCACTCCAGTGTTCTTGCCTGGAGGATCCCAGGGACGGGTGAGCCTGGTAGGCTGCCCTCTCGGGGGTTGCACAGAGTCGGACACGACTGAAGCGACTTAGCAGCAGCAGCAGCAGTGACATATGAATTTTAAAACTTCTTTATAATTATTTTTCTGTTATTCAATTAAATATAATTTATTGAGTCGTAGGATTCTCAGCTTCAAATCATGTTATTACTGCAGAAGATAAAAAGAATTACTGGAAATGGTTCTGTCTCAAAGAGCTACTAAGTTCACTGAGGAGATAAGATAAACCTATGATGCATCATGGTTCAGATACATAGTTGCAATCACTGTGAAACATTTGCTAAGAATATAAATGAAAAATCTTCTTTCTGTTGAATACAACTCAACTATTGCCTCACTACTTAAGGACTTCATGACTTAAAACAATATGATACAACTGTGTTCATAAGGAACACTAGGAAATTCATAGAGTTATTGATTGAACTGAGTCTCAGTTTCCTTAACTATATGGTGAGAATTCAGTGTTTTTTAAACTTAAAAGGGACTATTTCTCCCCCTTTAGTGGCATGAAATCAACTAAATGGGTCACAATTGGCATTCTTTTTATAAAATTAAATAGTGTAGAATAGATAGTGAGGGTAAGTATTGTCTCATGAAACTGTTTTTAAGTTTACATATTTACTCCAAGATAATGTATTTCTTCTGGTGGGTCATAATATGTAAAGTTTAGATTAGATGGATGGGTTTCATTCCATCTCTTAAGCTCTATAGTTTTGTAAGCTGTCTCATATTTCATCAGGCTATAGCAAAATACTATATCACATTAAATATTAATCTCTATTGGCTCTAAACATTCATCAGTCTAACTGATAAATTTATCTCTTATAAAATCTCTATTCTTCCATTCTGTTTTTGTAGAGAATATGAAGGTGGGTGGTATCTCACATGTGTTATGACATTTCTAATATAATTTTTCTACTTTGGCATTCTGTTTCAGGTATTGGACATATCCTGAGACTAATTGCCAATCCTTGAAATATTTGCAAGTGCTGTATGTTTTGCAGAGTATCATGATGACCTTGAAACACCAAGGATCATTCTTGGGTTCTCATAGAACAGTTCACAAACTGAGTTATCTCAACTTTTTAAATATACAAAACGGAATTTCTCGATTCACTCAACTATTGAATCTGCTCTTTTTTAAAAAATAATGCCAAACTTTGTTTAGCATCAGTCTTGGTTGAGCTGAATTTCTCTGGTGGATAAAACAGCACCCACAATTTCCAACAGCTTAGCAGCAGCATAAGCTCATAGATTCCAACATAATGACTTATGCAGCTTTTGATCTTTATGTATCATATCTTTTTTCCCTTTATTTCTCTATATAACAACTATCTTTTTCCTTTCACTCTTCATAGACTCTCAACACTTGGATAACCAATTCTCCAGATTAATTTTCCTGTAACTTACTAGAGTTGATCTCTACTTCTAACTCAATCCTGACTCACAGCCCTATATAAGTGAAATCCTTCATTGCAATTGGAGATGGGAGACATATAACTGGACAACACTTCACTGAAGAATCTAGGTTCCAGTTCTGGTTTAAACTATTAAGTAACAAAGGAGAATTTTTGCTTCAAATTTATTAGTCATTTTATTAATTCATCTTTTCTGACAAAACCGGTTGTAGTAGATAGGAATATTTTTCAACAAAAAATAATTTCCCTCTAACCTCCTCATAGGGAGTATATTTCTTTGCTCCACAGAAGTTTGTATGTTTACATGATTTTTTTTTGACCCATGGGATATGACCTGAGTCACAATAAAGTACAGTACTGAGCCTAGGCCTTTTGGAGCACCCAAATATTTCTTCCAGCCCCTTGGGGAACTCCTGACATTGCCAGAAGAAATGACACACCACTTGGATTCTACCCCTCTAGACTAGGAACTCAGCATAAACATGCATGGAACAGAACCATCAGAACACACACATGGACCTACATACATGGACCTGAAGCGTGAAACTGAGTCATCTGTGCCAACCCACATTCTCATGAGCATGAGAATAAAACTGTCACTTGCCATCAAGAGTATGCAATCAGTTGATACATGTACAAAGTCACATATGCTACAGATTTCTACCATATTTTTTCCTACCTTGTTGACATAATTGCTGACATAGATAATCTCTGCAATCGATATCTGTGTAACTTTGATCTGACCATTCTGACCTGTTGTTCTCATCGAGTCACTCAGTCATGTCTGACTCTTTGCAACTCCATGGACTGCAGCACGCCAGGCTTCCCTGTCCATCACTATCTTCCAGAGTTTGCTCAAATTGATGTCTATTGAGTTGATGATGCCATCCAACCATCTCATCCTCTGTCACCCCTTTCTCCACCTGCCCTTAATTTTTCCCAGCATCGAGGTCTTTTTCAAAGAGTAACCAAAGTATTGGAGCTTCAGCTTTACCATCAGTACTTCCAATGAATATTCATAGTTGATTTCCTTTAGGGTTGACTGGCTGGATCTCCTTGCTGTCCAATGGACTCTCAAGAGTCTTCTCAAGCACCACAGTTTGAAAGCATTAATTCTTTGGCACTCAAGTTTCTTTATCGTCCAACTCTCACATCAATACATGACTACTGGACAAACCACAGCTTTGACTATATGGACCTTTGTCAGCAAAATGACGTCTCTGCTTTTTAATATGCTGTCTAGGCAATGGCAACCCACTCAGTACTCTTGCCTGGAGAATCCCATGGGCGGAGGATCCTGGTAGGCTGCAGTCCATGGAGTCACGAAGAGTCGGACACGACTGAGCAACTTCACTTTCACTTTCCACTTCCATCCACTGCAGAAGGAAATAGCAACCCACTCCAGTGTTCTTGCCTGGAGAATCCCAGGGATGGGGGAGCCTGGTGGGCTTCCGTCTATGGGGTCACACAGAGTCGGACACAACTGAAGCGACTTAGCAGCAGTAGCAGCAGCAGGTTTTATCGTATCTTTTTTCCCAAGGAGCTAGCATCTTTTAATTCCATGACTGCAGTCACCATCCACAGTGATTTTGGAGCCCAGAAAATAAAGTCTGTCACTGTTTCCATTTTATTCCCCCATAAATTTGCCACGAAGTGATGGGACCAGATGCATAATCGCAGTTTTTCGAACGTTGAGTTTTCAGCCAGTTTTTTTAACCTCTTTTTTCACCTTCATCAAGAAGCTCTTGAGTTCCTCTTCATTTTCTGCTATTAGAGTGGTATCATTAGCATAACTGAAATTAAGGATATTTCTCTCAGCAATCTTGATTTCAGTTTGAGCTTCATCCAGTCCAGCATTTCACATGATGTCCTTGGCATGTAAGTTAAATAAGTAGGGTGACAATATACATCCTTGACATACTTCTTTCCCAATTTTGAACCACTCTGTTGTTCCATGTCCAGTTCTAACTGTTGCTTATTGGCCTGCATACAGGTTTCCCAGGAGGCAGGTAGGGTGATCTGACATTCCCATCTCTTGAAGAATTTTCCAGTTTGTTGTGACCCATGCAGTCAAAGGCTTTAGTGTAGTCCATGAAACAGAAGTAGATGTTTTGCTGGAATTCCCTTTCTTCTTTTGTGACCCATTAGATGTTGGCAATTTGATATCTGGTTCCCCAGCCTCTTCTAAACCCAGCTTGTGTATCTGCAATTTCTCAGTCAATGTACTGTTGAGCCCTACACTGAAGGATTTTTAGCATTACCTTGCTAGCATGGGACATGAACTCAACTGTGCAATAGTTTGAATATTTTTGGCACTGCCCTTCTTTGGGACTGGATTGAAAACTGACCTTTTCCTGTTGTAACCTGACCTGTTATAACCTTCTATATAACATCTAGTGATTTCACTTAGAACCCTGAGAAAATGAAAATGTGATAAATATTCAGGAATTTCATAACACTGAAAGCAAATACCAGGCTTAATCAACACTTTAAAGAAATAATAATTCTCAAAAAACATACTGAACTTTGCTAAACTAAAATGTGGTATTCTTTATTCATTGATTTATTCATCATGTTTCAGTTATGTGGAACAGAGCAGCAAATAAAATGAAGTCCCTTGCTCTTATTCTAGAGGTGAAGATAGATTCTAAAAGTGAAGATAGATTCCAAAATATTAAAACATAAACACATAAATCTTTAGACTGCCACTAGCTGTTTTCAGTCAGTCAGATCAGTCGCTCAGTTGTGTCTAACTCTTTGCGACCCCATGAACCGCAGCAAGCCATGCCTCCCTGTCCATCACCAACTCCTCCGAACTCATATCCATTGAGTTGGTGATGCCATCTAACCATCTCATCCTCTGCCGTTCCCTTCTCTTTCTGCCCCCAATCCCTCCCAGCATCAGGGTCTTTTCAAATGAGTCAGCTCTTCACATCAGGTGGCCAAAATATTGGAGGTTCAGCTTCAACGTTAGTCCTTCCAAAGAATACCCAGGACTGATTTCCTTTAGAATGGACTGGTTGGATCTCTAAGCAGTCCAAGGGACTCTCAAGAGTCTTCTCCAACATCACAGTTCAAAAGCATCAATTCTTCGGCACTCAGCTTTCTTTATAGTCCAACTCTCACATCCATACATGACCACAGGAAAAACCATAGCCTTGACTAGACCCTTGTTGACAAAGTAATGTCTCTGCTTTTTAATATGTTGTCTAGGTTGGTCATAACTTTCCTTCCAAGGAGTAAGTGTCTTTTAATTTCATGGCTGCAATCAACATATGCAGTGATTTTGGAGCCCAGAAAAATAAAGTCAGCCACTGTTTCCACTGTTTCCCCATCTATTTGCCATGAAGTTATGTGACCCTATGGCATGATCTTAGTTTTCTGAATGTTGAGCTTTACGCCCACCTTTTCACTCTCCTCTTTCACTTTCATCAAGAGGCTTTTTAGTTCTTCACTTTCTGCCATAAGGGTGGTGTCATCTGCATATCTGAGGTTATTGATATTTCTCCCAGCAATCTTGATTCCAGCTTGTGCTTCATCCAGCCCATCATTTATCTCATTATAAAATATATTTTATCATATATGCATGTGTCAAAATAAAAGACTGATAAATATGACAGCAAAATTTATGCTTTTATAAAAAAGTAGGAAAAATAATCTTAAAAGGTATACTGTAAGTGATAAAACTTACTACCTATATGTATAACTGCTAAAACGTAAGAATAAACGTAAAGTGAAAAATCAACAAAGAATATAAATAAGAAGTATGTAAAAAAGGAAACTCAAATGACCTATACATATATGAAAATTGACTAGCAGTAGTAATCATAGGCATTTAAATTTATGGGAGTCCTATTACTTTATCATTAATTAGATCAGAATAAAATGAAAAAAGTAGTATTAGTATGCCAACAATGCCTTGACAGATTGTGAGGAAATAGTGTTTTCTTTCATGTTTGAAGTAAGAAATAAAGCAGTAAATTTGATGAAGAATTTGACAGTATACATTAACAGTAAAAATACATGGTTATTCAGCAATTCTAATTTTAAATATTTAAGACAGAGAAAGCAAATTCACATATGCAGATGGAGACATTGTAAGGTGTTTAATGAAGCTCTGCTTGCCAAAATTAAAAACTAAACAACCACAGCTTAATAACAGAAAAAGTTAAATCTAGTTTGACCTTTTGATGGAACAATATATAGCAGCTATAAGGTATCAACTAGACATATACAAGTTAACATGGATTGAAAACATTTTGAGTGAAAAATAAGCAAGATGCAAAGTAATATGTGCACTATGGTATTATTTTTGTAAAACTAAAAATCTAACTAAATTTATACATACTTTCCATCCATGTATTTGGATATGTAAATCATAATTTTAGTTTCTACTGGAAAGATTCACATCAAATTTTGGCAAGGATGAGGAGAAAGGAGCATGGTGATCAGAAAGGACTTAAGAGCATTAATGTAATAATACACTACTTGTCTAATCAATTTTTAAATAAAAATAATATTAGATAAGATTGAGGCACTTTCAGAAAAGTGGGAGTCCACATTCCATCTGGACTCTAAATCTAATATAGATTGTATCTTCATGGAAATGGATGCATCAGATAATATGAAACATGAAAATAACTGTTCTTCATTTGAAGTCTATGTTCATTTAGCATCTTATAGTTCTGACATCTATCTTCAAGGAAATAATATGCTAAGCTTAACAGAATAAATTCATTTGTTCAGCAAGTACTGCATGCTTATTATGCAACAGACACTGTTCTGCATAGTGAGATTATAACAGTGAAAGAAACTGACCATGGTTCTTGTCCTGTGTAACTTATATTGCAGTGTAATGTATAAAAATGTTAGGTAGGAATAAACATTATGGAAAAAATGAAGCAAAAAGGAGGATGCAAAATTTGAGGAGGGAGGAGTTGAGATTGAGAGGTGGACACAAGGATCATTAACTTGTTGTAGGTTAGTTTGAAGATTTTGAATCTTACTCTGAGTTAGATGAGAAGAGGTTGGTGAGTTTTAAGTAAAGGTGATTTTATTAGGATTTCTTTAGGGGTTGTGCTGAGAATACACTAAAAAAAAGAGCAAAGAGGAAATTAAAATGTTTAATAAGTTTCTACAGAAGGAGAAGAGGGCTACAGAGGATGAGATGGTTGGATGGCATCACTGATTCAATGGATATGAACTTGGGCAAACTCTGGAAGATGGTGAGGGACAGGGAAGCCTGGCGTGCTGCTGTCCATGGGGTCGTGAAGAGCTGAACACAACTTTGGCGACTGAACAATAGTAACCTAGGCAAGAAGATGGTGGTTGGAATGAATGTAATAGAAAGGGAGATGATATGAAATGTTCTAATGCGTTTTTAACATAAAGTCCAAAGGTTTTGCTGTATGCAGAATGATTGTGAGGATTTAAAGAAACAAGGAAGTCAAAGATGAATTTGAGGCTCTTATTTTATGTTATAAGGATCCAGTGACAATTGACTCAAATTGGTAACATTAAAGTAGGAGAAGATTTGGGTTGATGACTGGGTACTGAGCATTTTTAAATTGTGTTTTATATTTCTAATTCTCACTGTAAATTAATAATAGAAGTTCTAGCTATCATATCATTGATTCTAAGTTTGACTTTAAAAAATAACATAGTACCACTCTCAGTGCACAGGTATAATCATGAATTTAAACTACAAAGAAAAGGAAATGACAGAGTTTTTTAGAGAGTCTCTGAGCAGTCAGCCAGTCTGTCATGCGACATATTCTAGGGGCATCTATGCTTCAGCATCTATCTGCTTTCAAACTTTAAATTATGGTGAAAGTAACATGGAACTTAGACTTGATGAACCTAATCTACCACTCACTTAGAAAAGGAAGGAGAACAAGGGCATGGGCTTAATCTTCCAAAGGTATTATTTAGTAAGATGTACTAAGCAGGAAATCAGTCCTGAATGTTCATTGGAAGGACTGATGTTGAAGCTGAAAGTCCAATACTTTGGCCACCTGATGCGAAGAACTGACTCACTGGAAAAGACCCTGATGCTGAGAAAGATTGAAGGCAAGAGGAGAAGGGGACGACAGAGGATGAGATGGTTGGATGGCATCACCGACTCAACAGACATGAGTTTGAGTAAACTCTGGCAGTTGGTGATAGACAGGGAGGCCTGGCATGCTGCAGTCCATGGGGTTGCAAAGAGTCGGACAGGACTGAGAGAATGAAATGAACTGAACTGAACTAAGCAGGAAGGAACAAATAGCAAATGAGGAACTATGCTATGAACTTGGATTTGATTGTGGTTGACTACCTTTCACACATATCTTCCAAAGGGCTGAAGCACAAGGAAGTAGTCTTATCAAATTCAATTGCCTTTGGTTGAATTTCCATATATTCTTAAAGATTTTTTATCTTCTTTGCTACTTCAAAAGATCTAGCAAAAATCAACTAAACAAAGCATCTTTTGCCAACTAAATTCATCCCAAATTAAAATGTAGTTATAACAGTTGTTACTAAGGATTTTGTTTTCTAGAACTTTCATAGATTAAAGAAAAAAAAAAAAAAGGAAAGAAGTAGATTTCACAGTATATTTTTCTCCAGAGAATGCAAGGTCTATTAGGACAAATTAGTAATTTTTATATTTAGGAATGAGCATCAAGAAAGGTCTACTTCTACAGCAACAACAAACTATGCTTACTCTATTATTCTGTTTCATGATCACAAGACACAGTTTTTTTTAATTTTATATTTAATCTTTGCAATGGATGTCTATTAAAGTCAATTACATTTCCAAACAGCTGTCAGCCTGTTAGCAATCATGGTCTAATGCCACTGCCTATGTATGGGAAACCATCAAAATGCTAGATCAAAACTCACTGAAAGGATGGCAGTGGCTTGTAGAAAGGCTGAGAGGTAATTCTGGTGCACTCTTTTAAATTCTTAGAAATCATCAGTAAAAACACTGAATCAGATAGTACTTACAAAAATTTCTAACATGTATTTAAAAGTAATCTAAAGCTACATAACTGCAGAGTTGTCTCAGGGCCATTTTTAAAAGATTTTAATAATCTTATGATTTTAAGAAATGCTGTGTCATCAATGTTCTTGAGGATATTAATAACTGAATTTAAAAATTTTCTAGAAAACTTATAGTTTAATCGTATAAAACTTTCAGGAAAAAGTCAATGAATTTACTTCAATTATACTTTGTTTATATGCATGTATAAGACTGATAAAAGATAAAACCCTACATCTCATTAAGCCTAGATGAGTTCTTTCAAAATAAAATTATAAAATATGAATCTAAGTGAAAATAAGCACTGAATTAGAGTTTAATTGGAAGCATCTTCTGTAAAGATAATAGGGCATCTTAGATGCAATGGTAACTTCAAGTCAATGAAATACATGCATGCGTGCTCAGTCATGTCTAACTCTTCGCAACTGTATGGACTGTAGTTCACCAGGTTCCTCTGTCCATGGGATTTTTCCAGGCAAGAATACTGGAACAAGTTGCCATTTCCTCGTCCAGGGGATCTTCCTGACTCAAGGATCGAAACCTCATATCCTGTGTCTTCTGTATTGGTAGGTGGATTCTTTACCACTGCACCATCTGGGAAGCCCTCAATAAAAAACAGTATATTCTTTAGAGTGATGACTTTTTATCAGAAGTAAGATAAAGTTATCTCTAGAAACTGTGATATCCCAGGAAAAGCACTGAGTGGTGATCAAGAGGTCGAGGTGTGACACTGACTTGTTAGAAGACTTTAAGTAGCAATTAAATTTTGCTTTATTTTATTGGTCATGCATGTTAAGTCACTTTTGTCATGTCTGACTCTGTGGACCCTATGGAATTGAGCCTACCAGTCTCCTCTGTCCATGGGAATCTCCAAGAAAGAATACTGGAGTGGGTAGCCTATCCCTTCTCTGGTGGAGCTTCCTGACCCAGGAATCAAACCGGGGTCTCCTGCATTGCCAGCAAATTCTTTACCAGCTGAGATACCAGAGAAGCTCTTAAAATACAGTACCAACTCTTAACTCAATGAAGCTATCTGTTTAGGTACTAGAGATAATATGATCCTTTTAGAAAATCTATGGAAACAAATAACATATGTCCTCCTGTTTCTGTGATGATAGAAAAATAGACATTATTAAAATCAAATAGAAACTAAGTGCTGTCATTTCCTTGACTATCATATATGAAGTATAATCCTTGATACTCTCTGTTATGTGCTTCTATCTTATTGTGTCATAACATGTATTATATTAGCATTTTACATTATGTCTTTATTAACTATGGTCCTTCTCTCAATCAAGAACACAATGAAAGCAAAAGACCGGTCTGGTTTCTTTAGTACTGTATCTTTGTTTCTCCTAAGGAGTGTCTGATATATGAAAGGTATTTTCTATTAAAAAAAACTGTGTGTAATGGTCTAATAAATTAGATGTTTAAGCAAAAATACTGAGCACTATATAAATACAATATATTGTGAGAATGACACAAAGGATGACATGAACCTTACTCTATATTTTCCAAGGCAAATATGTATAGGGTATATTTATTTACTTGGGAGTGAGTCCACTTATCTGTGATGTCCAGCAGAGATGTTTTCATTTGAAAAGACAAGAGTTAAGAAAATCAGACTTGATCTTTCTTCTTTATTCTTCCTTCTCTTGTTTTCCATCATATTCTGACATAGTTTAAAAGAAATTTTAATGTCATGTATTCTATGAAATGGAACACTTTAGTGATGGCTTTAAGAAGAATTTTGAGAGTAATTTTTATATCATATGTACTGAAACTTAAATTACTCTGTTTTCTTTTAAATTGCTATGGTGATGTGCCTCTGTTATAAACTCTCAAAAAGAGAGGTTTTTTACTGCCTTGTAGTTCTGTGTCTTGCTTAATTTTGGAATATGCATTTTAGCTCTCAGTGAAATTACTAATCTTTTTTCAAAACAATTGAATTTGAACAAGCTGTTGTTTAACTATTTTCTTTAGATTTATATCTTTGCATAATCTATATATAAATAATTATTAATAATTTTATATGTCTTTGTGTTTGTAGTACATGCTTGACCTTAAGGTAAAGAATTTAGAAAATGTCATTATTAAATAAATAATGAAAATAAATAAATAAATAATGTGTACCACACTGCAGTATTCTTGCCAGGAAAATCCCATAGACAGAAGAGCCTTACGGGAGACACGATGAAGTGACTGAACACACACACACACACACACACACGGACGTTTAGAGAAAATTGATCTTTGAAGTGTTTTGTTTGGTTTGCAATAAATACATTGCAAAGTGATGATATTTCACTTCTGGATATGTATTTAATCATAATCACAGAATTGGTCAAATTTTTAAACTGTCAGACAAACATTTTTCATGTTTTTTCTTCTGATTATGCAAGTTTATATAGAGAAGACATTAAAGAAGGTCTGCCAGTTAACCTTTATAATTTTCAAAGCTATCTCAAGGTCTCAGTCTCTTCACAGATCATAACCTTGTCCTGGTAAATAGGCTTTGGTAACTCAATGAAGCTATAAGCCATGTCGTGCAGGGCCACCCACGACGGATGGGTCATAGTTAAGAGTTCTGACAATACATTGAGGAGGGAATGGCAAGCTGCTCTAGTATTCTTGCTGCAAGAACCCCATGAACAGTATGAAAAGTGCTGGAGAAGATGCTTGAGAGTCCCATGGACTGCAAGGAGATCAAACCAGTCAATCCTAAAGGAAATCAACCTTGAATAGTCATTGAAAGGACTGATACTAAAGCTGAAGCTCCAATACTTTGGCAAGCTGATGTGAACAGCCTAATGAGTTTCTAATGAATTCAGTAGAAAAGACCCTGATGCTGGGAAAGAGTGAAGGCAAAAGAGAAGAGGGTGGCAGAGGATGAGATGGTTGGACAGCATCTCCGATTCAATGCACATGAGTTTGAGCAAACTCCAGGAGATACTGAAGGA